>NC_053155.1:90093196-90783821 GCF_016835505.1 Polypterus senegalus | reverse complement strand
TTTCCTCCGGGCGCTCCGGTTTCCTCCCACAGTCCAAAGACATGCAGGTTAGGTGGATTGGCGATTCTGAATTGGCCCTGCTGTGTGTTTGTGTGTGTCCTGCGGTGGGTTGCCACCCTGCCCTGGATTGGTTCCTGCCTTGTGCCCTGTGTTGGCTGGGATTGGCTCCAGCAGACCCCCGTGACCCTGTATTCGGATTCAGCGGGTTAGAAAATGGATGGATGGATGGTATTTATTTAACTATTATTTATCACATATTTAAAAATCTATTTAGTGGTATTGTTATTGCCAGTTGATATTCTTCTTAACACTAGAAATACCAGAGCCAACGAAAAAACTCGTAAATCCGGCCCACCTTAAATCCCTTTGCACCTCTCCGTCTTTTGTCTTCTAAATATGTTGATAAGCCCAAGCAGCAAGAAGCCTGCTATACCATCCCCCCACCACCTCAGAATTGGCAAGAAGTTCTCCCAGTTCCTGCCTTGATTGATTATCTGGGAGTGAGCTACCCAGAATTGTAAGGGGAAATAATTTGATGTGTGTTTTGAGTATTGAGCTTCTCCTATTGTTAATATTATACAATAAAGACATACATTTGATTTGTGTCTGTAACAGCCGGTGTAAATTTATAGTACTTGTAAAAGTTAGCGTTTTTTTAACTTTTATTCTCTCAGTCACAATCACGATACGTACTACTGCCCCCCGACTCCCCAATCCCCCAGAACCCCACCAAGGGGATCTGACACTGTTAGTTTTTATTTGAAACTGGGAATAACTGTAGATGTGAGTGGTGTTTTGAACACTCTTCTTTTCTCAGTGGCCCATGTGCAATACTTGCACAGTACATGTGCGTTGATCACCGCCAAGTCAAGCGTGCTGTAGCACAAGCAACCAGCCACCTGCATGCTCCTGCTCGCACTGAATAAGCTCACGCCTTCAGATGCATGATGTCAATGCAGCACCAGGCAAAAAAGAAAGAGACAAATAAATGTGACATTTTAAAGAAATCATTTTATGACCTGAATAGTACCAACCTGAAAACATCGTCACACTAATGCAATATTATTTGAAAATGAACAGTAACATTTGCACATTGATTACATAAATTTAATTACAAAGGACATTATGTCTAATTATGTCAAACTTCAGAGAAATCGAAAATAATAAATAGGGTAAAATATGGCAGTATTTGCCAAATTGCACACATCAATTTTTTCCTTTATAATCAAGTCAAAATTGAAAAATGGTAGATTTTCAAAAAGAGACATTAAAGCAAAGGACATTAGAAACAGCAGTGAGTCCTAAACATGTTTTTTTAGTAATAAATAAATAATAAAAAAGGAATACAGATGCAGTGCGGACAGTTGGTAGCTCTTTAGTTCCATGCTCAGCTCTAACCTGAAAAATCTTCAGATCTTCTTATGTAATACGATACCATGGCTGTCCGTTTCTCTGTCCAGGATTTTCAATCACCTGTAGCTCACAAACTGTTTTACCCATTGATCTGAAATTTGGTACACATATACTACGTGACGTCTACTATCCGCTTTCGAGGTGATGATTGACCTCCAAGGTTATTCCTCTTTTTATTTTTATTTTATTTTATTGTAGAATCAGCTCTCGGCAGCGGGCGACCGTGTGGCACATGCGTATGGACGCCGTTCTCATCCCTACCACCTTCACCGTCACTTCCCTTTCCTCTTCTTATCTTAAATCATTCTTGAGGCAGATTGAAGACTTAAGTCCAGCTTAAGTGAAAAATTAAGGAAAACGTACTAAGTAATTGCAACACAAACACTGACTTAATCAGTTTTAACGTGAAAAGATGCTGACGAAAAAAGAGAAGAACCAGGCTGCCAGGGTGGAGAAAATAAGAGCTGCTCAGGAAGCAGCAAGCGCATCAACCTCTGAGCAAACAAATGCTAAACATACAGAGAAAGAGTATGAAAACTATGAATGCTCATGTCAAGTGTATTCATTGAACGTTATCATGCAGTGTGCTGTTACTGGTCATAAATAAGTACTATATAACACTATTTCTTTTTCCTCTCATTGAACCTTTTAGAAGTTCTCAAAAAAAGCAATATAGATAGAATAAAGTATAAATAATTTGACCAAAAAACAAAGATACAATTCTCAGAAAATAACGCTAACTACAGTATATGGCATGAGCAATTTTAGTCTGAAGATGTTTGACTATACATTAACACAGTAATAAAGATTTACTATAATTCTTTGCCATTATGTTTATGAAGTCTTTAACAAGCAAGTGCGTCTGGGAGAAGATGTGATTGTCCTTGTCCTTACATAGATAGATAGGAATAACTTTTTACAGAAGATCTTTAAGTAAATAAATACATAAATAGGTAAATAAAGAAATAAATATACAGACACCATGGGCTGAACACACACCTGAATGGCTAAAAAAGAAGAAAAAAAATAAAGGAAATGTCTGACTTGCCAGTCACAGTGAGACATTATACAGATCTATTTCTGTTGGCATTATGGAGCCCCAGTAGAATTTCTTATCACACTTCTGCTGAATAATTTGTTGGCTGAAAGTCTTCAGTGTTAGTGTGTCAGGGAGAGGATGTGCAGCATTGTTTATTATGGCAATCAGTTTTGTTTTAATTCTCCTCTTTGCTAAATTCTCCTGAGGGTCCAGAGAGCTTACGAAGAATTTCCTTTGCACTAAGAGACAAAGTCTTACACCTGAATCCTATACTCTGTCTCAACCCCCTTATCAATACACACCATAAATGCAGAATCATCTGAGAATTTCTGCAAGTCACATGATTGGTGTTATATTTGTAGGTGGAGGTGTACAGAGTGAAGAGAAAAGGAGACAGGACTGATCCTTGTGGTGCTCCAGTGTTGCTGACATTTGTATCAGAAACACAGTCCTTGAGTCATATAGTCTGTGCTGTGCACAACATTTAGTCCATTATCCAGGACACCATAGGCTCAGCCACCTGCATATCACTGAATCTCCAGGATTTGCATGGAAACAGTTGTACTGGAACATCTTTGATTATGTCGTTTGGGTATTCTGTATTGCAAAGTAGGGAAATCCCTACTCCATGTTGTTTGTAGAATAAGAAGGACAGGATAGATTGGTTTATTCAGATCAGAGTGATCCCCAGTGTACTACAAGCTAGCTGTCTACCTATCCATACGTTTTTTTAAGCCACTTTAGTCTGAATCATTAATTTTCACAGATCTGATGCCTACCCTTTCTGCAGGAAAAAAAGTTATAATTGTTATGTAAATTGGTAACAGCTTTGAATACCTATTTTTATAATCTCATTTTGAGCTCTCCACTTTGATAGGTAGCCATCTAACAGAAGCTTAGTCTGCAGTTAAGGTTACTTAGGTATTTTATTACTGTATATGTTGAACAGCTGGGATCCTGGGCAAATGTAAGTCTGTTTCAATTAATGTTTGCTATTAAAATAAAAGACAGATGCAGAAGTCCAGTACTTTGCCAAAGGAAGTATAAAAAGGAGATAAAAGCCAAATAAAGTATGTCTGTAGGAGGATCAGTCCTAGTTATAGTATATTGTCTATATGTGTGTTTTTGGAAGCAGAAAGGATTACTATATATGGTTAAACTTTATGCTGGTTTACCAGACACTGTAATCTTGTTGCCAATGTATCTAAGGTACTGAATCAAACTTATTTTTTATTATGAATATACAGGTGCTTTTCCCACCTTCTTACATGTTTAATGCTACTATTGTGGTTCATTAAGGGCTATTTCTAGAATAAACTGTAAAGTAAACTAACTTTAAGCTCTGACTTTGATAGCATTAGCAAGGTGTCTTTTACATAGTGGATATTTTACAATTTTGTGTTTTAGAGAAAATTAAATGAAAGGGACATGTAATTTGATAGAGTGAAATGCTTTTTTACAGGATGATTGATAGTTTTCCAGGTCTGGCCAGCAGGGGGCACTACAAAGAGTAGTACATTGTTGAATGGTATGGGAGGTACAATAGGTAACTGTGGTGTTTCATAGCTATTTTGTATCTGCATTCAGTTCTCTGCCTGGCCACATTCTGAATACAGATATGATGGGCTGGCTTCTTGTCCAGAGTTATACCTGATGATTACACAAAATTATTTAGCTCCACACAAGCCAACAATCAAGAATGTATTTTCAGAAAATATATGATATATACATAATTAAAAAGACCTGAGAGATTATTTTTTTATTTTAACAAAGTGATCATTAACCTACATGGTTAAAACATAATGAATAAATAGTAATATTGATGTAATATCTGTAAGCAGATATAGGGAAAGTTTAATGGTAAGATGGCCAGTGCAACAGCTATTACTGATAGTACTTCCCATTTTTCTTCTTATTTAGAAGAAGCAATATTATTTGTAACACAGTATTACCTCACACATCCAACTGCTGAGTGCTAATCTAACATTTCGACTAGGCAATTTGTACAGACTTTTCTTTAAAAAAAAATAGCTGTGCTCTCCCTATGAGCTAACACAATGAGATTTGCAAAATAATTCAGATAGTCATATTCTATATGAAAAAAGGAAAGACACAATCTCTAATAACTCGCAATATGTTTTGTTTTTTTCATCGCGTGTGCATTTTTTGATGTTGCCTATTAGTTTTAGTAGTCTGTAAAAGGAGCTTTCTTGCCATCTGAAGAAAAAAAAATACGAAAGAGCTCTAGGGAAAATGAAATGAGTAGTCTTGGATTACTTTCCATTAAGTCAGACGGACCAAAATAGCTAAGTCTTGCAGATGTCAAGGAGTCAGCTATTGACAACCTCAATAGCATGACTTATTTCTTATCTTCATGACAATCTCAATCTATATGGTTAATGCTTATTTTATTTTATTGTATGAGATACAACAAATTCCTAAGTTAATTTCTAATATAAGTATATGAAATAAATAAATGAATACATACATACTGTACATACATACAAACATACATGTTTTTGTTAGATTGTTTATAATATGAAATACATGCCAGCTGTATTTGTAATGCAAAATGTACCCAAGCTATAAGAGGGAGGTTCAAAATCCCTGACAGGTCCTACACTTTATTTATTTTTATTTTGTTACTCATTATGCTGCTAATGCTTGCCTGCTGCCTCCCATCTTCATGTAGTGTTGGGATCTCACCAGCAGTGAGGCATGCGTGCACATTTTGTAAGTAATTGCACTCAACATCTCAACTCTGCTCCCTCTCATTTGTGACATTATAACAATCACTGTTTATAAGAGGTAGGTTTGCTAGCATTTCCTGCTGGAAAACATCCTGATCACATTCTTTGTTGAGTTTTCAGAAGACTGCTGCTCTTGGTTGTTTTTCCTGCTTGTCCTTTGCTGTCCATCTTGTTGGAATCGTAGACCACCTGCACCAGGAACCGGACACGAAAGACATCTCCCTGCATGATGTCCGACCAGGTGATCCTTCGCTGGAGAGTACTTTCCTACCTTGTCCACGCACCCTGTTGCTGGAGTCCTGCTGCCCTGCTCACTCTCTCTTCCTCCACCCCTGCTCGGACCTCTTCCTGGAGTAGATGGATTCTCTTCTTGCCCTGGGTCTTTGGGAAGTAGCCCAGACCTGCTCTACCTGTTGCCACGGTGCCCACCAGAGCCTTCTGTCTCAGACGTGATCTCTGCCACCTCCACAGCATTCTCCGCCCTCCATTTCCTTCTTGTCCTCACCTCAATGCCAGCTGCTGACACCTTAAAATCCTTGGAGTCCCTGTGCTGTAGGACGTCTCTGGTGCATGCCACCATGAATTCTTCAGTGAGGCTGCTAAATGGTAGCCGCAGGATGTTACTTGTCCCAGCCACTTCTAAAGAAAGCTGCTGATTTTTTTTACAAGGGACTCAACTGTTGAAAACAGGACTGCCTATACCAGCAGAGGCCATAGGACTTGGGGTAGGATTGAGTGCTGATAGATCCAGGCTTTAAACCTACCAGGCAGGCCAGACCTATCAGCCTTGGTGAGCCACGTCCCAAGCTGCTGGGTGGATTTCTGAATGGCAGCTGTGTCTTTCAGACTTGAGTCAAAGACTTCCCCTAAACTCTTGAGTGGCTGCTCTGTGATGGATGGGATGACTGTTCCCACAAGAGCAAATTGGTACTTATCAGTCACCTTTCCCTTCTTTAGCACCATGGACCTTGACTTGGAAAGCTTAAAACTCATCCTTGCCCATGTGATGAGTCTCTCAAGTCCTTGTAGGATCCGCCTGCTCCCTGGCACCGATGTTGTCGTGATGGTTAGATCATCCATTTATGCACTTATCGGGGGCTGTCGTACACCCGACTTAGTCAGGGGCCCTCTGCATTCTACCTCGGCTGACTTGACCACCATATTCATGGCAAGGGCAAAAAAAATAATGGAGATGGTGCACCCTGTTATTATTCCCTTGCCAAGTTGATGCCAGTCTAATATTTCTGACCCAGAAGTGACCCTTTTCCTGAAGTTGTTATAGTAATCCAGGATCAGATCCTTGATTTTCCTGAGAACATGGTGGCAATGTAGTGCGAGCTCAACCACCTTGTGTGGTATAGACCCATAGGATTTGGCCAGGTCCAATCATGAGCCTCTGTGATAAGCTGAGTTACCACACCTGTGTGCTCCAGGCAGCCAGGTACTCCAGGAATGTAATATTAGTATTTTATTAGTGAGAAGCATTCATGTTTACCCCCTAGGAGTAAGTCAGGATAGTGAATTATACGACAGGGTTGGGGGAAGTGCCTCAAACAAGTTTGGCAAATGTTTCTCTGCAGGGCTCTCTCAGTCAACCCCTGCAGGAAAGCAAGACTGCCTAGCTGGCAAGCTTCACCTTAACACATGGTTTTGGGGGCAAGTGTGAAGGTATTCTGTTCCCCCATTGGTCTGAAGTATGGCTGTTTGGAATTGGCTTGTATCAGAAGCCTTCAAGTACTATGATGCCTTTTTGGTTCTAGGGGTTGGACAGAAAACCTATAAATTTGCTTGCTTTACCCTTCCCTATCTCTCTTACCAAACTGATGAAAGATCATCACACACCATGAACTGAAAAGGACAACACATTAAAGAGCACAGCTTGGCAGCCATATTGAAACAGGCATGCGGTCTGTTCTGAAGAAAGCTGATCAGAAGTGAGGACTTAACTAGAGACATTTTAAGTAACTAACAAGTCTGATAAACTTGTGATAAACATATCACCGTTTATCAGGTTGTATGATTGCCAATATTCAAATATACTTTGCATATTGTTATTATTTATGAATATTATCAATAATACATTATTTAAAGTGTAACTTAACTCCTGCTTGTCTTTTACTACAACTAATTGCCTGAGGTTATACTGTAGATGTAGAAGGGAAGGTGGGGAGAAGTTATATGGTATAATAAAAGCAGTGGTAAGTATGTGGGATTTCAGGCATTCTGACAAAGACTACATATTAATAATACAATAGGTGAAAGTAGAGTAATATATTACTCTACCAAGACAAAACACTAAAATTGCAAAGGGTGCAAAACCATTATAGAACTGTAACAACACAAAGTAATTGGGTCCAAAAGCACAGCATTTATAGAAAAAGAGGTCCAAGTAAGAGAATTACCGGTAGGCATTACAAAAACAAAAACTGATTTCTTCTAAAAAATCAGAAGAGCCAACATCATGCAATACTTCCAAGTCCTGCTTTTATAGTGGTGAAATAGCTTGTGTAACATCATATACTGACTCATATGACATTGCCCATGAAAGCACAACATCATAGCCATCTGATATCCATACACAATTGAGGATCACTAACCAGACAAAACAAAAATGGGAAAAATGATAAAAAGCCGAAACAATGTGAAATGTCACTCAACGAGCTGACACATCAGCACTGTCAAATATTCTGAGATACTTCTGCAGTTATATCTGACCTTACGTCTGAGGATACCAGGATGGACTCTGACTGTCAGCAATGCAGAATTAGATTTATGATTAGCAGATGGAAAAGTCTTTAGATTTTTATTCTTTGTTCAAATATGTTCATCACGTGTGTCTCAACACAGTTCACAGCAATGTGCAATAAAACTGTAAGCCATAAAGTTATATATTGAAAATACACTGGATGGTTTTAAATATTAACTACTATGAAAACAGAAGAATTTATTTTTCTTTATTGCTTTCTCCTTTTTTATTGCTTGTACCTTTTTGTCTTAAATATAAAAATACAGTAAAGCTCACTTAAGAACATCACCAAAGTCTATCCAGCCATTCTCACCTTTTTGTAGCCAATGTTTTTAAATATGCTTTTACAATATTTCATATGTACATTATACACATCTCTCCATCCTTCCATATGTATCTTCTGTTTTATATGTCTTGTGTATTGCATGAGTAACATGTCCTAGGTGTTCTATATAATCTGTTGTTGATGAGGTTATTCTGTGGTGTGAACCTTTTTGCAGCTAAATATCTCTAATTGCAAAGGATATCTCTTTACTCTGTCTTAAATATAATAAAAGGAGAGTGTGGACATGGTCAAGCAATTCAAGTATCAATGATTATAGGCTTTCTTTTAATCACTTGTAAGTAGGGGCAGACACAGCTGTTCTTTCTATGGAAAATTGTTTTAAAGTGAACCAAACCGTCATTACACTTTTTATAACCTTTTTATTGACTTTGTTACCACATTTGCATATGATGGTTGGGCATTCTTAACATTAAGAACTTAAACTATCTAAACAACATTGTCAAAGTAGCAGTATAATTATTGGTTTGCTGCAGTCCTCCCTCATCGTGCTGTATTGCAAACAAGTTAGAAAAAGATCAACTCAGTTCAGTGAGACAGTAGCCCTCCTCTTTTTCCTGAGTTCCATTTATTACCATAAGGCTGCAGAGTCAGGTCCCCTATAGTAAAGTGCAATGGATTTAAGAACTCTTTTATTCTCAGAGCTATATGCATTTGGAATTCTCTACTTGTAGGGATCCTGCTGAATTCTGAAGTGTTTCTGTGTACTGTTAAATGATATTATTCTTATTTCTAGAAATCTTATGGGAATGTGTACTGAATGTAAGAATGGTTTTTAATTGTTCTGTTTTGGCTTACTTTCTTGTATTGTAATAAATCAAAATAAATTGACAACAATACGTCAAAAAAATATGGGGAATAATCCCGTATAATGTCCAACGAACGGATGCAAAAATTAAATGCAAACGGATCAAAATAAACATTTGACAACAAAGGCATGATTGCAGGTGCTTTTATAGCAAACAAAATGGTGACAGGAAATGGGATAATAAAATGTGACGTCAAATACAGAAAGTCGGAAATGACGTTGAACTTGTGGGGCCGGAAGTGACGTCATCAAGTGGGAGATGGAAGCGGATGTAGAGAGCGGCCATTTTGAAGTGTTGTCATGGAGGTAGGTGTAAATGTTGGTGTTTTATTTTTCTTCTTTGGGTCTGAAGAGAGAGAGAGAGTAATGTTAGTACCCTTAAGCAATGCTTCCTCTCATGAGGTGATACTTTACTCACCTCAGGGCTTGTAGGCTGCCTCCTAAGCACACGTGTGTGACATTATATAACAATGTCCAATGATTTTATACTTTCCTGCTGCAAACAAATTTCCCTCTGGGATAATAAAATCTATATTACCTAACGTAACCGTTTAAGTTAGATGACGCATACAATATATAAAAACCTATTTGGCTAATAAAGTTATTTGTATCTTTGAAACTGATCTGTAACATGTAAATGACTGAGTAGTAACAGTCCCAGTAAAAGGTAATCTTTTACATACAATTTGACATTTGTCATGGGGTATGTATTTACAAAAATTGTACAAATTAAACTCACATTAGAAGAGGCATTACATTTTTATAATATTTTGGAGAGCAGGAAAAAATATATACAGTAATGTTAATTCATTCAGCTATTTGTTAGCAAAGCTACCCTCCATCATTTTCTCACTTTTACCACTAATAAGAAGTTAGAACCACAATGTTATAGTCTTCTTCATTGCAGGAGATGACATTTAAAAATATCAGGGGAGTGTTTAATTATGACTGAGCTGAACCCACTGCTGCTAATTAAAGTAGACTACAAAGACATTAAAAGAAAATACAGTAAATGCACATCTGAAGATTGTGAACATCATGTGGGTTCTGGGTGACCATGCCCTTTTTAATTACAATCTTTCATTACAAATGTAGGGAAGGATGACACAAAGTTCAAAAATCAATTACAATGTGGAAACCCTTATGGTTTCTTCAGTGTTATCAAAGTTCAGCTCCTGCTAATAGTTGCATGGGATGGCTGTCACAAAGGAGTACCCTGTAGATCCCATTCTTTCTACCTTTAGTTGTCAAGCCTAATAAATGGGGAAAGCACTTGTTTGCCAATCACTTTGAAATTGTTGGAGGTCGATAGTTGGTAAAGCTCATCAGTTTGCTTTATTTGGGTGATATGGGAAAATTAATTTAAAGGCCACTCACATCCATGTTTCTCCTGCTGAAACTAAAAAAAAACTGTTAATTATAATTACTTACTTTACCTTTAATATCCTTCTTTCTATTTAACAATCCACCAATTTATCCAACTTACTCTGTTAATATGGAATATTTATTGCTACTGTATAGTTAAAGCTAAGAGTCATATATGAATTTATTGTAATTTGTAATCAAAAAGGGGCCTGCAGAGGGTTTTTTTAAACATAGTATTCTGAAGATTTAAGTATATCCATATTTTGGAAAAAGCGAGGGGTAAACAATAATCACACACATGTACATTTAGTGGATCACACAAAATAATTACTGCACATCTTACATTACTAGATGTATCTTAGATAAACTAATCCCACTGTTTTTAAGCATCTTTTTTTTTTTCTTTAAAACACTATGGTGTGTCTTGCCTCTACTGCCTGCATGCGTCAAGAACCATAAATATTGCCATCCAGTTTGTCCACAAATCCACTTACTGTAAATAAAATGTTTAAAGACAGGGTCACAATCACCATAGTGAGCTGTGTTTAGCAGCGATTTTTCTATTCTTTAATGTTTCTTAATAATGACCCTATAAAGTAATTTATTACAAAAAGATTATATTCTATTTCTGGATGACATCATTTATTAGTGCTGCTGCCTCACAGTTCCAGAGACATGGGTTAGTGCCTCAGTTTAACAAATGTATCTGTGTGGTTATCATTATGGTTTATGATGTGTAATAATTGTGCAGGTTGACAGCAGTGTAAAGATTTTATTTGTGAATCAACAGAACCAAAAAGAAACTAGCCAACGTTGTCACCAGAAAGTCAGAGATTTTAGTTTGGACAATTGGCAGTCCTTCTGGCAGCCCTCCTTCCACAATTTATATTCGCCTTGAATTATCTGCAGCACAGATTAATGATTCTTCCAGCAATTGAATTGAAACATGGACTACTTCTACTCATGTTTTTTAAATTCTGGTTTGCTGTATGCCTTGACTTAGTTTTTTTTGTTAAACACAAAAATAAATAAAAGCGAGAAATGGCTATCTTTGATGTTGTAGTTTGATCACGATCTTCTTCTTCTCTGGTGACAGGTTTTTCTCGAAATATTCATCCCTTGGCTCAGGCTGGGACAGAGTTGGTTGTGTTTGTACCTAACTTATAGTTGATTATTGATGTTACTGTATCTTCTGTTGTTTTGTTTTTGATTTACTAAAAACTTGATAAAAAAAAGTAATCTTTACATTTTATAATTAAAAAACATTCTTTTTTAATGAAGAATTGTAGCAATGTATTTTAGATTAGAAATATAAAGTTATACAACATATATGCAGGTACAAGATCAGTAAAGTTATTAAATATCAGCACAGAAATAAGCTGGAGTGTAGTAGTAGTCATGATGTACTGTACCTAAACTATGGCAAAGTTTACAGGTGCTTACACACTAAAGCCTAAGCCAGGGGTACAGTGGTTCTAGATTTTTGCTCTGAAATTTGAAATAGGCCTATAATTATTTAGTATGTGTGGGTCTAGGTCTGACTTTTTAAGTAAAGGTTTAATGACTGACACTTTTAGTTCATCAGGTACGGTGCCATGCAGTAATGAACTATTGATAACGGTTAGAATAGGCGCTGCAAGAACATCCATTGCACTTTTTACTAGTTTTGTTGGCACTGGATCTAGGGAACAAGTAGTAGGCTTCATTTTAGTAATTAAAGTTAAGACTTACTGGTGAGTTACAGGATTAAAATTACTAAAGTGCTGAATGCAATGTGCGGCAGGGTCTGCTAAGCTAATATTTGGTTTGTACTGTGATGATGAGATCTGGGATCTTATATTTTTAATTTTCTCATTGAAGAAGTTCATAAAGTCTGTACTGCTAATATCTGATGGTATTTTGCACTGTTGATCTGAATTGCCATTTGTTAATTTAGCCACTGCTCTAAACAGTACCCGAGGATTTTTATTATTGCTATCTATTAATGTAGAATAGTATTCTGAGCGAGCTTTAAAGAGGGCTTTTTTATATTTATTAACACTCTCTGTCCATGCAATTTGAAAGACATGTAGCTTTGTTGTTCTCCATCTGCGCTCCAGTTTTCGACACTCTAATTTAAGAGCTCGAGTATTTTCATTAAACCAGGGAGAGTTTCTATGTGCTTTGATCACTTTTGTTTTAAGGGGAGCCACTGTGTCCAGAGCATCTCTCAAGGTCACATTATAATGTGATATTAGCTGATCTAAATTGTTTTCCATGTTTACATTCGATGTTAGCTGATCTAAATGGTTTTCCACAATTACACTCGACTTACTCAAGGTATCTATAAATTTTGAAGCAGAATTACAATCTAGATGTCGCACTGTCTTTGTTTTAATCTGCGAGTGCGTTGGCATGGGCAGGACTAAATCAAATGTAATTAAGAAGTGATCGGAAATAAGTACATTTAATGGAGTAATATTTAAATTTTGAATTTCAACTTTGTAAGTTATAATTAAGTCTAATGTGTAGTTATGATTATGAGTTGGACCTTTGACAATCTGACAAAATCCTACTGAATTTAACAAATAAGTAAAACATTTGCTAAAAGTGTCAGTTTCCACATCAATGTGTACATTAAAATCCCCCGTCAGAACTATGTGATCATAATTTATAGCCAAATCAGACAGAAGGTTGCTAAATTCAGTCATGAACAATGAATATAGCCCTGGTGGTCTGTAGACTAGCACTATAATTGTGTTGGAATCTGTTTTAATATTTAAAATTAATGCCTCAAAGGATGTAAAGTTGCCTAAATTTTTAGGAGTGATTTGCATTTTGTTACAATGAATTATTCCAAGGCCTCCTCCTCGACCAGAATCTCTAGACTTATGAAGGAACGAGTATCCATCTGGTGACGCCTCTGCTAGGGGAACAGTAATAAAGCAAACATTTTTGGCCTTAGTTTTAGTTAACTTGTTTGTTGCCTTAATTGCCTATTTTAGTTTTAAACATCCGCATTAAGGTTGGAATTGTTGCCTGTTTTCTTAACTATCCATCAGTTAATAATAAGGTGCAAATGACAGGAACCACCCACTTTCTTGCTTCCATTTAAACTTGTGTATATGCATCATGAAGTATCTGTGTTAATAAAATGTTTTGAAATAAATGGAAATACTGTAAGTTCACAGAAAATAAAAAAATATAGAATTTTTGTGTTGGAAAAATGAAAGTCCTAACAATCCAAATAATTGAATACCAAGTTTCATAATCTGTTAGACCTGATTTAAAATTTGAAACTCATTGTAATGAAAACGGCAGTCACTGCAGATCTCTGGGACAGTAATTGAGTACTACATCAACATTTTATCTGGTAGATGAACATATTACCTTCCATGACTGTTTTGACTGTGATAACAAACTGTCTTTCTTAACTCCAGCATTGCCCTTATCCATCTCTGCTCTGTGGGTGGAACAAGGACCAAATCAAGTGTGAATTTACTTTAAAAACCTGTAGTGACCAATTAGCTGGTGTTTTCATTACATCTAAAATATCCCACTGAGAGACTCTGTGGTCCCCACATGCTTTAAAAAGATAACAATTATTCTTGCTCCCAAGAAGACAAATGTGAACTATTTTAATGACAACACATCAGTGGTATGAGCTCCCATTATCATGAAATGCTTCAAAATGCTGGGGCTGGGATCAATTAATTTAATATTCCAGATAGTTTGTACCACTTCTGTGTGAATATTCCTGTAACTAGCCCACAGAAGACATTCCCTGAATTTTTTGCCATCCTAACATATCTGGTTAATAAAAACTGTCAGTGTACTTTTTATAGTTTTCATTTCAATCCAGCGACTCGATTTTGGACATCCATACAAAGAGATTTCAGTAATGTACAACATTACACACCAATTCTCAACACCGCATCTTGAGGCAGAGTGCAAAGGCACATTCTATATTCCTAGTTCATTTACTGTATGATCTCCAACTCCATAATTAAATTTTCTTATGACATCACCATTTTAACTGATCACCAGTAATCATAAGGCAGCTTACAAGCTGTAGAAGTAAAGAGAATATACCGTTGTGCTGTTTTTTATATAAAAGAAGATAAAGTAACACAAAACTAATTCACTGTTTGTAACTTTTGCATTTTATTGTAAGTAACTACATACCATATATAGTTACATTTTTTGGTAATGAGTAATGTTGTTGAGTTACATTTAAAAGTACACACTGCTCAGAAGACACGGGCTTCATTCTTGTTTTTGGATTAGTTTTGCCAATGAAATACTCCATAAGTGTCTTGGATAAAAACCAAGATCCAGGCCTTTAATGACCTCTTGGGCACAGCCATCAGTGTTTCTGTTTATGGAGACAGTGTCAACCTTGTCGAAAGGTTTACTTACCTTGGCAGTGACATTCATGTCTCTGGTGACTCTTCCAATGAAGTCAGTAGACGGAGTGGGAGAGGATGGGGGTCATGAGGTTGCTGAAAAGGGGTGTGTGGTGCTCCCGATATGTATGCAAAAGGACAAAGGTTCAAGTCTTTAGAGTCCTGGTGCTTCCTGTCTTGCTATATGGTTGCGAGACATGGATGCTATCCAGTGACCTCAGACGAAGACTGGACTCCTTTGGTACTGTGTCTCTCTGGAAAATCCTTGGGTACCATTGGTTTGACTTGACTTGACTTGGTTTGTGTCGAATGAGCAGTTTCTCATGGAGTCCCAAATGAGGCACATTACCTGCATTGTGAGGGAGTGTCACTTATTGCACTACGGCCATGTGGCGCGTTTCCCTGAGGGTAATCCAGCTTGCAGGATCCTCATTGTTGGGGACCTGAGTGGTTGTACCAGGCCAAAGGGTCGCCCACATAACACCTGGCTGTGGCAGATAGAGGGTCATTTCCGGAGGGTGGGACTGGACCGCATGTCTGCCTGGGGGGTTGCCAACTGGGATCCTGAGTTGTTTCGTCATGTGGTTGGTGTGGCAACGCACTGTACCAGTGCATGCTCCCCAACTTGACTTGACTTGCACACAGTATACCCTTGTGCTTATTAGGCCGTGGAAATAGTGGCGTACCAGTACATTTGCTTCTTGCCTTGCATCAAATGCTGCTGGGATAATAATAATCTATCCATCCATCCATTTTCTAACCCACTGAATCCGAACACAGGGTGATGGGGGTCTGCTGGAACCAATCCCAGTGAACACAGGGCACAAGGCAGGAACCAATCCCAGGCAGGGTGCCAACCCACCGCAGTGGGATAATAATAATGTAGGCATTAAATAAGTACTATTTAATAAAATAAGTATTCCATTATTTTACTTGTTACATTAAAAAATAATTTGATTATATGATGCATGTTATTTTTAACATGTTACCGTACTGCTCCCAAGATTGTGCTGATGAGCTTAGCACTGTACGTTCAGCTCATCAACATAAATTTAGTGATTTCTGAAATATTGAGCTAGCTTATTGCAACCAAAAGTAGGAATAATGTAGTTGCTCAAGCATGTGCCTCAAGAAATTTGTATTTGTGGATACTTCCACTTTGTTCTACTTGTGGCTGTTGGATGCTGGTGCAAAATTAACCCATGTGTAGGTTAACAGAGTGCAACAGAAATGCACAGACTACAAAATCCTTAACTGTAACCTAGTTAAGGGTTTACATGGACATATAACCAGAGAAATGTATTTGTGTTAACCCAGTTACTCTTCTTCTTCTTCCGAGCACATCTCTCCAGTTTTGATGTCACGACATTGGTTACCTGTGTCATTTAGAATTGACTTTAAAATCCTATAGTTTACAAAGTCTTAAATAATCTCGCTCCATCTTATATTTCAGAATGTCTTACACCTTACCCTTCAAATCGTAACCTTAGATTTCAAATGAGTGTCTGCCTAGAATTCCAAGAGCTAAACTTAAAAGAAGTGGTGAGGCGGCCTTCTGTTATGCTGTTATTCTGTTCTGTTATTTTATGCATCTCAAATCTGGAATAGCTTACCAATAGGAATTTGTCAGGCTGATACGGTGGAACACTTTAAAAAACTGCTATAAACACATTACTTTAACATGGCTTTCTCATAGCTTCATCTTAGTTTAATCCTGATGCTCTGTATATTCAATTAATTATCATGATTTTTCATGGTGGCTCCAAAATCTGTACTAACCCCTACTTTCTCTTCTGTTCTTTTTCTGGTTTTCTGGGGTGGCAACCTGCGCCACCACCACCTGATCAAAGCCCTGTGATGTCCCTACATTGATGGATTAAAGGCCAGAGGTCCACATGACCATCATCATCAAGTTCTTCCATGAGAAACCTGAATACCATGACGACTGATTGAGGTCATTTATGTTAGGTAGAATACCTAGAGGGGGCTGGGCAGTCTCGTGGCCTGGAACCCCTGCAGATTTTATTTTTTTCTCCAGCCATCTGGAGTTTTTTTTTTTGTTTTTTCTGTCCTCCCTGACCTTCAGACCTTACTTTTTTTCTATGTTGATTAGTGTTCCCTTATTCTAATTTTTATTTATTTTGTCTTTTTTCTCTTTCTTCATCATGTAAAGCACTTTGAGCGGCATAATTTGTATGAAAATGTGCTATATAAATAGATGTTGCTGTTGTTCTTTCGTCTGCTCCCATTAGGGGTAACCACAGCAGATCATCTTTATCCATATCTTTCTGTCCTTTGTATCTTGTTCTGTTACACCCATCACCTGCATGTCCTCTCTCACCACATCCATAAACCTTCTCTTAGGCCTTCCTCTTTTCCTTTTCCCTGGCAGCTCTATCCTTAACATCCTTCTCCCAGTATACCCAGCATTTCTCCTCTGTACATGTCCAAACCAATGCAATCTCACCTCTCTGACTTTGTCTCCAAACTGTCCAACCTGAGCTGACCCTCTAATGTACTTATTTCAAATCCTGTCCATCCTCATCACACCCAATGCAAATCTTAGCATCTTTAACTCTGCCACCTCCAACTCTGTCTCCTGCTTTCTGGCCAGTGCCACCGTCTCCAATCTATATAACAAAGCTGGTCTCACTACCGGCATGTAGACCTTTCCTTTCACTCTTAGATAGATAGATAGATACTTTATTAATCCCAAGGGGAAATTCACATACTCCAGCAGCAGCATACTAATAAAAAACAATATTAAATTAAAGAGTGATAAAAATTCAGGTAAAACAGACAATAACTTTGTATAATGTTCACGTTTATCCCTCCGGGTGGAACTGAAGTGTTGCATAGTGTGGGGGAGGAACGATCTCCTCAGTCTGTCAGTGGAGCAGGACAGTGCTGATATTCGTCTGTCACAAATCACTCCTGACACTCTTCTCCACCCATTCCACCCTGCCTGCACTCTCTTTTTCACTTCTCTTCCACAATCCCCATTAATTTGTACTGTTGATCCCAAGTATTTAAAATCGTCCACTTTCTCCAACTCTACTCTCTGCATCCTCACCATTCCACAGACCTCCCTCTCATTCACACACATGTATTCTGTTTTGTCTCTAACCAGAATAAGGGCATACTTGGCATTTTTGTAACTGGGTTTCTGTGAATAACCGAATTATTAAGGTGCATGTAAATGTGGTCAGTGTCATCCAAACCAAGAAAGGAGACCTTGTTTCTTTCTATATATAAGGAGATGCCGTAGGTAGGGTCAGCGGCATTCCATATTTTGGAGTGAGCTTTGATGACAGTCTGTAGTGGGCAAAACACACATTCACAATTGTCAACGAAAGTTCACCAAGAACACTTAAAGCCTGAGAGTTTTTGTACTTATGGAATTATTAGCAGGAAGTAGCAGACCAAGCTGTGACATCAACTTCTGGTGGACATCAGTCAGAGTGAGGTATACACTAACACAGTTTAGGCAAATCAGAATTATCTGTTACCCAGGCATCATGTTTTTGCAGATTATCATATTCTGCTAGGTGAAACTGAAAAAAGCTCTGCCTGCAAATTTACTACATAAAGCAGCCATGCTGTGAGCAAAATCTGGGTGCCCAGTACTGTTATGCTACTGCTGAACCTCTGTTATAATAAATATTACTTTTTTTTGTATTTTAAGTGACAATAAGTTGTGTCAGCCTAACAACTTTTGACTACAGAGAGAAATGGACATAAGAAATTCACATGAACTGAAGTCAGTCTCAAAAATAATAGCACATTCATAGAACTTTGAGCATTTTAAAGTTGCACTTTTCTCAAAAATCAAAGCAGCACATGTAAAGCCTGACCAGCACACAATGAAATGCACTGGATTTATTCAGCTGTATATTTGAACACCATTGGAAAAAAACTCTCAGTGTCACTCACATCACAGCTTGTTCATTGAAAACTGACTGCTATTGTTGTTGGGCTTAAGCCTATGGGAACTGGGGCCCAGCGCAAACCAGCAGTTGCACAGGGTAATGTTGCATGCTAGAGTACTATTAAGTTAGTATTCTGTCCAGATTTGCTTTGCAGTTAATTCTGACAAAAATGTCACAATTAATAAAACAAACAAGAAGAAAATGCTTACATATATTTTACAGATGTATCTGTGTTTTTTCCTCCGGGTACTCTTGTTTTCTTCACTCATCTCAAAAGCATGCATGTTAGGTTTCCTGCTGATTGTAAATTGTGCCTGTATAAGTTAGTGTGAGCTCTGTGCCTTATACCGCCAGGATTTAGTATGGAACCCACAGCAATGACGAATGAATGAAGGAATAAATGCATGCTTACTTATCAACAGTTGATTAAGAATTCAGTCACAAGCATTAGTAACATAAATATCATTTTCATTATGTTTTAACTCAAACATATACTTACATTAATGCTACAACAACATCAAATTATGTACTGACAACATGGCAGACATTGCTGCCTAAAAAATAAGTTAATTGAGGTGATCATCTTTGCTACCAGCACAAACACCAGCTACTCACCAATAACTGTATGGTTCAGGATTTGTCAGCATTACACACTACACTGTCTTTCCTTATAGTATAAGGGAAAAAAAATACTTCTGATGAAGCAGTTCTGTTCCAGAGTGAATACTATGTCAACTTCAACTTTCACATCTAATTGAATGTCCCGCTTTTCCTTGTCTTTACTTACAGTAGCTGCACTTATATTAGTTTTTCTGTACTCTCATTTTGCTAACTGCCATTCTTACTGCCTTCCATGTTCACAGGATGGCTGCACCTTTGTGTAATCTCTGTGGTGGATGTGACACTCACACACACTGTACTGCACATGTGACTAACTCTGCACTGGTATGTGAGAAAACCATTATTTCTGCCTTTTCTCTGCATCTTTCTAAATCGTATTTTCTTCCTACTGGGGTTTTGTTACCTTTGGAATTCATTTTTGTGTTTTAAAAATGGTTTGAAACATTTTTAAGGACATTAGAATTATTTTCCATTCTGTTGTGACGCCATGATTGCTTATCACGAGTGCAGCCATTTAGTGTATCACATTATTTATGGTTGCTATAGTTTTGCTTCCCAGAGATATCTTGGAGTGCAGGAGTAGGAGTACTTCTGCCAGTTATTACAAATCCTGTCAAATACACCACAACATTCTCCATTTTCTCACCACTCTCCACCACTGATGTTTTCAACCTCCTCTCTAGTTACCACCTGTCTACTTGAGCCCATTTATTTACATGTACTCATGCTATCTCTCCCCTAGTTACACATATAATCAACACCTAACGCAACACTTGCACTCTTCCCACTGTGTTCAAACAGGTCCTAGTAACTATACTTCTCAAAACGTCGATATTTAACCCATCACAAATAGACCATTCTCTCCCCTCTCCTTTCTATCCAAAACACTTCAAAATGCTGTCTATAAACAGGTCTCATTTTTCCTTCTTTACAGAACAGACTGCTTAGTCCTGATCCTGATCTACTGTAACTGCTGTACTGACTATAGTCGACATATTTCAACTGGCTAGAGCTACCAACATGTTATCTGTCCTGATCTTTTTAGATCTCTCTTTCACAATCAATATAGTCAGCCATCAGAT
Organism: Polypterus senegalus; assembly: GCF_016835505.1. NCBI lineage: Eukaryota > Metazoa > Chordata > Cladistia > Polypteriformes > Polypteridae > Polypterus > Polypterus senegalus. The sequence continues at coordinate 90,763,340 of NC_053155.1, read as the reverse complement.
CCTCCTTGCCACCGTCTCTGACCTTGGGCATCACAGAGACTACTGTCTGATGGTTTAAATCCTACCTCAGGGTTATATTATACTGTCTGCCTGGATGAGGAGAGATGTCAAGGTTGCATCAGGTAAGCATGGGAATGCCCAAAGGGTTGGTGCTGGAACCTCTCCTCTTCTCTCTGTACCTCACCTCACTAGGTCTTATCTTCCAGTCCCACGGTTTCTCATATCAGTGTTATGCCGATGACACACAGCTATACTTGTTGCTACCTCCTGAGGACCACACAGTATTAGGTAGAATCCTGGTACGTCTCACTAATATATCATCCTGGATAAATGGAGCACCATCTCCAGCTTAACCTGGGAAAGACAGACCTCCTTATTATTCCAGCTAGCCCATGTATTCAACACACCTTCTTTGTAACACCTCCCAACTTGCCAAGTCAGTACGCAACCTTGGGGTGGTGACTGGCAACCAAATATCTTTCACTGACCACTCTACAATTGTCTCTCTGTCTTACAGATTTATCCTGTATAACATCTGCCAGATCAGACTTCTGTTCTCTATCTGTTAGAGTATACAGCACATCTTCTGGTACAGGCTTTAGTCACGTCTGCACTACTACAACTTTTTAATAGCAGTTTTTATATGTGCTACCAAGCCACTGAGAATGATTCAAAATGCATCAGCATGTCTTGTGTTCAATCAACCAAGACAGATACACTTCACTCTTCTTTTTGGATTGCTACACTGTCTCCCTGTACATATTACATTAAAATCTTGATGATAACCTGCAGAGTAGTCAATGGGCAAGTACCTATATATATGAAGACACTCGTGAGGACCTATGCTCATTTTTATCCACTCATGTCTACTAGTAAAAGCATCTAGTGATGCCATTTTTGTATTGCATTCCATCTCAATCCAGACTATTTTCATGTGTTGCTCTAAGCTGGTGGAACAAGCTGACCACCTTCATCTGAACTGCTGACACCCTGAATGTATTTAAGAAGAGTTTGAGGATTCTCTTGTTCTATGAATATCTGTCAAATTGATTATTGAATTGGTAGATTCTTGTAACTAAGTAAAGATTAACTAGCATTGTGTTGCTTTGTTTCAGTTTGGAGCTCTTCACTGGTGATGGTCAATTATATGTATAAACACTCAAACAATACTGAACAATACTCAATTGATGTTTTCTCAATTGACCTCTTTTGTAAGTTGCTTTGGATAGAAATATCTGTTAAGTAAATAAATGTACATTAAATCTAAATGTAAATTTTCCTGTCAGAGGAACAACAAAGGTGTCTGAGCAGCATTCCTTTTCTTGCATTTCCTGATTTTTTTATTTGTTTTCTGTCAACTGAGTTGAGAAACTGACCATGCATTTTTGGTATTTATTAACCTTTCATGCAAATTTTAGTACATTTATTTTAGTCAAGTAAGGTTCATTTCCAAAATCTCTCTCACATATGGATAATGAACAATGCTATATATGTTGAAAACACGTGAAACAGCAGCACTAATCACTGGGCCACTCTGTGACTCATAAATTGAGATTAGCAACAATAAAATAAAAAAGAAACAATTCAAAGGAAAACCATACCGCATGTGTTACAAGAACTGTATGTGAGGGGAGGGCACAGAATAAAACCCTAGAGGAAGCAGAAAATAACCAGAGAGGCAGAGAGAAAATTCCATTCATGTATTTGTAATTTTAACCGACTCAGCAGACCTTTCAAAAGATATCTTTCCCAATGACATTTTGATGTTATTCAAAAAATAAATAATGTAGAGCATTGCATAAAAGTTTATATTATACATTCAATTTATAGAATAGAAGCATGGTAAAGACTAAATTTATGCATATTTAAAATGGCAGCTTTACCAGACAGTACATGAAAAAAATCAGGCATGGTTCATCCTAAGGAAACTACGTGAAACATCAGTATGACTTACAAGAAGTTAAAGTTACCTATAATAAGAGAATATATTTATATATGTATTTTCTTTCAAAGTAAGGTTATATTTAGATATAAAATATTAAACATATCCTGACAGACTTAAAAATGTATGAAAGAGGGTGGTTCATTGAAACTGCAATCTTGCAAAAATCTCAAATAGACAGAAAAAAATAGTTATGTTAAACTGAAAATAAAACTACTAACAAAAAAGAGCAGATTAAATTCATTATAATATATTGCACATGTTGGTCATACTTTGTCATAAACCATTAACATACATTTAAACTAGAAAATTAGAAACAGACCCTTAACATTTCTGAAAGTAAACTTTTTTATGTCTTAACTCATCTGTTGACAAAAGTGTATGAAAAACTTTGTGCGCTGTATTGAATATCTACCTAACTATCTTGGCACTGCTAATGTCAAATTGTTATTACAATTTAATTTATATGTATCTTGAGCTTCAATTAATTCAATCTGAAAAAAAAAAAAATCAAAAAGCAAAAATTAGGTGTAATTTTACTACACATGAAAGCTAAGTATATGTCATCCATTCTGGTATACTTACTAATATTAAGGTACTGCTACCTCTCATAAGAATATATGATATTACTGTATTTAATTAAATTGAATTTAATTTGTTTGCATTAAGCCCACTTGCACGTAGGAGTCAATACAATAATTGCAGATATAGTGTGAAAAATGAAAAACAACATTAACTCAAAGCAAATATTCTTCATGTATGCAATGTGTCATAGAAAGCCTATAAATTTTGGCACATACGCGCAATCATCAATACCTCAATTACACCATAATTAGGCACTTACAGCTCACATTTCATTAGCACAGCTGTTCTGAAATTTTTCTACATTGCCACTCCGGTCTTGATAATCCCTTTTCATGGTATATATAGAGAAAGATTTTGTTTGTATGGAGTGTTTTTCCATTAAACATCCATTCATTTTCAAAACCAACCTTTTCCATTACAGTTTTGTACAGAGTGGACACCCATGCTAGAATCATGCACCAGAAAACAGCAATTTAGAGATGACAATTAAAATAAAATTCATCTTTTACATGTGGAATTTAAATAAGAATAAATCAGAAAAAAATAATCTTTTAAATATGGAAGGAAATGAAAATACTGTATAAGTCCCCAATAACACAAGTGGAAATGTCAAACTCTAAAGACACAGAGATGGGAGTTTATGCAGAGTGGAGTGGAGCCCAGGCTTCCAAATTTGGAAACGACACCTAACACCTAAACGACAATGGTGAACATATAATAGTTAAACAAATATATTGCCTATAAAATATTAAGGCATTGTGATACGTTTGAAGATGGGAATCATAACACCTTTCATAAACTGAAGTCTACATATCCAAACAATGCATTTATTTATTTATTTTTGATGTAAACTAAGCAAATAGTAACTTGTTCACTATAAAAATGGTGAAAAAATGCTATATAATAAACAAAGCTATGCTTTAACCATTGATTCTTCCTAAAAAGAAAATTTTAGATGTAGTGGTTTGGCAATCTTCAAAAATTCAGAAAACTACCCCTGCTTTGCTTGGACCTCCTTATGTCTTGCAGGTATCCACCCAGATTCCTCTTCTGATCATATAATAGTTCTTATGTTGTATAAATTATGGCAGTTATTTTTAATGGTTCCCCTTTTATATATCACTAGACATTAAGCCTGTTACAATAACGGGCGCTAGAACAGTATTGCATAAACATTATTAGGAACAGTCTATATTAAATGGCAAGAGACCCTGATCTCATTCTGTTTGTTGTCTTAATTTTTTTGTTAAAAATATTTTTGCAAGAAGCCTAAAATAAAATAATATTTAAAATAAAATAGAAACGAATATGACAATACAGTAAGTATAATTAATATTGCCTTAGTGTAAAACTTTATAACAATCTGTAATACACAATATCTGAAGAAGATATTTAGGAAAATGTTTTTATTTTTGTACCTCATGAAATTTTTCAATAAAATTTCATTATAGACAACATTTTTTGTAAACACTCTTGTTCAGGACCGTCTACAACGTTGACAACAACATCTGTAAAACTTCTAACTCTTGATAATGCAACATATAACTGACCGTGGCTGAATACTGGTTCTGGCAAGTAAATGGCAACTTTTTCTAAGGTTTGCCCTTGAGCTTTATTAATTATTATGGCAAAGGCTAATGTAACTAGAAATTGTCGCCTTCTTATGGTAAAGGGTAAATTAGTAGAGGATAGAGCCAAATCAATACGGGGAATATTCTGACGCTCATTCTCTTTTTTACAATCAATCTATTTGCTCGTATTTTTCTTTGTCTTTCAGCCTTTCTTTTGTTGATGTTTACTTGCTGAGCTGACCGTTCTTCCAGGAGATGTTGCTTATATACGATTTGAGTGTCTGTGTCTTTTGTCCTACTTGACGTGTCCTTTTTTTTTGGGTGGCATGTTGTTAGTAGATAGTTAGTTAGTAAACATGCACGGGGCAGTATGTGTGGCATCTCCCCAGCAATGGATTTTATGTGCGCGGCCGCAACTACCCAATCAGCACTCTCCCCAGCTGTCTTTTATTTGCTTATCATGCGCGGCCGCGGCTACACCATTCACTGTGTGCCCAGCTTCCAGTGTGTGTGCGTCCACAGTCTCCCCAGCAATGATGTCCTTTATTTGCTTATCATGCGTGGCCGTGGTTACGCCATTCACTGTGTGCTCAGCTTCCAGTGTCTGTGCATCCACGATGCTGGTCGTGCGTGTCGCACTGAGCCTCGCGCATGCGCACTTCACCAAAAGACACACACACTCGGACACCTGGACGCACACAGGGGTTTTATTAAAGAGGATATCTGCTTTACCCTTTTTAGTCATAAAGTTCAAGTTTCTTATTTATTTTTCCGGTTTTGAAATATTCTTTACTTACTTATTCATTTTGCAGATGCACAAACTCCTCACCATCTCCTTTGAAGACATAATTCACTGTTCCTAATATGAAACTATATAGATAGAAGGAACATTATTTGTCCCTAGTGTTAACTTCTTTGTTTTTAGAGAATCTCTAAAGATAATCTCTTTAGTGGTGCAGTGAGAGTAATATGGAAAAAAATGATCCGCTGTGGCATCCCCTAATGGAAGTAGCCGAAAGAAGGAAAAGAAGGTGCAGTGAGAGTAACAACGCTAAAGCAGCTAAGGTATTTGGAATAGTTTGGCCATTCCATGGACCATTATATTGTTACAGGTTAATTACGATCAGATGCATTAAACTAATAAACAATATGCGGTTAATTTCAGTGTATTTATAAAGGGATGTGGAACTAAAAAAAAGAAAAGGAAATCACACTGGAACAGTAGCACTGCTTTGATGCTGGGTGCCGCCAGTCTGCAAAACCGAACACAGAACTTGCGTACGCCGGGGTATGAGCTACCGTGGAGATGTGCGTGGCTTTATGGCAGGTTTAGGTTTTATACATCACGATTTGAACATGGAAATAGGCTTACGCAACATTTTATACATGAAGCCCCTGCTCTCCACAACAGTACCTGGTAATTTATTTCATGTGTCTATAATTACAAGTTTCTAGCCATGTCCTTCATTTTTATTCAAAAAAATAATTTTAAAGTAACAGCTGGGATCCACAGGGCTAATTATTTACATAATATTAAACAATTAAATTGTCACCTCTTAATCTCCTTTTGCTTAAACTGAAAAGTTTCAACTCCTTTGATCTCTCCTCATAACTCATACCTCTGAGTGCCAGCATCAGCCTAGTCACTCTCCTCTGGACTTTTTCTAGTGATGTTATGTCTTTTTTGTAATATGGAGGTCAAAATTGTACTCTAAGTGAGGCATTTAAAAAGCTTAAGCATAACCTCCCTTGCCTTTGTACTCTGAATATCGTGATATACAACCTAACATGCTATTCGCTTTCTCAATCACTTCTGTACTCTCTCTGGATGTAGATAGTGACAAGTCTATTATAACTGATAGATAGATAGATAGATAGATAGATAGATAGATAGATAGATAGATAGATAGATAGATAGATAGATAGATAGATATGCACAGATTATGGTTTGAACACACACCAGAATGACTAAAAAAGATTATCTAAAAAGAAAGAAAACTTCTGACTCGGCAGTTACAGTGAGGCATTTTACAGCATATTGCTGTTGGTATAAATGAGCCCCTGTAGTGTTTCTTGATATACTTCTGCTGAATAATTCAGTAGCTGAAAGTACTCAGTGTTAGTGTGTCAGAGAGAGGGGATTTGCAGCATTGTTCATAATGGCAATTTTAACTCTTTCCTTTGCTACAATATCCAGGGGGTCCAGAGTGTGTCCTATAACTGAGCCTGCCCCTTTAATTAGCTTGTTGATTCTGTGGGCTCCTCTTAAAGTGATGTTGCACACCAAAGCATAGAAAACTACACTGGCCTTTACAGAGCTGTAGAAGATGTGAAGGATATCACTACCCAAATAAAAGAAACATAGTCTTCTATGAAAAAAGAGCCTGCTGTGCCCTTTCTTATATAGTTCCTTTGTGTTATGAGACCAATTCTATCTGTCATTGATGAAGACCCCCATGTACTTGTAGGAGTGCACCACTTTATCCATTCCCTGAATAGTGGCCAGACATAAAGGCTCTAAAGTCAATAACCAGTTCCATGGTTTTGCTGATGTTTAATTGCTGACAATTCTCTTTGCACCAGGAAGCAAAGGTTCGCGTCACCCTGGAGAGGGCTTTGAGTATGTAGAGAAAACAGCTATATACATTGGAAATGTTAAGAATTTTTATTATTATTATTATTATTGTTATTATTATTAAAAAACATTCTCCATCAGTCTGCAGAATCATCTTAAAATTTCTAAAAATGATGTGACCTGGTGTTATATTTATAGTCTGAGGTGCAGAGAGAAAACAGAAAAGGAGATAGGACCATTCCTTGTGGTGCGCCATTGTTGCTCACATCCTTATCAGAAACACAGTCCTTGCGTCTCACAAACTGCAGTCTGCCTGACAGATAGTCCATTATCCAGGACACCTGATGCTCATCCACCTGCATACTGTATATATGAGTTTACCCCTTAAAAGGGATGGCTGGATGGTATTGTGGATGTTAGAAAAATCATAAAACATAATCCTCACAGAGCTGCAAAGCTTTGTCCAGGTGAGAATAAGCCTTGTGCAGCAGTTGGACAATTGCATTCTCCACTCTAGTCTTCGTCCAAAAGGCAAACTGCAGTGGCTCCTGGTGGTCTACCACTAAAGGACTCATATACTCCCTGACCAGTCTCTCAAAAGTCTTAATGTTGTGAGATGTAAGTGCCACTGGTATGTATTCATTTGTCTTCTTTGTAACAGGAACAATGCAGGATGTTTTCCTAAGGCACTTTCTGGAGCCTTAGAGACAGACCCAACAGGTGACAGAGGACACAACAAAGGTGGTCAGCACAGGCTTTAAAAAGTAGAGGACTGACTGCAACTGGCTCCTCTTCTTTTCTTGTGTGTAGCTTCTGCACTTGTCTCCTTACTTGGTCTTCAGTTATGGACAGCCTGTATTGATAGTCAAAAGTGGACTCATCACTGGCCATTCCAGTTGATGTGGTAGGAGTTGTTAATATAGTAGGGATGTTGTGGGGAGACTGGCCATTGGAAGAATGTGGCAGTGGGAGGGAAAATCTATTAAAAACTGTGTGTAAGTACACGGTACATATTGTGTTTACTGACATGGTGCACTTTTGTTATTGTTCTCTATGGCCAATTGTGTTTCTTATTTGTTATTTTATATTGTATACAGAGCACGAGATACTTAACAGGGGCACCATATTGCTGGTGAGCCATGTCAGTCATCTTATCTTGAGAGCAATCTATGTTTGAGTGTGTTTATGTTGTTCATTGTTTTTGAGTGAAACAAATTTAGTTCCCATAATTTACATTTAAAAAGCACTAAGCATCAGTTTCATTTTTTGCTTTATTTGCAATATGTTAAACGCATATTCAAAAATGAAAATAACACATACTCTTCTGTAAGATCTCAAACAGGATCTAAGAATTTGATTGAAATTCTCAGGAGATACGTACTGTATGCGGTTATTTGCATCTGCTATGGTCCATTGGAACATTTGCAACCTAGTCTGTCCAAGCATCAGCTAAATAATTTGATGTTAATGTGACACAGTTTTGGTGTTCAACATACCCAGTCTATCCACAATGAAACAGCTAAAGTGCACTTCAGTACATAGCAGATGTTTATTAGCATCAGTCATAAATAGGATTAAACAGGTTTGAGAAAGTTATGTTGTGTTCATTACCAATGATATAAAATTTCACATATTAACATAATACTACTGGAAAAAAGAAACCTAACACTAATTGTTGAACTACAATTTCATCCTTTATTGGTATACTACAAATATAGAAATATGTTAAAAAAACAACAAAAAGAACAGGAAAGCAATAAAAACTGTGAACATGAATGACTGTCTTCTTGCAGTCCTTCCATATTTTGTGTGAACACCACATGTTGGACACCTCTGAGACACAGAGTCTCCGAATATGCAGCTATGGGATGTCATCTCATTCCTTCACAAGGTCCTGACCACTGACAGGCAGGGTTAAGGTCAAGAGAGAAGGCAGGCCAGGGCAGAATTTGCATTCCAGCTTCCAATCCTCAAAATATTAGTGACCATTGTGTAAGACGTGGTATTGTCCTGCTATTTAGGCATGTAGGATGTGTAAACAGAGGACCTCTGACACATTGCCTTGGAGACGTAGAGTCTTTCCTTCAATGTCCTGTTACTAAGTCAGGCATTGTGCCTGCCAATATTTTCAGGAGCAGTATCAGTAATAGATCTGAAATGATGGACCAGTCTGATGTGCTCATTTAAGCATGGCCAGATCTTGGATTCTCACAACTGTTGCCTGATAAAACCTTGCACTCAGGACATAAAGAAGTGTTATAATCCATATGGCTCTCTCCCTTGCTTGTAGTGACCTTCAAGGCATTATGGAATTCACAGAAAACTAGGGACATGTGGCCTTTGTCCATCTTGGACCTAAGGCTTCAATTTTAAACGTGATATGATTTCATTTTTTTTTGGTAAAAGTACACCTAAATAGCTTTTGTGTACTTGGCAAGTTGCAATGCTTCACTGCTGTGAGTTAAAACAAACTAACAAAGTTTTGAATTTTTTTCCTCGTTTACAAACTGTTGTCCTTCTGGTTATTTCTTCAGTATATGCACTATCTACATCAATATATAATTATGTTTATGGATTGTCATGTCATTTTCTAAATGCTTAATTTAAATGAGTGTTGCAGGGGGGTTGTAGCCTATTCCAGCTAGCACAGGGTGCAAGGCAGGAAGAAACCCTGGGCACCAGTTCATGGCAGGGAGAACAAATACATACACAAGTCTCATACTAGGACCAATTTAGCATCGCCAAGCCACCTAACCAGCATGTCATTGGACAGTGGGAGGAAACAGGGAACAACCAGAGGAACCCATACACACACAGGGAGAACCCAGGGCGCAAAGCTTGGTCTCCTTACTGAGAGGCAGCATCACTACCACTGTGCTACCATGCTGCCCATGTATATGGATTGTATATTAAAATTACCAGATGTGTACTGATGTGGGTGTGTGTGTGTGTGTGCAAATGCAACCTTTGATACAGTTTACTGTGGTGCCATCATAGGTTGCTTCCTGTAGGTGCCATTGTTGCCTGATATGATTCAATTCTCTATGACAATATACTATTTAAAACATATTTAGGAATTGGATGCCAAAATAAGTAATATAAATAAATAAAAAAATGACTGTTCTATTTCTGATCTGTACTATATTTATGTGAAATACATATAAATGTGAAAAAGCACACAGTTCCAGTATGAACCATGGCAATGTAGGCACCAGATGGCGCATATTAATGTAGCTCAAAAAAGAGTATGTTGATTTTCAGTGCAAAAATAAAGTCATCAGTTTCTTGTTAATGGCAGCTTGGTACCCTCTTGACTCACCCACGCATGACTTGAACAGTGACATCTAGGGAACCTTTTAAGGTTTTTCCACTCTCTCATTTCATTGTAGATGGCAACTTTGGTAAACACATAGATCATTTTCTTTACAAATATAGATTAATTAAATATAGTGGTTTGTTTAAAATGGGCAATATGATGTCAAACTGATCTAACTGAAAAAGTAAAACCTTAAAATACCATCTTAGCAAGATTTTAACCAAATAAATCAAACTAGGTATGAAAACACATTTGAACACGACCTCTATCATGCCACTTTGCACTGTGGCTCTGGATTGAGTTGATTCTTTATGTTCATTTTGGATATTATGTTTCATATCTAATGTGAAAAAAAAATACAATAAAAAGTTTGAATTAGTGTAAGCCACACTAATTTAGGGTGTTCATAAGAAATGTAAAGATTTACTTCCTCAGGTAAAAGTACATAATAAAAAAGAATTGTTGCATCAAATATTTGAAATATAAAAATGTGTGCTTCAATTTAAATATTTAAGGTCTAAATAATCCTGATTTAATAGAAATACATCAATTTGAGCCCTTTGATAGAGGTTCATAGAGGTCTAGATCCATATTAAAATCAAAAATTAAAGATCACTGACCTTAATATTGTTTAAAACTATACCACACTTGCTTATGTTTGAAATTTGTCATTTTTAACCTACTGTGGTGGCTCTTAGAAAACTAGGACCACCTTTAAAAAATCAATTTTTAAAAATGCATTTGTGATCAGCAACCTCGAAATTGCATAAAATGAAACTCCATATGCCTATATTACTGATCTCTATTTTTTTGGAAGATTTTAATTTGATTCTAATGTGTTCAATAGGATAAACAGGATGCTCCAGGGAGCAAATGTTGTAGCAAGCAGCCGGGATTTTTTTAAGGTCATTCTAATTGTAGTTCGCAAGAGTATTGTCATGGATATTAAACAGAACTGGTACACATAAATCATTACCAAACCATACTATAAAAATGTTATTAGTTGTAATGAGCGATCTCCACAGAGTGCACTTCGCTGTGAGTTCGACAAAATCACAAAAATATTCAGGAACTTCACTCAACTCTATGGAATGCATTGAAGTCGATGTGAAAGGAGAAACTGAACTAGTTTTGACTGGATCATAATGGTGCAGTGATCTTTTAAGTGTCCCCCTAGGCTAGAGAAGCATCTGCCAGCAATGCTGGACTGGTTATTATTGCGAAAAATGTGATCTGTGCTGTAAGGCAGTAGAGCTAACCATTGCGTCACTGTGCCTCAAATAACAAAAGACACAGACCAAATGAATACCACAAACAAACGGCCACAGACAATAACTAAATAAAATATAGTTGATTGAGCTTACAGAGTTCCAGTCTTGGGACACACATTGGCTGTGGCACAAAGTGGCATGGGAATGGCGCATTCCATTATATGAGGTGGCAGCTCCTTTTTGATTCCCATGTATCTGTGTAAATGCTTCACACATTTTTCTTCAATCAAAAAGATAGGAACAACTTGAAAATAGTAATAAATGTTTTGTCCATCCATCCATCCATCCATTATCCAACCCACTATATCCTAACCACAGGGTCACAGGAGTCTGCCGGAGCCAATCCCAGCCAACACAGAGCGCAAGGCAGGAAACAAACCCCGGACAGAGTGCCAGCCCACCACAGGACGCGCACACACACACACACCAAGCACGCACTAGGGACAATTTAGTTGTTATATTTATTATACATGCTCTCCTGTGTTTTCAGACAAGGGTGGAGGAGGTGAAGGAGTCATTTAAGGTGTGTTTTGACTCAAAATTGCAGCACATGGCTAAAAATCTCATTGTGCTGCGAGTGCAAAGTGATCAGTGTTAAGCATCCAGCGGCAGTACTCATAATATTCTCATTATGGTCAACTAATGTACCCTTCAAATAAAAATAATGATCATTTTTTATATTTTTTATTTTTAAATGCATGTGAGATAGAAATCCACCTGGAATATTGATCGGGTTGTGACATCACCCATGTGCGAAAATATTTGGAAAACAAGGTCACTGAAAACACAGCACAGAAAAATTCTTTGGCAAATTTTGACACTAGTTACTAAGAAAATACCAGGATCAAAACCACAAAACAAAGCATGGGTTCTCCCTTAATTCATTATTGTTAATTTATTAATAATAAATACATATTATCATATTCCAAACAGGTTCTAGTAGCTGTAGATAAGTTAGCTTAATGCAGAAAACAAGCAATTAAGGATAAAAGGCAATATACCAAATATGAGTATGTTAATATATGGGGGAAGATTGTATTGAAGTTTTACAGGCAAGCAACAAAAGCATTCAAATATAAAAAAGAAAATATTATTTACAATAACTTCCAAAATACTTTTACTGTGGCACATACTTATTGGCATGTCTTCAGGAGGTAAAACTTGATAGTACAAACTGCAGATGCATGCAGCATTCTCCTGTGTTACCTCAGCACATCGCAGCTTTAGCAACATGACAATATTTAATACACAGATACTTCCAAGTTTAACTTGAATACTCACTTGAATTTTTATCCCTTATTACCATCCTGCTTCTGCTGCTTTGCCCTGCTACTATGTCCTCATTTTGACAGAGCTAGAACTTGTTTAATAACTTGGAGGTGGAGTGCAGCATGTCATCTGCGAAACATTCACAGCCTATTCTATCACAGTATGGACACAGTGATAATTGCTAATTCCTATTTCAGTAATATCTCAAGGCAAGAGTGTTATTAGACTTACCATTTTAAAAGCTGTGTGAAAGAATGGCTAATTGTACAATCCTTTTACAGATAAAATATTACTGGGAAGATCCTTGTTTTTTCTGCTTCAATAATAAAGTAGTGGTCTCTATTCTAGCAACCTGTCTTGTGTTCTTATTTCATTACCATTTACGTGACTGTTAGTTTAAAAAATAGATTTTTAGAATGCATCATGTTTTTTTTAATTTATTACTTTCTATATTAGCCTTTAAAACAGAATAATTAGTTACAATAAATTGAATATAATCCAGAAATGCACTGTAATATCTTTAATGTGCCATATACGTGTGCTTTTTCCCCCTGTTAACTTTTTTGATTTTTCATACCGCACTAGTTTATAAAGTACACTTCATCAGTTGGTGAAATAGCCTAGTATAGATGGCACAAAAGGGTCAATAGTTCATTCCTTATGCCAATACTTAATCAAGTATTCATTTTTATGCATTAGTTATTTTTCATACAAGAACTCATTAAACACAGTGGCCCATATTTTGCTCCATTGATCAGTTGTGTGCAAAAAACCTGTTTACTTAATAAATGTAGCAAAGTGAAAATTAGGTTATTTTACTCTTCACATGCAGAGAGTATTTCACACATTCCATTATTCTCTGTAACCTTCATAGTCTCCTATTCAACAACAGAGGTTCACCCTTTGACTTTGATGTTTATTCTTATTTGCATAGTGGAGTTATTAAGTATTCAATAGTAGAGAATTGGCAGTAAATTACAATAGAAAATAAATGGGACCTGCTATCCTAGCCCTCCAGAAAATGGCATATCGTTTTAGCACTTCATCATAATATAAAAAAATGCAGAGCAAAATATATAAGACACAAGGACATTTGAAGCCATAATTTTTATTTTATGCAGCATATATACTATCATTATAGCTTTCAGAGGTGACTGAAAATATGTTCTGGTGTATAACAATAAATTCTATTTTTGATTGACTGTCAAACATTATCCTGAATACTGAACTAGCTCCTGTTTTCTGATGCTGTACAGTAACTGTTAGTATTTTTTCAGTATATCAACCCTACTATAACAGAATGCAAGTGAAAGCCACTTTAACACAAGTCTGTGCATCACCATCATTTCCTGACAAAAATAATCTACAATTCTTAAAATAACAACTTTATCAATCATATCTTAGGCTGTTTTAGTCACCTTTCATGACCATTGTGTTGTATAAACAGCTCTGTTTACTAACCATACTAACCATGTTCAGAATATGTAAAAGTCGTCTGAATGACTCCTGGTCAGTGGCACTCACTTCCATTCCAATGAAATGCTTTGGTATAAAACATTTTAATGACACAGATTAAACCCTTCAAGATAAATATAAATTTTGCTTACTGTGCAAGAATAAGTGTTGAAGATTCTTTACTGGTTATCCTATATAAATCCTTCTTTTTTTGATAAGCTACTACGTCTGGATTTTTTCAGCATTTAATACCATCCAGCCACACATACTGATTGTGAAATAAACATGATGGATTGAGGACTTTCCTTTAAATGATTCATAGATAGTCAAAGTCTATGACTTATGTGCAAAGATCATTGATTCAGATACAGGGGATTCTCAGGGATGTGTTCTGTCTCCTTTCTTTATACTTTGCACCAGTGGTTCTCAATCTTTATTGCTCCAAGGTCCCACAGGTCCCACAGTGTACCCCTACAGAGGCCATGATATTTCCTTCTTGTACCTTTGCTGCAGTCTTGCACCACTTGTTTTTGAACTGATTACTTGTATTCTGTTTTGTGTATTGTGTTTACCCCATTTTTTGACACCCATTGCACATCCAGCCTACTTAGAAGGAATTCTTTTCTTGTCTTCTTAGAGACTCAAGGTTTGGGGTTGGAGGGGGTGAGGGCTTTGTCAGAAAACATGGCCTATTAAAGCCCACTGAGGCATTCTTTGTGTGAATTGGGACTATACAAGAAATAAACTGGTGCTGTTGCTAACAAAAGTATATTTTTTGCTAAGTGCTATTTTACTGCTTGTGTTTTTTAAAGCACTAGGGGGCTCCTTACCCTGCTCGATTCACTTGCCCACCCCCAGTTTTGGTTTACTGCATATACAATTTAAAGAAATTGTTGTTTTCATGGGAATTGTTACTTATGCATTATTTTCACTTTTACTTTAAAACTTTTGTAAAAACAATACTTGTCCTTTATTTCCAGCCCCGGGCATGGTTAAATGTCTTTCTCGTAGGATGTATAACACTACTCGCATTGTGAAGGGGTGTGGCTGAACGTACACAAAGGGGAAGAGGTTGGATCATCTGCTGGCTTGTTGCTGTTGCTGCTGGCAT
Organism: Polypterus senegalus; assembly: GCF_016835505.1. Lineage (NCBI taxonomy): Eukaryota > Metazoa > Chordata > Cladistia > Polypteriformes > Polypteridae > Polypterus > Polypterus senegalus. The sequence continues at coordinate 90,748,245 of NC_053155.1, read as the reverse complement.
GCTATGTCTTTTGCTTGTCTCGCTGCATGTCGATCATTTAAAAGCCTGTACAGCAGCTGTCCTTTTGCCACATTGCGTCTCTGCCGCTCGAATTGTGAAGGTGGGGATATGGCTTAACGCACGCTAAGGAGCAGCGGTCGGATCACCTGCTGGCTTGCTGCTGCTGGTGATCTGCGTGTTCTGCTTGTCATTATTTTAAGAGCGGGGAGCACATGAAGTTTGTCTGCCAAATGCATTCCAAAAACTGCTAGGTTAGATGTCCGTGAACTTGTTTTAAATGTTGTCTCACTGCCTTGTCTCGTATGACATTAAAGAGTCTCTCGCAGGATGTCAAATTGTCTTCCATGAAGATCACATCTCGTCTCCCTCCTAGGATTTTTCATCTCCCTAGTCTCCCTCCCAGGATTTTTTTTATAATAGAGAGATAATACAAAATGAATCGGGTATTTCAAAAGCAGCCTGATGGTTTATATTTTTTTACTAGTGCCTCAATTTCTTGATCATAACATAAAATGAGTAGGTGCTGTTTTGAATAAATAGCAATCAGTTATTAACAAAATACAGAATTCATCAGTGCAGATATTTTTGAGAATATGAAAAGCTGCTCACTACTTATTTAGCTTAGATATAACTTTTTAAAATTAAGCATAAAATGATGAAATATTTGAAAATAAAAAATCAAAATTTAAAAAATGCAGAATGATTCGCTACAGGCATTTCTTCATAAATTAATTACAGATTCTATGCTCTGGATTCAGCAGACATACATCAAGCAAGTCAAAAGATAAGACACAAGCTTCATGCAGGGTGGGGGCAGCAGTCAAGTAAGCCGCAGAAAACTGGCCAGTCCTGACACCTGAGCAGCTTTGAAAAAAAAGTGCAACGCAGAGGCAGCAGCAGCGTGTGAAGTCATCCTACCATTTTCTCCACAAGAATGTCAAATCTTTTCCATCATGCTAAAACATGAAAGTTCTTTATGACAATGTGGCACATCACCTTCTTTTCACTTTTTCCTGTTGGGTCATTATGAGCAGCACATTCCTGTTCGTTCCTGAAGTAAGAAGCTGAAATGCACTGTGCTGTACAGATAAATGTGAGTGAGCATTAAACCCCAAATTGCTATGTGGATGTAAGGAGTCCCACTAAACTTTATCTGGACATTATATGGACACTGGAGAAAGGTGTAAATGCACTCCAGCTAAACTATATACAGATACAAACTATGTTTAAAACAAAAGGGAGTTTTTGAGAAAACTAATAGTTATTGTATATTGTATGTAACATATTGTGAATATTGAAGCAGCAGGCCACTTTAAAAAGATCCCATGGCCCGATCAAAACCCATGAGTATTACATTTGACACCACTACTATAGCTTGATTTTTAGTAAACTAAGCATTTTGTAGCTACTTTTTAACTATTGTATCTTTATTCTTCTAGCAGCTCCCCTGGAAGTTTACTGTGGCTCCATAGTGGTAGCCATGTGCTATACTAGTGACCTGAAAAAGAACAATTGCCAAATATCCTGATGACAATATGGTGATATAGGACATGTGTCTCAAGAAAATGATAGGCATTATTTCAACCAAGTGGACTGTTTGTGGAACTGATGCAATAATAACTATCATTCTCTTAATGTCAAAAAGACTAAAGCAAAGGTTCTGAAACTTTTAATCTGAGGGCTTAAATAAGGAAATCGGTACCATATCAGTCAGTCAGTCATTGTCCAATCCGCTTTATTCTAACACAGGGTCACGGGGGTCTGCTGGAGCCAATCCCAGCCAGCACATGCAAACACCACACAGGGAGGACCCGGGAAGCGATCCCAGGTCTCTTTACTACAAGGCAGCAGCGCTACCACTGCGCCACCATGCTGTCCCAGTACCATATTGGATTATTGCTATAATTACAAAAAAGCCATACATAGACAAGTAACAATGGCAATTTAATTATAAAGTTTGTGTTTCCATTCAGCCATAATTTTCAAGAGAATATTACTAAAAGAGAAAAGTAGAAAGCAAACCTATTGTTAATAAAATATTGATTATCATTCAAAACAGGGAATAAATTCCTGTGGTGCATCACTGCCAGTGTAAATGCTGAGTCTAAGTTTTACTAAAGTGGATAGAAATCAATTCTTTATTACAGGTGCAGCTGAGTACATGATGATTTTTGAAATGGATAGTATGAATAGTCACGTAGCTTAGTCACTTGACTCAAGGTGAATAGATGATGTAGTAAAAAAAAAATAATCAGTGCAGTCTACTTAATTTATCTTAGATAGCATTTTTATGACATTTTTGGAATGAGTTCCGTTCCACCATTAATAATACATTTTTCCAAATTAATTTGCAAAGTTCAACATCCCTATTTTATTTAACAGTACAATAAACTGAGTAAAAAAGTTCAGTTGCATAGATAAATTATTCCTAAAAATGTATGAACTATTTGAATTTTATAGAGGTGATAGGATAAATTTTGATAAGTAACTCAACAGGCAGTCCAGTTTGAGCTGTTTAAAGCTACCAACTGACATTGTACTGGATGTTGAGGGCTTGACTCTAGAGTCTGTCTCACCCTTTCGATATTTTCTGATGTTCTTACAGTTCTTGATGGTCCAACAAACAAGTCCTTCATACTACCAGTACATTGAAATTTATTGAACCACTTTTAAATAGTGTTACAATAAATAATTCTTCCTTGCCTAGGCATGATATACTTAATGCAAAGTCTTTATTCCACCTCTGTTACAGATTTCGATTCAATGTATACTGTTGTAAATGGCCACAACCTACATTTTGCATGGTCTACTACCACTGCACTATATAGGGTGGTCCAGATCTAATTATGCAATTTTCATTACGCTCTAACTTATTAAGTTTATTACATAGAAAATCACCCAAAAAATCCCGGACCATTGAGAAGTGTGTGAACTGACGACACGAAGAATCGTCTTTGCGCCGAACTGGAATCGTCTCCGCATAAATCAAAGTCATCCAGGCGATCTGGATCTGCATAATTAGATCTCGCCCACCCTGTGTATACTCCCACCCTATTTATTTATTCTTCACAACACACTGAATATTGTCACAACTTTGTGCCGCACATTTTATTTTCACTTTAACATTTCAAATTAGCACTGCTGTCCCTTCACCTCACAAGCTTTCTTATACTTGTCTTTCTTTATGAGTCATTTCAATTCATAGTATAAAGAACATTTATTTTATTTTCAAGCCATATAAATAAAAAACTTTTTTTTTTTACATTTTGGTTGACCCCCATAGTTTAAGAAACACTGGACTAATGAAATGATATTGGACTATTAAAGGCAGAAATACCTATGCTCACCCTTGATTGTTTTGGGGGAGGTATTAGAGATAGTGTCTGAAAATAAATCCTTAGGAATTAATTTACAATACATAATAATCTGAATTGGAATAGAAATACTAAAATATCTATTCTAAAGGAAAATTAGTGCCCATTTCTTCTCTGTTAACTCAGACCATTTAAAGTACCCAGGGCCCTTGTGTTGTCTTTTTATTGCAGTGTTATCCAGTATGTCATCTCCTCGGTGTCATTGCCTGGACTAGTGGTCTGATAAATCAACATTTCAATAAGCTCCACGTGATTACCAAACATGCACCCAAAATTATTGGAACTGAGTGGGATGATATGGTAAATGTGGTGTCAGAGAGAATGTTAAAGAAACCTGATATCTTCCCAACTGATGACGGACAGCCATTACATGTAGTATATCAGTCAGGATATTTGATTTAAAGACCCACACAAGCCACTCCAGAAATTCTTTTCTTTCCAGAAATTCTTTTCTTTTGCCATACAGCTTTTTAGTAAGATGGTGATAATAACCATTTTTAGGAGCGTATATTTTTTTCACATGTATTATGTAGCAGTCTATGTTAAATCCTACTGCCAGATCATTAAAAGAAGTATTTTTTTCTAATTAATGTATATATTTCAGAATTGTTGTGTAACTTTTAATTTGTTTTATCTATTTGTTTGTTTTATTTCTGTTTTGCATGAAGATTTTGTAAACCTGACTAAATAAAAAACTTAAATTTTAATTGCTTGGCTTAACATTTGCAAAATAATACCTCATTCACTTGTTGAAAATGAATAAAAATATATACAATTTTAGCAGTTCATAATGCTTAACATTTCACATCAGTCTTCTTTTAAAGGTAGATGTCAGTGTATGTGTCAGTATTACATGTAAGTAAGCAGAAGGTAACATCCTGGGAGTGAGTGGAGACATAATTGTGAGGTTTGTGCCATCTTGCCCTTTACAATGATTGTTTACATTTGTTTGTGTACTATTTCTGCTGTTTACTAAATGTGTCTAATTCCTTTAAAAATATTTAAATATTTACAACCTCTCTCGTAACTGGCCTTGTTTTTGTAACTACAGATAACACTAGCTAAACTCTTTGGATCTCTCCCTTCTAGTCCTACTCAGGTTTTTTTATACTTCAGCAGGTCCAGGATCTTCAGTCATGAATCCCAAAGTGCTGCATGTGAACATGGTATCCACCAATTCCCACATCAACACCCCAGGACCACTCAGCCATACTTCCATGTGCATCTATGCCTCTTTGAGCATTTGGGAACTATTTATGGACTTAAAAAAAGACTTCAGTCTCATCTTACCACAGACTGATGGTAAGCTGTGCAGGTAAAGGATAAGCCAGATCATAGAGATGTTATAGAGGAGCAGCAATGGATGGAGAATCTCAAAGCTGACTTGGAAGTGGTCTCTGGGGACAGCGACTTCGAAGGGCGGGCTGTGTAACAGTGCATCAGTAAGGGTTATGTCACCATAATAAAAGCTTGCAAATGAGCAGCTTGAAACCCAGCTTTTAAGCAGGGGCTTGCACTGGTGGGGCTATAAAAATGGCAATCCAAAGAGTAAGGCAAAAGGCAAGCAGTCCTTTTAAGGATAGTGAGCCACCTCAAAGAACCGTGTAAACAGCAGAGACTCTTTTTTGGTGATGGTGCTACAATATTGTTTACCACTTTAATTTTTTCAGTGTCATGATTTCACCCCAGTTGAATTATTATACCATTGGGTTCCCGATATTTTCCATACTCATACTATACTATCAGTATAGAACAATTAATATCTGTGGGTACCTTGAACTAGACATTGTTTATTCATGTTTATTATCTACAAAAACCTAGAAAATTAATTTACTTATAGTACATCCTTACAAATTAACACAAATAATACAATTCTGATTTTTTTTTTAATTATGAAAATGAGAAATTGTTGTGCTTCTTTGGTCATGCATTGTCTAACTCTATAGCCAAGAATATAAAAGAATTTATGTGTGTCTTAGCATGAAATCTGCACTGGAGAAGGTAACAAATTTCCTCCTACAGCATGTACATATAATATACTATCAAAGAGTGGATGACTCATCCTCTGTTTTCTGTTTTGCTTTATCTCTTATAACCATCTTATACAGCTCAAATATAGTCATTTGAGTGCTAAAAATGATTTTGCCACCTTTTTCCTTGTCCTTCCTGTTTATGCTGATCACTGGTGTGCATATAATCCCAGATACATGTTTTAGATAAAAAAAAAATGTACTTCAATATTTTTATTAATAACCAGGTTCTATTCCATTTCTTTGCTCTACTTCAAAGTTCTTTTCCTGCCCATGGAAAGACATTTGTAATACTGGGAGCTTTGGAAATCAATGGATGGAAAATGTTTGTATTAAATGGCCCAGCACAGACTTATACTGTACAGGGTTGTCCAGATCTAATTATGCAGATCCAGATCTTTGATTTTTGCGGGGCCGATTCCAGTTCGGCGCAAAGACGATTCTTCATGTTGTCAGTTCGCACACTTCTCGATGGCCGTGTGATTTTTTATGTAATAAACTTAATAAGTTATAGCGTAATGAAAATTGCATAATTAGATCTGGACCACATTATAGAACTGCCAGACTGGCCAAGGCCTCCAGAGCTGTGACTCCCTCTGACTTTGACTTTTGACTTTGTGTTCTTCACAGAGGTTTGTTTTCTCTATGTAAGAGCCTGACTGCAGTTTTTTGTTTTCCTCTCTTCTGTTGTCAACTGGCATATTTAACAGTTACGCTAATGGACACTCCTTTTGAAACTGCATTATTATCATGTTTGTTTAGACAAATATGTGTCTTTATGTTTGTTTATTATGGAATTAGAAATGTAAATTTGTTTTTGCATTCACCTGTGAACTCATTGCAGTGTTCTGAGTCTGCACTCAAAAATAAATTGAATTGAGAATGAAATTTTTCCATTATCTCCCATTACATGTCTCCAAAGGTAATTCTATGAAAACAATAAGCAAAGCAAAGCCAAAATTTCACTGGCCTAAACCTATTGGTTCTATTAAGTGAAAGGTTTTTCTGTTTGTAAGCCAATCATGTGTCTCTGTACCTAAAAATGGTGTTATCCTGAATTGGATTAAACCATTTCAAGAAAGAATACATGAAACATTTACAAAAGAATGTTTATTAACAAATTAGCAGTTTATTTTCTGTAGCAGTAATTCTGCTTGTAAGACTTTTCTCCCACCATTTTGTAGAGGCTGAAGACAGGCACATTCTTGTTCAGTTCCTTATGTGTAACTTTTTTTTTTACATGGGCATTACCTCACTTATTCCATAGAGGAGAAACACAACCAGAGTCAGTGTTTCAAAAATGTCCTTTCTAATTTAGTTGTGATATATATATATATATATATATATATATATATATATATATATATATATATATATATATATATATATATATATATATATATATATATATATATATATAACCCCAAATCAGAAAAATCTGGGACAGTGTGGAAAATGTGAATAAAAAAAGAAAAAAGCAAGTTATAAATTCTTCTCAAATTTTATTTCATTGCAGACAGTATGAACACAAAATAATTCATGTTTTTTGTCAACATCATTTGATTTGTAAATAAATATCCATTCTTGCCATTCAGGCTTGCAACACATTTCAAAAAAAGTTGGGACAGTACAGCATTTACCACTTCAGTTCAGCTCCCCTGTCTTTTAACAACACTTAAAAGATGTTTAAGCATTGAAGAAATCAAGTGACTAAGTGTTGCAGGTGTTAGTCTGTCCCATTCTTCCTGCAAACAACATTTTAGGCGCGCAACAATACGGGGTCTTCGTTGACGCATTTTTTGTTTCAAAATGCGCCAAACATTTTCTATAGGAGACAAATAAGGGCTGCAGGCAGGCCAGTTAAGCATCCGCACCCTCTTCTTATGCAGCCATGCCTTTGTTATGCGTGCAGTATGTGGTTTGGCATTGTCTTGCTGAAATAAGCACGGGCGTCCCTGGAAAAGACGTCATCTTGAAGGCAGCATTTGTTCCTCCAAAACTGAGATATACTTCTCAGCATTGATGGTGCCATCGCAGAAGTGCAAGTTACCTTTGCCGAAGGCACTGACACAACCCCATACTATGACAGACCCTGGCTTTTGGACTTGTATCTGGTAACAGTCTGGATGGTCCTTTTCCTCTTTGGTCCACAGCACACGGCGTCCATTTCTTCCAAAAAAGATGTGAAAACCGATTCGTCTGACCACAATACACGTTTCCACTGCACAATGGACCATCCCAGATGCCTCTGAACCCAGAGAAGTCGATAGCGCTTCTGGACACTATAGGGCTTCCTTTTGGCACAGTACAGTTTTAGCTGGCATTTTCTAATGTAACTACGTACTGTAGTGCTTGAGAGTGACTTCCTGAAGTTGTCCTGATCCCACGTAGTTATATCATTTATTGATGAATGACGGTTTTTAATGCAGTGCCGTCTGAGGGCTCGGAGATCACGGCCATTTGCACACGGTAATTTCTCCAGATTCCCTGATTCTTTTCACTATGTTATGCACTGTAGAGGGAGAAATGCCCAAATCTCTTCCTATCTGTCTTTGAGAAACGTTTTTCTTCATCATTTCAAAGATTTTTGCCCGCACTTGGTGGCAAACTGGCGATCCTCTGCCCATCTTTGCTCCTAAAGGACTAGGCCTTATCTCGATGCTGCTTTTGTACTGAATCATGATTGCAATCACCTGTTAATATCACCAGTTTCAAATCACATCATTATTTAGTTATTATACCTCATTACTACCCCTGAATTGCCCCCATCCCAACTTTTTTTGGAATGTGTTGCAAGCCTGAATGGCAAGAATGGATGTTTATTTACAAATCAAATGATGTTGACCAAAAAAAACATGAATTATCTTGTGTTCATACTGTCTGCAATGAAATAAAAGTTAAGGGAAATTTGTAAATTACTGCTTTATTTTTTTATTCACATTTTCCACACTGTCCCAACTTTTTCTGATTTGGGGTTGTATACACATACACATACAGACTAGCTGTCCCCGCGGCTTCACCCACATAGTAGTGAAACAGGACAAACTTCAAAAATAAATAATAAAAAAAATATGTAATTCTACCCAAGAAAAGGTTGGTACACTCCAATGTCAAACGTTGGCACTGTATCTGATCATGTTCAGGTCTGACGGGAGAGCGTCCCTTGCATGGGAAGAAAAGCATGTAGCTCTGACGTCTATCTCAAAAATGTGAAATGTTACTCCTTAACAATCTGTAGATGATAATGTTGAATAAACAGGTATCACTAGCTAAGCCGAGGCAAGGTACGCTACAACATGTGGTGAGAGGTAGACTGACTCGAACAGAGGCTGGTGCGTGAGTGAGGATGACCCGCTTCTCCCTCCCCTCAGTCCGCAGCCTCTGTCTCAGATTTGCGCAAATAAATTGCTACTGCAAGCGAACTATGATAGCGCAATGAGAGAAGTCAAAAATCAACTGGAAAGTTCAAGCAAATTATAGAAAAAAACCCGATCTAAATCCGTTAAGTAGTTCTCTCATGAAATTTTTTATGAGATTTTTTATGGATTTTATAAAAATATAATGTGATAAGAAATAACTGAATACTCAAAAAGATTTTGGGAATGACCCTGTATATTGCCTGCTGGACACAGTTGATTAGAATAATGGTCAAAAATTAATCAAAAATAGATGACCGTTTGTTTCAACGCATTTTTATACAAAATGGCTGCCGGAAATGGCATCATCGGGGTTGGTCGGAAGTGACGTCATCTGAGGAGGCCGGAAGTGGCGTCACAGAAGTTTAGTGTTTTGTTGTGGAAGCCATTTTGTGAGTCTGGAAATAAGGTAAGACAGTTCTTTTTTTTCTTCTTTATTTCTGTTGGCAAAGAGAAAGAGATATTATTATCGCACATAACCAACCCTTCATCTTGTGAAGTATCACTCACCTTAGGACTTGATGGCTGCTTCTTAATCTTATGTGTGTGACAATAGATATAGATATATAATCACAAAGTTCCATTTTGGCTGCTGGTTTTTAAGACAGTTTAAAAAATCATGTAGGCTATTGTAGAAATTATATATACTGTATGTGCATTGATTTTATGAAGTTGATTCATGATTTTACTAAAATTTTATAATAGCAAACCTTATTTATCAAACTAACTGTCAAAAAATCCAATGGCTTGGAATTTTTTTCATATTACTCCAAGAGAAAAAAATGGGCAACAATAAATAAATTACAAAGTAGACCAAGCCTGCTGTATTGCTGTTCTTGTTCACAGTATTATAGTGAGGTTTAAGTTCAAGTTAACTGTCATGTGTTCTGTTAAATATCCATTTACATTTCTCCCACAGACTAGTGACAGTAATACAATACCAATAATAGACAAAAAGACAATGAATACATCATACATTGAATGCAACACCCACACATACATGTATATGCATAAAGTCTTAGGCATCCTAGATTGTTAATGTACACTTTGTCTTAGATGTTTATTTTTAGTGTTCTGCATTAGTTTGTCAGTAGAAAAGAGAAAAATTCAAGTTTCTAGCTGTTCATTTCCAACAAAATGAAATGTTACTTTTTGTATTTCTTAAAGAAAGTAACATGTATAGTAATAGAACAATTTTCAGATAAAATCTTGATTGCTTTGTAGATCTCAAGCCCAATGCACAATTAAATGAAGGTAACAATCAGGAGGTACTGATCAAGACATAGTCAGATGACTTAAGTAAGCTAATTGGCTGAAACAGAAATGAGTGTAGAAGATATCCAGCTGGGTAAAGTGCATCAAATGAAAATGTGAGGATTTGTTGGTGGAGGTGATAGTTTAATGTGCAAATCATTAAATCATGCACCATGGCAAGATCTGCAGAGCACCAAGACACAGGGTGATCATTGGGCATCAGCTTGGTCACTCCCAAGGAGGTATTTCATGTCAAACATGAGTTTCAATGTGTGCTGTCCAATGTCTTCTTAAGAAGCACAAGAAGTAAGACTGTGAACATTTCTAGTGGTCAGCCACATAAAATGAGTACAACAGTCAAGAAGATGCATTAAACTGAGATCTCTTAAAATGGAAGCAGTGCAGGGCTGCTGTCACCTCTGAACTCACAGAAACCAGAGGAACCCAAGCATATCAAACTGCAGTTCAGACAAGTCTTGTCAGATGTGCTTTTTATGGACAAGTTGTTATCAAAAGCTATTCCTCAGTAGTGGAAACAAAACCAAGAGAAAATATGAGGACATTGAGAGCAAGTATTCTAGGTTAAAATGTCCAAATTTGAAAGGAGGTAATCAGTCCATAAAAGAGTTACAGAGTTTTAAATGAATGAGTGAAGCTGCCAGTAGGGAAGGTCTGGGGCTGCATTTCTGCAGATTGAATTGGTTAGAATTAATTGAATCGGCAATACTGAGAAGAATAATCAGATTCTCATCTATAGTCAGCAGGAGAGATTAATGATTTTCAGTGTGTTACTGTGTGTATTTGTATATTTAATAAGATCTGCACTCATATAAATAGCCTGTTTATATATACTTTCATTTCAGATTATTATTATTATTATCACCAGGTTAGAAATGTCCCTTTTTGTTATGCATTGTTTGTTTTTGTTTTTATTTTTGTGCTGCAGAAATCCATTCCACAACTTCCACCCATTCCTGCAACATCTGGAGAAGATAACAGTAAGAGCACCAAAAGCACCTCAGCTGACTGTAGCATTCATCTCTGTAAACGTTTACCTTGGGTCTCCTCATACAGTCTCTCTGTGCCTGAAAGCTTCTTTAACATAAGTTAAGGGAATAGCAAACGTAAAAGAACACTACACCCAAAAATAATATATACTTATTTTAACATATTACTTATCCGTTATGATTTGTAGTGAAGGCTGAGAAAATTTTTTAATCTCATGTTTTCCTAGATAAAGTAGATAATAAATTTTCTGACAGAATGTGCATCTATGGTGACTAACAATGGACATCAGCAAACAATATAAAAATGTGCATGAAAAATCTCATGTTGCTTGTGTCAAATAATCCACATGTCAAGTCAACCAGTCAAGTGCTCGGAATGAGCAAAACATATTTATTTTTTTGCTAAAATATTGTTAAATAAAATTTTCAGAACATCAAAGCAGTGTTCGAGAACTTGGAGCTAAGAATGAGTATTCTAATCTGTTTTTGTCCCCACCTTCATTCTTTTTTCATTACCTATTTATATCAGTCCATAAAGCAAACAGTGCCTTGTTTCTACTGTCCAATTTCTTCCAAACCTCTTCAAGTCATTTCCAGACCAGGGGGCACGAAGGGTGCTTAAGCCTATCCCAGCTATCATAGGGCTCAAAGCAGGAACAAACCCTGGACAGGGCGCCAGTCCCATCACAGGGCAAACACACACATCCACACACCAAAGACACACTAGGGACAATTTAATTTTGCTTATTCATGTAAATTGCATGTTTTTTCCAGTGAGAGACCATCTTTAGGAAACCCTGGCAGAGATGAGGAGAACTTCACATAGGGAGGACCCAGGACACGAACCTTATTGTGAGGCAACAGCACTAGCACTGACTACCGTGCCTCCCATATACCTCCTCATATTTTTTCTTATTCATTTTCTTCACATTTTAAGCTAGTGGTGGCCTTCTGTGGAACTCTTTGTAAAGCTATGACTTTTTAGTTCTTTCAGTCTAACAAAGTGAAACTCCTTCTTTCCCAGCTTATCTTGAAAATCTGTCTTAAGCAGTATCATTTAATCATCTAAAATTTTCATCGTAAAACTGTGCTCTGCCTAACCCTTACCTGATCTCTAATGTCAGCTCTGTGCACTGAAACACAGCCTCATGGAGGGACTAATCAGTCATTCTTTTTTCCCTTTTCATTGCAATTTGAGAAAATACTAATGTTGTATTGTTCATTTTCATTTTTTGATTTTAATAACAATTAGAGCACCATAGAAAAGTCTTTACAGGTAATAATAAATAAATAACTGCACAATTTATTTTCTGTAACAATATGTCGATCTGATATTTTCTAAACTGTGTAAACAGATACAAAAAAAATCACCTTTTTAAATACAGTATTGTAAATGTAATCATTAGTTATTTATGACCTATTATTACACTAATAAATGGATTTTCTTTTTACATCAAAATGCTGGTACAGATGGCAGGAGATTTAAAAAACAAAAAAATTCTATTAAATAAGTTTATGCTATTCTTTAGGCTAATAATGAATTCTTAGAAATTAGAAGGTGTTGATCCCATATGTGAATCATTATATAATGCATCCTTTATGTATTTGAACAAAAGCAAAATAAAACAGATGTTTAAGGAAGGTAATGCAGACCTTATGTAAAGCTAAACCGGCAGATCACTACTACTTCTTAATCTTCATGGGGTCACCTACAGTTAGAAACTGCAAAACATGATAATAATCTTTGTTTTCACCCTCATGTTTCCTTCTTCCATCACCGAATTTAACAGACTACTTTTGTAAAGCATCTCCAGTGCAACGTTTAGTCCAAACTGATATATTACACTGACTTCTCTCCTCGTCCTTTTGGACCACTTCTGCTCATGCAAAATACAGCATCTTCCTGAGTCTATACACTTTAATCAGTAAGCCAACAGGAATATCAACTTTATTATCCCACAATGGAAAAATTATTCAACCATGCATGTTACAAATAAATTATAAAATATCAAACAATAAGAAAAAGAAAGAAAATTTGAAAATGTAAGACCCTGCAATGTTAAAACAGGACATTTATTGTGTGTCCTATCAGAATATTTTATTGAATAACAAATATAAAGAAAAGTCCTGTTTTTGAAGGTAAAAGAAAAAGGCAAAGAAGGTAATTTGTAAGGGTCTGTACACCAAAGGCCATGAAATTATTTACAAAAACCTATTAAGACAAAACCAAGATTGCAGTCACAGTCTAAAAGAAGCAGAGATCAAAACCAAACCCTAAATGATTTGCGCAAATGCTAATCTTCCTCTAATGAATTAAAGTTTGAATTCTGTGCAGTCTTTTATTTCATGGCCATCAAAATGTCATCGGTCAAATGACACTTGTATCATGTGCCTGGCTACCACATAGCATCATAGCAACCAAAAATGGAGGCGCCCATAAACCACAAAACAGCAGTACCCACAGAAAAACAATCACATATAGATAAAAAATATAAACAAATGAAAATCAAAATTAACAAAACATACAAATAAAAGAAGAAAATTAATTATGTGCTGCAGACAGCCACATAAAATCCCTTCCCTTATACATAATATCATGCAGTTTTCAGTTTATCTGACCTATTAAAGTTTTTGTTGAAGCTACTAAGCTATTAACGACAATAATGATCTGATAAATGTATTTTTTTTATTCTCCATTGAAGAATTTGGTCATATTGACATTTCATGATTTCCATTTTTTATGTTCCTGTTTCAGCATCCATCAGATAAAATATGAATTGTTACCCAGCCTCCCAGATACAGTATACAGCCCCTTATATTTTCAGACTTCTGTCACACTGCAAAAGCTACCTAGAGACCTGTGGTCACTGCTATCTTCATGGCTGATTTTGCTGTTTGAGAAGGACCAGCAACTCAGTTTTGAGATGGAAAACCAAATGGAAGTAATAGCCTTTTGTTTATAAAATTGACTTTTTCTAGTTAATTATATTTGTGCCTTTACCTGCTGTAGTACTTACTGTATCATGCCTTTAATCTAACAGTCACAAACTTTATACTTTTGAATGTTGCTCTCTTGTTTTGAAAAAGCTTAATGCATTTCAGATTTATAGTCTGGAATAATAGGGTTTAAGTTATGTGCTGCTATGATTTCCCTTTTACTTGTCTTCCTGAATTTGTGATTTGTAAGTCTCTGTGGAAAAAAAAACTGTCAGCTAAATAAATAATAGTAGAAATTCTACATAATATGAACACTGATATTGACTTTAATCGTGATTGTTCTTATTGATATTAGCCATAAACCTATCAAGGAGATGCACTGTTTTGCAAATGAATATATATCATCACCTGTTTTCTGCCAAACTGCAGTTTTATGTTTCCATTTCCACCACTAGACAGTCCACTATATGTTACATAATACTGATGTGTACTTAATACTTAGGTTACACAATTTCCTTTATTAAGAAAATTCAATCACATTAACTCTGAATTATAGTGCAATGCAAAATCTTTAGCTGATTTCTGCACTTTTCTTTTTTTAACACATCACTTTGTCATTTTTGTAATTATTTTCTGGTTTAATACAGAATAATCATTTACTTTATTTTGTTTTTTGGTGTTATTTGCACAACACCCAAACAGAACTGGGTTATTAAGCTTGAAAGATCTTCTTTTTGAATTCCAAGGGGTGCTGCTATATTTATTCTGTTAGCTGGTGTTGGTGTAAATTATCATTCTTAGATGGGAAATTGTATGCCTGTGTAAACTTGCAAGGAATGACTTGGGGATTACTGTGCATCTGTGTGGTTTGGCTGGTTCACTGATACACAAGTATATTTTTAAAGCTTATTTTTGTTTTTAAAGCATTTCTTATGGGCCAGAAATTTACTTCAAATAATACATTAAGCTATAGTTGCCAGTGTATGGATTAGGTAAATTGATCAGATGTATAGAAATCCCTCCACCTGAATGGGTGGAGAAGAGTGTCAGGAGTGATTTGTGACAGACAGATATCAGCAAGAGTGAAAGGAAAGGTCTACAGGACGGTAGTGAGACCAGCATTGTTATATAGGTTGAAGATGGTGGCACTGACCAGAAAGCAGGAGACAAAGCTGGAGGTGACAGAGTTTAAGATGCTAAGATTTACATTGGGTGTGACAAGGATGGATAGGATTAGAAATAAGTACATTAGAGGGTCAGCTCAAGTTGGATGGTTGGGAGACAAAGTCAGAGAGGTGAGACTGCGTTGGTTTGGACATGTTCAGAGGAGAGATACTGAGTATATTGGGAGAAGGATGCTAAGGACAGAGCTGCCAGGGAAGAGGAAATGAGGAAGGCCTAAGAGAAGGTTAATGGATATGTTGAGAGAGGACATGCAGGTGATTGGTGTAACAGAACAAGATGCAGAGGACAGAAAGATATGGAAGAAGATGATCCGCTGTGGCAACCCCTAACGGGAGCAGCTGAAAGAAGAAGAAGATAGAAATCCCTCCACCTCCTACCTAAAAGCAGTGTAAAGTATTACCAATACTAGAATAACTAATTTCAGTTATTGTGAATCTGTTTATTCATATACACTACTAGTACTATATCATAGTGAAAAAGATATTTTACCTGCACATATTTTACATGATGATGATGAAGATTCAGGTGTGATAAGCAGCCAAAATCACAAAAAATCCCAGAAAAGAGAGGTTGACAAGAGACAGGGAAGAAACCCAGTAAGACTTGCACTGGCAGCGTGTTTCAAGTCGATATGTCATTCAAAATAAAGCACTGTCAGTGGGCAGTCAGTCCATTATCTGTCTCTGGCTCCCTGGAATCAACTCACTTGAGGGCACCAAAGAGAGAGAGGAAGAAAGCAATATCTCCTAATAGAGCATGCCAGCAGCAAAGGTTTTTCATTTTGTTTCCTTGAGAGCAGGTAACTTATAAAAAAATAACCTTAACATTTAAAGCAGTGTGCGCACCACCAAGTGCTAAAATCAGTTGGCAGATGATGACTCCCAAGGTTACAATCACTTAGTCAGTATATTCGCTAAACTGGCACATCACTGCAACAACGCTGTTGAAGCAACTGAGGCTGAAACAGTGGGAGTGGAGTACTCACTTCAAAGTAGTGGGAATGATTCTGATTAGAATGATTATTCGACCTTATACTTTTGCCAGACTTAATACATGACATCACTGAATGAATAAAGTGAAATGTAAACCCTTGCAAATCAAATCTATATATATAATTCACTAAGGCAAGACAACCATGGAAAGCACGGAAGGGGCGTGGAATCATTAAGCCGCCAACAAGTGAGACACCTATGGCGCACGCAGGAAGGAGCCAAGCCCAAGACCATTGGATACGACCACAACTCACAGAGCCACGCCCACCAACTCGGACGCGACGACATAGAAAAACCGGCGTCATTTATATTTGTCTGTCATAGAGGTCACATGCAGCTCCGATCCACATTGACTGTTCATAGAGGCATGTTTCTCGCGGAGGTGAATCAACATATGCAGCGTGTAAAACGGTTTGTGAGGGGTATCCCATGGAATCCTTAAAACATTCCTTTACAACTGAGGTTAAAACACAATGAAGTGAGCAGTCTTTACAAAACCGAGTTTTCGGGTTACGACGCACGACCACGTGCACCATAGCAAGCTGTTTTACACGTTACATACAGCAATTCTCTTCCGCAACAAAGATGCGTCTTCTTAGATGCTCCTGCACTTTGTAAACACCCCCCTCCCACCTCGCTACCACCGTGGTTGGGTGTCTTGGTGGATTATATATAGAAAGGCAGCCAAAACCGCACAGAGCAATGAAAAGTCTACGTGAGTCACAGGTACATCTGGACTGTGCAAAGACGACAACGACTCGAGTGACAAGTTGGAGCTGGGCACATGAGTAGGCAGTGTATACTGAACGAGAAATCAGCAGACTAGCATGACGGAGGGAGCAGAGTGGACGTCCTTCTCCTCTCCTCCCGTTCCACCCTCCGCGCCTGAGCGCCACACAGACGATTGTGTGTTGGTTTGTTCCGTGCATTGGTTAAAACCCAATGAAGGAAGCAGTCTAAAAATAAATAAGCCCTGTGCCTCTGTTTCATTACCGCCTAACCTGCTTCACCAATGCAGGCCCTGCAACAGTCGAGACGCTCTCTCAGCTGCTGATCTTCTTTGTGCCTGACCGGTTCACACAGAAGCACCACATGACCAGGCAGTGTGTATGCTTCGAGAACGAGGGTGGATGCGACAGGACTATCTAAGAAGAGGCATGTTTGTCACAGATGTAAATCGCTGTATGCAGCGTGTAAAACAATTTTTCGCAAATGTGAATCGCTGTATGCAGCGTGTAAAACGCTGTATTGTATGTTGCCCTCTCCAGAGTTACATCTTTTCATTCACCTACAGTCGTATACACAATGAAGTGAGCAGTCTTTAAAAAATGAGTTTTCGGTTACAACAAACGACCACGTGCACCATAGCAAACTGTTTTACACGCTACAAACAGCAATTCGCATCCGCGACAAACATGCGTCTTCTTAGATGCTCCTGCACTTTGTACACACACCCCTCCCACCTCGCTGCTACCGTGGTCAGGTGTCTTGGTGGATTATATATAGAAAGGCAGCCAAAACCGCACACAGAGCAATGAAAAGTCTACGTGAGTCACAGCTGCATCTGGACTGTGCAAAGACGACAACGACTCGAGTGACGAGTTGGAGGTGGGCACATGAGCAGGCAGTGCATACTGGATGAGAAATTAGCATGATGGAGGGAGCGGAGTGAATGTCCTTCTCCTTTCCTCCCATTCCACCCTCCGCGCCTGGGCTCCACACGGACGATTGTGTGTTGGTTCGTTCCGTGCATTGTTACAATGTTGCTTTTCTTGCTGATTTATTACATTACCGATTTTTCAAATGTTACTTTTCTCCCTGTGCTTAAAAATCATTAAAAAACCGGCCTGATTATGCGGCGTATGGTTGGCTAGTATTTTATATTTCCAATGAACATCTTCTCCCACCATCAAATAATTTTCACAAGGTTGACTCTCACACTTTGCCTAGGCCATGGTTAGTATATTCCAGGACTAAGGTGGCCATTTTTTTTTCTTTCTAAAAGTGTTATGTTTTAATCTGTAAGGCAAGCCCATGTTTTTCATTTTTAAATAAATTAATAGCCTACTAAGTATCAAATTCAGTTTATTATCATGTACAAACATTTCTGTTACTTGGTGCATTGGCACGTACAGTTAGTTGGGGAGTTTTGTGTTTACTTGCACCCTGGCTGATGTATGGGAGGCGCCATCGGTGGGCATGCACACGTTATTTCAGTAAGAGTGACAGTCTCTTATTCTGTCAGGATGTAAAAGAACACTATAGTAGTTTTATCTGTATTGCTATTTGTCTTATTTTTATGTTTTCCATATCAGCAGGTTATGATAATGTGTTTTTTGCAAGCCATTTTATTTCTGTGAGTTTATGTTTCTATAATTGCCTCTAATTTGTTTCTTGTAAAGGGGATACACTTTTTTCTAGCAAGATAAAACTATACTCTGTCTTTGGCCTCTAAAAGTAATTGCTGACTCATTTGCAGAACAAATACTTGACTCTTCTAAACATACATTTATGTAAACATTAAATTTGTCAAGGGAGTGATTAAAAGAGTTCCTTGGGACTTGCAAGTAAGAGGATGCAAATCATGTAGATCACTAGAAGGCAGCACACAGTTACTGAAACTGCAGGGTCAGTGGTGTTCATTTAAGAAGTTAGGAGGCACAGAAGCCATTTCTCATCCTGGCCTTTTCAAGGCAGAGTAGTTCATTATTGCTTTTGTCTCAAAAGTCTCTAAAGTACATTATGGCTTGTTGGCTACAACACATAATAGACTTATCCCATACCCAAAAAGTGATTTATGGACAGGGCCCAGAAGGTTCGTAGTATGAGGGTTAAAGACCACTTTTTAGTGGACAAGAAAGTCTTCTGTCGAAAGGTGAGTTGTGGCAAAGGGTTACGGACAAGGTAGACAGGCCAGAGACTCGGCATGAAAAGAAGGAAAGAAGAGAAATAAAAATGAAGAAACATGTTAGGTTATAGAAAGTTCTGGTTTGTGGTATTAAGAAGGCTACAAATGGGAAAACCTCGCCTTCATAAACCCTTAATGCAAACAATTAAGAGAGTAATGTATGATTTAATAAAAACTCTAAGGTCTGTGCAATTTTCCTATTCCTCAAAACAACCTGATTGGTCAGTTAAGCTTTGGTGGCACAATTGAAACAGGAAGTGCAAGTGTAAGACACATCAGGAGGTGGACTGGATCTACCATGAAACTAATGAAACATAAACTTTAGCTTCATTTCATGATATTGTGAAACTGAGAGTTTTCCTGGCAGGAACAGAAGACGAGAGAGCACACTAGCAGGTGAACCACACAATTTTGTATTTATTTGTTTGTTTATTTATTTATTTTTTGCAGAGAAAATGTGTGGATTTTTACCTAATAAAACCTCGAAAATATGAAGAAAACAAAAAGGGTCCATGAGCTGTGTGCACAATCTTTAATATCTCACTGTTGCTTCCCTAGAGTTTAGATTCTGTGGAGAAGTATTAGCTCTGATTATATATATATTATCAACCTACAGAGGTCTGAATTCAAAGACACCCTGAAAATCAAAGTGAAAAAATGATGCAGCAGGCTAGTCTATTTTGCAGAAATCTTTGCAGCAACTCCAAATCGTACTCAGTAGTTTGTATGGCCTCACCACGTGCTTGTATGCATGCCTGACAACGTCGGGGTATGCTCCTAATGAGACAACGGATGGTGTCCTGGGTGATCTCCTTCCAGATCTGGACCAGGGAATCACTGAGCTCCTAAACAGTCTGAGGTGCAACCTGGCAGCGTTGGATGTAGTGAAACATAATGTCCCAGAGGTGTTCTATTGGATTTAGGTCAGGTGAGCGTGGGGGTATCAGTTCTTTCATCCTCCATTAACTGCCTGCATACTCTCGCCACATGAGGCCGGGCATTGTCATGAACCAGGAGGAACCCAGGACCCACTGCACCAGCAAAGGCTCTGACAATGGGTACCAGGATTTCATCTCAATACCTAATGGCAGTCAGGGTGTCATTGTCCAGCCTGTAGAGGTATGTGCATCCTTCCATGGATATGCCTCCCCAGACCATCACTGACCCCTCACCAAACCGGTCATGCTGAATGTTG
The DNA here is from genome assembly GCF_016835505.1 of Polypterus senegalus. Classification (NCBI taxonomy): domain Eukaryota; kingdom Metazoa; phylum Chordata; class Cladistia; order Polypteriformes; family Polypteridae; genus Polypterus; species Polypterus senegalus. The sequence goes on along the minus strand of NC_053155.1, from coordinate 90,727,947 downwards.
TTACAGGCTGCATAATTCTTCTCCACGGCCTCTCCAGGCCCTTTCACATCTGTCACATGTGCTCAGGGTGAAGCTGCCCTTATCTGTGAAAAGCACAGGGCGCCAGTGGTGAACCAGCCAATTCTGGTATTCTATTGCAAATGCCAATTGAGCTCCAGGGATGTCGGGCCTTAAGGCCACCTTCTGTTTCTGATTGTTTGGTCAGAGACAATCACACTAGTGGCCTGCTGGAGGTCATTTTGTAGGACTCTGGCAGTGCTCATCCTGTTCTTCCCTGCACAAAGGAGTAGATACCAGTCCTGCTGATGGGTTAAGGACCTTCTGCTCTCCTAGAGTAACTGCCTGTCTCCTGGAATCTCCTCCATGCTCTTAAGATTGTGCTGGGAGACACAGCAAACCTTCTGGCAATGACACGTATTGATGTGCCATCCTGGAGAAGTTGGACTACCTGTGCAACCTCTGTAGGGTCCAGGTATTGCCTCATGCTACCAGTAGTGACGCTGACTGTAGCTAAATGCAAAACTAGTGAAAAAAACAGTCAGAAAAGATGAAGAGGGAAAAAATGTCAGTGGCCTCTACCTGTTAAACCATTCCTGTTTTGGGGGATGTCTCATTGTTGCCCCTCTAGTGCACCTATATATATATTATTTATATATATAAAGATTTAACAAATATTATTTTCATTTGAAATTAAATATTTCTAGATATAAGCCAAGGTGGTATTGAAAAGTGGATTTTGAAGAGACACCAAATAAAGTCTGACAAACAGTTCCAGGCAGTTGCCATTATCTTGGTTTGGAAGCTGTTCAGCTGTTCTTGACTTTGAATTTACATACCATATGCCCAGAAATACCAGCTGCACTGTTTGACCAAAAGGCAAAACTAAACAAATAAAAGAAAAGTTCAGTCTGTGTCTGAGATCAGAACTTGCCCAGCAAAATGATTGATCCGTAGCTTGGAGGGTTCTGTATCTTAAGGCGCTTTTCCACTGCATAGTACGGCACAGCACGGTTCAGTACAGCTCACCTTGGTTCGGCTCAGTTCGGCTCGGTTTGCGTTTCGACTGCAGTTTAGTACCGCTTTAGAGTGGGCGGGATTATTCACGTCTCGTTATAGTTGCGCCGACCTCCTGAAAAACTTTTTCATTCCGCGTCGCCCCATCCAGCTCTTGCTGAATCCGCTCCTCGGCTACCAACGAGAGGAATGTCTGTACTTCCTCAATAGACCACGAAACAGCCATTTTTGGTTAAAACAAAATGGTGCGTCTGAACCTTCGCTGGCTGTGCTAAAAATCTAGCGGGTCTGTTGTGTCTCGTGTCGCAAGTTCAGTGACGCAGTAATGATGATTTTCTCCGGCCAATCAGTGTCCAGCAGAGTTTACACATCACGTTTTGGTAACGGTTCGGCGCACTTGAAACCTCGGCTGAGGTGGTACTAAAAAAAGGACCAGGTACCAGGTACTGTTCCCAGTGGAAAACCCCCCAAAAGTGGGCTGAACTGAACCGTGTTGTGCCGTACTATGCAGTGGAAAAGCGCCATTACTTCAAAAGTTTTCTTTATCAATCAGAATAGTTCACGTACTTCCCAAAAAAAAAATAAATCGGGTAGTAATAGGGGCTCTAGGGCTATCTTTGTTCATATAAGGCCAGGGGTGGGTTGGGTCTTGGGTGGGAAGTGGTCACCATGGGGTGGGTGTTTTATAAGTATATTATAAAGTAGCTTTCTGTGAGCTGTTGCAATTGTTTACGATTTATACTTTGTTAGTAAAAATGTGATCACAAAAAAAGTAGTAATAGGGGCATGTGGCACAGTGGTTAGCATTCATTTCCCAATGATTCAGCATCTTGCGTTCACTTTAGCACCTGATCATTGCCTCATTGTGGAGTTTCCACGTTTTCCCCTTTCTGCATGCTTTGTCTCAGGTACTCCAGTTTTCCTCCCATGTCCCCAAATACATTTAGTTGGCCTTTTGTGAGTCTGAACAAAACTGTGTGTGTGAGTGGACCTTGCAATGGACCAGTATTCTATCTGGGACTGATTCCTGCATTGTTCAGATAAACCCCAGCCATGTTTGACTGTGCATTAAGAGGGCTTTGAGGATGCTATGGTATTACTAGTTATCTTACAAAGACAGCCTGTCCATGTCATTCCCTTTATTAATCTCAAACCTTCTTAATCCAGTTCAAGATGGTGAATTGGGGAGATCTTGGCAGAATTACATGCAAGACAGGAACGAACCCTGGACATGGTGCCATGGCATACTCATGAGTGTTGTCACACTTACACAGGGCCAATTAATCTACTTTAGCTATTAAAGTGTGTGAGTTGAACAGGAGTACTTGAATGAGAAGTCCACACAGACCTTGATGGAGGGTATAGACAATACAGACAACAACCATGTGCAGGACGCTAGAATTATGGATATGTAAGAAAACACTGCCTGCCACTGTGCCATCTTGTCAGTATGACTCCATTTACTGTACATTTATTTAAATGACTGTAATAATAAAAGTTATAAAAATCATTAAAAACTAATTGCACTTATAAAATTCTTAGTCCTCTATATTCTGACTTACTTTAAATACTATAGACTTGAAGGAAGTCTGATAGAGCTGAGAGTTGAACTCAAGTCTCTGGAGTTGTGAAGTGGCACCAGTGCTGACAAAGCATTAATAATTATAAGAAATTGAACGTACCTAGTAGTTATCAGGGCATCCTGTTAGCACTCAAAAATTGGCAGAAGACTGTAATCTTTCTATAGTTCTGTAGAATATATAATATAAATTAGCTATGAGGAATGCTGTCACTTATGATATTCATGTCTTTAGTAGCACATCATACAAAGAAATGCACCCTGCAAACAAAAGCCACTGTACGAAATCCACCTTTCTCTTCTGTCCCAGGTTGTGGAGTAGAATATATTCCGTAAACTCACTTATTATAAGGGTGCTGATGGCAGCTTCAACAGCAGCAGAATGTTCAGTTGAAACTTCTTTGTTTCAAACATTTTCTGAGATCTGTTTAAATCCAAAAGTTATGAGCAGGGTCCTGTTTTCTTTTGTTCATTTCAGAGCAGAGTTGAACTTAATGAAATATCACAAACTACGATGGCTATTTCATAATGCAAATTAAGTAAATTGTGTACCGTGAACTAATTTGCTATAGCGCCACCTTATCACAGAAAAGCACTGTAGCTGCAGTTAAGAGTGCGGAAAGCAGAAGCATGCCATCTTGACGATACACCAGGCTAAGATTAAAATTAAACACTCTAACAATTACCTTTTTCTGTATTTGTATTTATTTTCTCACACACTCAATAGTGGACACTGAGTGATTTATAATACAATAACATGTTTGTAAAATGTATTATCATTTACACTTTCCATTTTGATTTTGATGATTTCTGAGGATGGGGTCAAAGTGCTAATTAGTTAGTTCTGGACCCTCCAGGGGGCCCTTGTATTTCACAGTTTAATCATAAAGTATTTTAGTTGCCCCAGATTTTGGCTTTCTTGAATATTTATGCATGCTGGCATACACAGTTATAAACTTAAATGAAGTGACACCAATAATGCAAGGTGGCAAACAACCAGTAGCATTTCATGTGTTACTTGGTTTTAACAGCAGCAAAAATAGATGAAGCAAATAGGTAGTCCCCAATTCATGTTTTGCTTCACTTTACTTAGTTCTATTATCTGGATGCTTCCTGGAGAGATGATGTTGTATTCATTGCAACATTTTGGTTGTGGAGCCATGTGTTCGTATAAGTGTGAAGGATTTGTGGAACAATATCCAGTTGTAAGTGCTAAGCCGACAAATAGAATTTACCTATAAGTGAAAATATGAGGTACGAGTGCTTCTGTGATCAATGCATGGAAACCAAGAAAGTTTTCCATCCATACCCCTTGAGGTTGTTGCTGACATTACACATTGTGTAGCTCCTCATAAGCTGACATGGCATTTAATAGAACAGGGTGTATCGTGAGGGTCATTTCAGTGTGCTCTCCATGATTTATGGGCATATTTGGTATGCCACTTAGTATAAAAGATGGCTGAGAAACAGAAGGATGTGTAGTGTAGAGTAATGATTTGGGTATAGTAGCTATTAGTCATTTTTGTAAAACTAATATTACCAGTTCCACATGACCATTGACTGCTAATTATTTATCAATTAAATTTGGCCAACTTGCCTACTTAGATGACTTTCAAAAGAATAGTGTAAGAAGAAAAACTGCCTCAAACAAACCCACAATGGACCAAAAAGGCAGACTTTACTATTACAGTTGGGACAGGAGACAAAAATATTACACCTTACGTAAAAGGAAATTATTGATGTAATTTGCAGTTTATTTACCACTTTGCCAGGATGTTACAGCAAGGAAATGATATTTAGACACATGGGATACCCTGCTACCTAAAAAAAGGTGCTATATATATTTTTTTTTTGGATTGAAGACTTTCACTGTCATAGTTGTGAAGTAAGTCTCTTTGAAATTTCCTCAGTCATATAACTTTGGAGATGGGAAAGTCGCTATAGGAAACATCATTTAGTATTGCACCATTTAATAACGGTGGCTTTTACAGGATTATTCAATAGGAGTGAATTATTTTGTTCTTTTACACCGAAAGCGTATCCACCACAAATAACAGATAAATAAATGTAAAAGGGTGCAACATATACAGCATTTTGTATTTTTTTTAACACATTTACATTAATACTGGGTGGGGAGCACTGGGGCCCATGTGGAACCCCGTGTTTCTGGACCTTTTGCACAATCTCGGATTCTGGGTTCCTACTACTTCATACCTGAATGCAAACCAGTACTGAGTTTATTAAAAAAAAAGGATGCAAAGTGAGAAATAATAATCAGTAAAAATACGTGTTGTGCAAAAAGTATTGCACAGTCCTGCAATGACACACACCAAAAAAAAAAACTATATGAAGAAAAGGAAGTGGAAAATAAAGGACTATTTATAAATATTTGCAACTCCTGCACTGTATTTTCTACAGTCAAAAATAAAAGATATAACAAAAAGGTGTATTCCTTCTACAAATAACTCTGTCCATAAAGCTCTTTCTTCAAGGAAAGAAAACATACATATAAACTATTTACAAATTAAGGTGAACTAACAGTACTGCTCCCTTCAGCTCACTGCCTATCCTTCCCAGAAAGCCTTCTCATTAATTTATATCACAAGTTGTTTCCAACACCTTCTTTCTGTCCGCACTACACCTCTAAATAATCTGTAGTCTGAATCAGCTGAAAGACCAGACCCCACACAGCCACCATATTTTATATTGGCGTCTGGCTCTGGGGAACCAATGTCTACAGATGATACATGGGCCCCTCCAATCCCCATCCCACATAGCAATGCTAGCCATGCTATGCCCTATCGTGCTATGGCAACATATTAGAAGTTTCCCCAAAGTTTCGTGTGAATGTGCTTGCGAGCTCTTCATCCTTCTGTAGCAATGTATGCCACAGCATCACTTTCTTTCTCCCTCTCTCACTCCCTCTACCAACTTTGCCTGGTAAGTTGTGCTGGAATTGGCCCCTTTCCAGCACAGACCACCACCTCCACCATTACTCCTTTGCTTCCTATAGATGCACAATGCTTCCTTGAATGCATAACCTGTGCATCAGCCCCTGTGCTGCAACAAAAGAAAAAAAAAAACAAAACAAAAACAAAAAGGTAATGGCACCTTTTAACTATGTGCACAAAGCATGGGCTAGAAATAGTTAGCTATCCTTCTGTGTTTGTCAAACCTTTAACTTTGGTGATGTTATGGTGCTAAGGCACATTCCAGCAGCATTGGGAACAAGACAGGAACCAATCCATTGCAGACACCTTTCAATTCAATTCCATTTACTTTTGTATAGCACCCCTCACTGAGTGTTCAGAGCACTGAAACAAGTTCACAGGTAAAATGCAATTACCGGCTTTACAAATTATTACATAAAGATACAGATTTATTTAATAATAATAATAATAATAATAATAATAATAATAATAATAATAATAATTTTATTTATATTGCACTTCATATTTTAGAAATCTCAAAGTGCTACATAGTAAAACAAACATAATAAAACAAGAAAATCTATGTATGCTTTAACAAAATATCTTTCTAAAAAGATGAGTTTTTAGATTCCGTTTAAAAACATTTGTCGACTGTGGGGCTCTCAGGTAGTCAGGGAGGGCGTTCCACAGTCTCTGCGCCACAGATGAAAAAGCCCTATCACCCATACTGTGAAGCTTGGTTCTAGGGACTTAGAGAGTGTTAGTGTGTACAGAGCGGAGAGTGCGTGAGGAGGTATGAAGGGTAAGGAGTTCCTGTAAGTAAAGGGGGCATGTCCATAGATGCACTGATGGGTGAGGAGAACGACCTTGAACTCAATTCTGAGTGGAACAGGGAGCCAGTGAAGAGTTTTCAAGATTGGGTGATATGGTCATGCTTGCACCTCATCAGGATCCTGGCAGCGCAATTCTGAATATACTGGAGTCTCTGAATACTCTTGCCAGGAATCCCGATGAGGAGCGCATTACAGTAATCCAACCTGGAGGAGACAAAGGCATGGACGAGCTTCTCTGCATCTTCCAGGGTGAGAGTTGGTCGGAGTTTAGCAATATTCTTGAGGTGGTAGAAGGAAGACTTACAGAGGTGTTTGATGTGGGCGTCAAAGGTGAGTTGAGGGTCCATTTTAACACCCAGATTGGTGACAGATGTGGAAAGGGGAATGTTTTGGCCAGCGAAAGTGATACTGGTCATGGTAGAAGAGCGGAGATGGTGTGATGTGCCAACTAAGATGGCTTCTGTTTTGGATCTGTTTAGCTGAAGAAAATTGAGCCTCATCCACGCCTCTATCTCCTCCAGGCAGGTAGTTTAAACACAGTAAAACAAAGCAGTTCCACACTGACTAACATAAATGGAGCCCAGCAATATCTGTCCATTAATGAATGCTGCTGTTAAACTATTGTTGTAAACTATTGTACAGTTGACAATAATGGAACAGAAAACAAAGACAGTATTTGGCACCACTCCTGGAGGGTGCCCATTGTCTCTTATAACAGAAAACATCAAAGGACAATGTCAGATACTGTCACAGATCTGAAGATGACAGCCAACTTGCCAGCCAGCCACTCCTCAGAAATTCTACAGTAGACTCTACTGTCCTGGGCCGTCTAATACGATGACAGAATCTTTCCATCCTTTGATACCAAGACTTCCACTATCTCAGATGTGGCATGAAAACATCTTGGAAGCATAGTAGCAGCACTAAAGGTCAGGACACAGAGAAGAGAAACAGAATAGAGAAGGGTTAGTAACGGCTCATAATTAATGTATTACATATATTTTTATATCAATGAGTAACAAACAGAGATGCAGGATGCACCTTCATTTCTTTGTGATGTGGGGAAGACACCAATTAGACAGTGCCACTATCAGGGCAATTACAGTATCTGTCAAGTAGCAGCATTAACCAGTGCACCATAAAATATATGCATTGCTATAGAATATGAAGGAAGAAACAGATCATTTTGTTGCAAAGATTAATGGTGAATACGCAAATTGAATACAGTTGTAAAAAGAATGTAAGCCTTATACTTTTTATACTTTAAGATCTCCATAAGCTGGTAGGATAATACTGAAGCTGAAATGAGGAGCAGATGCTAGTTTTCACAGTACTGTAGATAGTGGAATTCTTGCCACTGAGACAAGCAGACATTTCCGATGTGGCTGACAGTTGTTTTCCTCTTCATTATCATACTTAACTGGAACGATCTGATTAAATCTTTTAGTTGGCCCATTAGTTAGCACTGCAGGTGTTTAATTCTCAGGTTCACAGCCCTGATTTCAGTGATACATCCAGCTCTGTCAAAGCAACACATCAAATCAAGGAAACTGACAAAAGCAAGTTTAGCTGGAATTTTTATTCCCTATTTCAATTTCTCAGTGATTTATTTATTTTATAGGCCAATGAGCCATCTAATGTGCATTTAATACTTGCCTATTTCTTTTGTTTCCTGGAGCCTGTAAGTGTTTCCAGTGCGCCATAATGTATGAGACATTTTACTAAATAAAGGCTAGTTTGAGAAAGGTCAGAGATAAGCATCACTTACACAAAATGTAAGCCAAACATACTGTACTGTATCTTTATAAAAAGCAGGCTGTATAAATTCATGCATGAATTCATAAGGGTAAATGTCTGCTTAGGTTTTTTGTTGTGTCGCCAGGTTATCATTGTCCTCAGGAGGTCTTTGTGGGTGTAAGAAAAAAATAGTTTATTAGAAGTCTGCATGCTTTCAGTTAGGATCATATTTTAGGTTTAATCAGTCATGTACAATTATATTTACTGGACAATGTAAAGAATGTTTCCTGTCCTGATTAAAATGTTAAACAGTGTATTATTAAGTCTTTTGCTAAATGGATAAAATTTATTGAAAGTAGAGGCCCCCTTTTCACTTGGACATAAGTCAGCATTTTTCTGTTCATTTTTCATGCTTATTAGCATATCATGGGATGGTGGGTGGCATACTTTTCACTTAGATAGAAGGTTTTATGTGGACTAGAATCCAGCCTGTGACCCTGATTTGCATTAAATGTTTCTAAAAATGATGTGTTGTGCTTTTATTATTCAACTGAAGGTCTGCTCCTGCCTTTAGCGCAAAGCTGTTGGGAAAGACTCTGGCCTAAAGGTGGGCAAGTTAGGGCCCGCTCAACACATTTGTTCCAAACAAGTGGTCCACAAGCTTTCTTTTAGCAATATCTTATATTCTGGTGTTCTTACTAAGATGATGTTACTGTACAAATGGCCAATGTAGGGATAATGAGTTGGCATGCAGTGTCATTCAAAAAATAATTATATAAACCAAGCTTTTGCTATACACATAAAGACCATCTGTAGCAATGAAGTTTATATGTTTTTAGCTGTTGCCTTTTGTCTTGAGTATGATTTGTTATCAACAGCACTCCGTGCCATGCTCTGCCATGGCCTGTAACAACAGACAGATGCATGCTCAAATTATATTATTACTTTTTTCTAAACAGCAACTACTTTTTACCTGTTACCTTCTTTATTATTACTTTACATAGAATAAGGTGTGAGTTTCATGCCAAGTGGCAACATGGTGATGAAAAGTACACAAAAGAGTTTTATTGTACTTTGTACAAATAACAATACATCTGAACTGAACTGATTGCATTATATTTTTAATAAAAGCCTTAGATATTTGAAAGAGCCAAGCCGCCTGCATGTTGCACTTTCTCTGTCATAGAAAATTGAAAAAGAATTTCTCAAAAAACATAGAAAATTAGTGTGCGATAGATACCAACCATGATAAAACAAATTAAACTGGCAAAAATCAGTTATCAAAATTTTGAACACATCATGGTACAGTACTGTGTTTATGGCGATAAAGTAACATTCAATAAAATAGTTTGGAAAAGATTTCTGAAGTGGTGCCAGTACTCACTGGTACTTTCAGAAACGATATAATGACAATCAATTCCCCAAATTTTCCAAGAGGTGCCGCTGGTACACTGCTACATTAGGATCAGGTGCTGCTTACAATGAAACAAAGATCATCATAATACAATGTCAATCGGTCAAAATATGAATTGGGAGGTCTCCCGTGAATATTTTAGAAGAGGTGGCAGTACTCAACAGTATGCTAAGAAAAGGTTCCAGTACTCTATGTTGAAATTGGAACAGGTACCATGTACTTTTGAGTACCATCCTAATTCAACCACTTTTTGAGCAATTACACTCAGTGACTCTCATGCATGAAGAGAATGTGTAAATTCAATGCAGACCTTGGCACTGTGAGGCAAGAATGTCAGGTCGGCGCTACCTCTTTGCTTATGGTAAATTTATCCTGCTGAATTTACTAAACTTCAACCTGGTCAAACCTACATGTATTACTATAACATCTGTTCAGTTCTTGTACCTTCATTCTGTGCTGTACACATACTCAGTCGATAGTCTGAAGCTGCTCCTCTGTCTGGAGATGATACTGTTCAGTGGATGCAGTGGATTCTCCATGATTGACAGGAGCCGGCTCAGTGCCTGTCGCTCTGCCACAGATGTCAAACTGTCCAGCTCTGTGTCTACAATAGAGCCTGCCTTCCTCACCAGTTTGTCCAGGCATGCGGCATCCCTCTTCTTTTGCTGCCTCCCCAGCACACCACCGCGTAGAAGAGGGTGCTCGCCACAACCGTCTGATAGAACATCTGCAGCATCTTATTGCAGATGTTGAAGGACGCCAGCCTTCTAAGGAAGTATAGTCAGCTCTGTCATCTGTTGCACAGAGCATCAGTATTGGCAGTCTAGTCCAATGTATCATCCAGCTGCACTCCCAGGTATTTATAGGTCTGCACCATCTGCACACAGTCACCTCTGATGATCATGGAGTCCAGGAGGGACCTGGGTCTCCAAAAATCCACCACCAGCTCCTTAGTTTTGCTGGTGTTCAGGTGTAAGTGGTTTGAGTCGCACCATTTAACAAAGTCCTTGATTAGGTTCCTATATTCCTCCTCCTGCTCACTCCTGATGCAGCCCACAATAGCAGTGTCATCAGCGAACTTTTGCACGTGGCAGGACTCCAAGTTGCATTGGAAGTCCGATGTATATAGGCTCAACAGGACCGGAGAAAGTACAGTCCCCTGCTGCGCTCCTAAGATGCACATACTGAGGTCTTTTTGTAAGATAGTCCACGATCCATGACACCAGGTATGAATCTACTCCCATCTCTGTCAGCTTGTCCCTAAGGAGCAGAGGTTGGATGATGTTGAAGGTGCTAGAGAAGTCCTGAAACATAATTCTTACAGCACCACTGCCTCTGTCCAAGTGGGAGAGGGATCAGTGTAACATATAGATGATGGCATCCTCGGCTCCCACCTTCTCCTGGTAGGCGAACTGCAGAGGGGTGAGGACGTGATGGACCTGTGGCCTCAGGTGGTGAAGCTGCATCCGCTCCATGGACTTCATCACATGTGACAACAAAACACACACGTGCATTTTGATACTGGGCAGCAGCATTGATTTTGTGAAATAATAAAATGAGCTTCTATATAGTGAAGGACTATGTGTGAAGGTAAGTGTGTCTTTTTCAGTTTCTGTTGTCTAATTGTCTTCAGAACAGTGACAGTCATTTACATATGGACATTAACATTCAATGCCAATTATGATACTTGGCCAGAACTGTCCAAAGTGAATCCACACCCCTAGCCCTGGAGGCTGCTATGAAGGGACGAGAGACAAAGTGAAGCACACAGCCTCTCTCTTTCTGAAATGGCTAAATCTCACAACGTTTTTCTTTTTTTTCTTTTTTTCCTTCTTAATATGACATAGATTAGCTATTTTGAAATATGTATGCAATCTCAAGATGCAGATTAATACTCTATAACATTTTTGACTTGGTAAATTTCAATTCTTTTGTTCACATTGGACCTATTATAAAACACAAGAACAAGCTTTTTATTTTGTAAAATAAATAAAATATGATTCAACAGAATGTAGTTTCATGTGGCAAATTCCCATATACCATGATTGTCATGAAATAACTTAGACCTATCCTTAAAGTATCAAAACTACAAGTAGATCTAGAATCGCTCCCTGTTTTACAGTAAAGACTGTAATAAGATCAACAGAGACAGAGTGCTGAGGCACATGTGGGCTGACCCCATATAACTGAAATAATTTGAAATCAAAATAAACATGTGGAAATGTAAAATCAAGTCTCTTAGACCTGAATCCTATTCAGATTGAACAAGATGGTGGATCTTCTGGTCATATGGCCGCCAGACAGGAAGAGGAGGGTCCAGGTGGACATACACCAGAGGTGACACTGTTGGAGGAGAGCCGTCAATCTTCCAGTCTGCAGAGGGAGGAAAAGAGAGAACACCACTAGATTGGTGGAAAATTACCATTACCTGAGCCCTTAAATTGTCTCCCATGCGTATGACAATACATAGTTAAATGTTCATACAAACCTAAAATAATTCAGGCTACCTTCTTTTACCATGTAGGTCATATTACAATCACTAACATACAGTATGAGCAAAGTATCTGCAGTCTGAGACATTAAGCATGAGCTGGACACCTTAATGATTGTAACTTACTTCAGATGGTAAATCTGTTAATGTAAGAGCTAATCTGTTCCTGAAAACCCTTTTATAACTTGAAATTTCATTACCTGAGTACAATTATTTTAAGCAGTGTAACATGTGCGTCTGTGGATCACCTTTAGGGCTCCTCTAAAGTATATAATGTCAGTAGTCATCAAAAGAGACATTACCCTTTATTAAATAATGTTTATCTTGGAATGCGTAAATTGGCGTGTCTAGATAATTCTCGACTCGCAATCGCACAACATGACCTACCAAGCTCAAAAAATTCCCTTGCTTAAAGACTGAGTGTCCCTACCTTATTCTGATGACTTGATTTCCATATTTGGGGCAGTAGCTGCTGGTAACTAACCTCAAGCAGGTCTAAAAAAATGTCATCAGTCAGGGTGGGCTGGTATTTGGGTTTAATGTGGGAAAAGGCTGATTCACATAAATAAGTTTGGCCAAAACATGCAGTCAGACAGGTGGCACATTTTCCGATATCTGGATACTTTTCTCCTTACCTTGCAGCGCTAAATTTAGCTGATTTAACATGTTGATCAGATCAGTTAGACCTGCCAAACCTAAGAGCCTTTTTCTCAATTTGTCTGTATTCAACATTTTTTTGTAACTAGGATAAACTCCGTTATCTCAGGCAGCAGCTCCCTAAATCTCTGTAAGAATTTACCCCATCAACCACCTGACATCAGTGTGCAGCAACAGACCTGTGTGTTTTGTGTCAGCTTCCTCCAGATAAGAGCTAAAGAAATGTCTTTGAAGAGATTTTGGTCAAATGGAACAGGACATTTTCACAAACACATCCATGACCTCTTTCATGTTCAGAATTTTCACAGAGTATTTTATTATGCAGTGAAGTCAGGAAATGTGTCTACCTCTTTGCATTTGACAATGAATCTATTGGAATGGCCCACCTTTACAGGTGCTCCATCTGTGGTAATTGATACTAACTTGGACATTGGAAGTGGTATTTTATTAATAAAGTCCATGAATGTATGGAAAATGTCTTCACCCCACACTGAAAAAAGTATAACCTCCATTCAACTTTAAATAATTAAGGTAATGATTCACACTTAATATTTTCAATCTGAACCAATATAATTCTTTTTATCTTATTGAACCCACAATTTTTATGTTGAGGCAACTCATTTAGAGTTATTGGGTGCAATTCACTTGTTTTATACTGAAGTAAATCAATTTTTTAAGGTTATACAATTTTAAATTGTTTATTGGTCGTAACCTGTTTTTATGCTATTAGAAATATTATGAACATAACACATTCCAAAGTTGTACTTTTTACATTTATTTAAAAATCTAGTGCAAATACACAAGCATATTGCAGTGTAAATCTAAAATATACAACAAAAAATTATTTAATGTTTCTATAGCTTTCCTGAAAGTATGGTTTATTACGAGTTCTTGTACTTAAAATTAACAGTTGAGAAACAGGGTTACTTACCAGAAATCCTCCATTACAAAAGTCTGCTGCTGAAAATGACCAGACCTGTATAGCTACGTCCACTCCACTCGGGGAAGTGTTCTTCTTTTTTAGCAGTTGGAAAGCCAGCACGCTGGAAAATTCGACCGGAAGAATATACAAACGGCCCCTCCCACACAGCACACAAACAACCTAAAATATTAGGTTAACTGAAATAGGATTTTTATGTTTATTCCCTCCACCATAAATTACTTTGGTACAAACAAAATTTTTTACTTGATTGAGATCTGAAACCAAATATTTCAAGCTACAACACTAAATGACTATTCTTAAGTTGCTTGAAAGAGAAAATTTACGTTGAATGAACAACATCAATATTATACTTTTTTCAGTGGAAGTGTGTCCTTTCATTAGTAAAATTGCTAGTGATTTCTCTTTGCTGCCATGTCTTTAAATACCATCCTAATAAAGAAGCACAATTGTGCTGTATCATTTACAGTAGGTCCATTGACTCATGTAACTGGACTGAAAAACACTTACATTCTGTTATGTTCTTTCAAGGATGATATATCAAATCATCAGCTATTACTTTGTAATGCCATGTAACTTTATTTTTTAATAATTAAATGAATTCAATAGCGGACACTATTACAGCTTTGTTTCTGAAAATCTCAAAAGAATGAGCCTGCTTTCTCGACAATTGCCTCTTTTATAATTTCTATATCTAGAAGGGATTTTTTATGTTTAGTAATAATATAACTCAGCCAAAATTATGCTTCAGTGGCTGCCTTTACTTTTGAGCTTTGTTGTGTGAAAAAATGACTGTTGACCAATTAACTGAGGTTTCAATTCTTTCACCTTTTTCTTTCTAGGCTCAATTTTGGCAGGGATAGTAGTAGTAGTAGTAGTAGTGGTAGTAGTAGTTTATTTTTATAGCGCCCTTCACAGAAAATAGGTGCTGAACAGCAATACAATTCAAATTCAACAGTTAAAACAAAACATAAACAAAACCAATAAAAATAATAAATAAACAAATATGAACTCATCAGCACTGCCTGTTTAAAAAGAAGTGTTTTCAGTTGTTTTTTTTAAAAGATTCAACAGACTCATCTGAACACAGATTTTAAGACAGGCTATTCCATAGTCTTGGTGCCACAGACTGAAAGGCACAATCCCCACATGTTTTTAGCTGAATGCATGGAGCAACTAATAGGCCCTGTCTGACAAGCTATATAGCGTTGGAGCAGGCTAGGTACTCAGGGGCTTGTCTATGCAAAGCTCTGAAAGTAAGTCGTAAAACTTTAAAATGAATTCTATAAAACACTGGGAGGCAGTGCAGTGTGTGTAAAATGGGGGTGATATGATCACTCCGGCTAGCACGAGTAAGTAGCCTGGCAGCTGCATTTTGGACTTACTGAAGATGTGAGAGAGAAGACTTGCTCAAACCCATATAAAGAGCATTAAAGTAATCAAGTCATGAGGAAATAAAAGAACGAACAAGCATCTCCAATTCTGACTTTGAAACAGCATTTCTTAATTTAGAAAGATTTCTTAAATGAAAGAAACAAAAGCGGCTGACTGATCTTACATATGAATCCAGCATCAGGGACTGGTCAAAAATAACCCCAAGGTTACATAAACTCGACTTAATAACAGGAGAGACAGAAGATAATTTTAAACTAATCTCAGAATGAAGAACAGGAGGAGCAACAATTAGTACCTCAGTCTTTCCTGAATTCAACTTTGGGTAAGTACTACTGAGCCAGTCATTAACCTGAGACAGACAATAAACCAAAGTGACCAAAGTATTAATTTGGCTAGGTTTAAATGAAAAATAAAGCTGTACAGTGATCCCTCGCTATATCGCGCTTCGACTTTCGCGGCTTCACTCCATCGCAGATTTTAAATGTAAGCATATCTAAATATATATCACAGATTTTTCGCTGGTTCGCGGATTTCTGCAGACAATGGGTCTTTTAATTTAAAGTACTGTACATGCTTCCTCAGTTTGTTTGCCCAGCAGATTTCACACAAGGGACGCTATTGGCGCATGGCTTAGAAGCTACCCAATCAGAGCATGTATTACGTATAAACTAAAACTCCTCAATGATATACGATGTGCTTCCCGAGCGGTGCTTGAGTGTTTGCTTTTCTCGGTCTCTCTCACTCTCTCTGACATGTTCTGCGCCTGACGGTGGGGGTGTGAGCACAGGGGCTGTTTGCACAGAGGCTGTTTGCTTAGAAGATACGGACGCTACTCTAAAAAATGCTGAAAGACTACCTTCACATTGCTCCCTTCTTTGCGGCTGCTTTATCGCGGTGCGCATACTTAAAAGCCCAACAGCACGTATTGATTTTTTGATTGTTTGCTTTTCTCTCGCTCTCTCTCTCTCTTTCTGACATTCTCTGCTCCTTTGAAGAGAAGATATGTTTGCATTCTTTTAATTGTGAGAAAGAACTGTCATCTCTGTCTTGTCATGGAGCACAGTTTAAACTTTTGACTAAAGGGTGTTATTTCATGTCTAGAGGGCTCTAATAATGTTAACAGTGTGGGAGAGTTTATAAGGGCTTAAAATATATAAAAATAACCATACAAACAAATGGTTTCTACTTCGCCGATTTTCACCTATCGCGGGGGGGTTCTGAAAAGCAACCCCCGCGATCGAGGAGGAATTACTGTATATCATCTGCATAGAGATGATATGAGATATCCTTAAAAGAATTAAGAATCTGTGATAGCGGAAGAATATATAAAGAGTACAGGTCCAAGAACCGAGCCCTGTGGCACTCTACATGTCTAAGTAACAGAGTCGGATGAAAAGCTAGCCACAGCGACAGAGAAACTCCTATCTGACAAATAAGAGGAGAACCAGTCCAATCAGAGCCAGAGACCCCTAACAGCTCTAATCTATGAATTAAAATCCGAAGGTCCACTGTAAAAAAAAAAAAAAAGCTACAGTAAGATCTAATAGCACAAGCACAAAGCACTGGCCTGCATCAGCAGCAATTAAAAGATCATTAAAAACTTTAAGAAGAGCTGTTTCTGTTGAATGTTGCCTCCAAAAAACAGTTTTAAAAGAATCAAAGAACCGCTGCTCCTCTAAGAAGGCACAACCACCTTTTCCACAACTTTGCCAATAAAATGCAGTTTTGAAATTGGCCTGTAATTACTCAAAATAGTTGGATCCAAATTAGATTTTTTCAACAGCGGTTGAATTAAAGCATGCTTAAAATACAATGGAAACACACCATATCTCAAGGAGCAATTTATGATATTCAAAAGGCACAGATCTATACAACTAAAAGTTTTTAACATTAATGACGTTGGCAACAGGTCAGAAGGACATGATGAAGGTTTCATCTTTCTGAGAAAGTCAGAAAGATCAGATAGTGAAACTTCTGAGAACACAAAAGATTCAGAACATGAGTGAATGAGATCCCTAGGTAAGACAGCTGGAACAATATTAGCCCAAACAACCTTACCAATGAAAAATGTAAGAAAATTATTACAGTCACTATCAGAAAAAACTTAAGCAATAGATCGAGTTGGAAAAATAATATTGTGAATAGTATCGAATAGCACTTTGGGCTTACACTTGTGAGTCTGAATAAGATTAGAAAGATAAGTTGTTCTAGCATCCCTAACCAATAATTAAAAGAAGTAAGTAAATCCTTTAAGTGAGAACGATGAACTTCCAGATTAGTAGACTTCCATAGACACTGCTTTTTGACAAGAACGCCCAAGATTATGAATGGAGTCATTCATCCATGGAACAGAGTGAGTAACAGAATGCTGCCTGATTTTAAAAGGAGCAATCGTATTCAAAATATCAGTACAATGGTCATTAAAACATTCAACTGCTAACTCAACATTATGAACATTACTACCAGCATCAGATGCCACAAACAAATCAACAAACTAATTAATCACTGACTCATTAATGAAACGAGTACACCTAGAGTTAATACAAGGTGACAACTCTAAATCTGTGGACAAGTCAAACAAACCTCTCTTATGGTCCTTTATTTCATGTTTCTTTATTCAGAGTAGCTATGCATGCTTGGGACATCAGACAAACACATTTAAAATACGATAGTGTGAGAAAAAGTCTGGTAATGGTAATTTTTGGGGTTTTTTAGTTGTTGCCACACTCATTTCTAGATTACAGTTTTGATGTCTATAGGTAATCTCTCTCATAAACACCCATCTGCATTGTTGATATGAGGTAGAGGCTACACAATCATTTGTTCCACTCTTCAGCGAATTTATTTTTTTCTCATCACCTGCATGCCCTTATAGCAGCCATCACACAACTGAGAGTTTCCTAATCTCACTCGCTTTTACTTACTTACTCATTGAAAATACCATTTGAATGGCAGGGGTGTTGGTGTTAATTACTTCTGAGTTCAGCAATGGGACTGTTTCTTACTCAAAAAGAAAGAACCTTAAATAAAATATCCCTGGGCTTTTATTATCCCTTACAATATAGTAAAAAATATAAAACTACATACACTAGATGATTGTAAATAGAGTGCTAATTAAACCCCCATTACATACAGAAGAAGTAGTCGGAAGATAGCTTGCACACTATTGGGCTAACATTTTCCTGACAAACAAATACCAGTCTTTGCAATGGTTCAGTTGTTTCAATGACCAACATCTTAGTTGATAATAACAGTTTGTGCAGAAGCAAACGGTTTCAAATTCATGACTAGACCAATATCATAGTGAAATCACTTTACTTTTAAATTGCTCCTTTATTGATGCATTGCTCTGTAAGAGGTGACCAGGCAGGTTGATAAATTGGAGACCCAAAAAAAGGTTGGGGTACCATCCTGGTAACCCATTTTAATGGCAATAGGAAAAGGCAGCTGCTAATGGCTCAAACAAGATCAAAATAAGGCTTCAGCACTTGAAAAACTAGTAGGAGCTCTGTCCTCTGCTAGAGACAGTTTGGCATTTGACTCCACCTTCTGGGAATGGGCCAGCTATATGGGGCTGAAACTGTAGGGGCCGGAACTTTCTCTGGGTGGTGGGGCAGGGTCAGGCATCATATTTTTTTCTTGTTTTAGAAAAAGTAAGTAGACAATAATTTTGGTGTAAGCACCCCCTCTCATCTTGAGGTGGAACTGCTTATCTCATTTGAGTCAGAAAGGTGGTCCCCAAATACGCATTTGCCCACCCTTGCTCTAACTCTAAAGTTGGATTAAGTGAATGAAATATCTATTGGCAAACTTAAAAACCTGTTATGTTTTGCTCATTGTTCTAATCAACACTAATTATTACCAACAGTCTCGTCATTTGCAATTTATTATAGATATGGAACCAACATAAAACACATTGTAAGTCAGAAAAGCTCTAATCTGCAGCCTCTATAAATGATAATTACTTATTTCAGCCTTCTCTATTCTATACAGTATTCATTCTATTAAAAATCTCTGTATTGATAATATATGTGTTCTTTGAACTATCATGCTTCGAGTACCACCGAATCAAGAAGGTATTTTAAAGGGCAAGCTCAGTTATAGGACAGACTCTGGGTTTTGTAGTAGCAAAGGAGGGAATTAAAACAAAACTGAGTGCCGTTATGAACAATGCTACACAAGGCTACACATCCTATCTCTGCTATACTAGGTACTTTTCAGCCAATGAATTATTTAGCAGAAGTGTCAAGAATTACTATTTATTTATGTATTTAAAGAGTTTCTGTAAAAAGCCAGATATCTACCTGGGGACAAATAAAGTTCTATCTATCTATCTATCTATCTATCTATCTATCTATCTATCTATCTATCTATCTATCTATCTATCTATCTATCTATCTATCTATCTATTTGCCAACTGTAACAAATGCAACCTGACGAATTTAATCTATATCTATCCCTGAGGTGGCACTGGCCAGTTTGGATGGAGATGCAGACAACATCTTTAAAGTATTTTAACAAATTTCAAAGAATTTTCCCCTTAGAGATATGGGGGAATTAATGGGAAAGGGATCTGTCAGTATATACCGAGCATGCAATAATTCAATTAAAAGTTGATCATCATTAACATATATCTTTCACAGTTGTCTAAAATGTACTTAGGGCACCATCCTACCTGTGAATGATATCATCAGGTACCCACTCACTGGGTTATGTTTTCAGAATCCTTTAGACTCAGACTCTATGGGGCAAAACTATTAATGTATCTCTCAAATAGCCTTGGATTTAAAATCGTTCCTAAGGCTTTCACAGCAACATTGACTAAGTAATATCAGATGGGATAACATTTTACTATGTGAAATCTGTTGCAGTATCTTATACTAGGCTACTTTCATTGATTCCACCTTTTATAAGTAAGTGGAAAAATGATCTATACTATCTCAAATTTAAAAAAAAAAATCAAGATTTGTTAACAAAAATACATTAATGTACAGTAATTGTAGTAAGCAAGCATGCTAGGCTTGTGCTGAACCTTTTCATTTTATTTGCTGTTTTATTCTATATAGAGAACCATATTCTCTTGTCACATAGCTCCTTGAGTTAGGTGGTTGCTAAGGTTCACAACGTAAAATAAATAAAAAAATAAAAAAAAAAATAAATATATATATATATATGTGTGTGTGTGTGTATAATTTAAGGCAGAGGGTACGGAAACTTATTAATGTAGGCACCTTGTCTCAATATATCCCTATAATACACATGTTTAATGCAGAATATTAACTGAGGTGTGTTTGTTTTGGCCACAGTTTCAATGCAGATAAGGTGGCATAAGAGACTCTAACATACTATACTGGCCAGCTTGTTATTCTATGCATAATAAGCATTTTCCTTATATTAGGCAGAATGCTACAGAATGTTGCCTTGGTATGAAAATCAGCTTTTGAAATGTCAACAGTAGACCCTGATCTGCATGAAGTAAAACACTTGGTGGGGTGCAGGAATAAACATTAGTTCAGCAATCGCTACATACTTCATCATCATTAGAAAGGGATGAGAGAATGCAGCATCGGAGTTTCATAATACAGAGTCTGAAAAGATTTGCATAATTTATAAGCAATTTTGAATATATTGTTAAACAACAATGAAAATTAATAGGAACAATAGTATAAGAAGATAAATATGTTGAAAATGCATTTTAGCAGAGAAAGTGATTAAGAAGAGCAGTTTCAGCTCATACATTCTATACATGTATTTTACAAACAAAAGCCCATCCACAAGATTCCATTTGCCATATGTTCTCATTGGCCTCTGTATTTGAACTGTTGCAGTTGCTGCTAAAATCTCTAATGCGTTACGGTACTTATCGTACAAGATGTTGAACTAGGTGCAAGGGTTGATGGATGGCTTTAATCAAAGTACCCATTAAGATAATTTAATTAAATGTGTCTCATCTTGCATGTATAATAATAATTAGCAATTAAATAAACACATTTATTGATTTATAGCTAAGATCATAAAAAGTTAAATAAAGAAGACGAGACAACTGAGTTTGTCAAGCTCTTTTGGTTTCCCAGTAGCCAAATCATTTCTATATTACATCCAAATACTTTTTCAAAGTTGCCAAAGTTCTCTGCTTAAACTCCAAATTTTGTTTGGTAGTTTCAGATTCCTACAATCCTGCATGTAGAGAAAGATTTCCTGTCTCCCATCTTAAATGGTGAACTCCACCTTGAGCATCCTGAAGTATCTGATTAATTATTTAATCAAAAGAATTCTGATGGATCAATTTCATTGATATGTTTGGGAATTTTAAGTCCACACATAGCCTTCTCTTTTCAGGACCGGAGGGGTTGATTATATTTAATACTAAAGTGAGAGCTGCTGTTGACATAGTTGCACCTGAAAAGACAGTTAAAAAATCTTCTAGCATTGCTATACCATGGAAGACCCAATGTCTGATTTAAAGAAAACATGCCGTACAGCTGAGCGCAAATGGAGGAAGACTAACCTAACTATCCACTATGAAATATTAAAAGTTTAAATAACAGAATAAAATAAAACAGTCCATCTTGAGAGGCGCTGCTATTTCTCTAAGATTATAAATAACAATGCTAGTAATCCCAGAGTCTTATTCTCTACGATTGATCGTCTGCTAAACCCAGGTAACTCAAAGGAATGCTTCCTAAGTACTTCCAGCAAAACCTGTGAGGCTATTGCTGTATTTTTCAATCAAAAAATTTATGATATTAGAAATAACATAGTATATCCCTCCAACACTAAGGATCCTCCTAAACCCCAGCATTCTGTTATAAACAAATTAAACTCTTTCACTAGGATAGATTTACCTGATTTACATAAAATAATTTCTCAACTGAAACCCTCCACCTGCGTCCTTGACCCAATACCAACAAATTTTTTCAAAGAAGTATCAGGCGTGCTAATTGATAATGTTCTTGACATAGTAAATTCGTCATTAGATATGGGGGTCTTCCCAGACTGTCTTAAGACTGCTGTAGTTAAACCCCTACTTAAGAAACATAATCTCGACCCCTCAGCTCTTGAAAATTTTAGACCCATCTCTAACCTGCCTTTCTTAAGTAAAGTTCTGGAGAAGGCAGTCATTATGCAATTAAATAACCACCTCAATAAACATGCTATTCTTGATAAATTTCAGTCGGGTTTTAGAACAAATCACAGCACAGAAACTGCACTCGTTAAAGTAGTAAATGATTTGTAGGTAAGTGCAGACAGAGGCCATTTATCTGTTCTCATCCTCTTAGATCTGAGTGCCACATTTGACACCACTTATCATAATATTCTTAGAAATCGCCTTAGTCAATGGGTGGGCCTCTCTGGCAGTGTCTTAAAGTGATTTGAATCCTACCTGGCAGGGAGAAAATTCTTTGTTAGTTGTGGTAATTACAACTCAAAGACACATGATATCCGATATGGTGTTCCACAAGGCTGTATCCTGGGTCCGCTGCTCTTCTCAATCTACATGCTTCCATTAGGCCAGATTATCTCAGGGCACAGCGTGAGCTACCACAGCTATGCTGATGACACACAGCTGTACTTATCAATAGCACCTGATGACCCCGATTCTCTTGATTCATTAACACAATGTCTGACTTGTATCTCAGAATAGATGAATAGTAACTTTCTCAAGTTAAATAAAGAGAAAACTGAAATCTTAGTGATTGGCAATAATGGATACATTGAGGCTATTAGAAATAAACTGGATACATTAGGATTAAAAGTCAAGACGGAGGTAAAAAGCTTAGGGGTAACTGTTGACTGTAATCTAAATTTTAATCAGATCACTAGGACAGCATTTTTTCACTTAAGAAACATAGCAAAAGTTAGACCTCTTATATCATGGAAAAATGTTGAGAAATTAGTTCACACGTTTGTTTTCAGTCGACTAGATTACTGTAACGCACTCCTCTCAAGACTACCCAAAAAAGACATAAATCGTTTACAACTAGTGCAGAATGCAGCTGCTAGAATCCTAACCAGAAAAAGAAAATACGAGCACATCTCTCCAGTTTTGATGTCACTACACTGGTTGCCTGTGTCATTCAGGATTGACTTTAAAATTCTGCTTATGGTTTATAAAGCCTTAAATAATCTCACCCCATCTTATATATCGGAATGTCTGACACCTTATATTCCAAATCGTAACCTCAGATCCTCAAATGAGTGTCTCCTTAGAATTCCAAGAACAAAACTTAAAAGTGGGGAGGCGGCCTTCTGCTGTTATGTGCCTAAAATCTGGAATAGCCTGCCAATAGGAATTCGCCAGGCTAATACAGTAGAGCACTTTAAAACACTGCTGAAAACACATTACTTTAACATGGCCTTCTCATAACTTCACTGTAATTAAAATTCTGATACTCTGTATATCCAACTCATTATAATAACTATTCATGGTGGCTCTAAAATCTGTACTAACCCCTACTCTTTCTTCTGTTTCCTTTTCTGGAGTCTTTTTGGTGGTGGCGCAAAGCACCGTGATGTTCCAACAATGATGGATAGATTAAAAGCCAGAAGTCTGTATGACCATCAGCATCAAGTGACTCCGTGAGAAACCTAACTACAAAGAGGACTATTTCATTTATGTTAGGTAGAATTTCCCAGAGGGGACTGGGCGGTCCCGTGGCCTGGAACCCCTGCAAATTTTATTTTTTTCTCCAGCCGTCTGGAGTTTTTTTTTTTTTGTTTTTTCTGTTCACCCTGACCATCGGACCTTACTCCTTTTCTATGTTAACTAATGTTGTCTTATTTTAATTTCTTATTTTGTCTTTTATTTTTCTTTTCTTTATTATGTAAAGCACTTTGAGCTACTTTTTGTATGAAAATGTGCTATATAAATAAATGTTGTTGTTAGCATGTCAGAGAAGAATATGCCCTTTGCATGCTGATTGCTCATTTCTAGAAACAGTTCTATACATGTAATGTCCTTTTTTGTAGTGTGGTTACCAAACCTGTGCACTATAATTCTGATGTGGTCTTACCAATGTATTACAGAGCCTAAACATAATGTCCTTTGAATTATATTCAACAAATTTTACAAAAAATAAAAATGTATGATTAAGCCTAATTAATTAGTAGTTATATTGTATAGTGAATTTTTATAGCTGCAACTTTTAAATGCATCGCTCTTTTAATCTATTTGAAACCTGCATACTGTACATATTATTTGCTGTTAGAAACATGCTAATACACTTATTCAGACCAGTTACAGATTTCAGTTTTTCTTAGACTCTTTGATCTCTTAATAAGTTTTGTACCTTTAACTGTGCTTGTCTAGAGTCTCCAAGTAGTTCAAAATCATTCAAATGTAGCAAGCAGAAAGGTATTTCAGAAGTAGTATAACTTGTTGTTCCAAAAAAAAAACTTCACAGTCCACGTGTCTTCATTTAAAAGATTTTGGAGAAATTCAAAGCAATCAGCTCGTGCAAAATAAGTAAAAAACTTAATAAAACATGCAACAAAAAGAGAAAAAGCTAAACTTCTTGTCAATGGTATTCCACTTAAATAGGCATAAGCAGGTTGCATTTCTTAAGGTTTCTATGTTATCTGATTCACCTCATATGCATACATACGGTCAGAAAAATATATCCCTTTAATGACTTTCTGACATTCTATTATCTTTACCTCGTAGGGGGTGTAACTATTGTGAAGAAATAAATGCGAGATAGACAGATTAAGGGTTAGGGATACATCCCCATATACTGTCGGTGGTCCAGGTATTCAGTTGACACTGATACAAACAGACAATTTTGCATAAAACAGTTGACAATCAAGCAAGGATAGATGGAGCGATTTATATGATCTGAACAAGAAGTAGGTGGAAGGAATGAGGTGGCGTGGGCGATTTGGTGACAGAAATTATATCATCAGCATAGACTGGGGATGAGGACATTGGAGGGTGACCAGAAGTGAAATCATCAGGGAAGGAAATTCTTCAGGTGTCGGGATGGTGTTATTTCAAAAAGAATTCAAGTTGAGGAATGGTTTTGTTGTTTGTGTTTTCTGGTTAGAAAAAGAGAAAAGCATTAATATGCTGTCGTAAACCCCTATCCAGGGTGTTTTTGCCCTCTGATCGAGCCTTTTGTCTGTCCCCTAATCGTGCGTGTGTGACACTATCTATGTTAAGGTTAAAGCAAACAAGCCCTAAGGTGAGTGAAATGCCTCAAGATAAGGGGTTGATAATGAGCACTAACTCCTCTCTCTATATTTCTACATACCGCCAGAGGAAAAATAAAACATTCTTTTCCAGACCCCCGAAATGGCCACCAGGCATCCCAGAATTCCTTCAGCATTGTAATTTCTGACTTTCCTTGATGACATCACTATCATTTCCCAGAACTTATCATCATTCTCAACCCCTCGATGATATCACTTTCGCATCCTGTACACTGTCATCTCCTGCCATGTCAGTTCATCTCTCCAGCTTGTCTATTTAAATCTGGCTATATCTGTTGTAATTTGTCAAACATTTTTAAGTTTGATCACGATTTTCTGTTTAATTCAAAAGTCCAACGAACAATATACAGTATGGGGCTATTCCCCAACACTTTGTGCTTTCTCCAGAGTGTCTTTATTCAAAATAACTATTTATTACAGTTACATTATATTTAAGCTCAAACTAAGTTAAATTTACAATTAATATTAACTTAAAGAATGTGACTCTTAAAGTACCCGTCTTTAGACTTTCTCCACTACTTCTACGTATGACAACCAAAACACGGACACAAATGTAGCTATATATGTGCATTATATATATTAAACATTAGCTCTTTGGATGTGTACATCCCACACTAAAAACTGTATATTAACCATAACTTAGTATTCTGTCACATTTTTACAACAAAAGGATCGGCAACTCATTTTCAGAGGTTTATTTTTTTAATTCTGACCCACTCCACCTTCTGTAAACTTATGAAATCCTTTTTTGTCTTACACAAAAAATGTGACATTAAACTTGATTCAGTCTGTTGTTTATAATTTAGCCAATTCAGAGTTCTGACATGCCAGGAGATTAAATTAAACTCCTTATGAACTATTCAACAATCCATGGCATTTCATGGAAATTGTTTGAACTCCAAGTTGATAGTGCAGTGATCAAGCAAATGGTGTCAAGCTCCAGAGAATTAGGCTCAGTCTTTGTCGATGTAGAGTTTGGTCCCAAGTTGTCTGGCAACTATAAAATGATCAGAATGAGCAATGGTGTTATTTTAGCTCTATTTGTTAAAATTAGTAAATTAGTAATTTTTATTTCTATACTATTTTTACCTGTAATTTTATTCTCAGTTTAGTTTTAGTTTTTATCAACACATGACCACTTCAATTTTATTTTATTTTATTTTATTTTTTTTACTAACTTACCTCAAATATTTTTTTTATTATTTTGACAGAATCATTTTAGGTTCTATCTTTTAAAATGACTGTATAAAAAAACAAAGAAATGCAAACTGTGCCTACTGTGATATTGCCCTTGTGCCCTGTGTTGCCTGGGATTGGCTCCAGCAGACCCCCGTGACCCTGTGTTTGTATTCAGCGGGTTGGAAAATGGATGGATGGATGGCGCCAACCCGACACAGACTGACATGGGCAAAATAATCAAAAAGTCTTTATTTTCTTCAGCTGGCCCTACACGGTCCCGAAACACAAATGAAACACCCCAAATCACACTCTTCTTTCCTCCACTCCTCCCGGGGCAGCTTTGTCCTCCTCCTCCCAACTCTGGCACCCTGAGTAGTGGCTGCAGGCTCCCTTTATAGCCCACCTGGAAGTGCTTCAGGTGGTAATTAAACTCAATTAGGCTGCACTTCTGGGTGTGGCTGCATTGCCGTCCACATGGGCTTAGGAAGCCTTGCAGCTTCCCCAGGCGGTGACAATGGAGCAAAACCAGGATGAGCTCCGGTGTTCCATATTACTGGCCCTGATGCAACCTAGGGGGGCTGCCACCAAGTGTTCCGGGGGCCATAGCATGTATCCCATGGCTGCTCCCCCGGATCCAATGTCGAAGGGGCATTCCAGCCAGGCATGGGCCCCGGCCGTCCGCAACACTACATAGCATAAATGTATATGTCCTCCTTCAGAAGAAGTGGTACCAGTACCTGTGAAGGACCAAATGCTCTTTCTTCTTTCAGAGCATCTGATTCTGCGAAGAGGGTCTGTTGGTTGGTAAGTTGTACCCCTAGTGATTGCAGGTGTTCAGATAGAGCTGCCACCACCGCTGTGAGGTGTACTGGGTCTGACATCTCTAGCATATCTTGCTGACTATGCCACTGTAAGAAGAAAAGACAAACAGCCATACAGTGTTGGGGCAACAAATGATGAACCCTATTTAACTGGATTATAAAATGAAGAAAATGTTGACAGAAAAAAAAGTCTATTGACTGATGAGATACTGTTGGAGGAAGGGTTGGGTTCAAACTGCCAGAACAGGAAGTTACGTCAGTGTTCCTCATGTCGTCTTTCTTCTTCTAGACAGTTGACAACTCTCATGCTAATAAAGGCTAAATTACCAAATATTGCAAAGCCATGTACTGAAAAAGGAGGGATAGTAACAGCAATGTTCCCTTTAAGGATCAAAGTTTTGTTAGTGAGCAAACATTTTCAGTTACAGTACTCTGTGGGCAGTACTTAGTATTATTATCTTTTTATATCTATCTGCATTATAGAAAACACTTGTGTTTTTAATGTATTTGTTAAATTGACATATTTATTTCAACTATTCCGGCATAATTTAATCATTCATGCATTCATTCATTAAACTGAACAGATTTACATGTGTTCACCTCAGAGGGAACATTTGTCAACGGTTGGCTATTGCCAACTGACTTATTCAAAAGAATTGAAACAACATATTTTCTTTTCCACCCATTTAAAATTTATTTCAGTTATTTTTTTAACAATGTGGTTTGAATGTATTTAGTTTTTATTGATCATTCTGCTTTTAGTTTGGTTTTACTTTGATTAATAAAAAGCTTTATTTAGTTATTTTACTTAAAGTGTTTGTTAACAATGATAACCTTGCTATGTTAAATTTGAATAAGTGTGCTAGATGATACAATGGCTCCCACTTCAGTTTTGATTTGTCTGCCAGATACTATTAGGACTGGTCCCCTGCAATCCCTTTATTGGAAGAATTGGAATAAGCAGGCTTGGAAATAAATTAATGTAGTTAAAGTCTATTTTTCAATATACAGTATTATCCAATATTTTGCCTAAATGATTTATATATGTATTTTATCAGACATCTGGACTTGTTGAGTGCTTTACAATGGTTAAGGAGAGAAAACAAAGGAGAAACGAAGAAGGGATCACTAACGTACCTTCCATTTCAACCACTAAGATGGAGGAGGAAGTGTCAGAAGAGTAATAACATCACCTCTGGCCCTACCACTTAAAAGAAGATTTGCTTCCATTTATTTTCCCATCATTTTGCTGTGAGGCAAATGAAATAGCATCCCCTGGTTACTTTAAATATAGTAGCAGCCTTAGCACTGATGCGGGTTACATACTCTATCTCATGGTGGTTTTTCCTAACACAGAAATGGATCATTGCTGCAAAGTGCTATTGTTTTGTGTTTAAGGCAAGCAGTAATGTTTTAATAACAAAGAGGTGCCTGTATCTTGCATTCATCACATGGTTTTATGGATTGTTCTTTGCATCCTTGATGAAATGAATTTGTATTTGTATAAAATTATATACATTAATACACATTTCTTTCTTTCTTTCTTTCTTTCTTTCTTTCTTTCTTTCTTCATGAAATTCATATTTTCCAAGTATACCTACCCCAGTTCGATGTTGCAAACAACTGTTACATTTTTTTTGTTGTTGTTGTTATTTTTCTTCTTTGTTGTTCTTTATTTCTGCCATCACAAACATTATGATTAATAACTTTGGTTTCCTAAATCATCTACTCCAGTGATGAAAAAAGTAATTAAATTGTTTCATAAGGTGCAATGTGCTTTCATGATGGATTCTGGCTACCACTACCAGGGATCACAAGAATGTATGGATGGAGCATGGCATTATTCAATGCCTGAACATTTTCAGAAATTCTTTATACACCTTTTGTATTTTTCACATGTCCCAAATCAGCAGTTAAACCTTTTGGCTATAAACATATCCAGTCATGATGCAGCATGGAACATACTGTATCATTCACTATACTTAGTAGATGAATGTACCAATAATTGTAAAAATCATTGCAAATTAATGTTATAAAATACTTTATATGTAAACAAGTACAGTAAAAGAAAAACATTAATGTGGCTATTGCATGACAAACTGTGATATACAAATCTAATCCAAAAAATTAAAGCAAATCCAAGTGTTCAGTTAACCAGGAGTGCAATTAACTGCAGAAAATTAGCATAGCATAACATTTTCAGATACTCACAGTCACACTGAGCTGATTTGAAATTGTCAATAAGACCC
Organism: Polypterus senegalus; assembly: GCF_016835505.1. Taxonomy (NCBI): domain Eukaryota; kingdom Metazoa; phylum Chordata; class Cladistia; order Polypteriformes; family Polypteridae; genus Polypterus; species Polypterus senegalus. The sequence goes on along the minus strand of NC_053155.1, from coordinate 90,698,499 downwards.
ACACAGGCACAAGAATGTGCAAGCTCTGCATCAACAAGAACTCAATATGGGACCCAAGACCACTTTCCTTCTATCTGGTAAAAAGCCTAGCTCAATTAAGAATATGATTTCACAGCGGTACCTATCCATAAGCTATGAGATGCATGAACTAAACCTGCATCTTTATCTTGATGGTCTTATGACCTAATTTTTTCTATCCATCCATCCATTTTTGCTGATTATCTGGGTCTGGGTCACAGAGGCAACAGTCTGAGTAAAGATGACTAGACTCGCTTTTACTCTCCGACTGCTCTGGTGGTATAGTAAGATGCTCAGAGACCAGCTGAGAGATACAAGGGATGTTCAAAAAGTTTCCGCACTTTCATATTATCGTTGGAAACGGTGAAGGCGGAAGGGGTAGTAATTTAGCATTAAAAGTTGGAACGACACTGGGAAAACTGTATCGCAAATGAAGGTGACTATGTAGAAAAGTGATGTAATTTGTTTTATGAAATTCTTAATAAATAGAGTTAAAAAAGTGCGGAAACTTTTTGAACATCCCTCGTATAATTTACTTCTGGTTGGACTTCACCAGGGTGGCGTCAAAGATCCATTCTAATCAGATACCCAAACTACCTTAACTGACTCCTTTTGATACAGAGGAGCAGCAGCTTTAAATCTCCCAGATGTCTGCATTCCTAACTCTATAAGGCTGAACCTCTCCAATATGACTTATTGATACAATGTCCAAATGACTCTAAACCATCTATTGATTTCCCACCTTATTCTTCCTTCACTTGTGAAAAAGACCTCAAGATGCTTATACTCACTCCTCTGCTTGAGGCAGCACCTCATCCTCAACCTGGAGAGGGCTATCCACCCTTTTACATCTGAGAACCAAGACCTCAGATTTCACATTTCACAGAGATGCAATCCATCAGTCCATAAGTTGGATGCACCTTGAAATTCTCTCCATAACATTATGACTTGCTGTCAGCAATGTGAACCAAGCTTTTGCTCTGGTTGTACAAGGGCAGAATAGTCCATAACAGCAGGCCTGGAACCCTCCATCCATTCATCCATCCATTATTCAACCCACTATATCCTAACTACAGGGTCACAGGGGTCCGCTGGAGCCAATCTCAGCCAATACAGGGCGCAAGGCAGGAAACATACCCCGGGCAGGGCGCCAGCCCACCGCAGGGCGAGGCCTGGAACCTTGTATTACCAAATCACCCCAAACATACTCCAAGGGACATGATTGTACAAAGGAGTACCCAAAAATAACTGACATTGAATAAAAAAATTTTTAATAATTTTTATTTACTTAAACTTTAGTCTCCTTCAAAGTACTCTCCAAGTGAATGAATGCACTTGTACCAACAGTTTTCCCACAGCTGGAAACATTTTTGGAATTGCTGAAGAGGAATGTTGTCTAATTTTCTTTGACTTCCTCCACAGTACAAAAATGCTTTTCTTTGAGTTCTTTTTTCATATGCGTGAACAAGAAAAAGTCACATAGAGCAAGATCAGGTGAGTAGGAAAGGTGGCAAGAACTCCAAGACACACAAGTCAATTCAGAAATCCCTTCAATAGTCCGATGATAATCTTCGTAAATTGCATTGTGAACTTTTTCAAGTTTTTCGTCATTCCTAATTGTGGAAGGTTGGACAGATCTTGTTTGATTTTCAAGTGACATTATCCCTTGTTTGAAATGTGAAAACCACTCGTAGACCTGTGTTTTACTTAAAGCTTCCTCTTTAAAAGCAGTTTTAAGCATCACTACAGTTTTAGCAGCTGTTTTCCCTAAGAGAAAACATAATTTAATGCAGACTCGCTGTTCTTTATGATCACCCATCACAAAAATTGCAGGACACGGTTAATAAGCACCAAGAAAAAACGACAAGGAATGCCGTATGAACAATACAAAGCAACGGAACTTGGCAGACTGCCACAGAATACTGTAAGAATGGTGAATGGTAAAATTCGCAAATAGGTCTAGATTGTACGCCAGGTGCTCATAACGAGCAGAATGTTTGAGCATAACAGTGTTTAAGAAGTGCACTTGGCATCTGAACACTCCAGGCCTTAGTCTGATAATAGATTTTATAGTCATGTCATCAAATTTACAGCCATATGTTGTCAACTGATCACTACCTGGTTGTAAGTTGGATCTGATGGCAGGGGAAGATTGACAGGCCAGGTAGACCCAAAGTATAGTGAGGGCATACTGGGATGTTTGTTAGAAGCCCCCATCCAGGATGTCATATTAGGACAACTTTTTCTTGCATTCTCAGGGAGAATGGTGAAATTGAACCTGAATGGGCCATGTTCTGGCCCTCTATTGCTGAAGTGGTTGCTCAGAGGTTCAGCCATAAGGTCATTTGTTCATGTTATGGCTGCAATCCCCCAACCCGGTGGTCAATACCAGTGGTAAAGGAAGCTTTCAGCCAGAGGAACGAAGTCTCCCAAGCTTGGTTAGCTTTTAGAACTTTATTATTATTATCAAAGGCAGCTGACAGGGATGGTAAGGTCAATGTGAGATGGTAATGGAAGTTGAGAAAATAGTTGAGATGCAATGTGGATTGGCACTAATTTTATTTAGGATTGATTGTGTTTCTGTTAAACTGGATGCTTTTGTTCTGTTGCTGACTGTTAATTACTTTTGTCCCAATGTGAAGTTTATATTTATTTGTAATCAAATTCCATGTTGATAATATTGTTACAGTAATAAGGTAAAATAACACTGCACAGTACAATACCTGCAACAAATTGCTGATGTTTTGTCAAGTTTACTGTCTCTGATTTAAACAAATGGGCTGGCCCACTTTTGTGATAATACTATGTTTTTAGTTTCCAATGCTAGTGACATTTTTCTTAATAATTGTGAAGATCCAATATACCAGTTACTCTTGATAACTGTTGAGTGACATATAAGCATTAGTCACAGAGCACTATGTGTTTATGTCCTTTGTTCTGAAATGAAAATACTCCTGGGACATTTAATCTGCATTATCAAAACCATGCCCTAAACCAACACTGGATCTCTATCTTCTTGTTGTGAACCTGATAGTCGAATTATAAGATGCAAAGTAATTGATTAATCAGTACAAGGATATTTAATGAGTATCAGTGTTCAGCGTTGCTCACCTACTGCTTCTGTAAGTAATATGATATAGTGATATTCATGTCTGTTTTATAGGAATAATTGAAAAAAAAAAAAACAACACGCCCATGTACTGTATATCAAATTTTGCACATTTTACTCATGCCACATGGGTTCTTTGGTTTTTCTTCCACATCTAATGCTGGGTTTTTAAGCAATTCTTTGGTTTTCCTGTTGTGAGTATGCATGTAAGTGTGCCCACCACCTTCTCAACTGCAACCAGTTTTGTTGGGATAGACACCAGGAGTCAAATTTATAACACTTACTGTAGTTATGCAAAAAAAGAGGCCTGAAATGTGCGTACCCATTTATCACAAAAAAGTCAAAATTTATAAACAAAGACTTGATAGGAGAACTTCCATTTATTTATGACAACTCTAACTCATCTGGAGAATCTTGGAAATAGAGACATTCTTGATCAAGTAGAGAAATGCAGTCAAAGTAACTAAATGATGACTCTAATGTATAATTCAAATACCAAGCCATTGATATAATATACGTGCACACAACAAACATGTTATACCTTAAAAGTGATGAATATGATGTGTAGACTATTTTTTACTTCTTACTAAAGTGGAATAATCCTGCCTGTTTTCATTGAAGAACTTTTTTTTGTTTTAAATAGGCCAACTGTCATCAACTGGGGAACTCCATCATCCCACTCTGCTGGAAGCCATTAACCCAGCATTTCTCAACCTTTAAATATTTGCGACCCAAGTTTTCATAACAGTTTTAATCGTGCCCCCCTAGCATTTTTTTGAAATGTAGATGCATTTTTTATTATACCTACTTAACTTTTATCGACATTTATCTAACTCTATATTTATTGTTCTAGTATCAGAATGTAGTTTAAGTTAATTTGTTTTGGTTTCAACAGATGTTTTTTTCATATTTTTTATTCTTGTTTTCTTTATGTCACATCTTCGCACGCCCCTTTTTGTTACTTCACGCCACCCTAGGTGGGCCCGCCCCACAGGTTGAAAACCACTGCATTAACCTGATCGATGTGGCACTACATACAGTTTTTGTATGGTATAGGTGTACATACATAAAATATAACATTCAATTTCATTTTCTAAGTCTGCTTAATCCTGAGCGGGGTTGCACAATAAAACATAACACATTTTGGCCAACATAAAAAGGCAATGTGCAGTAGTTTCCAGTTTTTCTAACATGATTAGAGCAATTTACTGCACTCATATTGAAATAAGGGCAACCTAGCAAAACTGAAGCTGCTTTGGTTAACCATAAGCAGAAACATTCCATTAAAGCATTAGTCATTGGTGATGGCAAGATAAATCTGACACATGTTGAGGCTTGGTGGCAGGGCCAACCCATCATTCATTTATTTTGAGACAAAGCAGCTTTGGGAGATGTGACAGCACTGTTCATGGTGGCTAGTTTGTTGGTAAGGTAACTGGCTGGATCCTCAGTTTTTATATGGCTTAAATTATTCATTGCAACAGCAGTTATTTCATTACATGTACCTGGTGATAATGGGTACTCACTCAGTCATTGGCACCTTACACCTTTCCCTGAACCCCAGAACGCAGAGGAGATGTACTACAAAGCCACACATGTTCTTGCACAGTCAGTTGTGGATTGCAGCATAGGACTTGATCCATCATGCAGGGAGGCTGCTCTACAGCCAGTGAATTTCTGCAGAATCATAACTGCATATATATAAGGCTGATCAGCATAAGCCATATATGGTTGTTTCAGGGTGGTAACTTAGCAGGTATGAGGTAAGTCCACAAAAGCACATTTAGAAGATGATCATGGTTTATAAAAATAAATTTAATACAAATGTGAGCATACCAGGTTTTATAAATCAGATTTTTTTTTTTGCCACACACATTTCCTATTTTTTGGTACATGCATATTTTCATGCTTGAATCCATGCAAAATTTTATAAATGAGACCCAAGGTCCCTGATTCTCTCAAAGTGGATTAAGCAAGTTTGGTAAATGGATGAATGCATTTAATTAAAATCTGATTCTGTTAAACCACTTCACTAGCTACACAATTGGTTTGCATCTGTACTGTTCTTAATTAATCATTTTTTACATATACTGTATGACACCCCTTAAAAACTGCCTGCACTTTGGCAATTTTTCTTCCATCTATCACCTGTGAGTCAGGAGTGAGAGATGAATCTAAAATATTTAATAGGGATTTAATAAAAAAAACAAGTTGTCTTATTGATATATATGTAATTATTTGGAAAAAGTGCAATACTGTACATGCATTTCTCTCCGAATTTTAGTATATATTATAACTTGCATGGTCTGTAAATGTATTGATATCAGAAAGACACAGCCTGAACTGAGAACAAAAGGCAAATTTGCTTTTCAAGGGTGACTATGTTTCTGAAATTTATCAGAGTATTTTCTTGAGTAAAGAGAATCAACTGCTTTATGACACATAGGGGACCTTGGCTGCACTAAAGAAGATCTGATCAGAGAAGAAGTCATTTTTAAGAGTGGCAGAATGGGGACATTTCACATTAGATTTTCTGAAAGAATTAAACTTAGTGGGTGCTGTGAGCTTGACAGGCAGAAAGTTTAAAAAAAGCAAAATTCATGGCAGTGTAATCAATACTTCATAGATTCAGAGCTCTCCTAAATTCCTGGTTTGCATCTCATTAGACCATGCAGCTTCTATCATGCTTTGGAACAAACAATATAGTAACAAAATAATGTATTTTGCTTTTGTCTTATTACATGTGTCTTGTAATTCAACCTTGTTTTTAGGAAACCTTTATTTCCCATTAGATTTTCTTCAATCGAAAAAAAAAACACAAGTTATTATTTTGAATTCTATCAAATCATACTTGCTTAGAAGAGTATGGTGTATTTTTAGTCAGGTAAAAATAATAGTACATATGTCAGCTGCGGAGCAGCTAAAAAAAAATCATCTACACTCTATACTATATGCAGTACACAGAGCTGAACATTTAATGTAAACTAGAAGTAGCTCAGAATGTTACAATTCAAATTTTAGTTTTCTTATTATTGAAATTAATAAATACAAATAAATAAATAAGCAGAAACACATCAGATTTTTTAATGAAATAAAATGGCAAAGCCTGTGTAAGGTACTCTGTCTAGTGCACAGGGTGACACATTTTGGGATCAGAGGTAAGTGACTAAGGTTTTTTTTTGTTGACCACAGAAGAAGGTGTTGTTGTGTGAAATTTTGCATATAAGTTTTGTATGGTTAAGTACCCCCACCCACTTTTAGGACTTAGTCTCTTTGTAATTTTACGACAGGGTTGGGGGAAGTACCTAAAACCAGTCTGGCAAGTGATTCTCTGCATGGTTCTCTCAGTCATCCCCCTCAGGTAAGCCAACATCAGCTCAACCAATGGTTCTGGGGGCAGGTGTGAAAGCTATTTTATGCCCCATTAGTCTAAAGTTGCCTGAAGCCATTAAGTACTGTGATGCCCTAGTGGCTGTAGGGTTTGGACAGAGAATCTGTAAATATGCTTGCTTTACCCCTCCCTCTCTCTCGTTCCAACTGATGAAGGAGCATCTCACACACCATGAACTGAAAAAAGCCCACAGTGAGAAGCACAACTCAGCAGCCACATTGGGACAGGCATGCAGCCTGTTCTGAAGAAAGCTGACCATAATAATTCCATTTAAAGTAACTACAAGTCTGTGTACCACCTGAAACTACACACCAGCATTAATCAGGTTGTATGGTTACCAATATTCACGTGTACTTTGCTTATTGTTATTATTTATGAATATTATCAATAATACATTATTTAAAGTGTAACCTAACTCCTGCTTGTCTTTAACTACACATAACTGTCTGAGGTTATAAATGTAGAAGGGAAGGTGGAGAGACGTTATAAAGTACAATACCTTATAAACGGAGGTAAGTCTGTGAGATTTGAGGCGTTCTGACAAAGGCTACACATTAATAATACAAAAGGGGAAAGTACCAAGACCAAACACAAGAGCAGGAAGAGAAACTACCAGCAACGGGGATGTGCATGCCTTGGGCCTGAGGTGGGCTGGAGCCCTGCCCGGGGTTTGCTTCCTGCTTAGCGACCTGTGTTGGCTGGGATTGGCTCCAGCAGACCCCCGTGACCCTGTAGTTAGGAAAAAGCGGGTTGGATAATGGATGGATGGATTATGGACTTAATTTTGATCTATTTATGGTTGCCCCTTGTAGGCTACCATTCAATATGTGTAGTTTTGTTTTTTCAATCCCTTTGTTAATAAACTATTTAATCATTAAGAATCAGCGTTTCTTAATAAAATGATGTTGGTGTAAAATGAAAATATAACAATAATAATATCTGCATAATACCATTAGGACAATAGGTAAAAATAATTATAAAAAAGTCATCTCTGACACCCCAAACTTTCAAAATTGATAAAGATTAGCAAAATACCAGCACTTCACAGCGGCGAAGTACTACCTTAAAATTTTTATTAAGAAGAAAATGAAACCTTTTTAAACCGAGGGAAAATATACCAATAATTATTTGTTATGGATCTCTTTGTATACCACATTGTGAGTTTGGCCCTCCGGTTGTAATATGACCAAGCTGTGCACTGAGCTTACTCTTAAGCATGCAACGTACAGTTGGCCATGTGAACAGTAATTTTGTTTCAAATCTCACAGCTTGCATTGCTGCTGTCATAATTGGTTTGAGTTTCATGGTTTGTTTTAATTACGACAGTATTTGTAGGACTTGTGTTGAAGAGACATTCGGCATCTGTCAAGCGTTGTAAGTATACAACCGGTTTCATTGATAACTTCACATCCAGCTTTTGAGAGTTTAAAAATTTATAAACATCAAAATGTCCACTACTGAAATCGTCACCTGTCAATCTAAGATGTTTTAGAGGCATTGGCGGTTGTTGAAAGGTGTAAAATATTTGGCCATTTCAGTACACTTGAAAGCAACAACCGAACAATTCAGTGGCAGCCATCAACTCACATACAGAACCATAGGTGAAGGGCTTAAGCATTTCACTCTTATAGTGCTCCTGTGTAGTATAATTATCTCCTGTACCGTCATCAGTCCACACCTTGAACCTGTCCCAGTCATTCAATACATAAGACACAATGTTCCTCCGGATATCAAGAGTGAGCCTGTATGTAACAAAGAGAATGGAAAAGGTAGGTGCCATCTCCGGGCATGGAAACCACTCAGTAAGTGACAGTTCTTTGATCGATAGTGATCATCTCCATAGACATGGTAATGGGGGTTGGAATGATAAAGGAAATGGGTATCTGAGCAATGTAAAGTAAGTGTAAAATACCTATACAATAATTATAATTGTAATAAACAAACAATAAAACAGCGGAGAAGCCGTGGATTAAACAAAAAAGCTGTAGTTAGCAATAGGGAGACGTGAATCCCGTGGCGAAGCAAGGAAGGGAATGTAGAGACTGGAGCGACGGACGGCCTTATATAGGCAGGCAGCCAACAACGTGGGAGGCGTTGGAATGGGGGACCCAACGCCGCCTCACACGGTGACCGAGCTGCAGGCTATGGATGTATATATGTACGTAAGTAGGATTCAGTTAGCGTTGGGAACCCGCGTACCAAATTTCTTGAAGATGGGCCCAAAAGTAACAAAGACCGTTGAAACGTTCAATATGGCGGCCGACAGTGGCATCATACCACCAAAATAAGTACGCACATTGGTTTCGGTTAGCGCAGGGAAGCCGCCTACCAAATTTCGTGAAGATGGGGCCATGAATAAGAAAATTCAACATGGCGGACGTTGTTGACCGTTATGACCATTACGCGTAGAATTTCAAAATGAAACCTGCTTAACTTTTGTAAGTAAGCTGTAAGGAATGAGCCTGCCAAATTTGCCTTCTACCTACACGGGAAGTTGGAGAATTAGTGACGTTAGAAAGTTCAATATGGCGGCCGACAGTGGCGTCATACCATCGAAATAAGTACGTACAAGTTGGAGAATTAGTGATGAGTCAGTGAGTCAGTCAGTGAGTGAGTGAGTGAGGGAGGGCTTTGCCTTTTATTAGTATAGATTATTTCAGAAGAAGTTTATCAAAAGCATAATAAATAAATTTTGTCTCCATCAAAATAGCCTTTTTGAGAAATATATGCTTGATCTCTTTTTTTTTCCAGTGCAGGCCTGGTTCTTGAGCTCTGAGGGCCTGACTTAGTGAAATGTACCTGGTATTTTTAGGCTTGTCAGGAGTATAGACATAACCTTTGTAACTGAGGACTGGTTTTGAATTTTGTGAGTCATACAAATCATAACAGAATGAATCTTCCAAAATATTAACACACAGATAGCAAAAGCTATGACTTTCTGGCAATACATTATGGTCAGTTGGGTCATCTCTCCAAAATAAACATGCTAACAAGAAGTCCTCTGACATTCATCATTAAGCCTTTTGTCCTCCTCAGAATGGTGTCTGTTTGAGGTTCAAGGTTCTCTTAACTAAAGCTAGAGGACATGCTATTTTCCTTGGCCCAACAGTATGTCTGGTACCATGCCTATTTTTTTCAGTCATATTCTCTATCTGTTCAGAACTTGTCAATAAATATACACTACTATCTACTACTACTAGGACTACTAGGACTAAAATATTGTCACCATGCTTCTCCACCTTCCATTAACCAGTTTTCCTGGCTGGAAAACGTACTACTTGACACCCTATCTGCAGTTCTGTCTGTTTTCCCTTTTATATATACTCGGGGGCTCTTTCCACTGCGCGCTTTGCTCCCCAACCCCCGCGCTAGTCATTTCCTGGATCTGCCGCTTGTGATGAATCGGGCTGTGCTTATGGATAAACACGAATATTAACTCTGTCTTTGATATCTGCATCTTTCGAAACTATTATCGCTGACAATTCGTCACATGTTGGTTTATTATATACTGTATGCGAACGTGATCTTTTGAAATCATATAGAAATCCACGAAAACTTCTTTGTTCATACTGTATATTTCAGATAAATTTCGTGTAAAGTAAGATACTTTTGGACGTATGGATTTGTATCCATTATTGGCTGTAGAATTTCTAATTTGTCCAAACATTTAACTCTTTCGATTCTATGTTGCGTCGCTTTGTCCATGATCATAAATATAAACCTGACCAAACTGTGGTTTCTTTGAAATTAAACTTGTAGTAGTTTTAATTGTTGCGGGACCACAGATTCTCATAGCGCATGGACCTGAATTGTGTAAATCTACATTTTAAGCATTGAATGATGCGGACGCGAACAGATTATTGTAGATACGGATATTTTGCCTGTAGTGTCTGTGGATTTCACTTTCACCAACTAACAAATCTTTTATATCTCGCGGATACGCCTCTTCATTGGGAAGAAAATCTATTTTTCCCTGATGGCAACACGAATTAGACAATCTACAAGTCCCCAACTTAAACTTTAAAGCCAAACAATATCAACATACTTCTGTCATATCACCTATGTCCATATATTATCTTTCTGAAAAAGTCTTGCATCATCCCAGGATTTTTTATATATAGAGAGAGATTATATATTGTGGCTGGGTGCAGGAATGACAGAATACATGAAGAAAACTTGAGGTGCCAACCGGGTTGTACCATTTAGTAAACAACAAAATCAAACATAAGAAAATGCTCCTTAGACATTATTGCCCTTGCTTCAAAGTATGAAATCAAAGCTCTGCTTCTAGCCCTGGATTAAGGTCATCTTGTTTGGGCGATCCACCCACTGGGTCACTCTTGCCAAAATAATGCCTCTTTCTGGGAGGCTAGGACTCTTAAGAATAGGGTACCAGAAGGAGTCAGGTGCCATCACTGGGTGATTTCTTGGTGCTGTGGGGATAGAAGAGAAGCCATTGGTAGTGATAGCACCCCATTTCATCCAAGCGGGTTAATACATACCTCAACAGAGTCCATAAAAAGATCCTCTGATGCACCTACATGATACGTTTCCCCCCCAGCTCGACCCTAGGTGGGCAAGCGGATCTGGCTGAGAAATCGTAGGCCTGGGAGAGTGCATTGGCTTTGGTATGGATGGTCCCCAACTGGTGCAGCGCCTTGAATTTGTAGGGTTGAAGGCTCAGGAACAGGCGGGTAGTCCTGGGGTATGAGTCATGAAGGGAACAGAGCCACTGCAGGGGAGCATGGTCTGTGACCAAGGTAAACGTTCTGCCCAGGAGGTAATAATGGAGCTGCATGATAGCATATTTGATGGAGAGGAGCTCCATGTCAATTGTCAAGTACCTTGTCTCTCGGTCCAGCAGTTTCCACCTGAGACACATATTGATGTTTTTGGCTGAGGCCCGAGTCCAAGGTGTCAGTCTGGAGAAGGAAAGGAAAGCCATTTTCAAAGCACAGAGTGTTGCCTCAGCTGTGGGAGTCAACGTTACAGCGTTGGGTGCCTTTTTCTTTGTGAGTTGTGTGAGAGATGTAGCTCATTCTGAAAAATGGGGAACAAACTGCCTAACCCAAAAAAAAGCTTGTACCTACCTCTTTGTCTTAAATGTATGGCAGCAACTTTGAACCACTGTCATTTGATTAATTTTGCTTCCCACCATGTAGCCTAAGGATCTAGTCTCTGTCAGCCCAAAAAAGTATTTCTGGGGGTTGAGCACAAGTTCAGAATCATAGATGGTCCAGAGGCTGTCTAAAACAAGGCATACGTGGTCCGTCCAGGTGATGGAAGAAATGACCACATTGTCTAGAAAGGCAGCACTATAGGCATTGTGGCGCCAGAGCATTCTGTCCACCAGATTTAGGTGGAAGGTTGCAGCCCAAAGGGTAGGACTGGTCCTGCCAGTGGCCACTTGGGATGTTGAATGCTTAATCAAGGTGAGGGTGAACAGGTACCAGATGTTACCCAGGTGCTTCAGGAGGTCATCCACCCTCAGAATGGCATAGGCCTCAAACCGAGAGACTTGATTGAGCAATTGGAAATTGATGTGGAAACATCAACTCCGATTGGGCATTGGAACAAATACGTTCAGACTGGACCACAGACTGTGGCTGGCCTCAATTACTCCTAGACCTCTGGAAGATGATAGGGCCGCTCACAGACTACAACACCTAGTTTGATCACGATATCATGGGATATCAACATGGTTCGGCCCAGCTTGGGGGTTCACGACTCCTGTGACTTGTGGACATAATAGCTCCTAGTTCATTCTTTTGTTGGTATGTAAGGGTATCCCCATAGTTAGCTACACAGTGAGAGTAGCTGCCACACTACCAGGGTCAGAATAGACCTAGATTTCAGGATGCTGATGTGATACATGCATTCCTTCAGCAGTTGGGCCAGTAAACCTGGTAATCTTTGAGCCTTTTTCACTCCCTTATCCCTTATCTTATAAGATGTGGGCCAATGCACTAGTTGCTTGTATTGCGATGTAGTGACCAAGAACATGACCCTGTGCCCCAGACAAAACTTGCAAAGGGAGGAGTCTTATTTATACAACTGGGCCTGTGCATGCTGAGCACCCTCAAGATGCTCCTTCTCCAGGAAGTGAAGCCATGCGAAGCTGAGGCTTGTCGCTCCACTCAGGTATGATGACTCCACATAGATTTCTGCAGAACCACCAGCACCACCACACACAATCATCAGAGCTTTCCCTTGGCTACCAAACAGCAGACAGCGATGGGGTACTCATTGTGGATGTAGGCAGACTGGCCCTCTTGGCACCATATTGTTCCAACAGGATGCACCGGCTTGCAACAATAGATGTGGTGCTACCAGAGTCATAGAGGGCATGGATGGAGTGGCCATTTAGTTGAGCAGAGCCTATCTGCATTCCATAGTGTCTTCATCACAGGGACAATGGGCTACCGTATGTCCCTGCTCATCACAGTGATAACACCAAATAGGCAGGGCCGAGCACTTCCTTCTCAGTGGGGGTGTCTTGGTCTCTCTGGTTCTGGCAGGATCAACAGCATTGTTCTGGGCACTTGGTCTGGCTGGTAGCCTGACACAGTTCAATTAGCTTTTCAAGCTCCTTCATTTCTGTTCACTGCTGCCTTCTCACTGTGCAGACAAGATGGTCTGGGAGGGCGTGAACCATCTCAACAATCTACTCAACTGTGCTGTCCCTGGGTAAATGCAAGGGCAAGGAGGTGCACCCACTCACATCGAGGCTACCGTTGTTGGGCAGCCAAGCACTCAAAAACCAGCAGAAAAGTTGTTGCATCATCCTGTGGCCACATCAACACTACCAAATGGGCAGGTCCTTGGCCTCTGCCTTGATGTGCTTCGAAAGCCTTGCAGCGTGCTTTACATCTAATATTTCTACCTATTCTAGCTGGAGCTGAATTACCTGGTCTGCCAGCCACTGTACATGCTCTGATAAGTTGCAGGGATTTTCCATTACCTCAACCAGAATCCTGCTAACTATGCCACCTGTAGCTGGATGCAGAAATGACAGGCTGTGGGAAGCCACTTTGTTGTTCAATATTGTTTAATAAACAATAAAATCAAACAAAAGAAAACACTCCTTAGACATTGTTACCCTTGTCACTGTGTTTAAAAGTATGAAAATAAAGTTCAGCTTCTAGCTTTGGATTAGGGTCAGTTTGCTCGGAAGCTCCATCTGGCTGGTTGCTTTAGCCAAAATGACAACTCCTTCTGGGAAGCCAGGGATCTTATGGATAAGGTACCAGAAGAAGAAGAGTCAGGTGCCCTCATTTGGCAGATTGTTGATAAGAAGGAAAGGCATAAAGAAAGGTGAAGAGTTGGGGCACTAATGATGAATTCTAATAATATAATCTAATATAATTGATAATGGTTTATGGATGGATGGATGTTATAGAAAAATACAGTGACAGCAGTCATATGGAAAACTTCTTTCTAGACACAAGTCTGTTATGAGACTGGCTGGTAACTTGGTAGTGTCTCATTTAAGGTTGCTGGCAGTGACGTTAATGATCTTCTCATCGTTCTTCTGGAGTCGGGTGGTAAAAGGAAAGGAGAGGCATTAGTTGATAGTGCCAACACCTCAACTTGGGGTAGGAATTACCTCTAGACTATATATATTTATATATATGCACACTTTTTAGGACACCTAAGAAGATTCAAAGGAGAGTACAACCCCAAAATAATCCTAAATAGAAAGTTCCAACAAGTAAATGACATTGTGTGATTGTCACGTGAGAAACACTGATCGTGATATTAGCTGTAGAATGTTTATCTGCACTAGTCATGGGCATTGTCTCTCTAAAATAGATGGTCAATGGCACAGAAGTAAATCTGTACTGTCATACAACTGGTAACATTGACGAAACTTCAGTTTACTAAAACTGAGCACAAAATAAAGGTAAGTGTATATTTGGAAATGCACACCATGGCAGCAATATCTAGTGATTGTTTTCCTCCCAAAAATTTTGCTCACGTATTTTGGTACTGATGCAATAACATATATTTGCTAGAAACAAGCAAGATAAACTATTATAACAGGCGAAAAAAATCAATGAGTTCCAATTAAATTTGACATGCACGAAAATGCATTAGGCACTCATTAACAGAAAAAAACAACTCACTGTAGTAAAATAAACCTCAAGATGTGAGAGTAATCAGGCACATAAACAACAGAAAAGGAGCGTAGCAATTGAGCAGGTCACTTAAATTATTTGTTTAATTATCCACTTGTGAGCAGTGAGACAGGATCAGAAGGTATTGGGAGCACACACAGAATGCTGAGAGAAGCTCTTTCCTGCACAAAGGAAAACTGTGAGTCAACATTGTTCCCAATCTGTCATCTTAGGTGAACTCTGAATTCATTAGGAAACTTGCAGCAGTTACTATAGCAGTTTGCCATTGGAATTTCACACAGAATCCACTGATGACGTTATTATTCTATTAAAAACAGTATTTGTTTTTATTTTATTTTATTAAATATTTGTTATAGTACAATGATTTTGTTGTCAGTCATTTTCTAACCTACTTAGTCCTGAATAGTGTCACCCAAGAACTATAAAACTATATGTTTAGAGCTTGCATGTCAGAACTAGAAACTATGTGAAGAATTTATACATTGTAAAATTTTACATATTTTCACAAGACACCAGCCTAGTAAAAAAAGTTTCCAGGAATGAAGTGTGCAGCAGTGGCTTAATGTGAAAAGAAGTCACAGTGGTGATGGAAGAGACCATCCAGAAGCCAGTGTGGATACCCACAATGTCCAACTAAGTATCGTAACTTACTTGGTGTAATGGCATAAATAGGAAGTGGGGGAACAATAACATTGGAGCAGAGCTTCATGGCAACATGGGACTGGTGGCATCTTACTCCTTGTATCATTCAGATGTCTATCCGTTTTAGAATTGTGAATGGTTGAACCTTTGTAATAAGAACAAGACTGAGATCTGCAGCGGAGAAATAGGCTGCCAGAAAGGATGGGAATGGATTTTAGAGGGAGTCGCTTGTCCGTGGAGTAATTATCCTGGAAGTGAACTCCAGTATGTGATGTTTTTGGCTTGCACTCACAAGTAATCAATAAAGAAGTCAGTCAGAATGAAGGGTTCCTGGCAAGGAGGTAGAAAGGCCGTGGCCAGGAGAGTAAAACATAATATAAAAGTAGTTGAAAGGAAAATGTCTTGGAAAAGATTTTGTGTGGACAAATCACCCTATAAAATTAGATACAAAGGATGTAACCTTTGTTTGGATATTCATTTGGCTTTGTATTTATTGTACTTGATGTTTGTTCCTTGTAATTCATAGCTTGCATTTTCATTTTTTGGTGACAATAACTAAACAAGACACTTTCTGAGGAAGAAAAGTTACAATACTTCAAGAAAAATCAACACAAACGTGGTAGAACTTGAAAACTCCAACCTGAGATATAACCATTAGGATCCTGGAGTTGTGCCAATCACAGATATATCATGCATTTTGTAAATCTATAAAAAATAGTTGTACATTCTATTCAATTTGGGTTTGCTTTACTTAAGAAAAAGTGAAAACATGCCAAAAGCCTTTTATTGCTTAATATTTTCAAATTTTACAGAAAAGTCAGAGAATTTACATTTGTAATTTGCCTTTAGGGCATCAGGTTGTTATCCAAAACTAAGTAAAATAAATAAAGGATCATTAATATGCCAGTCTCCTATTTTCTGTGAGTTTTATTTCATTTAGTTCTTTAACTATTACAATGATAAATGACCTGAAGCAAAGCTATTTGAACAGCTGCTGTTTCTCTTGGGGTGACTGACAAAGCACAGCAAAAAAGATAACCCTTTATCACCTTAAACATGCTTTCTTTTTTATTAAACTTTTAGAATAGATTGCAATAAGGGAGCTACAATGCCAGTTTAAATGCCTATTAATGAAATTAATCTGTATCTCTAGCCATTCTCAAATCATGCTCTTCAATTAATTATGCATATTATAAATTATTTAGAATGCAGGATTTCCAGTAATTGTAGAGCACTACTGATATTAATATCTAGAAAATTAGATTAAGAACAGTAGATTTGTTTATTTTGTAATTTTATTGCCTTTCTAGGATTAATGTCCTATCCAAATCGAACAAATCTTAGAAGAAAGTTAAACAGCAAAAGACATTCAAGTTCCAGTGAAAAACCAAATGCAATTTCATGGTAATAACATTAAGTGGTATTGCTGCTCATTTAACTATTTATAGAAGCACAGTCCATAAGTAAGAAATATCTGTTATTTTATCCAAAGTAATAAACAGTGAATCTTAATATTGATATATATTTAAATAATCTACTTATATTTTATTCATATCTAGCCTTGTGAGCAGAGTCAGGAAAAGCAGAGGTATGAAGAGATTTGAGCAGAATAAAGCAAAGGCAGTAAACACTTACTCATATTTTAGTATGGAATGTAACACTTATTTACTTTAGGGTTAGTGTGCCACATTATAAAGATATGGTTGCAAATGATGTAAGTATTGCTTGGACATGAAAGTACGAATTTCACTGTATTTATTACAACTGACTACTACAATTCTATAGTATTTGAATGAGTCGATAAGATGTGAAGTAGCCTGGTAGTAGAAAAGGTAGATAGGTTTAATTTAAAAGAATTAATGACTGATTGGTATATTTACTTGTATTAAGTGGATGAGTAACAGGTAGTAGAGCTTACAACACTATAATTCTGTAATGTGAATAAAAGCTGTCTTCATATACATTAATACAGCACTGATACTACTGCACAATATATACACTGATCAGCCACAACATTAAAACTGCTTCACTAATATTGTGTCTATCCCCCTTGTGCCACCAAAACAGCTCAGCTCTCATTGAGGCATGGACTCCACAAGACCTCAGAAGTAGTGATATTTTCATAATGAAAATGAGAGTTAGCATTAAGAATATTGTTTTTCATTTTACAAGCACGAGAACTGAAATTAAGGCAAAGAGAGAAACTAAGACTAAATAAAAATAAAAATTAGTGACATGTGAACGAACTAAAACGAGAACAAAAATTGAGTAAAAGCAAAAAAAAAAACCATAAAAAGCATTTTCGTTCAATCCGGTTCAGTCATGCAGAGGTGTTATTTGTAGGTCACCCTGACCTTTCAGTTATGTTGCGCTGTTTACTATGCAGTGATCTTGTAACTTGGGCTTACTATAGTCATGTGGCGCAACTTCCGTAAAGTATCGTTTGCTTGTTTCTTGCGCACATTTGGTTCATCGGGTTGAAGCAGTAAGCATGTGTGGTTGACGATGGTGTGTTTTGCACAGATGTTTGCGGGTAGAAAGCGAGAAAGTAACATTCAAATACTTTAATTACAGTGCAGATGATAATAAAAGAAAATGCTGCGTGCAAGAAAAGAAGAAAAGAGTCTGGGAGTTTCAGTGCAGGACCAGCTGGATCAATGCTTAGTGGAAGTCCAGCACTTCCCTGGCACCATGACTGCACTTCAGTACTGGCAGCAGAAATCGTCAACATACAGTCTGCTGGTGCCAGTGGCTGAGCACCTGCATCACAGGCATTCATCAAGCAGATATTTTCACTGTGTAGCTAATCTGTGCAATGGACGTCATTGCAACATGAACAAACCTCTCGAAATGCATGCTTGTTTAAAGCTTAACAACAACGTGCCTGCACAGACTGATTTCTTGGGTAGAAACATTTGATCTTGCTGACTGTGCTCATTAGGCCAATTAATCTGTTTCATCATTGATAGTCAAGCTGTGTTTAGCGGCATTATGAACTGTGAGTGTACTTTGTTGACTGAAACATAACTTGCATTGAAATGTGTGTTGGCCGCTGTTTGTGGTCTTGCAACTAAAAAAAAACTAAAATTGTACTATTATTATGTAAAAAGGCCAGAACTAAATAAAATGAAAACTAAAATTTTAAACACAGAAGAAAAAAAAATTGTTGACTGCACTTAAAACTAGAATGAAATAAAAATAAAAATTTATTTTATGAAATAAAATAAAAACTAAAACTACAATTAATATCAGAACTGAAATATCACTGCTCAGAAGGTGTCCTGTGGTATCTGTCACTAAGACATTAGCAGTAAATCCTTTAGTCCTCTAAGTTGCGAAGTGGAATAGATCCATAGATTGGAGTTGTTTTTAAAGCACATCCCACAGATGCTTGATCAGATTGAGATCTTGGGAGTTTGAAGGCCAAGTCAACACCTTGAACTCTTTGTAATTTTCTTAAACCATTCCAGAACAATTTTTTACAATTTGGTAGGACGCATTAATCTGCTGAAAGAGTCCACTGCCATCGGGGTACACCGTTGCCATGACTGGGTGTACATGGTCTGCAATAATCTCTAAGATAGGTGGTGTGAGTTAAAGTAACACACACATGAATGCCTTGAAGTTTCAACAGGAGAATATTACCCAAAGCATAACACTTTATGCAATTTGTGCTACAATAACAATTCTGTGGGATCGAGCTAGATAGACTAGTCTTCGCTCCCCATGCACATCAATGAGCCTTGGGTGCCCATGACCACCAGTTCAACTGTTGTCCTTTCTTGGAGGTGCTCTGACTCAATCATCTAGCCATTACAATTTTTTGTGATCAATTTTTTTTTTTAATTTACAAAAATGAATGAACAATAACAAATTTTGAAAGGGTATTTGGACAGAGAAGCTGAATACAGAACACAATTTGGTCCTTGTCTAAGTTGCTTACATCCTTACGCTTCCAACACATGATCTTCCAGAACTGTGTGTTCACTTACTGCCTAAAATATTCCACCCCTTGATAGGTGCCACTGTAGTGAGATAACCAATGTTATTCACTTCACCTGTGGTTTTAATGTTGTGGCTGATCAGTATATATAAATTATGCATACACAATATGCCATTCCTTTTTGTCAGCTAGCTGCAAAATGACATATAGTACAAAATATGCAATTAAAAATGAAACATTAATTCCTGTCACTGTTAAAAGGATAGTTGAGGCAGCTATTGGACACTTCTTCATTGTGTAAATATCACAATACTCTAAACCAGGGGTGTCAAATTCAGTTTTAATGAGGGCCAAAAATAACATTTTATATGTCCAACGAGGGTCTAAATATATAGACAAACAATTATCACCACATTTTCCTTACAGACAAGACACAGAGTTGATCACCAAAATGTTATATTCTGCCTTGTGTCGCTCTTCCAACTGTCTTCCCTCTTTATCAGCTTTTTTCAGCTAATTTGGAAAGTTACCAGCAGCCATGGCATCTGAATCACTCCTGAGTAAAAAGAAATGATGTCAGCACAAAATGTTGAGTGACAATTTGTACCTAAAGCAAAGTATATCCACTTCTATGTTCGCTAATGTGCATCATAATCTGAGAGCAGTTAATCAAAAATTAAAACAAATGTAAATGCACTGGTTATGGTTCACACATGCCACGCTTGGAGTTGGTCAAAAACAGATATCAATCACATTTATCATGAGTCGAAATGGAAATGTAGTTTATATCCAAATAAACCAATCAAGTTGGCGGAAAAGACAAGAAATATGTAGGGTGGTGTCAGCAGACAAGTAAGCTGTGAGTGGATTGCCAGTCCTAACACCAGTATAGCTTTAGAAAGTGAGCAGAATGGGACCAGCAGCCTGTGTGAAGTTGCGCTATCATCTACTTCATGAAAGTGTCACACCTTTTGCATCATACCAAAACACTAAACTTCTTTATGACAGTGTGACAAGTCACCTTCTTTTCACTTTTACTTGTTGAGTCATTATGAGCAGCCAGTTTCTATTCTAACTACATGTTAGTAGCTACAATGCACTCTGTAAAGTAGATAAGAAGTGGACACTGAAGGTGGAAATACAATCTATACATGAAATCAATGTTAATGGATGGATTAAAAAAACTGTGGGCTGTATGTAACATGTTTTAAACACTGATTAAGTGGACCACTTTAGAAAAGGTCCAATGGTTGGAGGCAGCCCATGGGCCTTGACACCCCTGTGTTAAACTACTGATATTAATATGTACAGAGACTGTTGTCATTCTTTCAAATCCCGGACAACAAACCAACTGAAGCTAAAGTATAGGAATGATATATACCTACTGCACCTTTGATGTTTGTCTGCTGGACACTGATATGCTTTATTGAATGGAGTGATAAAAAAGATTGAGTGAGATATTCACCATCATTTAAGCAACTCCACTGATTCATCCATCATCCAACTACTTAAATCCTAGTCAGGGTCATGAACAGTGAAGAATACAAAAGTAACTTCAAGAATGAGGAAGGAACGTATCCCAAATGGAGTAACAGTTAATCGCAGAACACATCCACACTGAATGGACCAATATAGGGTCTCCAATTAACCCAATACACACACAATATAAGGATGTGGAAGGAAAACTCGCCTACCTAGAGAAAGAGATAATTGTCAGACTGGGATTTAAATCAGGAGCTATGAAACAGCAGCATTAACCACCACACCACCATCCCTACTTCAGTTATTTGCTAAAATGTAAACTTTTTATCCTTTATACATTCATTCCTTTCTTGAGTATTTTGTAATAAACATCCATCCATCCATTATCTAACCTAACTGCAGGGTCACGGGGGGCTGCTGGAGCCAATCCCAGCCAACACAGAGCGCAAGGCAGGAAACAAACCCCAGGCAGTGCACACACACACACTAGGGACAATTTAGGATCTGCAAGTCTGTGGACTGTGGGAGGAAACTGGAACACCCAGAGGAAACCCACGCAGACACCACGAGAACATGCAAACTCCACACAGAGAAGACCAGGGAAGCGAACCCGGGTCTCCTAACTGCGAGGCAGCAGTGCTACTCACTGCGCCTCTGTGCCACCCTGTTTTTCTTTCTACATTTATGATAATTATCACTTGTTTTTTTTTAACATTTTGCCATAAACACACGAGCACAGGTCACTTTTCATTCCTTATTTACATTTAATAAAGTTAAATGATCAATAAACTCAATACTTATCTTTGAAAAAGAATTCTGAATAGATATGTACCATGTCCTGGGGGATTATCAATAGATGGGCTTGCAGGAACCGTGCTTTAATTACAATAGACATTTCTGTCTACCAAGTTGCACACTACCTACATTTTGAACTTTCATAACTTATCAGGTCATAAGCTTTTGATTAAAAGCACGGTCAAGATTTTAGGTGTATTAGGAAGTTGTGTGAGAGACCTTAGGATTTTATATACTTAGATTTTGTATAAAGTGGATATAGTTAGTTGATTAAAAATCAAAGTTATTGACAGGACTTTTTGCAACATTTTTAAAACTTTGATTTTTGTGTATTGCTTTGGCTCTGGTTTTTTGTTTTCACAGCTTTTTGTAGTTATTTAGACTCCTGTATTTCCCTTGATAGCAATTCAGTCTGTCCCTAAATACTTTACACCATCTCACAGTATTTTCTGGCTCAAGATATTGTATGAACACCTGTCGTTACTCTTGGTAATCAGCACATCACCAAGTGCTAAAATTAGATAAAATTAACCTCAGATGACAACCAAAACAGATTTTACTTCATTATTAGTTTTTCCACAAAATATAAGCAATCAGGAGTTTGGTGGCTTATATTTTGGTATGAAGAGAAAAATATATAAAAAACAAGAGCAAAATATGAAGAACAGAGAACCATAGGTAAGAGGTCTGAATTTAGGAGTGTTACTTCTGAGGTATGAGATAACACTGTCACTGGGAACTGGCCTAGCTGTTGTGCCGTAGTTTTGTGCAGGGGGAAAGGTTGACTTTTGAAGTAGCTTGAAGTATTCCTACAGAACACTGGAGACAGCATGTGGGCCAAAATTAAATTCAGACTGACAGCCTAGGAAGTCGTTGCATGGAGGTCCAACCTAGGTGGTGTGCTGCATAATTTAAAAAGAAAAAACAAAACAGATGTGCTCATTCATTTGTATGGAAGATTGATAGTCAAAAATAGTTAAAAAATCTTTTCCCCTACCCTACTCCCTGCTAACCCCCTTCAAAGATAGTGGCTATCACCATTTTTTATCATCCAGATATAAAATATCTGATTTTCACATTTTAAATGTGCATCTAGCAATGTGTTGTTTAAGAATTCCAACCTACCAAAAAACATTATATTCCATTTAAATTTTACAATATTGAAATATAAACTGAAAAAGAACTGGATTGAAGTCATCCATAGATAAAAAATAAAATATGGTTTAACTTAATTCAAACAATTTAACTCAATTCAGACTATTAAGACATAGCTTATGAGAGATGTAGTACCTACTTCATAACTTTACAAATTATGAAGTAGGTACTACTACTACCAGCTGGAATAAAATCTTCATTTACTTATCACACAGTTTTGAAATCATTGTTTACTATCCATCCATCCATCCATCCAGCCATTCATTCTTCACTAACCACTATAATTGGTGTAACACCTGATGGAGCATCACTGCTTAATGCACAATACAATACAATAACTTACCCTGTACTGCTAGCACATCATCTTATCTTGCTCACCTTGAAGATTCTTATTCCACCTATCATAACAGAATGGGAAAATTATTTCATAGTTTGTTAAAAATAAAATTCAATTTATGTAGAACACTTTCAAGGTCCTTTAGAATTATGGCAGGCATTTAATAAAGTTATCCCCAATTAACTGAGTATGCTGATCCAGTCTTTTGGATAGCACAGTATTTTCAGTGACTACTTCCTATTAAATCATATTTCTTTTTCTGCTGTCCAGATAGTTAGGATGGATCTATCTGCTCTGAGTTAAATAAGATGTAGTATTGTTTTCTTGCTTTAAAAAATGAAGACAAAATTAAAAAGTAAAGACGAAGAAACCTGACACTAAAAGAAGGGTACAAAAAGATAAACTCATCAAACAGCAAATCTTTTTGGGTTGTGAAAAAAATTACCTGGGTCTTTTCGAGAAAAGCATCAAGTAGTGCCCAAGTGAAACAGGATATTTTCAACACCAACACGAGATTCCAATTGTACTGGGTGTTTAAACTATTTTATAATTTTAGCACTACTAATTTTTTTGCAAAAGCACAATATTAAAGTACAAGCACTGTCCTCATTCTTTGCCCATCCATGCTAAAGTAAACTATACTGACTCAAATGAAGAGACAGGTTTTTGAAAGAGATGGACCGTAACATGAAACACAGTTAAAATATATAGGGAATAAACTGAAAACTATATCACACTTTCAACAAGCCCAAAACAAAACCCAGTAATTAAAGTCAAAAAATGTTTCCAAGAAGTCATAAGCCTGCAGGGTATATATAAAAATAAGAAAGAAAAGCATGAAGTTTTTTAAGGAAACACCAACAAACTCGTATTTAAACATGGTCACCATTGCCAACCATTAGACATGTTGCATTAACAACGTCAGATGTTGCAAACTCTGCGACACTGCCCCAACAACTGGGAGCTGCATATTGGAAATGAGAATCACGAACTTGCATAACCCATAAGAAAATCAATATGGCATCAGAAATATTTTTAACATAGTGAAATAACATTTTTGTGCAAAAATAAACCAGATATTTGGATTCTTCATAGTCAGAAACTACTAACAGATTTCTCTGTGTCATAATTTTGTGATACATAGGGTACCACATAGGGCGGAGTGATGGCTCTTAGACTAGGGATCTGCACTGGCAATCAGAAGGTTGCTGGTTCGAAGCCCGTAAACACCAGAAGTGACTTTACTCCATAGGGCCCTTAACCTGCAACTGCTCTGTCCTGGGTATGACGTTAATGTTCATCCAGCCCAGCAAGCAGGTCCTCCAACTTTGAGGGAAAACTTTGGGGTTGGTGGCAGGATTGGCACCCCAGCCACCATAAAAACCTCACACTGAAGTGCTGAAGTGTCACACGTTGCATGGCTGCATTTGGGTCCCTATCTGGGTAGTATGGTGGGTGTGGCAACATGCTGTATCAGCACATGTGCCCAACCTCCTCATTAGGGTGCCACCATTTTCTGAAAGTCTGTGTTTACAATCTCTATGGTGTTTGCCATTGCAAACAACCGGAAGATGCAATGTGATGTGAAGTGATTGCATGCATGTTATTTTCAACTTCAGTTCTTGACTAACATTTTGGGCAGGTTACTTTTGGTTTCAGTTTGATCTGACAGTATTCTTTGATCTTTGTTCTGTCTAGGAATAGAAATTTGCCTTTCCCAACTCCTGGTCTTTAATAAAAAAATGATACCCGCTATTCCCCATCCTTAGCAGAACAGTGACTTGATAGTCTGCTGCATATTAAACACATGTTTGGGAGCAGTGGCCAAGAGTAAGTTGGGAATTGCAATACCAGCCCGAGGCATGATCCCAATATCACAGAGCTTCCACACTGGTTGCATCCTGCAGAAGGGGGCAGGACTGGATGTTGGTGCTGGCCAATCACAAATCACATTTGTTTGCCAATGCAAATGATGTGTTGCCTTTAGGGATCATTTAACACCCATACCTTTTCATTCTAATGTGTTTCATGTTTTTACCCTCATTTTAACCATCGCTGCTGGCTTTCTAGCCTGCTTTCTTCTTAAGGGTTCCGCTAATCTGGCAAAGTACTAGATGCTAGAAGCTACTGTTTTCAAGTGTTCCCACCAGGTCAGCCACAGCTAAGCCGCACTGCATCTCAGCATCTTCTCGGTTATGATCTTGCTTGTGTTTTTATTCCTGTTAATTTAATATATGATAGGTTTCTCCACCATGGGTTGTCTAATGCATATTAAACAAATGTTTGAGAGCAATGGCCAAGATGTATGGGAATCGCCCTACCAGCCCGAGGCATGATTCCGAAAGGTTCTCTTTCCAGGTCAGGGTCAATCTTCTATAATTATTTTGTTTTCACATACTCCTAATTTCTATGACTTTTCTTTGCCTGCTGCCCTTCTTTTATAATCTCTCCTGTATTTGAGTGTCTGTTCCCCTTATTCTAGAGTCACAAACCTGTTAGCTACTTGTTTTTTGAAGATTATATAGTGCAGCTGTTAAACTGGATTACCTATGAAAATAAGTGGTTTAAGGAAATAGGAACTGCAGAAAAAAATTTAACAAGCAAATCACCTGCAGCCTCTCTCAACAGTTGTTGGACTGCAATTGAATAAACAGCTGGCCTTGTGAACATGAGTTCTACAGTAAATGAAAGGGTGGCAAAGGGCAGGGACAGGGCCCATTAAAACTTTACTTGAAAAGAATGATGGAATTAATTTTCCCCCAGGATAGTAAAATTTTGGCAACCCAGCAGTGAGAAGGAATACATATCCTCTAATAGTCTATATGTGAAAGAGAGAGAGAGTTGGGTTTGAAAGGACTGAAATAGGAATAAAAACATCAGCCATAGGTCAGCACACGGGCTGATGTTGCAAGTACAGAGGCTGGACTGCCCTTTAGCACTCTGAACATGAGGTACACGTTAAGTCGTAGATTATTGAACCTATCAAAACGCGACGTAAGAGAGAAGTCATGTCTCAGCATAACGCCACTACAGCCACATCCAAAGAGCCATAATAGACAGTTTGTAGTTTTGTTCTTACAAAAAAAAATATAATAAGGCTGATGTTTTGACCAACTAGATTTACTGTAAGATGAATATTATGATGATAAAGTCAGAGATCGAGATAGTGATGATCATTTGGATGATGTGGAACTTGCTTGCTCTGACACTGATGCTGATAATTGCCCTGAAAATGTTTCTTCATTACTAGGTGTCCGACTTGTCCCGACTGTCAGGACAGCAGTACACGGACATTCTGCTGTTTACTAAGTGTAAACAGTCACCAACTATCATATGTGTTGAGTGTAACCAGCGTGGACAGTGCAATGAAACATATTATATTTGGGGCACATATGCTTCTAAATCTGCACTCAATGTGGTGCCATGCTTCAAGTTCTCACATCCAAATGCAGACATTTAACTACAGGGTCACGGGGGTCTGCTGGAGCCAATCCCAGCCAACACAGGGCGCAATTCAGGAAACAAACCCTGGGCAGGGCGTCAGCCCACTGCAGGACGCACACACACACACCAAGCACACACTAGGGACAATTCAGAATCGCCATTGCACTTAACCTTCAATGTCTTTGGACTGTAGGAGGAAACCCATGCAGACACAGGGAGAACATGCAAACTGCACCCAGGAAGGACCAGAAAAGTGAACCCAGGTCTCATAACTGCGAGGCAGCAGCACTACCCACTGCGCCACCCTGCCGCCCGCCATGAAGACATGGATTTTGTATATATTTCTTTATATATATGGTATTGATATTAGTAATGATAGCATGAAGAGAGATTTTTTGTTCCATTTTCAAATGATAACAAACCTACAATTAATTATTATAAATATTGTATTTTGCTGAAACCTTTATCCAAGGTGTCTTATAAGATCAGTATATGTTCCAACTGTTTGCAGGTATCTGCTACTGGTGGAGCAGAGGCAGCTTAAGTGACTTGTTCTGGGTTACATAGTGAGACGTAGGCAGCAATTGAAGCGGCAACCTTACAGTTTAAAGTTCAGTAATTTAGCCACTACACCACACTGCCTGTACACTCAATCTAAATAATACAACATAGCATTTTGCATAATGATGTTACCTTTTGGTTGCAATGCATGTCACAAAATTGTTACATTGAAATTGCTTTGAAAAATGGTTTTATTTGATGTTAGCTTTGCCTTCTACTGAAGCAATTTAAAGTTGCATTGCATCAGTGTGATTTCTTAAACATGTCATTAGATGCCATGGAAACAGCTTGCTTGCACATAGCTGCTTCAGAGCTGAGGGAACAATTCTTGTGAAATAAGCTGGCACATCCAAGCCAAAACCCCATACGTTAAAGTAAAGTGAAGTACCACAACTGCAGATAAAACATACAGATGCACCAAAAATAGAGAGATTGTTTCTGGACTACTAAATTCAAATATCAATCTTGTTTTTTCACTGTATTTATTAAAAAAAAGAGTCCATGAATCTGCATGAATGGTCTGAAAATATTAATATTTTCGCAATAATATTCAGTTCAAGTAATTCTTAAACATTCAAAATTTTCCCAATTTAATATTTTATTTGTGGGAAACAGCATTTTGATCAAGGTTACCTACTGAAGGATTTAAATGTTTAGATCTGATATGAAAACTAATTTTCTTTTTACTAAGCAAACCTGTCTTGTTTTCCTTCTGCTGACTCTCCAATTTGGCTATCAATTACCATGAAAGAGTTTGAGCATAACAAGAGACATTGGTTATGGAAATCCACCTGCTCAATTTGCTTTGCTCGAGGTCAGTGTTTTTCAACCAGTGTGCTGTTGCACAGTGGTTCAGCATGAGGGCTACCCAGTTGTGCTGTGGAAATAATAGTTTAGTGCATTTGGGTCTGAACCTGAGAGGGACAAGCTCCACAGGAAGTCGAGACCTGTCTGAGAAGGACAGGACTATCCGGGCAAGCTGGCATAAAAGCAACTCCACAATAGCTATGTTGCAGACACAGCACTTAGAGCACTTTGGATGTGTCTTCCGGCTGCGAGAATCCATCTGCCTGGGTGTGTGATCATCAACCAGTCTCATGGGGCTAGTGGATGGCCTCTGAAGCAGAGAGTGGTGGGTAAAGGGACAAAGCAGTTGGGAGGTGCCACGAAAGTGCTCATCTTGGAGCTGCTTTTTTACCAGCTTTTCCAGTAGTACTTCCCCTTTGGACAGTTGAGCACATGTGCAAGATATAATAAGTTTGTGGTGAGTAAAATAGCGGTGTGTCTTGGGATGGTTTTGGTTACAGAAAGTGCACCACCACAGAAAAAAGGATGGGAAATACTGCTCTAGGTTGACCACATAATATAACTGGGTGATATCAGCAGGTGTTCACCTGACGTAAGCTACCTTCAGCTTTTGGACCAAGTGTTCCAGTTCTTATAGTTTTAGGCCAAAGCTTCAGGTGCATAAGTATTATTTAGTGAAGCCAAAAATGATCATTTTAAAATATGGATTTAATAAAAAGAAAGCAGCTCCTAATTTGGAGAAGTGTGCTTCAGGAATCCATCACCAGGTTTCAACATGACAGAGCATCTTCTTCATATTTGTAAGACATTATCTCTGTTTCATGGTATCTAGTAGTTTGTGTTTAAAAACGTTGTTTAATTCATTCAAAATTTTAAATGTTTATTTTCTGTTTTATTTTCAGGATGCATCATGAATAGTGCCAAGTATACCACTGTAAGACATCACAAATGACTTTTGGTATGTAAAGTATGTGTCAAGCAGGGTTTACAGGCTAGGTCAGCACTCAGATCTGGTGCATATGAATTACAATGGCTATAAAAATTGTCTCATTTGTTTCACATTTCTTTTTTGGATTTAAAAGTCAGAAGTGTCTCCTATTGAGCTCTTCTGAAATCTTCATTTACAAAAGAATTTATTCTGCAAATACATTATTGATTATTTGCAGATGCATCATATCAAAGAGCATTGCAACAAATATTTCAGCAGGATCAGATGAACCCAGGCAAGCACTTTACCAGTATAATTGAGCACCTAAAATTTTAATGGAGCATCAAAGATTTTTAAAGGTACTTTTGAGTTCTTATTGTTCTTAACTTTAATGTGATATGCATTTTACTTTCTGAATATTTAATGTCAGATAAAGTACTTTAAACGAGTTCATGTCTCAACTTTGTTTATTTTTTGCTATTTGGATGTTGTAGGCGTCCCTGCCTATGATTTTCTGTATGCTTGTGTGTCTATGGTACACATAACTTGTAAACCGGTTACAGATTATTGTCAAATTTGGAACTCTTATTTTAATTATGAAAAGCTACAATCCAAAATTTGTCAGTGGGAGCTTCAGTTTTATAGAATATGATTTCTTTTTTTTTTTTTGAGGGAAAAACGTTCCTTTTTAAAAAAATGTCCTAAAGATTGAAAAAATTAAAAGGTACATACAAGCATTTTCATCTGCAGTTCTCTATTTATACTAACCTTTTAGTTGCCACAGAGGAAGGTCTTTATATCTATGGCAATGAAACTTATTTTTTCTGAAAAATCTTTTAAGAATTAAAGGATAACAAATAATAATATATACAGTATTTGTTTTATACTTTTAAGAAAAAGTATTCCAAAGCCATGAAAGAAATTGTAATATCATTACTAAAAAGGCCCAATAGCTACACTCAACAACATCCTGATCATCTTCATTCTTCACCACATGAGTTGGCTTTGTTATTTCAAAATTTCATAATGGAACATGGAAGTTTTGACAACAAGACAATCAGGTTATAGAAAAAATGATGTGACCTTATTAATTAAATGTTCATAATTGTGTTGCCACACTTATTTAGGTTGATCAAACATCTTTGGAACAGTTACATGCCAACCTCAATTGATTCTACTGAATATTTCATCTTATAAATTTCATTTTAGTTGTTTGGCAATTGACAGATTTCAATAGTACAGTATTAAAAGACTGAAATGTTTATTTTGAACAATCAGACTCTTTCTAAGTGAAGATAAAGGTCAGAAAATAACTCATGGAAATCATGGCTTGTACATTCATGGCAAGTTTTTAAAGTTGCACAATATAGTTTAAGGATAACAATTCTAAACACATAACTGCATGTTTGTACAATAAATACATTTTTATTTAAGTACTTTTAAATGTTATATGGATTAGTAAACATGAGTCATACTGTATGTGTCATTAGGACTCTTAGCAGGATCTGAAGCCATCAGGTTTATCTAGTTCCTGGAGCCACGTCAAGCTTGTTGTTCCCATATAGCCACTGTGCACGATGGCACAGAATTTCACCTGTTAATATTTTTTTAGACTAGAAAATTTTGCTCACATTTACATGAATTACAGCCAAAGATTTTTTTTAGTTCAAAAAGGGATTTAGCATGCAGTTCCAGCTTTATGATGTCAGAGGTTAACTTTAAATCTGCAAGCTTTTTGTAAATGGCTGCCCTGGAATAACAATTTTGTTGTAGTTCCAGGAACAACACATCCACCAGGATACTTGCTTATTTTCCCTGCATCACTGAAAAGATGATTGCATACTGTAATTATTTAGCAGTGTAATTGTGTTGCTTTAGTTTCATTCACATCACACTACATACACATTTCATTTATGTACATTGCTAAATGAGAGCACTTTTAAAATCATTTTCATTTATTCTTCTGCAGCTAAATGGTTTAATAATTTTACAGCATGCGGGCGTGTCACTATAAAGAGCTTTTACAAATTGCATTGGCTGAATATATAATGATAACCTCATCTGAGTTATTAGATGAAAAGAGAGAATCCTAATTATTCAACTGTAAACATGGTGGTACCCTTAGTGATTAAATGGAAGTTTGTTATTTCAAAATAGGTTAGTTTTTATTTGTGATTGGATTGCCTCTATCCCCAGACATATTTCACAGGCTACAATTTAATTTATTTGAGAGAAAATGTACCTTTATTAAACTTTAGAGGCTATGCTGTTTATGTTATAAAAATGTAAAAAAAATGTGGTTTGTTAATTATATATTGCAACAAGAACAGCAGGTAACTACAGGATCAACATTACTTTATTGGCTGATGTAGCATGAAATAAACAATTGTACAGATGCAGTTCTAATATAAAATGTGTTGGACTACAGTTTTAAAACACCATTAGATAGGTACTGGTGAAAAACAGATCTGTAAGATGGTGTTCAAAAGTCATGTTCATCTATTTCATGTACATGATGCCTATGACAAAGAAAATATGAGTTGTTCAGTGAACAAACCACTGAAAGATCAGGGAATTTTACATTTTAGATATTTAGTATGGAAATTGTTAAAATGTTATATTGGATCTGTAAACATGGTACAGAATATTGAAACAAGCATACACTGTTCAGCACTTTGTGCATGACATTCATTTGACTCCAATCAGATGAATTACTATTTTAGATCTATAAATTGTCTGTTATTATGAAGGTAAAGCATTTTACCTTTACATTTAACATATACATGGTACTCTCTTATAATAGCATATTTTATTTTGATTTGATATACTTTCTTAATCCCTAAGGGGAAATTGTCTTTTCACATGACCTTTGGGAGTCAGAGAGCATTTGTTATGATCATTGCCACTTCAAAATCTTCAAAGACCTGCCTTCTTTACATGTCTGAATTACTGCAGGGCCTCACTCCTGGCAGTCTAGCCCCAAGCTCAAATGCCAAGCTTTCTGCCTGCACAGGCCCACAATTAGCATAATGGTTTTTGAACAGGAACATCTCAAAATCAACTGAAATGGAGGAGAGGAAAATCACTGAAAAACTTTGAAGGAAAAGGCAACACTTAAAAACAAACAGATCCAAAAAAATGCATACAAGAATAAAAGTTCCTAAAAAAATACAGGGGTCAAAAGCTGGGATATCCAGGTATTGAAAGATTCTGAAAAACAAATGCAAGAATCACAAATCAAACACAAAAAAATTGTACAAGCTTCCCCACTTAAAAAGATGACAGCAGTCCCTCAGTTACATAATTTGGTGGTCCCACCCCCTTGGGTTCTACATAAAGAGAACAGGGCAGAAAAAGTAAAACTGCTTCATAGTATATTAACTTTTATTAAAAATGGTAAATAACTGAAAACTAGGCATTCTTAACCTTTTGTCTTGCTATAAAACCCCCTAAAACTAAGGTAATATTTCTTTATTTGCACAAGTGGGGGTTAAAACAAGATATTAATTTAGTTATTTTTATGAACCATCATGTGATTTGTTATAAAATAAAAATAAGAAATGTTACATTGTTCATATTTTTAATTTACATGAAACATACAGTATGGAGCTTGAATTTCATGTGTGACAAAAAGAGGGACTTCACTTGGAGCACAACAAATGGGGGATTTTATTAACTTTGGGGGATTTCAGTATGGGCTTTATAAATAATGATATGATCATTGCGGACTGTCTAATTTATCTCACCATGTGCACATGCTAAAGTTATTCTTAAAATTTCTGAATATTGTCTGGATAATAAATATTGTTTTAAACAAATACAAAAAAAATTCCAAAATTATTATGCCATTGCCACATGAATTACTGAATGTAAAAGTAATGCAGAACACATTAATTTACGCAAATCTTTAAAGTTGCTTTTTAACATTACACTTTTTAAATAAAGTTTGCTAGAAAGAAAAATCCTTTGTCAGGGTTGTGACGTTTGCTGATGGAATAGTGTATCAGTGTATGGAGGAGACATTAACTGGTTAAGCCCATTGCGGCACTTCCTGTGTGATTTTGGGCTATACAAAAATAAACTGTATTGTATTGTATTGTATTGTCAATAACTCAGAAGAGTAAATTTAATGGAAACTCAACTTAACACAAAATTCAAATGTCACACATTTCTCATGACTTTCCCTCTATTTTTAGACACAATGAACACCACAAACATAGTGTTTGCTAATTCAATTTCAGCAAGTATTCTGTTTTAGTGGCCTTGTAATCTGGGTGTCACTGTGATTAGGTGCTTAACAAATTAATTACAGGTCACAGCATTACAAGGTAAGCCACATCTGGGCAATGTGGACATTTTAAAAATTAATTTTGTTTTGGAGTGTACATATGGAGTAGCTCATTTTGTCATTGTTACAAATGGACATCTGCAAAAGTGTCTGCTTTGCACCAAGAGAAGCTAGGCAATTACTCCCAAAGATCCTCACCTAGATAAGTTGTTTACAAAATGGATGGATGTGTGGAGGTGTAACTGTGGCCATGTTCATTGCAATCAGACGATGAATGCACAGCTTCTGTTCATATGGTGTTTTGTATGGTGTTATATTAAACAAAGATTAATGTGGCCATTGTTCCAACTCACTCATTTGAATGTTCAACATTACAAGTTAAAATAAACAGCAGCACCTGACAGCTGATGAGTCACATCATAGCGCTCTCAAAGCAAGTATGAACTAAGCATTTTTTTATTTCTAAAGTAAATTTTAAAATGCATTTACGTGTTAATAATATTTTTTAAAACAAGAATTTGACTGCTTTACATTAAGCCATGCAGTACTTTTAAAAGTAGTATTTGAGGTTTCCAGCAGTTCTATACTGAATGATGAACATATGAACACTGCAAAATATGAATGGGCAGAGTGGTGGCTCTGAGGCTAAATATCTGGACTGGTAATTGGAAGGTTGCCGGTTCGAATCCCGTAAACACCAATAGTCACTCTGCTTCGTTGGGCCCTTGAGCAAGGCCCTTAACCTGCAATTACTTTGTCCTGGGTATGATGTCAATCTGCATCCAGCCCTGTAAGTAGGCCCTCCAACCTGAGGGTTGGTGGCAGAATTGGCACTCTGGCTACCCTAAAAAATCTCACACTGGTTCCATTCCATCTGAACTAGTGTGGTGCTGAGGTGTCTGTCACCCATTGCATGGCTGCACTCGGGTCCTAATCTGGGATCCTGAGTTGGTTTGTGGTGGGTGCAGCAATGCGCAATTAACTTCTTTCTCTACACTGAATTCAAGCACTGCAGTAACATATAAATTCAGATTAAAATAAGGAGAAAAATAACAATTTACATACAACTTCATTTCAACAAAAATTTTAAAATGTTTAATCTCATTTATTCATGGAAAACAGAGACAACAAGATTACTAATGTCATGAATATGAAGGGGAACAAATTTGAAAAACAGTAAACAATTATCAAAATGTCCATGAAAAAAAATCTTAAATAACTCTTACACTCCATAATCTAAATGTCAGGTAACCAGTCATATAAACACAACATATCATATTTTTAGTAAAATATAATTAAATAAGACATTTTCAGAAGATCCTATTGTGCATAACAAGCATGCTTAAAATCACAGCAGACTTTTAAATTGAGGCCTTGCCTCCCTCCTCATCAGTTGATCAAGATTTCTCTCCAGTAATATCTCATTCTTTGTCTACCCATCAGAGGCAGCATCCTTCTCGTTGTGCTAACAGCAAATCCTCACAGCCCTCAAAGTGGAAGTACTTCTTGACATGTAGATGTAGCTACGACAGCTTCTCTCATTTTTGTGCGGTGCGGTTCTCTCCCTTTCTCTCTCCCTCTGTTTTCAGTCATGTTTGCCATTCGAGACGTTTTTTGTTATTTTCCCTTATGTAACAGTCAGAGGTCCTTTGTGTACCACTAGTGGCAAATATAACACAGATTGCAAACCATTGTAATGAACAACACATTATTACTTAAGGAAAACACAGACAGAACAAAAACAAAAAAAGAATTATTAATATAAAATGAAAAGTAATAATAGAAAAATATCAAGAAAACTAAATAAAGTAAGAACAATCATGAGCTCGGGGGAAAAACTCAAGACAAAAAAAAAAATCAGGCACTGGTGGCAGGCACAGGAAAAAAGAGTCACCATGCTAATTCAGCAAGAGGAAGAGGCTTGAGCTGGCAGACTATTATTCAGATGAGCAGCCATTGGGAGAGCCTTTAAAGTCTGAACCTGCCACAACCACAGAGGTCACTGCCCTAGTTTGACATTAGTGAGCAGCCCTTCTAAAAAACCAAGCTAATTAAAAGACATAGAAAATGAACTTAAGTCCATTGTGTTTGTGTTGGCTAACACCTCAAAGCGCTACAATATAATAACAAGGAAAATGTCACAGATGATGTCAGGTAATTTGTTAGGTGGTGCAGTGGATAAAAGTGACCCTATTAACCTATAACCCTATGTTTCTTGACTGCAGATGGCTGTGCAACCACATTTAGTAAATTCTCCCACTTCATTTCAAATGACTTCAAATAAAACTGAAACCAAAGCTGCTCAGTCCATGTTTTCCCTTAAGGTAATAAACAAGCAAGTTCCGTCTGGACCATTGACAACTGATCCACTGAATCATGAATATGTCTGAACAAAAAGACTGCCACTCCAGTGACCCACATTTTCAGCACTATTTGTAAACGTAAAAAATTCTAAAGAAAAGGGCAGTGGGTAAGCTTGATCAGCTTTTTTGCTTCATGTATACATTGCTCACTGTGTATGTGATGCTGCAGCAGGAGAAAGTGTTAACCCGCATTTCATTGGCTTGTGTTACAATATATTTCATTGGAAATGGTAAATGATTATTGGCAGTGGATCTCTGAACGCAAAATTTATAAAATGATGTTTTGTTGCTAAAACACACAGAGCAGGGGAAACAAAATGCAAAGCAGAACAAAATTATGAGTAGAATAATGCCAAATTATTGGCATATTTTTATGGGTGTAGAACAACTGTCTAGGATGGCAAGCACATTTGCCCACCATAAAATCACCCTGGACCTCAACTCTTTCCTTCTCTCTCTCTCTGTCACACACATGCACACATACACACATACACACTCTCTGACACATACACACACAACTAGCCTTGTTTTGCTGACAGGCGGCCCATGCTTCAGAACACCACTCTGATGTCTACTCTGCCTTAAAGGGCCAGGAATATGAAATAACTTCTACACCTCGTTTGCTCTTAAAACAGTCATCATAATTGAATTCAGGAACTGTTTTCCTCCTCTTGGGGGAACTGCATTGGTTGGCAGGTCACAGCTATTTGCTCCCAGCTGTGGTGCCCTGCCTGCAATCCTTCTGAAACTCCCTTGCTGGGCTTGTAACTGAGTAATTTAATTCAGTTAATTAGCTACAGAGTATATACTCTCTGCAGTACTCTACCTATCAAAGTTAGAAGGACTCCATTGGTTTTAGCATGGCATAATAATCTGCATATGAACATTTTTTTTAATGTAGTGCATGGTGCTTTTACTATTGGTGTTTCTATTTTATGTTTGGTATCAATGCTGTGTGTCATTTTTGTTTTTTTATTTACACTGAAGTTGCAATAAGCATATAAGCCTGCTAGGCTTTTAAAAGAAAATGTGCTTTATAGACTTGTATCAAAACAAATATTTTATAATGAACGAAAATAGGTAAAAAATGGGAAGAAGTTAGTCACTTCAGTATGGGCAGCTATTTGCAGTTCATTTTCCTTTGGTTAAGAAAAATGAAGCAATTAAGTGTCCACAATCTTAAGAGGTGAATTAAATGAAGAATAGAAGAAAGTGTACAGATTAAATAAATGCCTGTGTATAAAAAGCCGTGACTTCAATACACAATTACAGAGGTTGATAAAGAAGTAAAACCCACACTATTAGTAATTTCTGAGACTTTAGACAAATAACTAAGATATAGCATGTCTTGTTAACTAAAATGCACATTTAGCAGCAAGAGTTTGTTGGAACAAAAAGCTTTAATCTCCTCAGCTCCCCATGAACTGTGTTTAGTACACCCATTCTAGGCACATGTACACAGACTAGTATATCTGGAATTTGATTTGTTATTGACTGACATGCTATTAAAATATTTTATTTAAATTATACTAGGGGGCTTCGCCCCCTGCTCCCTTCGCTTGCCAACCCCTGTGTTTGGTTTTCCGGATACACACTTTTAAGATTTTTCTTTTCTTTGAATTGTTGCTATTTCATTAGTTTCACTTTTATTTCAGAACTTCTGTAAAAACAATATTTGGAATCTTTTGAGTCGCAGCTGGCTGAATCTTTTAAATGAGGTCAGTGAGACTTGTGTTTAATGACTTTGTACCATAATTCAGGATAGGTTTCTCTGTTGGAATTTCAGCACAGACAAAACAATCTACACCATCAGCAGTTAATTTTTTTTTTTTTTTACCAAATTAACCAATTAATGCATGTGATGTAAACCCCGTTTTTGAAATTCTCTGACTTAAACTTCAAAGCTTACAATATTCTTACAATATTTACATACAGTGGAACCTCGGTTCACGACCATAATTCGTTGCAGAACTTTGGTCGTAAACCGAGTTGGTCGTGAACCGAAGCAGTTTACCCCCATAGGATTGTATGTAAATACAATTAATCCGTTCTAGACCGTACGAACTGTATGTAAATATGTAAATATATGAAAAGATTAAGCACAAATATAGTTAATTACACCATAGAATGCACAGTGTAATAGTAAACTAATGTAAAAACATTGAATAACACTGACACAAAACACCCAGGCTCCCTGCTCAGCCTGCTTGCGCTCTCTCTCACTCTGTAGCACACACACACACACACACCACCCACCCCCTCCCTTCCCTGTCAGCAGCACGTGCTTGCTCTCTCTCTCTGTGCTTGCTCGCTCGCGCTCTCTCTCTCTCTGTAGTACACACACACACACACCACCCACCCTCTGTCAGCAGCATGTGCAGCAGTTTTTTTAAAATGAATTTTAAGCACAATGGAAAAAAGGAACATTAGAAGAAATCTGAACTTTAAAAACCAACCACAAGCAACCAAAAAACATTGCAGGAGTTCATGCTAATAGCCTTACAGCCTGATCGCTGTAAACACTTTTTTTAAAATGAGTTTTAAGCACAGCGGAAAAAAAGGAACATTTGAAAAAAGAAAAATGTAACATTGCAGCTAATCGCGCTATGAACAACTCCATCTGTAAACACTTTCATGAGTTTTAAGCACAGGGAAAAAAGTAAACATTTGAAAAAAGAGAAAAGTAACATTGCAACAATTCACGCTACGAACTGAAAAATTAACTTTTGAAAAATCCGTAATACAAAAACCACCAAGAAAAATAACTTTGCATGGGTCGAGTTCTGGCATGAAGTGTTTTCCTTCAGGTGTTTTCTCTCTTGTGATTTCTTGGGTTTCTGGTGTTTTTAGCTGTTTAGCTGGTGGGAGCGAAAGCCTCATGCGGCCATTCCAAAAAGAAAGTCTTTGTGACCCAACCCTTCGTGTTTGCCCTCCACATTACTGGCAGTCTGGCTTTGTTTACATTGTGCTGCGTGAAAGCACGAGGGTTCTCAAATTGGTAAATGAGTAAACTGGTAAAAAGTTTTTTCACCTCTTGTAATTTCTTTCTTTACTTCGATTTCAATTTTCTTCAAAACTTTCTTCTCACCACTCTTCACTTGCTTAGAAGCCATAGTTAACTGCAAAAGCACACGAAATACTGTAGAGCACAAAGAGAGTGCACGTCTGACTGAGAACAATGAACAGGTTAAATGAAAAAAGCCAGGCAGGCACGCGGCTTGCTCGCTTTCTCTCTCTCTCTTTCTCTCTCAGCCTGTCTGTGCTGGGGGATGGTTTGCGTGCACGTACTGCCTACTTCTCAGAGAGAGAGTCTCAGCTGTACCCCCCTCCCCCT
Source organism: Polypterus senegalus (assembly GCF_016835505.1). NCBI lineage: Eukaryota > Metazoa > Chordata > Cladistia > Polypteriformes > Polypteridae > Polypterus > Polypterus senegalus. The sequence continues at coordinate 90,659,764 of NC_053155.1, read as the reverse complement.
ATGCAGAAGGCAGGCAGTTAATGCACGCAAACCATCCCCCCATTCCACCCCGGCACAGGCAGGCAGATAGGCAGGCAAACACGTGCAGCAATCTCCCCCTCCCCTTCCCCAGCAGGCATGTGGCTCACTCGCTCGCTCGCTCTCTCTCTCTCTCTTTCTCAGCTCAAGCAGGCAAGGGAAACTGGCTTGTTCATATACCGAGTGTGTGGTTGTGAACCGAGGCAAAAGTTTGGCAAACTTTTTGGTCGTGAACCGAGTTGTACGTGAACAGAGACGTTCGTGAACCGAGGTTCCACTGTACTTCTGACATATCACCTGTCCATATATTCGATCTATATTCGCCTTTTCGATATTTCTCCAAGTAATAATTTCTCTTTTTTGCGTTAATGCGATGTTTACTTTCTTTGTTTTGACACTGTCGTTTTTTTCTGCTTTCATATTCTGATGTGTTTCATGCCTACGTTTTTTTTGAGTCTTCTGAACTCCAGTTTTCATTATCTCTAACTGTTCTGCATGTGTTTGGCCCCCTTGTTTTTTAATCTTTTTATGACGTTTTACTTTGTTTTCTACTCTGTCTTTTATTTCTGACCTCGCTTTGTCCTGCTTTTTTCGCTTTCATTGACACCTGGTCCATGGTGATTATTTTCCCTATTTCAAGTAATTTCTGTTTCTTTGCACTACCTCAATCTATACTTTCTTTTTTTTATTTTCTAATTTTCCTACTTTCATATTCTTTAACTTTCTCCACATGTGTATCGCGGCAACTTTTCTTTTTTAGCCTTTCAAATTCCACTGCTTTCATAATCTCTAACCTGCTCTGCATGTGTATAGCGCTAACACATGTGAACGTCTTTATGAAGTTCTACTTTGTCTTTTACTCTCTGTCTTTTAATTCTGAGCCCGATTGGATGTCGTTTTTTTTCAATTCCACTTGTTCTGGGCTGATAATTACTTTACTTATTTTCTAAATTTGCACCAAAATTCTTCTTTTTCTTTTTTTTCTCTCCAATGCTTTTAAGTCTCTTTTCTCCGTGCTGCTTTCTTCTTTGCTTAATCGTCTACGTTTCATTTATAACGTATTGTCCTTATACACTTTATATGTGCTGAGAGCCCTGGATCTGTGTGTGCGCAAAGACTCCTTTACACGACTGAGTGTTTTGCTGCCTGTGGTCTTATTTGATATTGATTGTAAGTAGGGCGTGTCTTGCTAGAACCTCTTGTTCCACGTCATCGCGAGACGGTTCGGGGTCAATCTCTTGGCACAAAGTCTCATGTTTAAGATCCCTGCGAGACGCTCCGTGGCCAATCTCTTTCATCTTGCGGTTTCTTTTAAGTGTCTTCCGTGATCTTCACGTGAAGATCACATCTCGACACCCTAGTGTTTCTCTCCAGGATTTTTTTTTATAATAGAGAGATTTGCTTCTTCTTTTAGTGGGTGCTCTCTGCCATGATGATAAGGAGTTCTGGAAATTTTACCATATTCAAAAGTGGGTCCAATAACACTTGGAGAAAACAGTGTATTCTACGCAAAAAAAAAACATTTCAAACATAGTGCAGGGCTGCTTTTCTACATTTGAACCGGAATGACTTGCCATCACTGAAAGAGCAGTGGATACTTCCTTGTGTTATTTATTTTATCAAAGCAATTTTTGCTAACAGTTAAAGAGATGAAGCTGAAATGTAGCTGGACCAAAGATCATTGAAAAACAGCAGAAAAAATAGAAATTTATAGAAATAGAGTTTTGAAAAGTGTACTGAGCTTGGAAAAGGTGGTATATGAATAAAATATATTATTGTTATAACTAGCATAGTGAAACACCCATTTATTAAAATGGGCTTAAACATACCATAGTAGGTCCGTCTATTTTGATCGTGTTTTGCATTTATGAACCTCTGGTCAATGATAATGCCTAACATTCTTCTTTCAACGTACCTCTTTTAGAATTTTTTAAAGTCAGACATTCCAGCCCATACATCCCTCTTTCTTTCTGCTTCTTGTTGCTTTTCTTCTCTGGATATTCCAGCCCTGTTGTGGGCACCGAACAACATTACACCCAATCAAAAACATGGATGTTGGCACAAGGGCATCTTAATACTTAATATAGAGATTATTATAATTATTAAATCATTTAAAACAGAATCCAGATATCAAATTCAAAGTGAATGATTTAGTTGTTTTGGCATAATCTGAAATAATTAGTTCTTGATTAAAAGATGGCTGGTTCACACTAGGTATTATACAGTATACTCTAACTTTGCTTTATCTGTGAAATAAGTACCAAAGCCTTCTCATATTTGTTTGCTTGGGGTTCCTTGTATTTTATATTAGTCCCTGACTGTAATTCAAATAGCAATAACTGTTCAACATTTGCATAGGTTATAAAAATATGACTATACCTAACTGATGTATGTATATATTGTGACAACTGGCCCCGGCACAGACAGATGGACATCATATTTTTCCCACACACTATTTATTTATATACACTATATACAAGGTCTTTGCTCACGTGCACCCCCAGTGCCTTCTCACCAATTCCCCAAAAGTCCAGGCCCACAGTCCTTAGTGCCTTCCTGGCCGCCTCCTGTCCTCGCTCTCCAGCTCAGTCTGCTTCCTCCCGACTTCCACCCATGACTGGAGGGAGGCGGCCCCTTAAATAAGGCTCCCGGATGAGCCCCAGGTGTTCCGTCCTTAGCCACGCCCCAGCGTGGCGGAAGTATCGGCTGTCTTCCTGGCAGCTCTCCGGGTGCCACACAAAGTCTTCCCCCCGGCACTTCCTGGTGTGGCGGAAGTGCCGGGCTCCCAGGATAATTAGGCACCGGGGCGCCGCCTGGCGGTGGCCGCGGGTCCCTACAGGGCTGGGCTTCAAAGCCCTGTACCCGAGGCCCCTGCCTAACCAGGACGGACACCCCACTCTGTCTGGAGGAGGCACTCGCCTCCTCACGCCCTCCAAGGTGTCCCGCCGGGCTCCAGCCCCAGCCGCTGACCGTGCGGGATAAACCGGCATCGGGCGCCGCCTGGCGGTGACCACGGACCCCTACAGGGCTGGGCTTCCATGCCCTGTACCCGTGGTCCCCAACAGAACCAGGACGGACGCCCCCTCGCGGTGTGGAGGAGGCACAAGCCCTCCTCTCGTCCTCCAAGGCGTCCCGGCTGGGCCCCAGCCCCGGCCGGGGACCACAGTGCCCCACCGCTAGCGAGGACACGTGGGTCGAACGGCACAACCCGAAGGGCAGCACGTCCCGGAGAGGGTCCTACTATGTCCCCAGGGTCCATCACGGCACCCTGGGACATCTTCTTCACCCCGCCGGTGCAAGCGTGCCCCTCGCTCGCGCCGCTCTCGCCTCGTTGTCCCCCAGCTGGGTCACTATTGGCCTCCCGGCGTGGAGCTCTCCGCAGAGCGCCCGTTTCAGGAGGGCAGGTCCCTGACGACGCCGCCCTCAGCGCTCGTCGGGCTTCGGACCTGTGGAAAAGGAAAAGAGGGCCAGAAGCACTGCCAGGACACTCACCCGGCGCCCTGCCGGTCTCTGTACCCGCAGTGCTCCCGCCCCCTTCCGACAGCCCCCGACTTGCCTGCTGAAGTCCTCCGCCGCTGGTTCCGTGCCCGTCCGCCGTCCGCGGCACCGCTCACAGGCAGCTCGCCCAGCCGCCCAGGGGACTTCCTCTGCCCGCACAGAGGACAGCCTTTCTCCGACGCGCACCCAGCGCGCGCTCCTCTCCTATCGGAGGAACCGCATTCACCCTTCGGTTCCTCCTTCTTTTCTTGGACGCTGACGGTCTGGGTCTGAGCATAGCGAAACCTCAAAACCAGCCCCGTCTGCGTCCCGGCAGAGCGACAGGTGACAGCCGCGGACTTGGAGCGCAGGGCGCTAGGACCCAGGGCACTCAGCAGCCCGATCCTACCGCCCCTGCATGTTCGAGCTCCTCGCCTCGCTAGCCGCCTGCACCGCTGGCGTCTGCTGTCGGGAGGTTGCTTACTTGAGCTGATCGTCCGTAAACGGTCACAGCCATGTTCGCAAACCCCCACTTGCTTTACGGGACGGTAATACTCACCACCCCGCCGTGTTCTGCCGGCCTCCGGTTCCAGCGCCGCGCCGATCCTCCGTCTCACGCGGCGTCTCTCCCGGCCGACCGCCTTTCCCGTCAGCTGCTCACACTGAGCGGCGAGAACACGTAGCAATTCCTCTAAAGACGGCTCGGCGGGCCGAAGGGACTCCTCCGACACACGCCGAGCCGCTGGTGGAGAGAGAGAGACAGACGTCGGTGGGCTTACCTGTCCATCAGCTCCACGCGACGCCTGCCTCCTCTGGGCCACTCCCTCTGGGCCAATCGGGTCTCGGTTTGGCACGAGACTGGCGTTCCTTGGGCCCGCCTCTATCCAATCATCGGCGGCACGCAAGACACACCGCCAATCCGTGCCTGTCAGCGGGCGGGACTTCCGGCCCGCGCCATCTTGCCTCCCCTGCTCCGAGTGCGGAGACGTGCCTCTTCGCCGCGTTGTGGTTGCGGCGATTCCTTGAGCCGCAGCGGCTCCGACTCCGCAGCCTTCTTTGCTGCCGCGTGCCGCGCTGCTGCGACAGCCCGTGGCCCGGCGTGCTCCTGCCACAGACGCGGATCCGGTTCATCCCTCCCTGTAGGAATGAAGGTAAGACCGACCCCGAGGGGCCGATGATTGCAGGGCAGGGCACTTACCTCCCGGATCCCGTCATGCCGAGGCCCCCGCCTTGGTGTGGCCTTCTGTGCTGCCACGCCGGCCTGGCTGTCCGTCTCGACAGCGCGACTGGAGCCGCTGCGCCCGCGATGTCGGGTTCTCCTCCGCACCCGGGGAAAGCCATTCCGCTGTCCGGCGGCGGTTTCTTGGGCAACGCTCCGCTGGTTGTGCGGGCGCTCCGCTGCCAGTGTGTGGGTCCGCTGCTGCGCCGGCCGTTCACAGAATATTTTTGATTTAATAACACAGGTCCCCGCCTTGAACCAGGCGGAGCATCCTGCCGGCTACGCCACTGTGACAACTGGCCCCGGCACAGACAGACGGACATCATATTTTTCCCACACACTATTTATTTATATACACTATATACAAGGTCTTTGCTCACGTGCACCCCCAGTGCCTTCTCGCACCGAATTCCCCAAAAGTCCAGGCCCACAGTCCTTAGTGCCTTCCTGGCCGCCTCCTGTCCTCGCTCTCCAGCTCAGTCTGCTTCCTCCCGACTTCCACCCATGACTGGAGGGAGGCGGCCCTTAAATAAGGCGCCACGCCCCAGCGTGGCGGAAGTATCGGCTGTCTTCCTGGCAGCTCTCCGGGTGCTACACAAAGTCTTCCCCGGCACTTCCTGGGTGTGGCGGAAGTGCCGGGCTCCCGGGATAATTAGGCACCGGGGCGCCGCCTGGCGGTGGCCACGGGTCCCTACAGGGCTGGGCTTCAAAGCCCTGTACCCGAGGCCCCTGCCTAACCAGGACGGACGCCCCACTCTGTCTGGAGGAGGCACTCGCCTCCTCACGCCCTCAAGGTGTCCCGGCCGGGCTCCAGCCCCAGCCGCTGACCGTACGGGATAAACCGGCATCGGAGCGCCGCCTGGCGGTGACCACGGGCCCCTACAGGGCTGGGCTTCCATGCCCTGTACCCGTGGTCCCCAACAGAACCAGGACGGACGCCCCCTCGCGGTGTGGAGGAGGCACAAGCCCTCCTCTCGTCCTCCAAGGCGTCCCGGCTAGGCCCCAGCCCCGGCCGGGGACCACAATATGTATGTATATATATATATATATATTGTAAAAGACGAATCAGGACACAACATAAAGGTTTGGGGTTTGTGGCCCCGTATACTGTACAATTCTCCAGTATAGAAAAGGTAAAAAAAAAATACACAAACAATATGTATTGCACGACACCGAAGCATAGCGTCGGCGGCCATTTTATGAGGGAGGAGCCGGAAGTGGAGGAATGCTGGGAAGAGCCGTGGGGGGAGATGGGATCGATGACGTCAGGAACAATGGAGGAGGAAGGGCGAAAGTAACGCAGTGCGGGCAAAATGCGGCTTATGGTGGCGGAGCATCTTTTCTTCTGAAAGAAAGCAAAGGAAAAAGGTTAGTACCCCGCCATTCCCTGCCGGCGAATGTCCTCCGAAGTGCATTAAGATCCGTCCACGGTCTCCTACTCGCGCGTGCGTGACAATATATATATTGTACACACACACACACACACACACATATATATATATATATTTATATATATACATATACATATATATATATATATTTATATATATTTGTACGGTATGCTCTACATATGAAAATCCATCAATTTTGTCTCATGGTCATGAATCCTTTGAATACAGACATTCTTACACAGTGTGACCAGATATAAATTTAACACTCATTAAGCATCCATTGAAAGTTATCTTTATGATTAGACGAATACAGTAGATAGATTTATTATCACCATTAAAAGTTGGAAAGTCAAGAGGGACACATCTATCTGGACGTTGTTAGCATTAGGTGTAAAACAAGAGAGAAAATAATGATATACACAATCATGTTCATTTATATTGTTTCAATCACTTTAAAAATAAAGTGTTCAGGACAAACAACATATAATTTACTTCTGCTTAAAATGTTTTGCAGTAGATTCTGGTTCTTATAAATTATCCTTTTAGCATTTAAGTACTACTAACTTATCAACCAGCACATATATTTGAAACATAAATATCATTAAACATAAAAAATTAATTTCAAAAACATATAGATTTTTCAAATTGACTGTGAAAATTACCTTCATATATGAACTAAATTATTAAGCAGGTGAATGTTATATCATAATATAGTAAGTCCAAGCAACATTCTGCTGAGCAAAGATATGAAAATCTATGAAACATCATTTAAGTTACGCAAATTCACCTTTAGCGTTAAAAAATTGCTACTGGAATCTGAAAATCAGCTATCACTTTTCTCCTGTTGTAAAAGTTGACTTCTTAAAATTGTTCAACTGTCTTGTTAAACTGTCTTTTTCATGTGTATCCTTCTCCAAGAAGTAATGTAACAAATGAATGCTGAAAGAAAGCACCCTGTTGAACTGAGTTTATAACCTGATGATGATAAGTGCTGAAACTGATCCAAAACTGACACCTTATATGCAGCCTTAAAGGGAGTGTTCCTTTACACTGCCTCCAGCTGCTGTATTCGTAATGTCTGCTCATGCAACAACCTGTTCTCTTTTACCAACAAATTTAGCTCTTGGAGTCACATTGAACCTTCACACTAAGTGTTTCCTTGACAGTTCTATATGAAAATTGTCAAAGGGTTTTAATTCCTGAAATAACAATATGTGTCAGGTAAACAAATGTGTCCCTTGAGAACTGTTCAACAGGTAAGGTGAAAAAACTTTCAGAACTGAAGTCAAAGTTAACAGTTATAAAAAATCAATGTTTCTGTAATAGCATATTCATTTCTGTCTGGCTTCAAGAAATGTACATGATGCATTTTGTTTTATTTTTAGCAATAATGTTAAGGCCGGGTGGCAAGGTGGCACAGTGGGCAGCGCTGCTGCCTTGCAGTTAGGAGACCCGGGTTCACTTCCCAGGTCATCCCTGCATGGAGTTTCCTCCGGGTTTTCTGGTTACCTCCCACAGTCCAAAGACATGCAGCTTAGGTGCAATGGCAATTCTAAATTGTCCCTTGTGTGTATGTGTGTGCACCCTGCGGTGGGCTGGCACCCTGCCCAGGGTTTGTTTCCTGCCTTGCGCCCTGTGTTGGCTGGGATTGGCTCCAGCAGACCCCAGTGAGCCTGTAGTTAGGATATAGCGGGTTGGACAATGGATGGATGGATGTTAAGGCCACTTCTATCTTGTAATTTGGTTGCCATGACACTGGAGTTGCTAGGCATGGCATTGCATGCCGCACAACATGTGATTTCATGGCGGCCAACTATCGGGCCACATGTAAATTGCCATCCAAACCTTGTTTATTTATAAAAAATAATGAAAAGGCTCAGCTTATAAAATTGCTTCTTGCAAAGCTTTTAACAGTCTTTAGGGAATATCCTGGTTTCACTAAGCATTTATTTTTGGCTTCACGTACAAGCTTGCCAATCTCTGTTATTTAGCATTTTCACCTTAGCTTCTGCCAGACAATTCTGTTATGTTGCCCTTTAATTCTAACACATGATTTTTCCTCAACCTCAAAGCACTGTAACAGAAGAATAAACATGGCCAAGACATAAATTCACTCAAAGTAAAAATGAATGATTCAGAAGTTCAAAGGCTCACTTCAAATGTGTCTGATTTTCACAGTGAGAGGAATTGTCTGTATTAGGATTTGCATACAAGAGGAACACCAAAACAATAAAATTCACACAAAAACACAACCATTATTAAGGTTTAATTGTATATAGTTATTCAACAATTTAAAAGAATGAAAGAAATAGCATAACTAGAGATTAACAAATATAAAAATGAAAACACTAATTTAAGCTGGAAGAAATCAAAAAACAAGGAAACTGAAACAATTGGGGATGATATATTAAAATAATACAATGAGTAACTTAAAATGACAATATCAATACTAAGCTCAGATAGTCAAACTTCTGAGATACAAACTCTAAAGAGCAAATAATTATGTTACCAAAAGATAAGCCAAAATTATAACAAGAAAACTACCAAAACATGAATAATTTTTAGATACTCGTATGCTAAAGAACATGCACAGAGTTCCCTTTTGCTTCATTAAGGTGACAACAGCTCTATTGTCTGCAACATAAAAAAACTATAAACCAACTGAAACCCTTTAGGCAGCCATACCCAATTAGGCCCTACACTGAAAACAATTAACTATAACAGGGAAATTTGATTAATACTTGACATACAGTGCATCCAGAAAGTATTCACAGCGCATCACTTTTTCCACATTTTGTTGTGTTACAGCCTTATTCCAAAATGGATTAAATTCATTTTTTTCCTCAGAATTCTACACACAACACCCCATAATGACCACATGAAAAAAGTTTACTTGAGGTTTTTGCAAATTTATTAAAAATAAAAAAACTGAGAAATCACATGTACATAAGTATTCACAGCCTTTGCCATGAAGCTCAGAATTGAGCTCAGGTGCATCCTGTCTCCCCTGATCAACCTTGAGATGTTTCTGCAGTTTAATTGGTGTCCACCTGTGGTAATTTCAGTTGATTGGACATGATTTGGAAAGGCACACACCTGCTATATAAGTTCCCACAGTTGACAGTTCATATCAGAACACAAACCAAGCATGAAGTCAAAGGAATTGTCTATAGACCTCCGAGACAGGATTGTCTAGAGGCACAAATCTGGGAAAGGTTACAGAAAAAGTTCTGCTGCTTTGAAGGTCCCAGTGAGCACAGTGGCCTCCATCATCCGTAAGTGGAAGAAGTTCGAAACCACCAGGACTCTTCCTAGAGCTGGCTGGCCATCTAAACTGAGCGATTGGGGGAGAAGGGCCTTAGTGAGGGAGGTGACCAAGAACCTGATGGTCACTCTGTCAGAGCTCCAGAGGTACTCTGTGGAGAGAGGAGAATCTTCCATAAGGACAACCATCTCTGCAGCAGTCCACCAATCAGGCCTGTATGGTAGAGTGGCCAGACGGAAGGCACTCCTTAGTAAAAGGCACATGGCAGCCCACCTGGAGTTTGCCAAAAGGCACCTGAAGGACTCTCAGACCATGAGAAACAAAATTCTCTGGTCTGATGAGACAAAGATTGAACTCTTTGGTGTGAATGCCAGGCATCACGTTTGGAGGAAACCAGACACCGCTCATCACCAGGCCAATACCATCCCTACAGTGAAGCATGGTGGTGGCAGCATCATGCTGTGGGGATGTCTTTCAGCGGCAGGAACTGGGAGACTAGTCAAGTTAAAGGGAAAGATGACTGCAGTAATGTACAGAGACATCTTGGATTAAAACCTTCTCCAGAGCACTCTTGACCTCAGACTGGGGCGATGGCTCATCTTTCAGCAGGACAACAACCCTAAGCACACAGCCAAGATATCAAAGGAGTGGCTTCAGGACAACTCTGTGAATGTCCCTGAGTGGCCCAGCCAGAGCCCAGACTTGAATCCGATTGAACATCTCTGGAGAGATCTTAAAATGGCTGTGCACCAACGCTTCCCATCCAACCTGATGGAGCTTGAGAGGTGCTGCAAAGAGGAATGGGCGAAGCTGGCCAAGGATAGGTGTGCCAAACTTGTGGCATCGTATTCAAAAAGACTTGAGGCTGTAATTGCTGCCAAAGGTGCATCGACAAAGTATTGAGCAAAGGCTGTGAATACTTATGAACATGTGATTTCTCAGTTTTTTTATTTTTAATAAATTTGCAATAACCTCAAGTAAACTTTTTTCATGTTGTCATTATGGGGTGTTGTGTGTAGAATTCTGAGGAAAAAAATGAATTTAATACATTTTGGAATAAGGCTGTAACATAACAAAATGTGGAAAAAGTGATGCGCTGTGAATACTTTCTGGATACACTGTAAAAGGGGAAAATGATGCAGCCAGGAATGAGAACATGAAATCCTCAAGTCTCTGAGTTAGCAGCTACCATTCATCACTTACTAGTAAAGTTAGTTGTGTTGCAGTAGAACATGGCAGGCGCTGCTGTTCAGGTTGCATAGTCATTGATGCTTGATGAGGAACTGTAGATCTCTTACCATTAGAGCTATTAAATGATACTATCAAGTATGACAATTTTTATGTTAATGGAAAATAACCTTTGAAATTCAACCAAGCTTTTTTCTACTGAAATATCTAAGATAGCCTTCTAATCTCACTTTTGGTGATAAAATCCCTGGAGTGATTTACTCGATTCTTGATAACAGTAACACGTGTTGTGAAAGTTTTGAGAAGAGTGCCATACGTTTTGACGCACATTAGTGAAAAGAAAAAATAAAACTTGCTAATAATGGGCTGCTGAATTTAAAACAAGGAGACATCTCAATTGGAGATGATGTAATCAATTTTATAACAATTCTCAGTAAACTCAAAATAAAAAAAGGACTTTCACATGAGTTATAAGGCTATTTGACCAGTCAGAATGTGGAGAAACAAAGCTTGGCCCAGAAGTTAGAAACAAGATTAATGAAAGAGAAAAATGAAAAAAAAAACTAAATCAGAGGTCCTAAAAGAAACTAAAAAAATCCAAATCAATGATGGAATTAGGAGAACCAGTACTAAGTCCAAGTAAATATAAGAAAATATTCCAGGAAGGACTGTGGTTTTATTGTGGTGGAACAGGACAAATTATAGTTATGTGCTGTGAACTTTCACAAAATTAACAAGCTTGCCCTTTGACAGGCTTCTTAGGGTTCGCAGATGTCATCAGCACCAAAATTATAATGGTTTGTTTTTGCCACTGTGGTAGGCTGGTGCCCTGCCCGGGGTTTGTTTCCTGCCTTGCGCCCTGTGTTGGCTGGAATTGGCTCCAGCAGACCCCTGTGACCCTGTAGTTAGGATATAGTGGGTTGGTTAATGGATGGATGGATGTTTTTGCCAATATTTCTTAAGGACATAATACATACTACTCCTTTAGTGGATTCTGGGACAGCTGAAAATGCCATCAATTAAGTCTTAGTTTAAGAATAAAAACTTGTACTACTATACAAAATAGTTTTCGTTAGTTATAATGTCTGAGCAAACCTTTTGCTCCATTGGTCTATGGACCAAATTACCACAGTCTGTTATTTTTATTATAAGAACATAAAACCTGTTTGTTTAGCTAATAGCCAATTTGGCACAATATCTAATCCAGATTTTCCTTAAAGATTTGTCAAGTTTTCTGTTTCAGCTACATGTCTCAGTAGTTTGGTCCAGAGTCACACAACTCTTTGCATAAAGAAGTGCTTCCTGGCTTCTGTTTTAAATGCACCGCCATGTTCCAATGATGTCTTCGAATATGTGATTCCCCCTTAAGCCTAAAGAATGTTGCTAGATATACTTTATCAGTGCTTTTGAGAATTTTAAATACCTGGATTTGGTCCCCACACAGTCTCCTCTGCTCGAGACTAAACTGGTTAAGTCTCGGGATGCACTTGGTTGCTCTCCTCTGCATAATTTCAATTGCTGCTATGACATTTTTGTACCAGAGTGACCAGAATTGCACACAATACTCCAGATGTGGTCTTATTAGTGCATTAAATAGTTTGAGTATAACTTGAATTAAATTCAACAGTTTTTATGATGTAACCTAACATTTTATTTGCCTTTTCAATTGCTTCTGTGTATTGCTTAGTCAATGAAAATATTCCATTAACATATACCCCTAAATCCTTTTCAGAGGTTGATTCCTGTATGACAGTCTCCCATCTTAAATTTATAAGTGAATATGCCAACTGATGTTCCTTTTGCTGTTGCTGTTTAGCACTTTATTACATTAAACTGCATTTTCCAAATGTTCACCAGTCTTTTTGAATTTTTTACTGCCTCCTCAATGTTTGCCATTACTCCAATATTTGTGTCATCTGCGAATTTGACAAGTTTACTAACAATACCAGACTCTATGTCGTTAATATAAATCAGAAAAAGTAATGGTCCAAAGACAGGTCCATGAGGGACTCCACTGATGACCCCTTATGTATACTCTGTCTCTGGAAGTTAACCAACTATTGATCCAGTTTTTTAGGTTACCTCTGATGCCTACAGCTTCTAGTTTTTGTCAACAAAAGATTGTTTTGGCAGGACCTTTCTCTTATAAACCCATGCTGTCCGCTGTTTAGAATATTATTTTTGTTTAGGTAATTTTCTAATTCATTTCTTATTATAGTTTTCATAATTTTGCATGGCACAGAAGTAAGACTAAATGGTCTTTGATTACTAGAATCTTTCTTGTCTTCCTTCTTGAAGATTGGAGTCACAACTTTCCAGTCCTCAGGAAATTCTCCTTTCTGAAGTGACTGCTGAAATGTGCATAATAAGGGCTTATAGATGACATCTTTAGTTTCTTTTTAATGCAGTTAGTAAGTTCACATCAGGTCCAGGGGTTTTATTAGTTTTCAACATATTGAGTGCCTCTGTTTTAAAATCTATGAACTCAAAGTTTGTTTTTATATCTGCATGAGACATTCTACTTGTTTCTTCCTATATAAATATTTGGGAGAAATATTTGCTCAGTTCATTTGTTATTTTCAGCATTATTTTCAGTGATTTCCCCATTCATGCTCCTAAGGTTTTTAAAATTCTCATGTATTTTCTGTTTAATGGAATAGTATTGAAATTGCTTTTTGTTCATTTGGCTTCTCTAGCAATTTTCATTTCAGCTTCTCTTTTGACATTTCAAATGCTTTTTTGGTTTCCGGTATTCTACTAGTGTCAAAATTATCTGATTTTTTTTTTTTTTAAGTTTCTTGTACAGTGATGTTTCCAGTTTAACTTTTTCAATAATGATCCTATTTGTCCATTTTGTCCAATATTTTTGGTGTTTTCTACCTGGATCAGAAGATCTCTAAAGCGACACCAACTGTCATGTACAGTTGCTGAGTTTTTGCTTTCCTATTTGATGTTTTGTAATTACTTCCTCATCCCCATAAAGTCTGTTTTCCTCAGGTTTTAAAACTTTGTTTTGGTCTACATTTGTGTGTTTTCAAAGATTATCTAAGATTTTACCATGTTCTGATCACTATTGCTTAACGTATCAGTAACTTATGTTCTTGTTACTCTGTCTTTATTGTTTGAAAAAATGAGATCTAGACAGGCATCACCATGTGTTGGGCTTTCGATAATCTGGGTGAAAAAACAGTCATTTGCCATTTGCACCATTTCAGTTTTCTCCTTTGTATTCCAGATAGGGGCTTTCCAATCACTCATGATCTCTACATATTCTTTGTTGTCCATGTATCTCATGTTAGATAACAACATATTATTTAATCAAATGTCAGGGGCCTCATGTATAAATGGTGTGTATGCACAAAAATATAGGATATGCCCATTTCCACACTCACTTCGAGATGTATAAATACTATACTTGGTGTATATCTTGTGTATGAACTATTGTGTTTAGTTTTGCAAACTGGTGGTTCCCAGTGTGAAAGCAGTGTTACTGTTTCTGTTCTGCTTCACTTTTTTAGATTCACATCTATCAAATGTCCTGAAATTAAATGCATATCATTTACAAATTTAATTCACTTGATCATTATTATTCTATAACAATATATTGGGGCACAGATTTGCTAAACTGTTCCAACTGTCATGGCTTTTTTAGTGCTGTTAGAAGTAATCGCAAATGGACGAATCAGAAGACAGAGTGTATTTATAGATAATAATGACTGGCAACTCTCAGGTTTTTAGCCACAAGAGCTTATCAATGTGAACTTGCTAACGATCTGGTATTTCACAAACATCACTGAGTCGTGTCATGCCAGCTGTAAACGATGGTATTGTCCACTTATCATCCAGATAGATAAGATTTTCTGACATTATGGTTGAACAGTAAAAACATAAAAGTGCAATTCACAGCAATGTCTGGTTTTCCAAATGTAATTGGAGAGGTCAACTGCACGTACAAATGGCACTGGACAAGTTACATCAGTGAGGGATGAATAACCAAAAGAATGGGCTGGCTTTACATCATATATAGCTAGAAAACATATAAAAACTTCTGCTCTGCACAGTTGCAGGTTCTTTTCCCAGCTAGTGCGGCAAAAGGCAAGCAGTCCTTTTAAGGATAATGAGTCACCTCTAAGTAAAGAGAAGAGAGTCGATCTGTTGTGGCACATGGGGCCATCACTGCACTATAAAGGCACCTTCAGAGAATGAATTTGCTTATGTAAATAGAAAGCATTTCCATTCTATTAATGTGCAGCTGCATAGTCCACAGAAAGTGTATTGCAGTGTGCAAGCATGTGCCTGAACAGATGCCCTATAATGAACCTGACCCTGACCCACCAAATGATCAGCCAAGTTGAACATTGTTACTTCGTTTGAATGTAATTAGCAGAATGTAAAAACAGGTAATCAGAGGCAGCATTTATTTTTTAACCAATTCATTTAATTTGTGGTAAATATCACATAGTTCAGCCCTTATATTTCTTAGTTCACTGGCCACATCTCTTACAACATCCACTATTGCATTTTGTCTCTCCAGAATAGCATCCATCAGCACACAACCAGATGGCCTCCCAGCAGTTTCTGAGGCAGAGGTGTGTCTGCAGCTATCGTCCAAAGACAGGCTCGGCATAGCAGCACCATCACTGCCTGGGCATCGCACAGGGGTGAGCTTTTGTAATATTGCCTGAAACAGAATAATTAGACAGTGGGCTGCGACTCGCCTTTTCACGTCAACTGTGATATCTGAACACTTCTTTTTTCTTTTGGGCACAGTGCAACTTCTGAACTTGAACTTTTGAGTGTCTCTGCCACGCTTTTGTTGATTATACCACTGTGTAAGCCAACAAATAGTATGTTTTTCCTGGTCTCCGCTTTTCATTTGCTGAAATTCATCTTTTTTCACATGCCTTTTCCATTGTTTTTTTTTAACCAAACACTGAACAGAAGGTGATATTTATATTGATTTGCATTTGTCGTCGTGGGGCTGTAGGCGCGTGCTCATGTGTTAAATTTTACTTTCATTGGGATTTTTAAAGGGAAAATGTGCACATGTTTATGCTTCTTGATTTTTTTGTCCATACACCATGTTTTAGTGTGATACATGAGGCCCCAGATCTCTGTCTTTCTTCTTATTAGCTGAACCCACAGTGATTCTGATGTGTTCCATGTTGAAGATTAGGAGCTGAATATTATTTTTTATATATAATGCTACACCCCCTTCTTTCCTTCCTTGTCTAACTCTCCTGAAGCATGCATACCCACTAATTTTATATTCTTCTCCATCACATTTATCCATGATTCTGCAATTCCCAATTCAATACTGTTGCCTCTAGTTCATGCATTTTATTTCTAATGCTATGCTATTTTAAATTTCCATTTTTGGTTGACTTTTCTTCTTTAGGTTGGGTTGACTGTTCTTTGTGTGTTCCTCAATTATTTCCCCCACATAATCTATTTTAACTGTCTACACACTCACCTGAAGATTCTAGCTCGTACAATGTTTATCTGCTTCTCTTGTACAGAAGAAGTAATCTATTTCTTAGCAGCATACTGTAGTCAACTTTTCTACTGCATATCAAGCTGATGGTACTTTGGAGGCTTGAATATTCAACAGAGAGTACTTTACTCTTCTGCCCTTCATTCTGTTTCACTTGGCTTGAAGGCAGAATTTTTTTTTCAGACTTTTGAAAGAACATATACCTGTTAATTAGTTTAATCTTTGTTTCTGATGAGATGCTGTGGTGCCTTATTCCTCTTTTGACTACCTGAGTCCATGTTTGACCTGTTCTAGTCTGTAACTGCTTGCTGCTCTCCTTAATTTGGACAGAAGTATCCAAAACCTTTGGTTTGAACTGGTGTAGTCTGGTGAGTCTCTGTAGTTGTTTTTCAAGAGCAGAAACCTTTGTTGTGAGGTTTGCTGTTTTCATGGAGTTTTCACGTATATAGTTAAATGTGGCAGGATTTTGAATAACAATCCACACATTACATTTATTGCAGGCTTGAGAACCATTTTTCCACTTTTTTCTTTAAAGATGCTGTTCAAATCTTTTATGTCAGTAATTGATTTCTTTTTTCAAGACAGTAAGTGTTTTGGTTTTGCTATTATTAAGATTCAGTAGTACAGTGGGAAATTACTCTGCTGTTTTCGCAATGGAAAAACAGCATGGCTGCTTTGCTACAGCTCCTTAAATAGTTTGCTAGAGATATAATGCTAAATACCCACAATTAACAGGCAATCAGCTCTACCTGGCTGCTAGTCTATCAAAACAGAACCTTTGATGTGCCTCTGAATTGACCTGCAGCTCACCTTAATTAAGCAGCAGTATTTGCAAAAGCAAACTAAAATTCTATTAGTAACACCTGAAAACAAATTCAAACAATCCGACCCCAACTTACTCTGTCTTGCTGCTTCCCGAAGTAAATTCATACAAACATTATTATTATTATTATTACCATTATTATTATTAGATCAGGTTATATCAAATAGTAAACTTTATCATTAGTAATGCCTGCATTGATTATATGCATCCTGAAAAAAAGTTTTAACTATTCACTCTTCTAGTCCGAACATCATATTAGGATGTCCTAGAATACTTCTGAATTCTAAGCTTTCTAAAAATGCATAATAAAGTTCCAGAAACCATAGAGTGTGCCTGCTTAAGCGGCTAATTGTCCATATTACCCTTTCATGATTCAGCTGATGAATAGGGTCATGAAAGGACTTTGGATCTACTCTCTCACTATGACTATGCCCTTTGCTAGTATCTTGCTGTTGTGATGTGAGATTTTGCATATAAGCTGATAAATATTTTGTATGTCTTTATTTGTAACTTAGGCAAAACTAAGTCAGAAAAGTGAATTTTATGACAGAGTTGGGGGAAGTGCTTGAAATAAATGTTTCTCTGCTAGAGTTTCTCTATCAACCCCCACACAAAGCCAGGTTGCCTAACTTCCATGCTTTACCTCAAGAGATGGTTTTGGGGGATGGCAAGTTTTAAGATGTTCTATTCCCCCATTGGTCTGAAGTATGGCTATTTGGAACTGGCTTGTATCAGAAGCCTTTAAGTATCACAACACCCTGTTGGCTCTAGGGGTTGGACAGATAATCTATACATTTGCTCACTCCTTCACTCTCTTTCTTACTAACATCTGATGAAGGAGCATCTCTCTCTCTTACCAAACTGCTGAATGACCATCTCACACCATGAACTGAAAAGGACAACACAATGAAGAGCACAGCTCGGCAGCCATATTAAGACAGGCATGTTGCCTGTTCTGAAGAAAGCTGACCACAAATGATGACTTAACTAGAGGCATTTTTAGTAACTAACAAGTCTGTGTGCCACCTGAAACTACACATCAGCATTTGTCAGGTTGTATGGTTGCCAATATTCAAATGTACTTTGCATATTGTTATTATTTATGAATATTATCAATAATACATTATTTAAAATTGTAACTTAACACCTGCTTGTCTTTTACTACACTTAGTTGCCTGAGGTTATAGATGTAGAAGGGAATGTGGGGAGAGGTTATATACTTAATACCTTATAAACAGTGGTAAGTCTGTGAGATTTGAGGCGTTCTGACAAAGGCTACATATTAATACAGTAATACAAAAGGGGAAAGTAGAACAGTATATTACTCTACCAAGACAAAACACTTGCTCAGAATGAACAAGTGTCTAAGAAAGTTCTTTTTTTGGCTGGCGATTTCATTATTGTCACGCTTGGGTCACAAAGTTGAACAGGTTCACTCAGGGTTTTCAAGAGACAGACACTTTATTCAAATACAGGTGAAACAAACACATGTCTCTTTCAGGAGTGATCCTGGCACACTGTCAAGCCGGTCACCACAGCACTGCCTCTTGACCAAAAGAACACAAAATCTTCCTCCTCAAAGGGGTGCGGTGGCTCTGGAGTGCCGACCAGAGCAAAGGATGTTTGGGGGAAGACAGACAAGGCAGTGAAACATTAGGATAGCCGTGGCGAGGTCTTTTCCGAAGCCCCGCACAAGATGCAGATCATGCAGTGTGGCAGCAAGCAGCGGGCTAGAAGCTCATCCCGCAAAGAGAAGATGAAAAGCTATGTTTGTTTCGGATTGTATCACTGTTGAAAAGGGTCCCCTTTGGGCCGCGTTCACCCTGTTCACAATGTATATTAGTTCAATTCAAATTGGTCAATATCACAGTGCCTCAGGACAAAAACATTTCCTGTTCATTTCCATATCTTGATTCACTTAACTAGTCTGCACAATCTATTTCCTGTCTCCAACTCAAAATGGACTTAAAACTCCACCCTGGTGTTACATTATGGGCAATCTATTTCCTGGTTTGCTATTAGAACATTAGAACACTCTAGATGAGAACAGGCCATTCAGCCCAACAAAGCTCAATAGTCCTATCCACTTATTTTTTCCAAGAAAACATCAGGTCAAGTTTTGAAAGTCCCTAATGTCTTACTGTCTACCACACTACTTGGTAGCTTATTCCAAGTGTCTATCGTTCTTTGTGTAAAGAAAAACTTCCTAATGTTTGTGCGAAATTTACCCTTAACAAGTTTCCAACTGTGTCCCCATGTTCTTGATGAACTCATTTTAAAATAACAGTCTTGATCCACTGTACTAATTCCCTTCATAATTTTAAACACTTCAATCATGTCACCTCTTAATCTTCTTTTGCTTAAACTGTAAAGGCTCAGCTCTTTAATCTTACCTCATAATTCAACCCCTGTAGCCCTGGATTATCAGCCTAGTCGCTCTTCTCTGGACCTTTTCTAGTGCTGCTATGTCCTTTTGTAGCCTGGAGACCAAAACTGCACACAGTACTCAAGATGAGGCCTCACCAGTGCATTATAAAGGTTGAGCATAACCTCCTTGGACTTGTACTCCACACATCGTGCTATATATCCTAACATTCTGTTAGCCTTCTTAATGGCTTCTGAACACTGTTGGGAAGTTGATAGCTTAGAGTCCACTATGACTCCTAAATACTCATACGGTGTACTCTCAATTTTTTGACTGCCCATTGTGTATTCAAACCTAACATTTTTACTTCGTCTGTGTAATACTTTATATTTACTGACATTAAATTTCATCTGCCACAAATCTGCCCAATTCTGTATGCTATCCAAGTCCTTCTGTAATGAATTCCAAATTTTCTGCTAATCCACCTATCTTGGTATCATCTGCAAACATAACCAGATTGTTACTTATAATCCTATCTAAATCATTTATTTAGCACTGACCCCTGTGGAACACCACTCTTAACATCGGCCAGTTCTGATGGGGTTCCTCGCACCATCACCCTCTGCTTCCTGTGTCTGAGCCAATTCTGCACCCATCTAAAAACATCACCCTGAACTCCCACTTCTTTTAACTTGATGCCCAACCTCTCATGTGGCACCTTATCAAATGCTTTCTGAAAGTCCAGATAAATAATATCATAAGCTCCACTTTGATCGTATCTTTTGTTGCCTCCTCATAGAATTCCAACATGTTAGTAAAACACGACCTCCCTCTTCTGAACCCATGCTGACTGTTCAGAATAACTCCTGTCCTTGCCAGATGTTGCTCAATTTTATCCTTAATAATGCCTTCCATTAATTTTCCTGTGATTCATGTTGAGCTTACTGGGCTATAGTTGCTTGGATCTGCCCTGAAACCCTTTTTATATAATGGGATGATATTTGCCATTTTCCAGTCCTTGGAATCTCCCAGTGTGCAGTGACTTTCTAAAAATATGTGTCAAGGGTTTATATATGTAATCACTAGCCTCCTTAAGAACATGAGGATAAATATTAAATGGGTCTTGGTGATTTGTTTGATTTCATCTTATTTAATCTGAGCAGCACTTCTCCCTCTACAATTTCCAAATCCCTCAGTACCTCCTTAGTAGTCGTGTTTACCTCTGGGAGGTTATCCACTTGCTCACTTGTAAACACCTCAGAAAAATGTAAGTTTAGGGCATCTGCTATTTCATTGTCTGTATCTTTTAATTCCCTTTACTATTCCTGATGAACTTGACCTCCTCCTTAACTGTTCTTTTACTACTAAAATACTGAAAGAATCTCTTGGGGTCTTCTTTGCCTTATCTGCTATATTCCTCTCAACTGTCTTTTAGCCTTCCTGATATCCTTCTTAATGGTTGCCCTCATGTTCTCATATGCTCTACGATTCACTTTGCAGTCATTAGTCTTATATGCCTTATACAGCAGTTTTTTCCTTTGCAACTTCTTTTTTAAATCTTTATTAATCCATCGTGGAGTTTTTTTTAGTTTCCTATTAATTCCAAATTTAGGTATGTATCTGTCCTGCATTACATGTAAAACATTTTAAACCTGTTCCACTGCTCCTCGACTGTCTCCACATTTAAAAGCTTATCCCAGTCTATCCTACATAGACTTTGTCGCATCTGCTCAAAATTAGCCCTACCTTAAGTTCAACTTAACAATTTTAGTCTTTGCATCTGTACTCTTACAAAATACTGAGAATTGTATTACATTATGGTCACTTGACCCTAGTGGTTCAATCACCTCTACACCCTCAATTCTATCCTGATTATTACAAAGTACTAAATCCAATCCACCCCGTGTTGGTGTTTTAACATGCTGTGTTAAAAAACAGTCACTGATTACTTCTAAAAACTCCCGCTCTTGTGCGCCTCCATCTGCAAGGTTATCCCAATTAATAGTTAGATAATTAAAGTCCCCATGACTGTAATATTTCCCTGTAAACTTGCCTTTTTGATATTACTAAAAAGATGTGTGTTGAAATTACTGTCTGAATTGGGTGGTCTATAACACACTCCTAAAATGAGACCTTTTTCCCTAATATTTTCCAGGCGAAGCCACATGTCCTCACTAAGATGGGGCTCATCATCCAACTGAAGATGACTTACATTTAAACCCTGTTTGGCATAAACAGCAACCCCACCTCCTTTTCTGTTCTGTCTATCCTTCCTAAAAAATGTGTATCCCTCTATGTTACACTCATCCCCATCTTTGTTATTTAGCTAGGTTTCCATTATTGCTATATCATAATTATGCTCTGCTACATACAACTCCAACTCACTTACCTTATTTTTGATACTTCTAGCATTAAGGCAAGCTATTTTTAATGTGTTAGATTAAGTTCATTGTCGTATACCCAATAATATAATGAAAATTCGTACTTGCAAGTATGATAAAAACAAAAAATACTGTATTTATCAAAAATGAACAACAATTGTACTGTAACAAAGTTATAACATTTAACAAACAATTAGAAGATGTTCAATTACACAAAAAATATTCTGCCCAATTACAGTGCAACAAGTATGATAGCACAGGAAGGAGGATTGCAAGGTGACATTCAAAAGTCTTATTAATTGGCGGAAAAAATGTTTTTGTAAGACTTTAAGTGCAGACTGTTATACTCTTATGCCATTCACCATAGAACAGGTAGAGAAAAAAAAAGTTCTTATTTCCTGAGTGACTGATTATAATGGCCTTCTTCCTGAAGCAATACAGAGTAAAGATGTTTTAAATTGGTGAAAGCTGCATTATAATGAGAGCCTGATCTGTCTTCATCACAACCTGTATACTCAGCATTCAGAATTCAAACAACTATAAACAAAATAGAAAAGGCTCTATTTAACATTTATAGAGGATACAAAATACCCATAATGACATGACAAGTTTCTTGAGGCCACTATAGAAGAACAGGCACTAATGATTCTTATTTTATATAGTAGCCATATGAATGGAACATCTAATATTGTTTATAAGGGTGCCTAAAGCTTAAAACTGTTGACTATTTTCAAGGTACTCCAATAACTGTTTCTCTGTTTTCTAATGTCAGCAATTAGCTCCTTAGTTTTGGTAACATTAAGAGCGAAGTTATTTTAAATGCACCAACCGTTCTGGGAGCTCCAAAAGGAATTGTCTGCTGTAACACTATAAACTTTGTTTCATTACAATAACATGGAAATTGTTCCTCTTAAAAAAGCCAGTCCCTATTAAACAACAACAGATAAAATAAGATTCATTTGGATTTGAGACTAAACTGTATTTAAAGATATAACCAAAGAAATGACAGTAGTAACTTTAGAAGAAAAAGAAGGCA
This sequence comes from Polypterus senegalus, assembly GCF_016835505.1. NCBI lineage: Eukaryota > Metazoa > Chordata > Cladistia > Polypteriformes > Polypteridae > Polypterus > Polypterus senegalus. Next base: position 90,637,107 of record NC_053155.1, on the reverse strand, counting down.
ATCTTAAAGCAGAAGGTTTAAAACAAAGCAGACACTTAAACACAGACATCCTTTGTAGTACAACTGATTAAAGCTTTATGGAAAAAGGCTGGTAATGGTATCAATGATCTTGAAATAAGGGAAGCATAACATTTTAGAGATTTCTCGAAAGTTTTGACTGCCACATTCCGTCTGATCATTTGCCTGAGGATATCTTTAAAGTTAGATGAATGGAGATACTAAACTGAAAACAGAGTCTCTTCCAAAAAAAATTAAATTCTAAAGTTCTGTCTGCAAAGGAAAAAATAACATAAAATAATATAGTCTAACATAACATTCTCAAACCCACATAATCCAATTCAGAGTTGTAGGGCAATATATATATATAAATGTTATGAAAATGAGAGCAAAAGGGCTGACTTTGAAAACTGAATAGCAGTCGCTAGAATTACTGAGTAATCTTTTCAAAATTAATGAAACACTGGAAACAATATAGTGAACTGTAATGAACACCAAGGTACTGAAACTGACTAAAAAGATTAAAACAGTGCATATTTTCAGTTATGCCTTTATTCATACCAACATAAAGCTGAAGTATAGAGAACTGTGAATGCAAACGACTCATATGGGTAAATATTCAGTAGTGGTGGTTTAGTCTGAGAGGCTTTTCTGACAGAATCCTTTTAAAAGTAGGTTATTTAGTGAAATTATAGCTGCCATTACTAAAGTTAGGGTTTTTTTTTATAAAGTGATGGCAATATTTGTTTAACAAAATATATTTTTAAATGTTTTGCAGAAGTTGTGCATGTATATTACATATATTACATATACTAGATTTTGCATAATAATTAATAATAATAATGCTTTGCATTTATATATAACGCTTTTCTCACTGCTCAAAGTGCTCTGCATTTGCAGGTTAAGGGCTTTGCTCAACAGAGCAGAGTCCCTATTGGCATTTACGGGATTCAAACCGGCAACCTTCTGATTGCCAGTGCAGATCCCTAGCCTCAGAGGCACCACTCCTGATATAAATTTGTTTGTCTTTAATACTTCTATGATATGCCCCATATTATATTCATAACAGTAAACTTAAAACATCAGTACTTTAACACAAAACTATCAAAGCCATTCCCTGAAAATACTGTTAACAAATAACTGGAAATCAGCAGACAAATAAGCCCATCCATAGAAATCACTAGCCACACTTTCTTTGATGTACACCTCCCTTAGCTTGCTTTTATGGCTTGATAGAAGACCTAAACATCACTTGGGCAGTGGAACACACAAAAGCAAATCATTATGGCATTTACCCTCCTCAGGTGAGATGGTTACATTAATTCCTTTTTTTTGGCTAAATATTTTGTCAGTTAGTAGATTTGCTAGCAAACAGCATTTGCAGTAAAGAGGATTTAATAGCACTTAAACATAAACAATGGCCGAGGACTCTGTTATGAATAATTTGATCTTTTCAAAAAATCTTTTATTATTATTATTATTATTATTATTATTATTATTATTATTATTATTATTATTATTACAATGAGACATATGTCTGTTATAGGCAAAACAATAACAATAATCAGGACAGAGCAGGGGGGTATTCCACGAAGTATGTTTATCAAGTAAAGCTCGCTTAAATCAAGATGCTGGGCTTATCTGAGCCAATTTGGATTACACCAAAGAGGATTAGGGGACCATGTCCTAGTCTAGTATTGACTAAGAGTGGGTTGGCTTAGCAGAGTCTTGTAGATTGAGAGTTTATGAAATTGTCGCTTGATTAGAAACTACATTTTTTTTAGCATGTTTATTGTTGCTGAAATCTCTTTTAAATGAATCTTTTATATTAATTACAAAATGATAAACCCATTATAACCTACACTATTCATTGAAAATAAAGGACATTTAAATTATGTCATTCATTACCACTAATTTTTTCGGTGACAGGATTTTTTGTAATATGTATGTTGTTGCATTCTTTGTTACAGTATTGTTTAAATTTTTTGCAAAGTAATAAAACATTTAAAGCTACACTGTTTTTTTAAAAAAGGACAAGAATTTACAGCATATCACATGTAGTACTAGGGTGTTGTACCATGTTAGCCATTAATGATGTGGTAAGAAATTAAGCAAAATGACACCTTTTACATCTTGCCTGAAGAAGGGGCCTGAGATGCCTTGAAAGCTTGCATATTGTAATCTTTCTAGTTAGCCAATAAAAGGTGTCATTTTGCTTAACTTCTTAACATATCACATGTAAATTATGTCATTCATTACCATTGCTCTTTTTTGTTACTGAGAGACAAAAAGAAAATGTATAGTAATAAAAAAAGGTTATGTTTGTTTCTTATAGATAAATGTATGCCTCAGGATCTTAGCAATTAGGATTTAACCCCCTCTTGCCAATTGCTGTGGGCAGGTGATTGCACACTTCATACCTTTGTTCATTTCACCTATACTCCTCTCTAATCTCATCATCCAACTGATTATTTTTTCTTCTTTTTAGGTTTGTATAACTTAGGAGTCATCAACATTCTTATTGAGTTCTCAAAGCATTTTTTTTACCTGAAAAGGTAAGTCGCTATTATGGACGTTTTTTGTTTTTTCTTTTAGGACAAGCAGTAAGTATTCTGGGATGTCTGCTTAATGTTGTTTTTGTAGAAATTGCATTCATTTGGTTATTTAGCGCTAAATTTCTGATGCATACCACAAGAAGGTAGAATGCATTCAAAGGTCTCCTAATCTTGATTTATTCTAGGATGTATTTTTCTAATATTGTCTGTTCTTGGTGTATTCTAATAGTAGAACTTGTTGTATTTGTTTGTGTATTCAGGTGTTTAAACAATCGGGTAGCTTCTTGGCTCTTTAGCTTGCTGTTTTTAGGTCTTAGGGTAACCTTTATTAAGTTTTTTATGCCTGGACTAAAGCAGCTCTTTTGGTCTCATTTTTTCTTTTTTTTTTTTTATAATGGCCGCGTTTCTTTTGTTGAGATATTATAAATCAACTATTATTTCTTTATTAACTACTGAAAGGACTGCCAATGTCTCTGTTAAATGTTTTCTATTTTTTTGACAATTAAAATGCTAAACTTTTCCAAGCTGTGCCATGATACATCATGAATCCCCTTAAAATCACAGATCCTCAATTTTCTTTGTTGATATATTGATATATTAATCCAAAATTTTTGATATATATATTTTGAGATATTGCACTCTGTGTTTTCCGAACCATGATAGATTTTATCAATGATCTGTTGAGGTTGGTTACATCTTGGCCAGAGCGGGGGTGGATCCAGTTGTCATTGTCCACGTTGGAACAAATGACATACATAAGGGTAGTCTGTCAGTTCTGCGATCCAAATTCAAAGAGTTAGGTACCAGGCTGAGGAGCAGAACTGACAAGGTAGTCTTCTCCGAAGTTCTGCCTGTGCCACGCGCCAGTCCAGGTAAGATTGAGGAGATTAGAAGGCTTAACGCGTAGCTCAAATCTTGGTGCAGGGTAGAAGGGTATAGGTTTATGGGGCATTGGGACTCCTTTTGGAACAGATGGGACCTGTTCCGCCGTGACGGGTTACATCTGAACCGGAGGGGCACCAATGTATTGGGGAGGCATATGTGTAGGCTAGTCGAGGATTGTTTAAACTAGGAAATGGGGGGGCAGGGAGTTTAGGACAGGCCAGATTTAGATCTATACATGGAAGAACAAACAATGGTGTAGAAATAAAAATGCATAGTAATGTAAATTTTAAGCAAACACGTAAAGATAGAAGGATTAACACATTAAAAATAGCTTGCCTTAATGCTAGAAGTATCAAAAATAAGGTAAGTGAGTTGGAGTTGTATGTAGCAGAGCACAATTATGATATTATAGCAATAACGGAAACCTGGCTAAATAACAAAGATGGGGATGAGTGTAACATAGAGGGATACACATTTTTTAGGAAGGATAGACAGAACAGAAAAGGAGGTGGGGTTGCTGTTTATGCCAAACAGGAATTAAATGTAAGTCATCTTCAGTTGGATGATGAGCCCCATCTTAGTGAGGACATGTGGCTTCGCCTGGAAAATATTAGGGAGAAAGGTCTCATTTTAGGAGTGTGTTATAGACCACCCAATTCAGACAGTAATTTCAACACACATCTTTTAGTAATATCAAAAGGCAAGTTTACAGGGGATATTATAGTCATGGGGACTTTAATTATCCAAATATTAACTGGGATAACCTTACAGATGGAGGAGCACAAGAGCAGGAGTTTTAGAAGTAATCGCGACTGTTTTTAACACAGCATGTTAAAGCACCAACAAGGGGTGAAGCCTATCTGGATTTAGTATTCTGTAATAATCAGGATAGAATTGAGGGTGTAGAGGTGATTGAACCACTAGGGTCAAGTGACCATAATGTAATACAATTCTCAGTATTTTGTAAGAGTACAGATGCAAAGACTAAAATTGTTAAGTTGAACTTTAGTAGGGCTAATTTTGAGCAGATGCACAAAGTTTAAGTAGGATAGACTGGGATAAGCTTTTAAATGTGGAGACAGTCGAGGAGCAGTGGAACAGGTTTAAAAATGTTTTACATGTAATGCAGGACAGATACATACCTAAATTTGGAAGTAATAGGAAACTAAAAAATCTCCACGATGGATTAATAAAGATTTAAAAAGAAGTTGCAAAGGAAAAACTGCTGTATAAGGCATATAAGACTAATGACTGCAAAGAGAACCGTAGCGTATGAGAACATGAGGGCAACCATTAAGAAGGATATCAGAGAGGCTAAAAGACAGTTGGAGAGGAATATAGCAGATAAGGCAAAGAAGACCCCAAGAGATTCTTTCAGTATTTTAGTAGTAAAAGAACAGTTAAGGAGGAGGTCAAGTTCATCAGGAATAGTAAAGGGAATTAAAAGATACAGACAATGAAATAGCAGATGCCCTAAACTTACATTTTTCTGAGGTGTTTACAAGTGAGCAAGTGGATAACCTGCCAGAGGTAAACACAACTACTAAGGAGGTACTGAGGGATTTGGAAATTGTAGAGGGAGAAGTGCTGCTCAGATTAAATAAGATGAAATCAAACAAATCACCAGGCCCAGATAATATTTATCCTCGTGTTCTTAAGGAGGCTAGTGAGTACATATATAAACCCTTGACACGTATTTTTAGGAAGTCACTGTGCACTGGAGAGATTCCAAAGGACTGGAAAATGGCAAATATCATCCCATTATATAAAAAGGGTGACAGGGCAGATCCAAGCAACTATAGGCCAGTAAGCTTAACAAGCATCACAGGAAAATTAATGGAAGGAATTATTAAGGATAAGATTGAGCAACACATGACAAGGACAGGAGTTATTCTGAACAGTCAGCATGGGTTCAGAAGGGGGAGGTCGTGTTTTACTAACATGTTGGAATTCTATGAGGAGGCAACAAAAGGATACGATCAAAGTGGAGCTTATGATATTATTTATCTGGACTTTCAGAAAGCATTTGATAAGGTGCCACATGAGAGGTTGGGCATCAAGTTAAAAGAAGTGGGAATTCAGGGTGATGTTTTTAGATGGGTGCAGAATTGGCTCAGACACAGGAAGCAGAGGGTGATGGTGCGAGGAACCTCATCAGAACTGGCTGATGTTAAGAGTGGTGTTCCACAGGGGTCAGTGCTAGGGCCGCTGCTATTTTTAATATATATAAATGATTTAGATAGGAATATAAGTAACAAGCTGGTTAAGTTTGCAGATGATACCAAGATAGGTGGATTAGCAGATAATTTGGAATCCGTTATATCATTACAGAAGGACTTGGATAGCATACAGGCTTGGGCAGATTTGTGGCAGATGAAATTTAATGTCAGTAAATGTAAAGTATTACACATAGGAAGTAAAAATATTAGGTTTGAATACACAATGGGCGGTCGAAAAATCGAGAGTACACCTTATGAGAAGGATTTAGGAGTCATAGTGGACTCCAAGCTATCAACTTCCAAACAGTGTTCAGAAGCCATTAAGAAGGCTAACAGAATGTTAGGTTATATAGCACGATCTGTGGAGTACAAGTCCAAGGAGGTTATGCTCAACCTTTATAATCTCATATGTGCGTGAAAAATCGTGAATTGCTCAAGCCTGTCTTGAGTTATCTGATCCTCAATTGGAAATAAGGCATATTCAAGCAATATTTGCTGAGCTAACTCTCAACTTCAGAAGCACATTTCATGGAATACTCCTCCAGGGGTCTACAATAATCAACAAAAATGAATGGACTTGATAAGCTTAAGGTAGTATACCAAGCAATGTTGGACCAAAAATAAAGAGAAACCTTGAAAGACAATAGAAAAGATATTAAAAGCTAAAAATTACATCAGGATCTATATATATAATTGACTAAGTTGCCCAACCATGGGATACACATGACAGAGCCCTGCCCGCCAACTCTAACCCTCCTCCCGCATACACCCTTCCTCTCGAGGCATGCTCACTGCCTGCTCATGTGCCCGCACGTAACTCCTCACCAAACACAGCCTCAGTCGCTTTTGTCTCTGCTACAGTCCACATGCACCTCTGAGCCACATTGACTTTTCATTGTTCTTTTAGGTTCCGGCTGCTATTCTATATATATAATCGACCAAGTCGCCCGACCATGGGGTACGCACAACAGAACCCCACCCGCCAACTCTAACCCTCCTCCTGCGTCATGGGGTACACACGACAGAGCCCCGCCCGCCAACTCTAACCCTCCTCCCACGTCCACCCTCCCTCTCGAGGCATGCGCACTGCCTGCTCATGTGCCTGCAACCAACACCTCACCAAACACATGTTTACACACTGCATACAGCGATTCCCATCCGTGACAAACATGTTTCTTCTTAAATGGTCCTGCAGGAACAGGGAAAACCTTTGTCTACAAAACCCTGATTCATACCATCAGAGCTTGGAAGCTAGGACCATCGTCCTGCTTCCAGCTCAAAACCGGTCCCGCCCACACGCAGCCGACACGGCATTTCTCGATTCCTATTTGTCCTCTTCCAAACCCCTCCCCATGCTGCCAGCGGCTCCTCTTCAAAACCAGTCCCGCCCACACGCAGCCGACATGGCATTTCTCACCAAGCTTCTCAAGTACACTTACAAAATAAAGCAAACTCTACATGCAGCGAAAATTTACTTCTCCAGCTAGATTCCATGCTCTGAACCATCAAACCCTTCGCTAAATCACATAAACACATTCATGAAATCGCTCAGTCCAATCCAACAGCATCTGTACAAATGCTTTTCGAGGAAAACCCTAGGCAGGATTTACGATGATACTATGCCCCAACATGTCACACCAATGTTGCAGCAATTTCTGTCGAAGGAGATGGTGAACCGCCTGCCGAAATGGACATTTGCATCTGTCCCATAGGCAGCTCCTGTAAACAGATTTCCACACTCAATATGAACTGCGATCCTATGGTTTACCCACTTTTTTTGCCTTATGGAGACATTGGCTGGCATAAAGATTTACAAAATGTTCCTGATAAAAGAACCGGCAAGCGAAGAAGGCTTACTCAATGCCAGTTTTACACATACAGATTAGCAATGAGGAATACATTTAGTATTTTGCACTCCAGTGGCGAACTATTCCAACAGTACGTCGTAGATGCATATGTTAAAACAGAGGGCACATGTCTCAGCTATCTCAGATTAGATCAACAAGATTTGCGCGTGGAACAATACAAAGGACTGTCAGACGCACTGCAAGCAAACGCTGAAAATAACAACGTACATGTAGACAAAATGATCATATTACAGTCCACATTTCCAGGAAGTCCAAGATATATGCAACAAAACTATCAGGATGCCATGGCCATAGTACGTAAATATGGATAGCCTCATTTATTTATTACTTTCACATGTAATCCTGCTTGGACGGAAATTCTACATGCACTGTCGGATACCCAAAGACTGGAGCACAGACCTGATATTGTAGTACAAGTCTTTTGGATTAAGCTGCAGGGATTACTTAGAGGCATTCTACAACAACATCTTTTTGAGGTTGTCATTGATTATATTTACGTAATGGAATTTCAGAAGTGCAGCCTTTCTCATACCCACATGCTGTTTACTCTTCACAATAATTCTAAAAACCAGTCTTCAGCCATGGTCAGTTGTATGTGGCTTTTTCTCGGGTTAGATCTTTCGACTCATTATCTGTCGTCACCACCAAAACACCTATTCACAACTGCGTCTTTCAAGAAGTATTTATTTCTTCTTGATTTCTGCATTCTTTTCTCACCATTTTCTGTTCCTATTCTTACACCTCCATATGCTACTGTGGGCTTCGGCTAGTTGATAATATTCTGTTAAATAGAAATATTGTAGAAAATGAGAAAGACCATCCAAAGAGATTGTTTTAGTACTTCAGTAGTAAACATTATGATTTTACCAGGGCTCTGTCAAGTTTTCTTGGGTTAAGTTGTATTATTTCAGTTTGTTTTTTTTTGTTAATATTTGTTTAATCATATGTTATTTTCATATAATGCATTTTAGTTTTCAAATTATTTTATATGCTGGGCCCAAGGGGGTGAGGCCCTTCTAACCACAGCTTTGGAGATCATCACCCTCAGCCTATACACAGGCCTGAGATGCCCAATGTCATTCAGCCCAACACTTTTTTTTTCACTGTTTTTGCTTTTAAATATGTTGGGTTTTGGATTTTTTTTTTAAATCTACCCTTGGTTTATGATTTCGGATTTTGTTTAATTTGTGTTGCATCATGTAAACTCCTACTGCATTTTTGAAAATACTTCTTGTCTGGTTTCAAAAAAAAAAGAATGGTCAATAAGGAGGTAAAGTACATTGTTAACATTAAAAGTGCACTGAAATATAGCCAAGTCAGCTTCGGAAGCATGCACAGGTACAGTGTGTTGCTGCACCCACTACATGTCGAAATAGCTCGGGACCCTTGTTGGCAACCCCCCCGGCAGACACGCGGTCCAGTCTTACCCTCCAGAAATGACCCTTTATCTACCGCAGCCAGGTGTTACGTGGGCGACCCCTTGGCCTGGCCCAGCCACTTGGGTCCCCAACAATTAGGCTCTTATGAGCCGGATCACCCTCTGGGAAACGTGCCACATGGCCGTAGTGCCCCTCACAAAGCAGGTAATGTGCCTCATTCAGGACTCCATGACCAGCTGCTCATTCGACACAAAGTCAAACTAATGGTACCCAAGGATTTTCCAGAGAGACTTCAAAGGAGTCCAGTCTTCGCCTCAGGTCACTGGATAGCATCCATGTCTCACAATCATATAGTAAGACAGGAAGCACCAGGACTCTAAAGACTTGGACCTTCGTCCTTTTGCACAGATATCAGGAGCAACACACACCCATTTCCAGTGACCTCATGACCCCCATACTCTCCCAATCCATATACTGACTTCACAGGAAGAGTCACCAGAGACATGAATGTCACTGCCAAGTTAAGTAAACTTCTCAACAAGGTCAACACTCTCTCTGCAAACAGACACTCTGCTGATGGCTGTGCCCAAAAGGTCATTAAAGGCCTGGATCTTGGTTTTTATCCAGGACACTCGCAAGGCCAGACCTTAGACTCCTCACTCAGTCTTCCGAGTGTCCTGATCAGAGCCTCCATTGACTCCGCGAAGATCACAGCGTCAGCAAATTCAAGATCCATGAATCTTTCCTCACCAACAGATACCCCACAGCCGCTGGACCCCACGGCCTTGCCCAACACCCAGTCCATACAAGCATTGAACAGAGTAGGAGCAAGAACACAGCCCTGACAAACCCCAGTTTCAACTGGGAAACTCACAGTACCAGTGTACAGGCCAGCCATGATATCCAGCAACCATGAGGGGATACCGTTAACCCTCAGGATGTACCTCAGGGCAGCTCAATCAAATGAGTCGAACTCTTTGTGAAAATCGACAAAGGCTGCAAAGAAATGGCTGCCAATATTCGCGTTTGCGCTCTATGAGAACCCTCAGTGCCAGGATGCGGTCGATGGTAGACTTCTTAGGCATAAAACTAGTCTGTTCCGGTCACTGGCAGGTGAGCAAGTGATCACGGATCCTATTGAGGACGACCCTACCAAGGACCTTACCTGGCACCGAGAGCAGTGTTATCCCCCTGTAGTTGCTGCAATCCAGGCGATCACCCTTCCCTTTCCAGATAAGGACGACAAGTCCCGTTTTCCAGTCAGTTGGGATATTGTCAGTCTCCCAAATGGAAGCAAAGATTGCTTGCAATGCCAGGAGGACAGCCCTACAACCAGCCTGGAGAAGTTCACCCCGGATACCACAGATCCCTGCAGCCTTTCCCCCATCAGCTGATTCACCACCTGTGCAATCTTAGTGAGATTGGGTGGTTCACAGCTAACTGGAGGATCAGTCTCAAGAACCGTGGATCCAGAGATATCCAATGTCCTAGCCGGAGGATCAGCTTTGAACATCTGCTCAAAGTAGCCAGCCCAACGGGTCACAACTGCAGTGTCATCCATAAGGACTATTCCATCAGCTGCCCTGACTGCGACTCTTCGAGGAACAGAATCAGATGTGCGTAATGCTTTGATTCCTCTGTAAGCAGGACGTGGGTCGCTAGACCACAGATGGTGTGTCACTTGCTCACAGATTCCTCTAACAAATGCCTCTTTATCTGTCCTCAGAGCCATCCTTCATAGTTTCCCAGTACAGACCAGAGTTGCCATTGAGCCATGCACTGTGACTCCTCTTGATGATATCCAGGGTGCCCTGCAAGATGAAACACCCACTTCTGGGAACACCTTCAGGGTCTTGTCACGGAAGGTCTCCCACATCACATTAGGATCGACAGTCATACCCAAATCTGAAAGTTCCTCACATAAACTGCGTGCAAACTCATTACAAACAGCCTGGTCTTGGAGACTGGCCAAGTCCAGGCTCATTTTCCTAGAAGGTGGCAACCTACTGGACCTAAGCTGAATCCTAAGAGTAGCAACAACAAGTCTATGGTTAGAATTCACAAACTAGGCACTTCTGTAGACCCTGCAGTTTTGCAAGAGCGTCTGCCCACGAGGATGTGATCGATCTCCTTCAATGCACCACCAGTATTGGAGTACCAAGTCCAACGATGCGGTTTAGGATGCTGGAACCAGGATCCAGCGATTCGCAGCCCCTGACCTTTTGTAAAGTCAACTAACATAGAGCCACTTTTACCAGACCCATGGGGATTAAGACAATCCTCATAGCCAGTGCTGTCAATGCCAGTGGCTGCATTGAAGTCACCCATGACCAGAGGAGTGTCACCTAGTAGGCAACCATCAACCACTGAGCGAAGCTGCGAATAAAATGCCTCCCTCGCCGAGACTTCACTCACCATGGTCGGAGCATACACTGAGACAATAGACAAGGCACCCAGGGAGTGCCGTAATCTGGGTCCCATAATACGCTCGTTGAAAGGAGTGACATCGGACACCATTGGAAGAGGCCAATCCGCTACAGCAACAGCTACTCCCTGACTATGACAGCCATCAGACCGACCAGACCAATAAAAGGTGTATCCATTTACAGATATCTGGCCAGTCCCCGGTCTGTGCACCTCAGGGAGTGCTGCCACTGAAATGCAGAGTTTACGCAGCTCCTCCAACAGCCGAGGAAGATGTTCATCTTGCCGGAGAGACAAGCCGTGCCATGCGCCCACCCGTATGGGCCGCCTGAAATTGGGACCTGAGTGCTGCCGTGCAACAGGCAACACCTCAGCACCACACCAGTTCTGATCCCCAACAGACATGACCCTATTGGCTCTCCAACGGTTTCGACTCTTCCGGAGATGGGGCTTTCAAGGGCTTTCCCTCATCTCCTTCATGATGCGAGCAGCCTTCCTATGAGTGGCTGCAGCAGAGCTACTCCCGCAGAGAGCAAAAAGGAGTCCTTTCTGTAGTCTCAGAGCTTTGTGAAGTTTTTTTACAGTGGCCGGAGTGCTAATCCTGCCACCAAACCCCTTGGTTTCCCTGCAAGTTGGAGGACCACTTGCAGGGCTGGATGCAGTTCAATGTCATACCCAGGACCAGCCGAAATATATGTAAGTAAAATAGCAATCCTCAAAAATTTTAGTCTGCAATTATACATTTTAATTGTTATTTTAGTTTTATTTATATAAAAGTATTTATAATCTTGCCTTTTCTACATATTGCACACTCCTGGCATCTCACAAAAAAAGTTCATGTAGGGCAGAATTTTGGAAAATGAAGTGATTTACTTTTAATTTTAGAGAAGGGCTTGGATAAAATTCACACTTAGGTAAATCTGTACGAGATGAAATGTAATATAAGCAAATGTGAATTATTGTACATGGGAAGTTAAAATGTTGGATTTGAATTTACAACAGTAAAGGTTTGAAACTTGAAAGTGCACCTTATGAGAAGAATCCAGGAGTTTTAAAGAACTCTTTACATCCAGACAGTGCATAGAAGCCTATAATGCTAGAAATCTAACAGGGTCTAATGTTGGCCGAGAGAAAAGTAGCTCTGAACAGATGCTTTATGGTTTATTCATGACATCTTGCCTCACTCACCTGCGCTTAGGAGGCAGCCCATAAAGGTCCATAAGGTGAGTGATACTACAAGAGATAAAGATTGAACATACTAAAGCCTGTCTCTCTTCATCAACAGAACAAAAGAAGAAAAACTATAAGTCACCATCCATATTTCGGGTCAACCAAAATTGGCTTCCACTCAAAATCCCGGCTCTGTATTCCAGTGATGATGTTACTTAGGACTTTCCCGAGATGACGTCACTTCCGGCTCCTTTCAATGACATCACTTTCGGCCCGCCATAATAACGCCATTTCCAGCCCTAAATGATGACGTCACTTCCGTCAATCTGCTTATGATGTCACTTCCTGGTAAACTCATTTCCTGCCACTATTTTGCATAAAAATCCATTGTGTTCAATCCGCATCTGTCAAATGTCTATACTTTTGATCCTTTTTTGCCATTTTTTTCAACTCTTTTGTCCAGGTTATACGGGGTCATTCCCCACCTCTTTGCAAGACTTTGTGAGTTGTTATTATATCACAATGGTTATGGTAAACACCTGCTTACAATGACTACCTTCTCTGATAACACAAAAAAAAGTAATGAACAAAGTAATAAGAACAAGAAGAACCACAAGCCCTCATTAAGATTAGTTCTAAAAGGAAGAACATTAATGAAATAAAAAAGGAAAAGATGCAGTGTTTGGTATAAATGGAACTTTAAACAGAAGAAACTTGTTTGGGTAAGGAACACAAAAGGTGTTTAAGAGAATAAGTACTGAAGGCACAAGGAAATAGTGGAATTAGTGACACCTTTTGTGTTTGGGGGAAAAATACTTGGAGCCTTTTGTGAAAAAAAAAAAAAATAGAATTTAGAGAAATTCCCAGATTTGCTTTAAAATAATTAAATATGTTAAAATACATTACTGAGTAATCAGACAGAGAAAAAGATGATTGTTTCTGTGTGGTTAAAATTTACTGGAAAGGAAATGTATTTTGGGGGACCATAACTTCCACAAACTAAAATAGATCATTTTATTTTGTTTTGTAGAAAATTAAACCAGAAGGAGTTGAGGTGAATATCTGAAAATGTGTAAAAATTAAACACAATTTTTTTTAAAATACTGAAGAAATATGTAACCATTGTGGAGGATTGCCGGCTTTCCATGCCGGTCCGCCCCCCAGGCCGCCAGGAGGAGCTCTCCCGACAGCAGAATCGTGCCCCGAGGTCCAGCAGGGCCTTATGGACCTTGTAGTATTTTTACACAACCCTGCTGGATACCTTGGGGGCCACCAGGAGTCACTGTGGGGGGGGGGCTTATGGGCTCTTTTATGCCCTATGACCCGGGAGTACGTCATGGTCACGTGACAGGAAGGAACGACATGCTCCCGGGTTAAAGAAAAGGACTGATTGCCCTGACCCGGAAGGAGTAAGGAACTATGGACTGTCGGGACAGGAATACCTCCGGGTCAGGGGCTATAAAAGGACGGTGCCTCAGTCCAGACACTGAGCTGAGCTGGGAGGTAGAGGAGCAAGTGTCTGGGCGAGGAGGAGTGTTTATTATAGTATCGAGTATTGGATGAGTAGTGTGGAAGGTGCTTGGTGCACTGTGAGTCGCAATAAAAAGTATTGGACTTTTACCCGTTATTTGGAGTCATCCCTGAGGGTTCAAGGGCGCTATATAGCGCCTTTTTCACACCATGCTTTAAAGAAAATAAATGTAATAATTAGAAGAACTAAAATTTTGTTCAGGATGGAAAGGGATTATAGTGATCTCATCAAGATGAGCTTAATAAAAAAAAGAAGCCAGTTGATATTGGGAAGTGCTATGCAGAATTTATAACTAAAATAGTTCAATCAATGGGCTTATATTACCGTGGAAAACATCAGCTGAAATATATTAAGAATAGTAAGGGCTTTATTTTCTAATAAATGTTTCATTTAATGGCAACAATTTCTTTGGACTTTCCATTTTTGGACCTTTTCTGGCTTGGGTGTGATGTTACTGCACTGAATGACAGTTATGGTTAGGGCATTCCTATAAATTCACTTCTTTCCCATGAAACGTACTGAGCTGATTTATATCAATACTAATGCAAAAATCTCATCTATTCTAAGTCAATTTACAGCAATTCAGTAAAGACCAATCCAGTTTTCTTTAAGCATTAAAATAGCTGGTAAAGCCAAAAATAGCTGTAAATATCAGACTAATGGATTGTTTAAATGATTCTGAAAATAGTTTAAATTTATTTTATTTGTCTGTGATAATGTCTTTTAAAATAAATAAGATACAGTATACAGTATGCACCCTAAATATGAAAACTGTAAATTCCATATAATTTTACACTATGTTGTTAAGCAGACACATTCGATTGCCACTGCTAGTAAACTTTTTACAGTTCATAAAAGTCAATTTACTTCCTGCTAAGATGTTACAGTTTGCTCATCCCTCAGTGAGGAGTTCACCTTTTATTTGTCTTTGCTAATTGAAATGCTTAACTTACAGGAGATAACTTCATACCAGCCTAGAAATGGGGTTAAATAAAAGGAAAAGTGTCAGACCTATGTGGGCTTTTATTTGTAAATGTAATGGCAGTGTGGGATTTAGGACTAACTTCTTGTTGGCCTGCCTGCAAAAATGAAGATATGCTTTTTCTTTGCATACAATTTTAAAGTTCATTAAAAGTTTTTTAAAAGTCTCGATAGTTATCTCTCAGACTAAGAACCAAATATCAAATGCGAGTGGAAATCTTAAATTATATAACCTAATTTAATTAAGATATGTGATTTTCTTGTATACTGTATACAGTTTGATAAATATAGTATGTGTTTTCTTATGTTCCGCTACTTAGTCTAGGGTGAAAAAGTTCCTAATGAGAGGGAGAGAGAGATTCTAAATGTTTTCAGATAAAGGGTAGACATTACTTCAGGGACTTTGCACGACAAAGCACAATAGGGCCCAACTGTGAATTGATTGGCACTCCAACAGTGTGATGCTAGATAAATTGCCCATTTACCTGGTTTATGCTTGAAAGCCAGCTACATTCTTTGAGCTGTAATTATCCTTTAATTTTCTTTTAATCTGAATTTTTTTCCTGTATCTGCCTCATCTACTTCTGTAACACCAGGGACTCTTGTTCTGTCACCTAGAATTTTATTTTAAGCTGCATGCATGATATAAACATCCTGTCAAAAAATTAATTACATTAAGTGAGAAGGCAGGAATGGAAGAAATCTGTAAGACACTGTAGCTGCCTAATCATCTGACCCTCTCATCTAGTGCTCAGCATGTCAATTTTTTAAAGAGGATTATAGAAGGTTCACTTAAATGTTACCAGGCAGTTATAGCAGTTTTAGCAATAATAACAGCAGAAAGCAATTGTGTTTTAAAGTAAAATTGAGGTCAATAAAAAGGTTTGTACTTTTGCTATCAAGAAACCATCACATTTCACTTCTCAGGTCTCTGTGAAAAGTTGCCATTATTGATTTTAGATTAGGTTTTATGAGCTTTTTAAATTGATTTAAGATGCATATCTCTGCTGAAGGAATGATGCTCGCAATTTGTTTCTCTGTGGGATAAAACACTCAATTCTGTTCCCGTTCACACATGAAAAGATTTCAAAGAATTAAAAGTGCATCTAACTCTCTATATGCTAGACAAAAAGTTATATCCAACAACTATAAAGATTTTATTTAATTTTAGGCTTTATTTATCTTTCAAGGTGAGTGCTATTCCTACTTTTTTCAGCACATTTATTTCAATAAAGATCATTGGGGAAAACCGATTTGAATGGCAAAACCAAAACTGGGCTGCTTGCCAGTCCACCACCTGCCATTCTGTAGTAAAACTTTAAAGGTGATACCAAATGCCTTCATTTGAAAAGATCCATAAAACTCCTTGCAGTTTAAACAAAAAAGTGCAACATATGTAAGATTATTTTATATTGAATTAGACAGGACCATAAAGACTGCATTTCTGTATAATTTTGCTATGACTGAATACTGTCGGTTGTCTGTCTATTCATTTTTAAACTCATTTCTCCCATTATGGTTTATTGGGTAGCCACAGCCTATCCCAGTAGCACTGGTGACAAGGCAGTATCCTTTCACGGAAAGGATACCAGTAATTCTGGAACTTTCACTCCCACGTACCCTCATGCATACAGTAGACACCAATCAATCTAACATGTTCATTTTTAAGCTAGTAGAATCACAGGCCAATGCAAACTTTATGCACAGAGTAACAAGGTCAGGTTTCAAGATCAGCAATCTGCTGCTGCTCTTTATTCACTCTGTCACTCGCAAGTAGAGAGCAAAATTGTGAAATGGAAGAAAAAAACGAGGTAGGAATTTCACTATTGATTCATTTGGTATGAATTATTTTATGGCAAGTAGAAAGGAATGCAAAGCTGGTATTTTGATTAGAAACAAAGGTAAAAAATGTTTGTATGCATGTATACCAATATATATATATATGTATCCATCCATCAATTATCCAACCCACTATATCCTAACTACCGGGTCACGGGGGTCTGCTGGAGCCAATCCCAGCCAACACAGGGCGCAAGGCAGGAAACAAACCCTGGGTAGGGCACCAGCCCACCACAGAATATATATACAGTGCATCCGGAAAGTATTCACAGCGCATCACTTTTCCCACATTTTGCTATGTTACAGCCTTATTCCAAAATGGATTAAATTCATTTTTTTCCTCAGAATTCTACACACAACACCCCATAATGACAACCTGAAAAAAAGTTTACTTGAGATTTTTGCAAATTTATTAAAAATAAAAAAATTGAGAAAGCACATGTGCATAAGTATTCACAGCCTTTGCCATGAAGCTCAGAATTGAGCTCAGGTGCATCCTGTTTCTCCTGATCATCCTTGAGATGTTTCTGCAGCTTAATTGGAGCCCACCTGTGGTAAATTCAGTTGATTGGACATGATTTGGAAAGGCACAAACCTGTCTATATATGTTCCCACAGTTGGCGGTTCATGTCAGAGCACAAACCTAGCATGAAGTCAAAGGAATTGTCTGTAGACCTCCGAGACAGGATTGTCTCAAGACACAAATCTGGGGAAGGTTACAGAAAAATTTCTGCTGCTTTGAAGGTCCCAATGAATACAGTGGCCTCCATCATCTGTAAGTGGAAGAAGTTCGAAACCACCAGAACTCTTCCTAGAGCTGGCCGGACATCTAAACTGAGCAATCGGGGG
This sequence comes from Polypterus senegalus, assembly GCF_016835505.1. Taxonomy (NCBI): domain Eukaryota; kingdom Metazoa; phylum Chordata; class Cladistia; order Polypteriformes; family Polypteridae; genus Polypterus; species Polypterus senegalus. Next base: position 90,619,410 of record NC_053155.1, on the reverse strand, counting down.
AGAAGGGCCTTAGTCAGGGAGGTGACCAAGAACCCGATGGTCACTCTGACAGAGCTCCAGAGGTCCTCTGTGGAGAGAGGAGAACCTTCCACAAGGACAACCATTTCTGCAGCAATCCATCAATCAGCCCTGTATGGTAGAGTGGCCAGACGGAAGCCACTCCTTAGTAACAGGCACATGGCAGCCTATCTGGAGTTTGCCAAAATGCACCTGAAGGACTCTCAGACCATGAGAAACAAAATTTTCTGGTCTGATGAGACAAAGATTCAACTCTTTGGTGTGAATACCAGGTGCCACGTTTGGAGGAAACCAGGCACCGCTCATCACCATTTCAATACCATCCCTACAGTGAGGCATGGTGGTGGCAGCATCATGCTGTGGGGATGTTTTTCAGCGGCAGGAACTGGGAGACTAGTCAGGATAAAGGGAAAGATGACTGCAGCAATGTACAGAGACATCCTGGATGAAAACCTGCTCCAGAGCGCTCTTGACTTCAGACTGGGATGACGGTTCGTCTTTCAGCAGGACAACGACCCTAAGCACACAGCCAAGATATCAAAGGAGTGGCTTCAGGACAACTCTGTGAATGTCCTTGAGTGGCCCAGCAAGAGCCCAGACTTGAATCCGATTGAACATCTCTGGAGAGATCTTAAAATGGCTGTGCACCGACGCTTCCCATCCAACCTGATGGAGCTTGAGAGGTGCTGCAAAGAGGAATGGGCAAAACTGGCCAAGGATAGGTGGGCCAAGCTTGTGGCATCATATTCAAAAAGACTTGAGGTTGTAATTGCTGCCAAAGGTGCATCGACAAAGTATTGAGCAAAGGCTATGAATACTTACAGTATGTACATGTGATTTCTCAGTTTTTTTATTTTTAATAAATTTGCAAAAACCTCAAGTAAACTTTTTTCCCGTTGTCGTTATGGGGTGTTGTGCATAGAATTTTGAGGAAAAAAATGAATTTAATCCATTTTGGAATAAGGCTGTAATATAACAAAATGTGGAAAAAGTGATGTGCTGTGAATACTTTCCAGACGCACTGTATATATGTCTCTTCTGTGGCGAGTGGCTGGGGATGGTACCCAGCCGGGACGCCCAGGAGGACCGGAGGAGGGCTTACGCCTCCTCCAGACCATGAGGGGGCAATTGTCCTTGTGGCTTTAGGGACCATGGTAATGGAGCTTAGAAGCTCAACCCTATAGGGGCCAGTGGTCACCACCAGGGGGCACCCCAATGCCTGTGGAGCCCTGGCCCTCAGCACTTCCGCCATACCAGGGAGGAAGCAAGACGGAGCTCGGGAGGAGAGGAGTGGAGGTGGACCAGAGAAAGAGAGGCATTATGAATTGCCTGGACTTTGGGGGAGTATTGGGGTTGTGTGCTGTCACTTTGTAAATATGAATCGTGTAAATAAATGTGTGTTGTGTGAACCATCGGTGTCCACCTGTCTGTGTCTGGGCTGTTTCCCACACTTCTTATACAGTATAATACGCTACTGTGGCTGTTCGTTTGTCTGTCCAGGATTTTAAATCACCTGTAGCTCGCAAATCATTTCACCTATTGACTTGAAATTTGGTACACATATACTACGTGACGTCTACTATCCGCTTTCGGGGTGATGATTTTTATTACTGTTTTATTTTTAGTTTATTTTATTATAGAATCAACTCTCGGCAGCACGCAGCTCTCATTCTCATTCCCTACCACCTTCGCTAATCATTCTTGAGGCAGATTGAAGACTGAAGTGCCAGCTTAAGTGAAAAATTAAAGAAAACGTACTAAGTAATTGCAACACAAAATCTAACTTAATCAGTTTTAACACGAAAAGATGCAGACAAAAGAAGAGAAGCAGTGGGCCGCTAGGGTGGAGAAAAGAAGAGCTGCTCAGGAAGCATCAAGCACATCAACCTCTGAGCAAACAAATGCTAAACGTACAGAGAAAGAGGAGGAAAACTAGGAATGCTCAAGTCAAGTGTATTCACTGCACATTATCGTGCAGTATGCCGTGTCACACACGTGCGCATGGGAGGCAGTTAAAGGGCTTGAGTAAGGGCAGTTCCGAGACATACCAGGATGTGGCAGAGTGCACTAACTCTTTTTCTCCCTTGCCTGCAGACCATTCACGAGAGATTCCACCAGGTCCTCTGGATGTCACTTCTGGGACCGAGCCAATGGAAGGAGACCTTGCCGGCTCCGGCCCCTGTGATGTCACATCCGGGCTCGCACCAATGGCAGAAGACCTTCATGAGCCTGACCCCTTTGACTTCACTTCCTGTCTTCCCCTTTAAAAGCCTCCACCTTTTCCCTATTCCCTCAGTTTTGTTTTGGACTCAGTTATGTGCACAGCAGTGCTGTATTCATTTAATCAACTTTGCAGCCAGGAAATCAATTATATGGGTGGCTGCCCCAAACCTTTTCATGACTCATATGACTGCTTTTTGCGACAGCCATTACTTTTATATATATATATATATATATGTATGTATACCAAAAGTAGACTCAATATATAAGAAATGCATCTTAGATATTTCTAATCATCTTTTTAATTTCATGAGCCTTACGTGAGGCCAAGTTTAATATGATAATGTTAAAGACTAATATTATCCTGTGTACACTCTTGCAGTAAATATGTCTTGAAAAGCCCCTAAGCTCTCGCATTATTTTTCACCTAATATGTTGAAAAGTTACAAGTTCAAAAAGTGTAAATTGGACCCAAATGTAGTGATCACATTTACTGCCTTGACTGCACCGTTTCTTAATCTCTGTAGGTACTCCTCTTTAAAACCATGCTGTTACTAATGACCAGGAATGTAAGATCTTTAATAAGCCTGACAGTCGGCTCATGTATTCTTACACCAGAATTCTCACTAATTCAAAGCTTCCTACACTATGGAGGCTTGATTGGTCATATCAGACAAACAACAGTTATAAAACCCTACTTTTCTCTCTGTTTCATTTTAGATCTGCTACTCTTCTAATTATTTTAAAATGTTCAATTTTATAGCTTTTCTATCAATGCTGATCATACAGTGCTATTGTTTACTTTTAGTAGGTTCCAGATATGCTTTAAACAGTGTTAAGCATTTTATATTCCAGTTGTGACTCTAATACCTTGAATCTTGGAAGATGCGTGTTATTTATCTTGAGTTTGAAAAGTCTCCAATCTATTGTGTTGTTGCTTTTTGGCTTAGAAAAGAATGATGGTGCAGGATAGAGGAAGGGTCTCACAGGGGGCATCCTTTTTTGGAAAAATCAAAACTGCTGAAACGAGAGGTCCTCTACAAAATATTAAAAAATAAAGGGGCTTCTGGGAGTTAGAAACCTAGGCATTGTAAACAGTGTCCCAAAAAAGCATTTTTGAAAGCGCCAGAGAGAGGAAAGCCATGGGGACTAACAAGAAGCCAGAAGTGTATTACCAGGTCCAGCTAAGGCAGTAGTGAAGCTCCAGGTGGAAGAGATGGGGAACCAGTTGTAGTTCTCAGATAATATAAACCCAAAAACTACTCAAGAACTCCTATTTTGTTAATTAAAAATAGGGTTGAAGAGATGCCTGTGGACACTAGAAAGTAGTCCCTTAACATGATTCTCCGTGAAGCATTATTTCAATGATGGCTGGAGAAAAGTACCAACTGGTGACTTTAGCATTTACTTAGGCTGTTCCTGACCTCAGCAATAAACGTAATTTCAAAAATGGCTAAAATACTGTACCTACTTTGGCTTTCTGTTCAACTCAATTCAATTTATTTTTGTATAGTGGTCTTCAGCGAGTGCAGATGCAGAGTTCTGTGACAAGTTTCAAGGTAAAATGCAAATGAGTACCTGAAGATACAAAATAGTTTGAAACTACATAACTAAAGGAGGAGTGGTGGCACTGAGGCTAAGGATCTGTGCTGGTATCCCGAAGGTTGCTGGTTTAAATCCCCATCACTGCCAAAAGAGATGCTACTCTGCTGGGCCCTTGAGTAAGGCCCTTAACCATTAATTGCTCCAGGGGCGCTGTAAAATGGCTGACCCTGCACTCTGACCCCAAGGGATATGCGAAAAACCAAGTAATTTCCTTCAGGATTAATAAAGTATAATGAAAAAAATAAAAATAAATAATGCCCAGTAATATCTTATTTATTTAAGTGTGGCTAGTTGACATTAGAAGAGAGCAAAACAAAAACAGACAGCAGCATACCTGGAGAAAAACATTCTGCAATGGGGTCAATGCTGGGCTGTCTAATGTGATGACAGAATCTTGCTGTCTTTTGATTGCAGGGCTCACAGTACCTCATGTACCTCTTCTATGGGTAGGAAAACAGAGTGGAAGTGGAGCAGTGGCACCATGTGACACAGCAGGATACAGAGGAAAGAAACAGAGTATAGAGGGTTAGTAATGGTTAATAATTATTTATATTTGTGCACAAATGACAAATAAAAATGTCACAAACTCGAACAAGTGCCATAGCAAGGAGTCTAAAACAGAACTGAGGGGATAGGGGAAAGGTGGAGGCTTTTAAAGCTGTCAGAACCGGAAGCCATAGTCTCGGGCCCGGAAATTATATCAGAGGGACTGGAATTGGAAAGGTCTTCATCCAGAGGTTTGGACCCAGAAGTGACGTCAACAGGACCAAGCGGAATTTCCTATGAGCGGTCTGCAGACAAGCAAGAAAAGGAATCAGTGCAATCTGCCACATCCCAGTCTATTTCAGAACTGCCCTTATTCAAGCTCTTCAGCTGCCTCTCATGCGCATGTATGTGACAAGGACCATCCCCCCAGCCCAGACCCATTGGGTCGGGTGTCCCTGACCAAGAGGTCATGAACCCAAAACAGAGCATCGGCGTTGGCGTGAAGAGAGCCTTGACGATGAACAAGCGAAGACTTGTACGGCTGTAGGTCAAGAAACCACCAAGTGACCCGCGGATTCGACCCCTTATACAAGTCAAGTCAAGTTGGGGAGCATGCACTGGTACAGTGCATTGCTGCACCCACTACACGATGAAACAACTCGGGATCCCAGTTTGCAACCCCCCAGGCAGACACGCGGTCTAGTCCCACCCTCCGGAAATGACCCTCTATCTGCCGCAGCCAGGTGTTACGTGGGCAACCCCTTGGCCTGGTCCAGCCACTCGGGTCCCCAACAATGAGGATCTTCTGAGCCGGATCACCCTCTGGGAAACACACCACATGGCTGTAGTTCTGTAACTGATGCTCCCTAACAGTGCAGGTAATGTACCTCATTCAGGACTCCATGAGCAACTGATCATTCGAAACAAAGTCAAACCAACGGTACCCAAGGATTCTCCAGAGAGACACAGTACCAAAGGAGTCCAGTCTTTGTCTCAGGTCACTGGATAGTGTCCATGTCTCACAGCCATATAGCAAGACAGGAAGCACCAGGACTCTAAAGACTTGGACCTTCATCCTTTTGCATAGGTATTGGGAGCGCCACACACCCCTTTCCATTGACCTCATGACCCCCCATGCTCTCCCAATCCATCTACTGAGTTTCTGGTACAGACCAAAGTTGCATTGAGCCATGCGCTGTGACTCCTCTCAATGATATCCAGGGTGCCCTGCGAGATGAAGCACTTCCTTCTGGGAACACCAGTAACACCAACACAACACTTAGCAAACTCCAGGGTCTCGTCTCAGAAGGTCTCCCACATCACATTAAGATCGGCAGTCGTATTCAAATCTGAAAGTTCTTCACACAAACTGCGTGCAGACTCATTAGAAACAGCCTGTTCTTGGAGTCTGACCAAGTCCAAGCTCATTTTCCTAGTAGGTGGTAACCTACTATATCTAAGCTAGATCCTAAGAGTAGCAACAAGAAGTCTGTGGTCAGAATTCACAAACTGGGCACTTCTGTAGACCCTGCAGTTTTGCAAGAGCCTCCAGCATCTGCCCACGAGGATGTGATCAATCTCCTTCACTGCACCACCAGTATTTAAGTACCAAGTTCAACAATGCAGTTCAGGGTGCTGGAACCAGGATCCAGCGATTTGCAGCCCCTGACCTTTTGCAAATTCAAGGAACATGGAGCCACGTTCACCACGGTCACCAGTCCCATGGGGACCGAGACAATCCTCATAGCCAGCACTGTCAGTGCCAGTGGCTGCATTGAAGTCACCCATGACCATAGGAGTGTCACCACATGGGCACCCATCAATCACTGAGCGAAGCTGCAAATAAAATGTCTCCCTTGTCGAGACATCACTCACTGCGGTCGGAACATACACTGAGACAACAGACAAGGCACCCAGGGAGTGCCGTAATCTGAGTCTCATAATACGCTCGTTGAAAGGAGTGACATCGGACACCATCGGAAGAAGCCAATCCGCTACAGCAATAGCTACTCCCCGTGTATGACAGCCATCAGACCGATCAGACCAATAAAAGGTGTATCCACCTTCAGAGATCTGGCCAGTCCCCAGTCTGCGCACCTCAAAGAGTGCCGCCACTGAAATACGGAGTTTATGTAGCTCCTCCGACAGCAGAGGAAGATGATCATCTTGCCGGAGAGACAAGATGTTCCATGCACCCACCCGTATGGGCCGCCTCAAATTGGGACCTGAGTGCTGCCGTGCAACAGGCAACACGTCAGCACCACACCAGTTCCGATCCCCAACAGACCTGACCCTATCGACTCTTCCTGGAATGGGGCTCCCAAGGTCTTTCCCCCATCCCCTTTATGATGTGAGTCAGCCTTCCTATGGGCGGCTGCAGCAGAGCTACTCCCGCGGAGAGCAAAAAGGAGTCCTTTCTGTAGTCTTAAAGCTTTGTGAAGTTTTTTTTTACAGTGACTGGAGTGCCAATCCTGCCACCGACCCCCACGATTTCCCTACAAGTTGAAGGACTGCTTGCAGGGCCAGATACAGTTTAATGTCATACCCAGCACCATCCACTGTGCAGGGCCATAAACTGTAAAGGTGCATGGTCTGTGACAAGGGTGAATTCCCGGCCCAACAGGTTGTACCTCAGCAATTGTCCATTTGATCACCAAAAACCTCCCTCTCCACCACTGCATACCTGGTCTCTCGCTCCAACAGTTTCCGACTCAGGAACATGATGGGGTGTTCCACACTCTGGCACTGCGTCAGTTCACGTGAGCCACTTGGTGTACATGCATCGAAGGTTTCCAGCTGTGTTGGTGCCATCTCGTGCGATGTCCACGGCTGTAATTAATGTTAGCTAAGACCCGGCACTTAAAAGTTTCTCTCACAGTTTCGCCGAGTTTGTGCCAAACACCACCCTGACCATCTCATCTTCCTCTGCATAAGCACAGTCCTTCACCCGTGAATATTTAGCGGCCATGTTTCTATTGGATTGCTGCTGACGGACGGCCTTATATGGGCAGGCACTAAATTACGTTGGAGGCATTGAGCAGAAGTCTATTATAGTATATGGACGAAAAAATAGGTTCCAGTTATGACCATTACATGTAGAATTTCAAAATGAAACCTGCCCAACTTTTGTAAGTAAGCTGTAAGGAATGAGCCTGCCAAATTTCAGCCTTATACCTACACGGGAAGTTGGAGAATTAGTGATGAGTCAGTGAGTCAGTCAGTGAGTGAGTGAGTGAGTCAATGAGGGCTTTGCCTTTTATTAGTATACATATAAATATACACTGCTCACAATAATTAAAGGAAAACTTTAAAGAAACACATTAGATATATCAGATCTCAATATGAAGTTGGATATCTATACAAATAACGACAAGACAATGTCTTAGGAACAAAAGGATGCCAAGTCTTTTAATGGAAATAAAAGTTTTCTGCCTACAGAGGGCTCAATTGTGTAGACACCCTTAAATCAGAGTGAAATGAAGATGTGGCAGGCTAGTCCATTTTTTCAAAAACTTAATTTCTGCTACTCAAAATGCTTTTCAGTATCTTGTGTGGCCCACACGAGCTTGTATGCATGCTTGACAACGTCGGGACATCCTCCAAATGAGACGACGGATGGTGTCTTGTGGCATTTCCTCCCAGATCTGTATGAGGGCATCCCTGAGCTGTTGTACAGTCTGAGGAGCAACCTGGCGGCGTCTAATGGACTGAAACATAATGTCCCACAGATGTTCTATTGGGTTTAAGTCAGGGGATCGTGAATGCCATTCAATTGTTTCAATTCCTTCATCCTCCAGGTACTGCCTGCATACTCTTGCCACATGAGGCCGGGCATTGTCGTGCATTAGGAGGAAACCAGGACGTACTGCACCAGCGTAGGGTCTGACAATGGGTCCAAGGATTTCATCCTGATACCTAATGGCAGTCAAGGTGTCTTTGTCTAGCTTGTAGAAGTCTGTGCGTCCCTCCATGGATATGCCTTCCCAGACCACCACTGACCCACCACGAAACTGGTCATGCCGAATGATGTTACAGACAGCATAACATTCTCCATGGCTTCTGCAGACCCTTCAACGTCTGTCACATGTGCTCAGGGTGAACCTGCTCTCATCTGTGAAAAACACAGGGTGCCATTGGTGGACCTGACAATTCTGGTATTCCTTGGTAAATGCCGATCGAGCTCCACTGCGCTGGGTTGTGAACACAGGGCCCACTAGAGGACGTTGGGCCCTCAGACCACCCTCAAGAAGTCTGTTTCTGATTGTTTGGTCAGAGACATTCACACCAGTGGCCTGCTGGAGGTCATTTTGTAGAGCTCTGGAAATGCTCATTCTGTTTGTCCTTGTCCAAAGGAGCAGATACCAGTCCTGCTGATGGGTTAAAGACCTTCTATGGTCCTGTCCAGCTCTCCTAGACTAACTGCCTGTCTCCTGGAATCTCCTCCATGCCCTTGAGACAGTGCTGGGAGACACTGCAAACCTTCTGGCAATGACACACATTGATGTGCCATCCTGGAGAAGTTGGATTTCCTGTGCAACCTCTGTAGGGTCCAGGTTTCGCCTCATGCTACCAGTAGTTACACTGACCATAGCGAAATGCAAAACTAGTGAAAAAAACAGTCAGAAAAGATGAGGAGTGAAAAATGTCAGTGGCTTCCACCTGTTAAACCATTCCTGTTTTGGGGGTCATCTCATTGTTGACCCTCTAGTGCACCTGTTGTTAATTTCATTAACAGCAAAGCAGCTGAAACTGATTAACAACCCCCTGTGCTACTTAACTGACCAAATCAATATCCCAGAAGTTTCATTGACTTGATGCTATACTCTGATTAAAAAGTGTTCCTTTAATATTTTTAAGCAGTATATATATATATATATATACACACACACACACATACTAAGTATACTTTATACATAAAATGTATGTTGTCGGTCCTTGCATAACTGAGTAACCTTTATGACACAATAACAATTCAATATATTTATGGTCACTACAGTATTTGGATTTAATTATCGTCATGTGGGAAAAGGGTGACTCGCATAAATAAGTAGAGCCGCATAATGAAGTCAAGGAGCTTTTGAATTCGGCCAAGTGAAAAATGACGGCTGTCTGATTAACTGCGATTTTAGTTCCCTTTCTTTTCTCATTCTCAGATCGCTTTTTGGAAGGATGTCAGTTTCGTAGTTTTTATGAACAGTTCGAAAATGCCTTTCCACATTTTCCTTCTTTGGAATAGCAATGATAGATTGACAGATCAGACAAACGCACTTCGATTGTGACATTGTGAAAAAAAAAATCCTCTTCCAATTCCATATCCAACCCATACCCTCCCCAAACAATTTTTTTTTAAATCCCTTCTTTAGTCGATATAAATTGGAAGGCTAACTAGATCACAGTTGGAGTTTTGCAGTAGCTCGCGCTTTTGATCGTGCCTGCGGGATGACCAGTGTGTTAGAAGAGAAGAGATCTCAGACTGGCCGCCCTGTATGTCAATCAAGTGGCAAATGCCATAGGGAGGATATATGATAGACTAACCTTTGCGATCTACCGGTCGATTACGATCGACGCATTGGGCACCCCTGGTCTATGGTGTTTAACTTAGCTTAGCTCTTTTAGGGCTAATTTTTTCTTTGTTTCTTTTCTCCCAGGGCTGAATATTTTTCCAAAAACTAACTTTTTTTAAAAAAAGAACCCAAAACAATTGTTTAACATATTAAATCAACAAAAAATATTTATTTATGACTAACATAACTGTTTTGCATTTTGTATGAGCCTGCATACAATATGATTTAACATATTATTTCACATACTGTACATGTTACAAAGCAAAGTCCTGCAAAGTATGATAACGTTCAAAGCAGCCAATTGCATGCATTGCCTTGTTGCACTGCTTACAATACGTATTGCACTGGTGCCTCTTTTTCAGTTGCCTGTTGCTGCACACAACACAGTCAGGCTTGTACTTTTTGTCCACATATGTTGCCGGAAAGTGACGCTCAGTTAGCCTGTCTGGCACTGCTCTTTGTGATGGTCTTCCTCGCTTTGCCAAAGGCACTCCAACATAATCTGCCAGCAAGCTGTCAACCACCTTCTTGCGGAAATCTGCCGCAGACATTGTGCTGTCACTGTTTGCCTGCTTGAATAAGATATATCCATTTTTGAGTGCGATGTCACGCATGCGATGGTACACAGTGTGGTACCACTTGGTGGACTTATGGCCGTAAGCATATGACCCCAGCATCTGATCCAGTCGATCAACTCTAGCCATTTTACAATTGTACTCCTCAAGTGCAACCGGCTTGTCCAGCTTCCTACCTTCTGGGTTTCCCTTTGAACGAATTACTTTCTCATATAAATTGTTGGTGTGAACTGTAGTAAGACAAGTCACCCATCTGACATCATGCCATGCCAATGCCACCAAGTTATCCGCCCGCATGAAAACAGGATTGTCACCTCTTTTCATTTTTAGCCTGTCTGGCCTCAACTGTAGAGGCATGTGTCTCCTGTTCACCCTCACTGTGCCACAAACTCTAATTCCCCTGCTCTGTAGCTCTATGAACAAATCTGGTGATGTATAAAAATTGTCCATGTACACCACATGACCCAAATGGTCTTAGCCCTGAAGCAGCTCCAGCACAACCTGACTTGTCAAGGGACAGTTCTCTCTTTGAAAGGAATGCTTTCCAGTATAAGTAATTACTTTCAGGCAGAAACCAGTGTTTGCTTCTGCCAGTACAAAATCCTTTATGCCATACTTTGTGGGCTTGTCTGGCATATATTGGTGGAAAAAAAGCCGTCCCTTATATTTGATCATTGATTCGTCCACAGACAAATCACGGCCACGCTGATAAAATTGTTGGCTCCACTATGTCAAGCAGGGGCTGAACTTTACACATGGGGTTATAGCCTGATTCACCCCTTGGGATTTGCTTCTGGTTATCACAGAAGTGAATGAAGCTTTGCAGCAGCACGTACCTATCACACGGCATAACCTGTCCAAAGCCACCAGGTGACAAAGTACGTTTTGACCAATGATCCCTGAAATTATATCACCAGTCTAGTCCCATCTCTATCTGCAATGCCACAAAGCCCTTCATCTTGTCTTTTGTTGTGGGTTTCCACTTTGAAAAATGAGAATGCGGAGCAAGCACATCGGGTGATTCAAAACATTGCTCTGCATACCTGTTTGTTTCATCGGATATCAGCTGAAACAATGCCTCAGGAAAAAACAGATTGAAATAGTCCAGCGGCTTGTAATCCGTTGTGTCCAGCAGCAAGCCGTGCCTTCTTGTGAAGTCCGGTAGCCAGTTCGGCTCCCACGGATCAATTTCTGAGTATTTCTCCCACACGAACCTTGCCATAGGTGCATTGGCAGAGCGAATGCGCTCAGCTGCCAGGTGAGCAGCTGGGACGGCATCGGCCGGTCTCCGATCGGCTGACGCTGGCTCCTCAATCTCTTGATCGATCTCCTGATCACTGTCAATGAAATCCGACTCTGAAAAATCAGAGTCCGACTCTGTGATAATGCGCAAAATGTCATCTGCCGAGTGTTTTCTTTTCTGCACTCGCTTCGCTCCCTCGTGAGATGTTGATGCCATCTTGCCTTTGTTTACATTTGTTTAGATATCGCAACTCACGCACATATAAGGATCAGTGGCTGAGTCTAACATTCCTCCAAGCAGAGAGGGAATGCCTGTGACGTGACAGTGAGTTTTGTCACCATTAACAGCTGATTGTCGCCCTCTATCCCTGGATGTTGACTTTTGTCGACATTTGCCCTCAACCCCTCCTGTCGACAAAAGTCGACATCTGCCCTAAAAAAGTTACAAAATGACTGTTAAATTTACTTCATCAGAGAAATGTCATTAGAATGTTGTTTACAAAATGGGTTACCACTGTTTCTATACTATTGCTAGTGCAGAAACCAGACTGCATTTCTTCCAATGCATTGGAAAAATGTATGATTGGAAGAATTTAAGATTTTGATGCAGAGATATAATACAGAAGTTGCACTGTCTGTGTTTTAATCTGCTTGCATGCACAATCATATCAAACTTCCTTCTCTCCATCACATCAGCTAACTCTCTCTCTCCCCTTACCAGTCATATTGTCAGCATTCAAAGTTCCTACCCTCACTTCCACTCTCTTTACCTTCCTCCTCTCCTTCAGCTTCTTGACACGCCTTCCCCCCTCTTCTCATCCCTCTTTGGTCAACAGTAGCCCAATTTCCACCAGCAACCCTGTTATCCAGGGGTCCTCAAACTATGGCCCGTGGGCCGGATACAGCCCCCCAAGGTCATTTACCTGGCCCCTGCTGCAACCGTGGGAGCCACTGTAGCCGTGGCAGCCGCTGCATCCAGTGTCATTAGCATGCGGTGACGTGACACACTGGAGCCAAGGACGCGCCAAGCTGAGCCACCTTCACTATGCTGAGGCAGACAGGTAGTAACTACGGGTGAGGACACACACACCCCAAAAAAGTAAACAATAATGTCAAGGAAAGGAAAAATTGATTCTGAGTGCAGGATATTCAAAGAACAATGGACATACGATTACTTTTTCACGCAGTGCAAGGAGAGAGCTGTTTGTCTGGTGTGACAGGAGAGAGTGGCTGTGTTCAAGGAATGCAATTTGCGTTGACACTATGAAACTCGACATAAAGACAAATATGACTGTTTGGTTGGGCAAGTGAGAAAAGACAAAATATTAAAACTGAAAAATGGATTTGACAACTTAGCAAAATGCTTTTGTAAAGCAGAAGCAGATAAATATTTCATCACTGCAAGCAAGTTTTCAAGTTGCCAAGCTAATAGCATGCACTGGCAGACCATTCATAGAGGGAGAATTTGTTAAAGAATGCCTTCTTTCTGTTGCCAAAGAGATGTGTCCAGAGAAGGCTGATTTATTTAGCACGGTAAGTCTTTCGGGACCTACAATTACACTAAGGATTGAAGAAATGGGGAACAATTTGCATCAGCTTTTGCAAAACTCTTTGCTATTTTTCATTGGCACTCGATGAAACAAATGATGTTTGTGATTCTGCACAACTTCTAATTTTCATTCATAGGACAAATGATCATTTCAAAGTCACAGAGGAGCTTGCTGCACTGCAAAGCTTCAAAGGAACAACAACAGGAGAGGATATCTATGAAAAGGTTTGCCAAACTGTGAATGATTTGGAGCATGACTGGGCTAAACTAGCCAGTGTGACAACTGATGGTGCTCCTAGCATGGTGGGGTCTATTAAAGGAGTGCTTGCACGCATTAACCGAGAGATGGACAAACACAACCATTCACGTCCAATTGCCATACACTGCCTCATCCACCAACAAGCGCTAGGTTGTAAATTACTGAAGTGGGACTCTATCATGAAAGTTGTGGTGTCCTGTGTTAACATCATTAGGGTTCATGCACACAGACAGTTTCAGGAATTTCTGTCTGAGCTGAATGTTGCCTATGAAGATACAGTGCATCCAGAAAGTATTCACAGCACATCACTTTTTACACATTTTGTTATGTTACAGCCTTATTCCAAAATGGATTAAATTCATATTTTTCCTCAGAGTTTTACACACAACACCCCATAATGACAACTTGAAAAAAGTTTATTTGAGGTTTTTGCAAATCACATGTACATAAGTATTCACAGCCTTTGCTCAATACTTTGTTGGTACACTTTTGGCAGCAATTACAGCCCCAAGTCTTTCTGAATATGATGCCACAAGCTTGGCACACCTATCCTTGGCCAGTTTCACTCATTCCTCTTTGCAGCACCTCTCAAGCTCCATCAGGTTGGATGGGAAGCATCAGTGCGCAGCCATTTTAAGATCTCTCCAGAGATGTTCAATCAGATTCAAGTCTGGGCTATGGCTGGGCCACTCAAGGACATCCACAGAGTTGTCCTGATGCCACTCCTTTGATATCTTGGCTGTGTGCTTAGGGTCGTTGTCCAGCTGAAAGATGAATCGTCACCCCAGTCTGAGGTCAAGAGCGCTCTGGAGCAGGTTTTCATCCAAGATGTCTCTGCACATTACTGCAGTCATCTTTCCCTTTACCCTGACTAGTCTCCCAGTTTCTGCCGCTGAAAAACATCCCCACAGCATGATGCTGCTACCACCATGCTTCACTGTAGGGATGGTATTGGCCTGGTGATGAGCGGTGTCTGGTTTCCTCCAAACGTGACACCTGGCACTCACACCAAAGAGTTCAATCTATGTCGCATCAGACCAGAGAGTTTTCTTTTTCATGGTCTGAGAGTCCTTCAGGTGCCTTTTGGCAAACTCCAGGCGGGCTGCCATGTGCCTTTTACTAAGGAGTGTCTTCCGTCTGGCCACTCTATCATACAGGCCTGATATGTGGATTGCTGCAGAGATCTTTGTCCTTATGGAAGGTTCTCCTCTCTCCACAGAGGACCTCTGGAGCTCTGACAGAGTGACCATCGGGTTCTTGGTCACCTCCCTGACTAAGGCCCTTCTCCCCCGATCGCTCAGTTTAGATGGCCGACCAACTCTAGAAAGAGTCCTGGTGGTTTCGAACTTTTTCCACTTACGGATGATGGAGGCCACTGTGCTCAATGGGACCTTCAAAGCAGCAGAAATTTTTCCGTAACCTTCCCCAGATTTGTGACTCGAGACAATTCCTTTGACTTCATGCTTGGTTTGTGCTCTGGCCTGAACTGTCAACTGTGGGACCTTATATAGACAGGTGTGTGCTTTTCCAAATCATGTCCAATCAACTGAATTTACCACAGGTGGACTCCAATTAAGCTGCAGAAACATCTCAAGGATGATCATGGGAAACAGGATGCACCTGAGCTCAATTTTGAGCTTCATGGCAAAGGCTGTGAATACTTATGTACATGTGCTTTCTCAATTTTTTTATTTGTAATAAATTTGCAAAAATCTCAAGTAAACTTTTTTCACGTTGTCATTATGGGGTGTTGTGTGTAGAATTCTGAGGAAAAAAATTAATTTAATCCATTTTGGAATAAGGCCGTAACATAACAAAATATAGAAAAAGTGATGCGCTGTGAATACTTTTCGGATGCACTGTATTCTGTACCACACAGCAGTCCATTGGCTGAGTCAAGGAAGAGTTTTTGAAACGTTTTTATGACTTACTTCCACAGGTTTCTGCTTTTCTGCTTTCAAAAAACAAAGAAGTACCAAAGCTTAAAGATGCAGAATGGAAATGGCACCTTGCCTTTCTGACAGATGTAACAGAGCTACTCAACAGTTTCATTGTGCAACTTCAAGGCAAGGGGAAGCTCATCTATGTTATGCATTCACATGTGAAAGCGTCTGAAGTAAAATTGGACCTCCTCATTAAACAAGTGAGGGAGGAAAACTTCTGCCATCTCCCCATTACTCAAAAACTGTTGGCAGAGAAACCAACAGTTGCATTCCAAAACAAAAAATGTGTGGATTCACTGGAAATGTTGCAAAGGGAAGTTTCAAATGAGTTTTAAAGAGCTTCATTTCCATGAACAGGACATACAGCTTTCAGGAACCCATTTTCTGTTGACATTGAAATTGTTGATCTGATTTACCAAATGGAACTGGCTGAACTACAGAATCGTGACTCTCTGAAAGACGCATTCAAGTCAAGAAGCCTTACAAATTTCTATGCATCTCTCCCCTCTGAGACATATCTTAATCTCTGGAACCATGCACTTAAAATGGCAACTATCTTTGGCAGCATCTATGTGGCACAGACCACTATGTGGTGACAGACCTTTTCCCGAATGAAAAATCTGAAATCTCCAACCAGATCCAGACTAACTGATGCACACTTGCATCACTTGTTGCGACTGGCAGTGACAAACATGGAACCAGACATTGACTATCTCATCAGCCAAAAGCAGTCCCACACTTCTCATTGAAATACTGGAAAGTTTATGTTGGTTAAAATTGTTCTTCATTTTAAATATTGTATTGTTCTTTCATGTTTTTTGCACTGCAAATAAGATATGTGCAGTGTGCATGGGAATTCGTTCATGTTTTTTTTTTTCAAATTATAGTCCAGCCCCCAAACAGTCTGAGGAACCGTGGCCCCTGTTTAAAAAAATTTGAGAACCCCTGCTGTTATCTAACAATACTGGTGGCAGTCATTGTTAACCTGGGCCTCAACCGATCTGGTATGGAAATCTGTATAGTTTACACCAGATGCCCTTCCTGACATAACCCTCCATATTTATCTGGACTTGGGACCGGCATGAAGAAACACACAGGTTTGTGCATCCCCTGTGGCTGGGTTCCTCAATCAACACTACATAATCATAATTTATAGCTAAATCACCCAAGCCATTCATGAGCAATGCATGCAGTCCTTGTGGTCTGTGGACTAGTACCACAATTTTGCTGGAAACTTTTTTAATATCTAATATGAGTGTCTCAAAAAATGTAAGTTCACATACATTTTTTGAACTGGTTTGCAGTTTATCGCACAGAATTATGCCAAGACCACCTCCTCAACCAGTACCTCTTGATTTATGAATAAATATAAAACTATTTGGTGCTGCATCTTCTAAGGAATAGTCTCAGATTTAATAGTTCAGGTTTCACTAAGAAGGCACCAATCAGATTTTGTTCTGATTTAAGATAACAAGGCAGTGGCTTAGAACAAATGCCCACGCCAGTGTGGTTCCCCGTGTACCTGACGAGGTAAGAAGGCTGTATCGTGGCAATAGAGCCGGCGCTAAGATAAAAGCCAAGCGTCAAGTGAGAAAGTTGCGCTACAAACCTTCGGTGCGTTCTGTGATCCTAGGAAATGTGAACTCACTATCAAAAAAGTTTGACGAACTGGCTGCGCTGGTGAAAAATGTCAGGACCCACAGAGAATGCAGTTTTCTGTGTTTTAGTGAAACGTGACTAACAACTAACATCCCAGATGCTAACGTGGAGCCACCCAGGTTTAGCACAGTTAGAGCGGACAGAGACGCAAGTACCTGAGGGAAGCAGAAAGGAGGAGGAGTCACTCTCTATGTCAATACAAGATGGTGCAACTCTGGACATGTAAACTTTAAAAAATCCACTTGATGCAGGGACATCGAATTGTTGGCCGTAAGTTTGCGTCCCTATTACTTTCCCAGAGAGTTTGGACACGTCATTGCTGTTATTGTTTACATGGAGATAGCGGGTGATATCATCCATTCCACTGTTGCTAAGTTACAAACACAGCACCCTGAGGTGCTTGTGCTAATCGCTGAAGACTTTAACCATGTGACGCTGGACAAAGAAGGAACTCCGAGTCCAGCTCAGGGTGGCAAAGGAGCAGTACAAAAGAAAGCTGGAGTACAAGGTGCAGAATAACAGCATGATGGAAGTGTGGGATCGGATGAAGATCATCACTAGCTGCAGCTTGAAGCAGGGTGCCATTATTGAGAGAAACGTAGAGAGAGCAAACCAGATAAACAACTTCAACAGTTTTGGCCACCCTAACCCACTGTCACCTCGGAGTACTGCACCCTCCATCCATCCTTCTGCTGATACCAGCATAGGAGAGAGTTTCCCCCAACCCACAATTACAGCAGCCCAGGTAAGCAGAGCTGAGGAGACTTTGTGCCAGCAAAACAGCGGGTCCAGATGGAGTATCACAACGACTGCTGAAGGCCTGTGCGTTGGAGCTGGGAAGTCCTCTACAGTGCATCTTCAACCTGAGCCAGGAACAGGGGAGAGTCCCAAGGCTTTGGAAAACATCTTGCATCACCCCAGTCCCAAAAGTATCAAGTCCTAGTGAGCTGAACGACTTCTGGCCTGTCGCTCTGACGTCACATGTGATGAAGACCATGGAGCGGCTGCTGCTTCACCACCTGAGGCCACAGTTCCACCACGCCCTTGACCGTCTGCAGTTCGCATACCAGGAGAAGGTGGGAGTGGAGGATGCCATCATCTATATGCTACACCGATCCCTCTCCCACCTGGACAGAGGCAGTGGTGCTGTAAGAATTATGTTTCTGGACTTCTCTAGCGCCTTCAACACCATCCAACCTCTGCTCCTTAGGGACAAGCTGACAGAGATGGGAGTAGATTCATACCTGGTAGCATAGATCGTGGACTATCTTAAAGACAGGCCTCAGTATGTGCGTCTCGGGAACTGCAGGTCTGACATTGTGGTCACCAACACAGGAGCGCCACAGGGGACTGCACTTTCTCCAGTCCTGTTCAGTCTATATACATCGGACTTCCAATACAACTCGGAGTCCTGCCACGTACAAAAGTTTGCAGACGACACTGCTATCGTGGGCTGCATCAGGAGTGGGCAGGAGGAGGAGTATAGGAAACTAATCAAGGACTTTGTTAAATGGTGTGACTCAAACCACCTACAACTGAACACCAGCAAAACCAAGGAGCTGGTGGTGGATTTTAGGAGGCCCAGGCCCCTCATGGACCCCGTGATCATCAGAGGTGACTGTGTGCAGAGGGTGCAGACCTATAAATACCTGGGAGTGCAGCTGGATGATAAATTGAACCGATGCTCTGTGCAAGAAAGGACAGAGCCGACTATATTTCCTTAGATGGCTGGCGTCCTTCAACATCTGCAATATGATGTTGCAGATGTTCTATCAGACGGTTGTGGCGAGTGCCCTCTTCTACGCGGTGGTGTGGTAGAAGGGCAGCATAAAGAAGAGGGATGCCTCACGTCTGGACAAACTGGTGAGGAAGACAGGCTTTATTGTAGGCACGGAGCTGGACAGTTTGACATCCATGGCAGAGCGACGGGCACTGAGCAGGCTCCTGTCAATAATGGAAAATCCTGGAAAATCCACTGCATCCACTAAACAGGATCATCTCCAGACAGAGGAGCAGCTTCAGTGACAGACTGCTGCCACTGTCCTTCTCCACTGACAGACTGAGGAGATCATTCCTCCCCCACACTATGCGACTCTTCAAGTCCACTGGCATTAATATTATTGTCTGTTTATTATACCTTCATTGTTATCACTCGTTAATTTAATATTGTTCTTTATCAGTATGCTGCTGCTGGAGTATGTGAATTTCACCTTGGGATTAATAAAGTATCTATCTATCTATCTATCTATCTATCTATCTATCTATCTATCTATCTATCTATCTATCTATCTATCTATCTATCTATCTATCTATCTATCTATCTATCTATCTATCTATCTATCTATCTATCTATCTATCTATCTATCTATCTATCTATCTATCTATCTATCTATCTATCTATCTATCTATCTATCTATTGCTCTGATCAGTCAGCCAAGCAATTTTGCTTCCATATTTTGGGATAGGATACAAGATCCTCTACAATTTTACCTTCTCTTGTAAAATCCAGGACTTTCCCAAAATCATCCCAATTATTAATACTTTCTTATTTTTGATTACTAGTGCAAATCTAAAAGTCATATTAAAGCAATGTTGTTGTGAGTCAGTGAAGACTGGGAAAGCCAATAGGTGACTTTTTAATGACTCTTAGCAGAAGACTGGTGTTTTATAAGTTAGGATTTAATAACCCAAACAGAGCAGTGTTTGTGGTGGCGTGTCTTGATGAATGTTTCAAGGTGTTCTTCTATGATATTTTGAAGAAGGATAGCAGTGTAGTTTTCTTATAATACAGTATTTTTTATTATAATGCAGGATATCTTCAGTTAACTTATTGATTTACTTGTAATTGTCTTTTTATGCATACAAGGAGTGCAATCTTTTACTTAATCTCAGTAATGTTTTAAAGGGTGATTTTAATTTTTGAAGATCCCTTCCAGCTTTTCAGAGGAAATAACTTGTACTGATCGCTTTTAGATATATTTTCTTAATTTTAATGAAACTGATTCATGACCATTTTTCTCATTAGCCACATCATGGTTGCATTTTACTGAGAAAGATCAGCTTAAAATGGCTGTAGTAGGTTTGTATTTATAAATGGTTAACACATATTGAAGAAGGGCTAGAAACAGTGACAGATCATGCGTGGTCCTGACCTGACAGAAGCATGCATAGGAAAGACTGTTTTAAGTTGACATGCCAGTAGAGCTGTATGGATACAACAATGCTTCTGAAGGACTACTGAATTATACATTATAGAAAGGAATGAGGTGTGATGTGGGAATAAAGCTGCTGCAGTATGTTTCACAAAAGTTCTAGAAACAGACATTGTAGCACATGACAGACTAGTCTTACTGTTTACAAAAGTAGATTTGAAATTTTAAGGTTTACACAGTCTTGCAGGGCCAGGACAATTATGTATATGTCTGGAGACAACCATGAATGAATTTTGCTCAGAACTGGATGGTAACAATTAGATGGCTCACTGAGTGTCACATTACTAAAGCAATCCAACATCTCATGTGCACAACGCTCAAAGTTGGGGCAGAGATTCCAAAATGCAAAAAGCTGTAGTGCTCTTGTTAACCAGATCCAAGAAAGTGTAAGCTTCTGATCACAATACTCTGTGTACAGCCGAAAAATCATCTAAAAACATCCCTATTAAACATAAAAGACAGACAGAGAGCATATTGCACATGTTAAAAATAAATGTAACAGGTTACAAGTGAAAAATCTTTCTGTATAATCAGATAATCATTCAAAAACATAAATGGGCTGGTGGTAAAAGTGAACGATATACTGTCATAGATTCTGTGTGAGCTCTTAGTTATTCACAGTTATGATGACAGTGTAGAAGTCGATGTAGGCTTGAAATAATTGGCAGCAATGTTCCTGAAAATATGAATTGTAAAATTACTTTTGAAGTAAACAATGTGTCATTTTCCATCAAAGGAACTGTTGTTAAGAGAGCTGATAACAAAGAGCCACCGGAGATGCAGATTTCAGTACTCAACACACCCGAATTAACAGATCTGACTAATAACACTAGTAGAACCACAAAGCTGCACAACATCCACCTTCTAACTGCACATCTAAATGAATAACTAATGGGTATTAACAATACTTTCTAATGGAAAATACAAAGCCTCCATGCCTGAATGTAACTGTAGAGTTTTTTTTTTTTACATGTTGTGTATATGTATATATGTACTGTATATAAAATATATATATATTTTTTTTTTCAAATTCGACTTATAGTGATGCAGTTGTCAAAATGATAGAAAGACACTGTAACAGACAGAAGCACTTCTCAAACACTTGGAGATAAGTAGCTGCAGAGGTATGCAAGTATTTGTATGTATGTGTTTACTCTATTGCTGGGCTCACTACAATGAATACTGTACATTCTATTTCTATTTCTATTAAGTTTCAGTTCCCCTATGCTATTAATATCTCCCAGTGTCAAGTCTTTTGTTCAGTTTCTTTTGCTTTCTCGTTGAAACCCCAGTGGTTTTAAGTGCACAAACTGGAGGAATTGGAGGAAGGTGTTTTAGGAAGAAGCCCTGTAGGTGTAGCCTTTACAGCAGTGGATTTTCATTACAAGCCTTTTAATGAGTTGTCCCCAGACCTGTATTCTCATCTGAGAATTACTTCTGGCCTTGCAAGACTAAAACTAACATAAGGCTCAAGAACACCAGGGGCCACTAAGCGGGAGCCTTGAGCATACTGTACATTTAACCACAAATTATTTTTTGTCTTAGCAAAAACTGATGCATGTTAAGGTTTATAGCTGCCTTTGTGCCAAAGGTGAATTGAGTTTAGAGTTGGGAAGGAAGAAGAAACAAACACTTGACCTTATACTGCCTGACAGAGGAAGTTTAAAACCCATGGAGGTAGGCCCAGAGAGGCAGCGGTATTATTTTTTGTTTTTCACTTGTTTTATTTGTAATTACTCCTCCCTGTGTGTAAATTTGCAGATGAAGTAAAAATATATACCTGTGTTTTTGACTTGAATGCAATGAAGTAAATGTTTAACATATTAGCTGTGGAGCAGGCAACATACTGTACGTGTCAGTAGAAAACAAAAGTAAAAGCGACTTAAAAACTCATGTTTCATCTACAAAACACAAACTGCTGTTAAGAGAGGGACCTTGTCAGCAAAACTGACAGATGATTTTGTAATACCAGGTAAAACAGTGGGTGCTGTAACTGCAGCTGAATGTGTTTGGTATTTCACATAGATACGCATCACAATCGTTTCAGATCAATGTATTGCACATCTGTCTTGATAATTAAGTCATTCCCTGATTCTGACTTCGCCCAAAAATTTTCATGTGCTCACACCTAGACAGAAAAAGTCATTACTGCTATGGCTGCTATAGCTGCTGATGAAACAGCTTTAAAGCACTTGAGATACACCTTTTTTGTGACATTACAACTGCAAGAATTAATAAAATAACAGTGGGAGGTCAAACTTTTAGTTAAAGGGCCCGTAAACTGTGGAATGGTCTGCCTGCTACTATAAGAGATGCCCCTTCAGTCACAGCTTTTAAATCCCAACTGAAGACTCACTACTTCAGTTTAGCATATCCTGACTAGAGCTGCTGATTAACTGTACAGACTGCATCTCTGTTATTAGTCATTAGCACTAAACATAAGTAACATGATTGTTATAATTTGCTACTAACCCTCACCTATTCTGTTTCTCTTCTCGGTACTCAAATGTAGTACTTGGTGCCACCGCCCACCTGCCAAGTTGTTTTGCCTGCCTAAGGTAAAGTCATCCCTGATGGAGGATTGCAGGAATTGTAGGGTAGAGGGGTCCTTTCATCGGATTGGCTGGCACAGCACTGTTTCAGCTGTGGAATGGCCAAATGGGGGAGACAGCTTGATGGCTGAGGTCTCCAGGACTCCAAACAAATCCAAATCATATTATGATAATAACCATGACAATTTGGTTCCTGTGGACATCAGCCCAAGTCTTCCCGGTATTTCAAGGTGCGTTTCCGACATCCTGTCTGGTGCTGCCACCTGCTGCTGCTCAAGAAATTGCAACAACATGGCGGTCGTTCCAAGACGAAGCGATGGGTGACACAAGTGTTTTCACGATCGCGGAGCCTTTGGATGCTGACTTGGACAGACGTCAGGAAGCTTGTGATCTGATGCTGCACTAATTTTCAATAAATGCTGAGAAGGAAAAGGTTATGTTCTCTGACGAGAGTGCAATTTATTGCAGCTCCCGCAATCAAAACGTGTTTTTCTGGGGAAAAGAAAATCCAAATTTTTTTGAAGAAATTTAGCATAACCCACCACGTGTGATAATCTGGGCCGGAATGACACCACAGCATTTGTTTGGCCCTTATTTTTGTGATAGTTCTGTTAACCAAATCAGTTATCTGGAAATGCTGAATGGCTGGCTCATCCCACAACTGAGAAACCAGGGCATCCTTGACAGTGTTTGGTTTCAACAAGACGGGGTACCTGCCTATTTCGCAATCACCGTGCGTGATCACCTCAACAAAGTTTTTGGGAATTGTTGGATTAGACGAGGATCAAACAACAATCCCGCTCCTCTTCCGTGGCCTCCAAGAAGCCCTAATCTCACAACTCCAGATAATACACTCTGGGGGTTTATCAAAGTAGACGTGTGGAAGTGCAGTTATTCATCGAACGATGAACTGAAACATGTGGTTCACACAGCGTTCCAGAAAGTCACCCCGCAAATGTTGCAGAACATGATCAGGAGAACCTGGTGGCACATTCGGCTATGCAGAGATCATGGAGGGACCCATACAAATGTTTTGGATTCCTGAGAGGTAACCTATAGCTTTCAAAATCCTCCAAAAGATAGCGGTATATGGACTTTGTGCGCACCCTGGACATTTTTTATTTTTATACTGTATTGAGGATTTGTTCTGTGTATTGTATTGTATTGACCCCCTTCTTTTTGACACGCGCTGCACGCCCAACCTACAAGGGTTTTTTTGGGAGTTTTTCCTTGTCTTCTTAGAGAGTCAAGGCTGGGGGGTTGTCAAGAGGCAGGGCCTGTTAAAGCCTATTGTGGCACTTCTTGTGTGATTTTGGGCTGCAAAAAATAAATTGTATTGTATTGTATTGTATGTCAGCAATCACGATGTACACAAAATATTCTTAGTCATAGTTCAGTACTTTGAATGAAAGTGCTAAATTAATTAAAGTACGGGAATGCACTACATTAGAAACATTAGAAAAGAAAGGACATTCAACTGAATCTATTTAATCTAATGGTGACAACTGCAATACAATGTTTGGAGGGTTCAGGTGTAATAAATGTATAATCAGTATATTTGCAAAGTTAAAGAATTTGTTTCAGAAAAAAAAAAACATTTCTTGGTGTGGTTTGGGTTACACAGTATGCCATAGGATGCATCCTGAAGAACTGTGTTCATCATGGTATGGATGTTGACTTTGATAGTATCCTTTTCAAATTTTCCAGATACTTTCACATATACGCTAGGTGCACACAGAATATCAAGAAATACGGTGAGTTTCTTGATCTTGAATACAAAAGGATCCTCTCTCACAGAAAGATGAGAAGGCTGTCATTGTTACCAGGTATTGAGAGACTGTTACAAATGTTTTCAGCATTGAAGGCATTTTTTCTGTCACAAGAAAAAGAACCACAAGTTTCAGGATTTTTTTTTTTAATCTTTAGCAAGTAAGTGGACTCCTTATTGTATTAATTCCATTCACACACTCAAGAAATAGAAAAGGGTGACTATTCAGTTGTGGAAGTAAATCAAATCTCGAACAAAGTGCACAATGAGCTTCATGGACACAAAAACACAATTTCATATCCCTTGTGCCGGACGGCCGTGGCTCTTGTCCAGCAGGGACACCTCTGAGCTTGAAGGACCTGGGGAGCAAGCGTGGCCAGAGCGTTACCTCCCAAGGAGTGCTAGATGGCAGCCCCCCTGGGTTGCAGCGGTGTCTAGAACTCCCGCAGGGCTCCAAGGGAGTTGGATTTTGGAGCAGCCCTGTTGGGGTTTGGGATGTTGCAGCAACGACGAGCCCTTATGAGCGGTTCTTCCACCACACCTGGAAGTGCTGCTGGAAATACACTGTCAAACATTTGGAGCACTTCCGAGGGCCATTATAAAAGGGGCCAGCAGACACTACGCAGTGAGACAGAGTCGGGAGGAGGGAGACAAAGCTTGCTGAGGAGTGGAGGAGAAATAAAAATGAGATAAAAGAAAAAGAAAAGTATTGTGTGTGTTTGTGCTTAGTGGGACTGTGTTGTGCCTGTGGAAAACAGGAAAGGTGTTTTCCACTAGGTGAAGAAAAATAAAAAAAACATTTGTGTTTTCATAAGTGCCTCCTTCTTCTGTCTGTGTCGGGTTGAGTTGCTACCATGCCCTCTACACTTGTCACACCCTTAAAACAAGGATTCTAGGACAAAAGCACAAGGTTGGACATAATAAAGTGTGTGATCACTTCTTAAGTCACGTTCAATACTTTTACAGTTCATGCCTGGAATATCTGAAACAGTGGATGAGTTCCATGGAAGAGTTTTTCTTTAAAGTGGATGGTTAGGTGTTGGGAACCCAATTGAAAAAATGTAAAACCTCAATTCATATAACTGGTAGACAAATGAGAGTCAATTGCTGAGGCAAAGTACTTTTGATCAGATCAGCAATCTGATCAAACTGTAACAAAATTCACCAAAGACTGTAAAAGTAATGAAGAAATCAAAGATCTGCAAGCAAACCAGAGGTAGACCACCTGTTTTTGGAGGTTTAAAAGTACTGAGTTACTCAGAGCTGCAGTACATAGTACAGTTCTTTATTTGCTATTTCTTCCCAAAATGCAAATGTAGAGCATTTTCTTACTGATGTACAATTGGCGGACATAAGAAAGGGAACAAAGTCTCTGCTGTAGTTAAACCCCTACTTAAGAAACATAATCTCGACCCCTCAGTTCTTGAAAATTTTAGACCCATCTCTAACCTGCCTTTCTTAAGTAAAGTTCTGGAGAAGGCAGCCATTATGCAGTTAAATGACCACCTAAATAAACATGCTATTCTTGATAAATTTCAGTCGGGTTTTAGAACAAATCACAGCACAGAAACTGTAAAAGTAGTAAATGACTTGCGGGTAAATGCAGACAGAGGCCATTTATCTGTTCTCATCCTCTTAGATCTGAGTGCCGCATTTGACACCATTGATCATAATATTCTTAGAAATCGCCTTAGTCAATGGGTGGGCCTCTCTGGCAGTGTCTTAAATTGGTTTGAATCCTACCTGACAGGGAGAAAATATTTTGTTAGTTGTGGTAATTACAACTCGAAGACACATGATATCCGATATGGTGTTCCACAAGGCTCTATCCTGGGTCCGCTGTTATTCTCAATCTACATGCTTCCGTTAGGTCAGATTATCTCAGGGCACAACGTGAGCTACCACAGCTATGCTGATGACACACAGCTGTACTTATCAATAGCTCCTGATGACCCTGATTCTATTGATTCACTAACAGAATGTCTGACTAGTATCTCAGAATGGATGAATAGTAATTTTCTCAAGTTAAATAAAGAGAAAACTGAAATTTTAGTGATCAGCAATAATGGATACAATGAGGCTATTAGAAATAAACTGGATACATTAGGATTAAAAGTCAAGACGGAGGTAAAAAGCTTAGGGGTGATTGTTGACTGTAATCTGAATTTTAAATCACATATTAATCAGATCACTAGGACAGCATTTTTTCACTTAAGAAACATAAGTAAAGTTAGACCTCTTATATCACTGAAAGATGCTGAGAAATTAGTTCACGCATTTGTTTTCAGTCGACTAGATTACTGTAATGCACTCCTCTCTGGACTACCCAAAAAAGATATAAATCGTTTGCAACTAGTGCAGAATGCAGCTGCTAGAATCCTAACTAGGAAAAGAAAATCTGAACACATCACACCAGTCTTAGCGTCACTACACTGGTTACCTGTGTCATTCAGAATTGACTTTAAAATTCTGCTTATGGTTTATAAAGCCTTAAATAATCTCGCTCCATCTTATATATCGGAATGTCTGACACCTTATATTCCAAATCGTAACCTCAGATCCTCAAATGAGTATATCCTTAGAATTCCAAGAACAAAACTTAAAAGAAGTGGTGAGGCGGCCTTCTGCTGTTATGCACCTAAAATCTGGAATAGCCTGCCAATAGGAATTCGCCAGGCTGATACAGTAGAGCACTTTAAAACACTGCTGAAAACACATTACTTTAACATGGCCTTTTTATAACTTCATCTTAATCTTAATTTAACTTAATCCTGATACTCTGTATGTTCAATTCATCATAATAACTATTCATGGTGGCTCTAAAATCGGTACTGACCCATACTCTCTTTTCTGTTTCTTTTTCCGGTTTCTTTGTGGTGGTGGCCTGCGCCACCTCCACCTACTCAAAGCTTTATGATGCTCCAACAATGATGGATGGATTAAAAGGAAGAAGTCTACATGACCATCATCATCATCAAGCCCTTCCGTGAGAATCCTAAATCCAAAGAGGACTGTTTCATTTATGTTAGGTAGAATGCCCAGAGGGGACTGGGCGGTATCATGGTCTGGAATCCCTACAGATTTTATTTTTCTCCAGCCGTCTGGAGTTTTTGTTTTTCTGTCCCCTGGCCATTGAACCTTACTCTTATTCGATGTTAATGTTGATTTATTTTGTTTTATAATTGTGTCTTTCATTTTTCTATTCTTTAATATGTAAAGCACTTTGAGCTACTGTTTGTATGAAAATGTGCTATATAAATAAATGTTGTTGTTGTTGTTGTTGTTGTTGAAGGGATTTGTATGTGTACAAGACAATTTCATACAAACCTCCTTTATGATATCTTGTTGACCAGTGAATCTCTGCTGGCAAAAATGAAAACTTTAGGCAAGTCCTTGGGGCGTATCAGAAGTATACAGTGGATGACAACAGATGTTTTATGATTTTGCGGATGTTTTTACAGTCATAAAAAATAATATTTTATGTGTTTCATGATGTTTCAAAGTATTTTATTTAAACTGGTCATTTTTGCAACTAAGGAGAACTCCCAAATTATAATTAATGTAATCAATAAAAAAAAGTGGGGGATCCATCCTGTATAGTGTGCACAACTGCACAATAAAGCAAAATAACCTCAGAGTAGTATCAGGGTCAATGTTCAAAACGGAACAGGGTGGAAAGTGAAGGTGCTTGGCTTTACTAGTTGTAGAGGAGGAAGAGGTGGGTCCATGAGGGTTCAAGCCAGAAATGAGGTCAGAAGGAGGGCGTGGCTAGGAATGGATTGCAGGAGCTGGCCAAGATTTAAGCAGGTTTCTGTTCAGGTGATCTGCAGAAGAGGGAGAAGCGAGGTTAGTGCACTTCATTAACACTAGAATCCCTGAAGCCTACGAAAAAACTCATAATCCCGGGCCACTCTAAATTCCTTCGCACCTCTCCTCATAATCTCTGCCTTCATGTTTTGTCCTCGGATAAGCTATTAGCCTGCCTACCAAGTGCATGTGTGAAACACTGTCTTCATTTTTTCCAGTGATATTAAGACTAAGTTGTGATAAAAAGCAAACAAACTTAAATTTAAAATTAATTTAAAATAAGTTTAAAAGGGCTATATTTTTATTATGGAAGATAAGTAGCAGCACTGTCATTGTTTAAAATATTTTTCAAAAGTTTAATACAAATTTAGTAAACAAATCTATACTAATAATAGGCAAAGCCCTCACTGACTGACTGACTGACTGACTGACTGACTCACTCACTCACTCATTCACTCACTCACTCACTCATCACTAATTCTCCAACTTCCTGTGTAGGTAGAAGGCTGAAATTTGGCAGGCTCATTCCTTACAGCTTACTTGCAAAAGTTGGGCAGGTTTCGTTTCGAAATTCTACGTGTAATGGTCATTACTGAAACCTATTTTTATCCATATACTGTAATGGACTTTAGCTCAATGGCCGCGGGGGGCGGAATTGCGTGTCACATCATCACACCTCCCACGTAATCACGTGAACTGACTGTGAATGCAGTACATAGAAAACAAGGAAGAAAAAAATGCATGCAAGCATATTCATAAGTGCAGCTACTGCGGAAACAAAGCACGGTGTAAACAGTAAGTTTAAATTAAGTTTATAGACATGTTCCCGCTGCCGTCTGTCATGCCTTCGACGAATACTTTATTCGCGAGATACAACTTTAATGAGAAGACACGAGGTATAAACGAGACTTTGGATCACTTTGTTACGGTGTTAAAATTGCTGTAGTGAGAAACTTTTAAGTGCTGGGTCTTAGCTAACATTAAATAAAGCCGTGGATATCGTAACATCACACAAGAGTGCAGCTCACGTGAGCTGACTGAACGCAGTACGAGTGATCACTTCCACGCATCAAACCTGTTCAAAAAACGCATTACACAATTGACAAGGTAGGAAAAGAATATGCTCTCTCTGAATGTATTCCTCGTATCACCGTTATACCCTCTGATCTCCCATTTCAATTCAAATGCCTCCAATTTCCAGTAAGGCTCTGCTTCGCGATGACAATTAATAAGTCTCAGGGACAAACCCTACAAAAAGTTGCCATTGATTTGAGACAACATTGCTTTTCTCCTGGACAAAACTATACATTGCATTCACAACACTAAACTAGCACAGCTTGGTCATATTACAACCGGAGTGCTGAACTGACAACGTGGTATACAAAGAGATCCTTAACAGATAGTTATTGGTATATTTTCCCTCAGTTTAAAAAGGTTTTCTTTTTTTCTATAATAAAAATTTAAAAGCAGTACTTCGTCGCTGCAAAGTGCGGGTATTTTGCTAATACTTCGCAGCGGAGAAGTAGTGTGTTAAAGAAGCAATGAAAAGAAAAGGAAACATTTTGAAAATAACGTAACCTGATTGTCAATGTAATTGTTTTGTCACTGTTGTGAGTGATGAGTGTTGTTGTCATATATATATATATTTACACACACACACATAAACATATATATATATATATATACATATCTATACATATACACATATATACATACATATATATCTACATATATACACACACATATATACACACATATACATACATACACACACATATATACACACAAATACATATATATATATATATACATATATACACACACACATATATAAACATATATATACATATACATACATATCTACATATATACACACACAGCTATTTCAGATCAGTGCAATCGCTGTTTGTTAAAACGGTTGACTCCCGCTCTTACGTGCAATAACAAATCAAATCATTCAGTTGTCTTTGCTCATATGTCATTTTAGAGCTGGACGCCTGGCATCTTTTTGGCCACAGGTTCGTTTCTGTTTGCTGTGAGGTTCTGTGTTGTGGAGATTCTCAGGATGGATTGCAGGTGCTCATCAGTGAGGCGACTCCTGTGTGCTGTTTTGTTAGTCTTTATCACTGAGAAGAGCTTCTCACACAGATATGTGCTACCAAACATGCACAAGGTTCGAGCCGCATGTAGACGGACTTTTTTTGTTCATCAAAGTCACCAAAGCGCAGTGCAAACTCAGTGCGCAGTGCGCTCAGTTTATCAGCAAAGTGCGTATTTGGGAACACCGTAGTGACGACTTGGTTTAACATTACTTGGTAATAGGGTAAGTGGGGCAAGGTGAACTGGTGCATTTGTGTCTCCCATAAAAGCAGCTTCACTTGAAATCACTTTGTGATTGTGCATGGGTTAAAACGTCCGCTGAAGTGTCAGATTCTTATTTAATTATGCTGTTTTCTGTATCTTCTGAATTGCATTCAGGTTACCCTGATGCAAGGCAGCTGAAGCGCTGCATTATGGGATCTGTAGTTTATTGTGTTACCAGCGCTTCATATACCCGGCTTTAATAACAATAATACAGTATATAAAATGATCTCGGGCGGATATAATTACACGCCGGGCGGATGTGGCCCGCGGCCCTTGAGTTTGACACATATGGACTAAATAGAACTTGAAAAGATATGTTTTTTCAAATGTAATCGCGCAATTCAGATAGAGTTGACGCACTACAGCCTGCATGCCTCAATGAGTCATCCTCCCCTCGCTCTTACTTTTTTACCGTTCATCTAATGAATACACTGAGTATGGCTTTACCAAAACAATCATTGATGGCGAATAAAGTATCCATTATTCGAGTATGTAGAGCGGGATATATATATATACATATATATATATACCAGCGTATCGCAGCGGAGAAGTAGTGTGTTAAAAAAGGTAGAAAAGAAAAGGGAACATTTTAAAAATAACGTAACATGACTGTCAATATACAGTATTTGTTTTGTGAGTGTTACTGAGTGTTGCTGTCATCAAGGATTTGATTATCATTATTTCTTTCAATCAGGTTCGTATTTGTAGGATGTGTTGTGTTCAAGTTACATTCCGTGTTTGTCAATCGTTGTAAAGATGACAGGTTTCATTCATCGATTCGTTTCTTACTGCATCAATAAACAGCTCGTCTTCTTCTTTATCTGAGACCTGACACACTGCATGCACGGGTTTTTTACACTGTCTTCCTTTAGCGGGACATTGACTTTTTCCACCGTGTGCTTTGTTTCCGCAGTAGCTGGATTTATGAATATGCTTATCAGGCGCTTCATATTTTTGCTGCCTTTTCAATTGTGTAATTCGGTTTTGTTCAGCGCTCTTTGGAACTGTTGCCTTTTATCTGTGCACTGCGTCAGTTCACGTGAGCCGCTTGGTGTACATGCATCGAAGGTTCCCAGCTGTGCTGGTGCCATCTCGTGCTATGTCCGTGGCTGTATTTAATGTTACCTTAGTCCTGGCACTTAAAACTTTCTCTCGCAGTTTCGCTGAGTTTGTGTCAAACACCACCCTGACCATCTCATCTTCCTCTCCATAAGCACAGTCCTTCACCCGTGAATATTTACCCGTGGCAGTTTGCTATTGGATTGCCGCTGACGGACGGCCTTATATGGGCAGGCACTAAATTACAAACGCCAGCGCAGCCTGTCTATGAACTTAATTTAAAGTGTAGGTTTACATCATGCTTTGTTTCCGAAGTAGCAGAACTCATGAATATGGTTGTATATGTCACTCGCTCGCTTCTTATTGTTTCGCTGCCTTCTCAATTATATAATGCATGTTTTCTTAAGCGCTTTTTTGAGCTCTTCCTGGTTTTCTATGTACTGCGTGATTACGTGGGAGGCGTGATGATGTCACACGAAACTCCGCCCCCACGGCGTTGAAGCTCATCTCCATTACAGTAAATGGAGAAAAACTGCTTCCAGTTATGACCATTACGCGTAGAATTTCGATATAAAACCTGCCCAATTTTTGTAAGGAAACTGTAAGGAATGAACCTGCCAAATTTCAGCCTTCCACCCACACGGGAAGTTGGAGAATTAGTGATGAGTCAGTGAGTGAGTCAGTGAGTCAGTGAGTGAGTGAGTGAGTGAGGGCTTTGCCTTTTATTAGTATAGATACTGTATATATATATGTAAATATGTATATACATGTGGATATGTATATATGTATGTGTGTATATATGTAGATATGTATATATATGTAGATCTGTATATATATGTATATATATGTGTATGTGTATATATATATATATATATATATATGTTGATATGTGTATATATGTATATATATGTAGATGTGTATATGTAGATATGTATATATGTATATGTTTATATGTTTATGTGTGTGTGGGTATATATATGTATATATGACAGCAACACTCATAACAGTGACAAAACAATTACATTGACAATCATGTTATGTTATTTTTAAAATGTTTCCTTTTCTTTTTCATAACTTCTTTAACACAATACTTCTCCGCTGCGAAGCGCAGGTATTTTGCTAAATAATAAATTTAATCAAATGATAAATAAAATTTTTCCTTAAGAAAAAAAGTAATAAAAATCCAATTGGAGGCATATATTTATTATCGATTTCCCATCCATGTCCTAATTTTGAAAACCAAAATATGTTCACTCGTCATTACTTTGTGTATTCATTGTGGTTTGGCATCATTGTGTTGAGAACATTTGGAGACGCCTATGTGACCAGGGGGGTAATTTCCGTATGTTGCTTAAATCATCCGAGGTCAGATGCCTCATCTTGGATGAGTTAATGCCGGTGAAACTCATCCAGGATAAGTCGGTTTTTCAAACGCAGCCGTGTAGTAGATTAGTCTAGCTGGATCAAATCATCCAAGATGAATGCACGTGCCCACACCCGCACTAATTAAAAACCCATATATATTGAGTCTAGAAAACATGATCAGCAAGTCTTTGATAGGCTGCAGCAAAATGACTGAGAATGTCATATCCTCAGAACTTGTGTCTGACCAACAAGATATTGATGAAGGTCAAATATTTGATGAAGATGCTGTGTCTGATTATTCATCAGGAGGAGAGGTACATTTTCCAAATAATGTTTGATCAAACTCCACTCTGATCAGTCCCATGTTCCCCAATCACATTTGGAAACCCTGGTTAATGAGAATGTTAGGCTGATTATGAGATTCGTTATGGAACTGTGTTTTTGCCTGTGTACCTGCAATGGCATGAAACGTTTATCGATTGCACACGCAGGTGTCCAGGAAACACTATGAAAACCCAAAGGAAATATTTCAGAGCCAAACAGACTTTACGAATTACCTGGTAAACTGCACTTTTAGATAGATTTTCCTCCTGACCTACAATACAGTAATCCCTCCTCGATCGCGGGGGTTGCGTTCCAGAACCCCCGCGATAGGTGAAAATCCGCGAAGTAGAAACCATATGTTTGTATGATTATTTTTATATATTTTAAGCCCTTAGAAACTCTCCCACACTGTTTATAAATATTCTCCGCACAGTTATACAGTAAACCCTTGTTTATCGCGGTTAATCCGCTCCAGACAGATAAATGAATTTCCACGAAGTAGGATTCTTTATTTATAAATCTAATATTTTCGCAGTTAGAGCATAGAAAACCTGTTTACGACCTTCTAAATATGTTTTTTAACATTATTAGAGCCCTCTAGACATGAAATAACACCCTTTAGTCAAAAGTTTAAACTGTGCTCCATGACAAGACAGAGATGACAGTTCTTTCTCACAATTAAAAGAATGCAAACATATCTTCCTCTTCAAAGTGTGCGTAAGGAGCGGAGAATGTCAGAGAGAGAGTAAAGTAAACAATGAAAAATCAATAGGGCTGTTGCGCTTTTAAGTATGCAAGCACCGCGATAAAGCAGCGGCAATGAAGGGATCAATGCGAAGGTAGCCTTTCAGCATTTTTTACAGGAGCGTCCCTATCTTCTAAGCAAACAGCCTCTGTGCAAAAAGCCCCTCTGCTCACATCTCCTCCGTCAAGCGCAGAGAACGTCAGAGAGAGAGAGCGAGCGCGAGATTAAAGCAAACAATCAAAAAATCAATAAGTGTGCTTTTGGACGCACCTCGATAAAGCGGCATTTCTTAGAGGAGCGTCTGTATCCACTAGGCAAACAGCTTCTGTGCAAGCAGCACCTCTGCTCACACCCCCTCCGTCAGGCGCATAGAATGTCAGAGAGGGTGAGATAGAGGCAGAGACAAGCAAACAATCGAGCACCGCGCAGAAGGCATATCTTATAGCATTGAGGAGTTTTAGTTAATATGTAATACGTGCTCTGATTGGGTAGCTTCTAAGCCATCCGCCAATAGCGTCCCTTGTATGAAATCAACTGGGCAAACAAACTGAAGAAGCATGTACCATAAATTAAAAGACCCATTGTCCGAGAAATCGAATCAGCTTAAAAATGCAATATACATTTACATATGCTTACATATAAAATCCGCGATAGAGCAAAACCGCGAAAGTCAAAGCGCGATACAGCAAGGGATCACTGTATATAAAAAAGTGCCACTTGCAAAACACCCCAAAGCAATGCATACTGTCTGTGTGGTTGTGAGAGCCCGACTTCACCTAGTTTGACTTCGAATATAAGGTGCTAATAAATCTTTGAGGTACAATATTCCCACTCGGCTAAAGTGGTATGTTTCAAAAAGAATTTCCTCCGGGAGGAATAAAGGATCTTGCCAATCGCGCAAAACCCTCTCTATATGAAATTTTCTTCTTATAATTTGCGCACCAATATCAATTGGTTGCTCATTCATGAACGGTGAAGCCATGACTGAATGAATTCCATGCACGGAAGCTGATTAAGTGTGCGAGCTAATCCTTGTTTACATAGAACAAACCTGCTCCGAGCAGGGTTGAGGATTTGGACGTGTTGCTATGACAACACATACAACAAGAGTTTCGAAAAACCGACAGATCCAGGATCAGGCCAAATCGTCAACAATTACATCCGGCTAAATGAGTAATCAACGTACGAAAAATACCCCCCAGGTCTTAATTTTTGATGTCATCATGTTTTGCTGTCCTGTCAGTTTTGGGTCAGATCAGTTTATCCCGGGCAATTTCCAATTTATTTTTGCAGAGGAAGGGAATCCTCTTAGTTTGTACGGATTAATGCAACTAATTTTGTGTAAGTCAAAGTTAAGAAACATAAACAATAATTTGGATTGTATACTTTTTAGTACGTAATTCCAGCAAGTGCAATATCTGGAATCGTCACTATTTCAAGGGACCAGTCTCACAATTATTTGCTCTGTTTCATATGCCACATGGGTGACTTGCTACACATAATAACAAAATATCTATCGATTTGACACTTTTACCTGTCAGCCTCTGACAGCCATAATACTATAAATCTAGATTTAAAACTACATACAGTACTACTGTGACAGTTTTTGAAAACAGTATTTGAATAAAGTCAATATACTTGAGTAATGGAAAGCATGTTTGTACAAAAATACATTGCAAGCACATAGATGTAGCTTTTAAGATACTTTACATGCAAACTTCATTTCATGAATGGGTGAACATAAATTGTCACTGTCAGAATAAAGATATGCTTATCAATTGACACTTAAAAACAGAAAACAAGACATTTGTTAATTATTAGGTCAATGATTTGTGAAATTCTTAATGTATTCTGATAATACAAAATTAAACATATAAATGTTGTAAAAATAATTAACATGACTTTGAAGCAATCAGTGGCACAAGGTGTCTGGCATCCTCGAGGTATGTTAGCTCTCCTGAGCTACTAAAACTGACCACAAATATATACATACTTTTTACAGCTTCTCTGGTAAAATCTACAGGAATGATCACAAAATTACTTAATAAGCAAAATAAAAAAAATATTTAAGGTTTTAAGATGAATGGCCCCTAGCCATTCATCTTAACCACATTTATACTTTGAAGGCCTAAATACATGTTGCCCCATAATAATACAGAAAGAGGAAAAATGAGAAGATAAATAATTATTTAATGTCTGAGACATAAGTTTGAGTAAAGATGGGTAGCTACTTGCTAATGAGTAAATATTTGGAAAATATGTAACCAGCACATAGCTCAACAAGCTACCAGCAGTAATACCATCTTGAAAACACAAACTCACACAGCACCCTCTACCTCTCTGTCTGGGACCAATTTGTTGTAGTCCATTCTTCTTAATCATTCATTACAATAGTGTCCCTTTTTTTAGTTTAACAGTTCATCATTATTTCTAGTGATTGTGAACCAATGAAAGAGAAGATGGTCCAGGACTGCAGTTGGGCACTGGCCTGAGCAATTTGGCTGTGTTCTTCACTGTTATTGACTGAAAAGTTGTATACGGAATAAATTGGTTTTTATAGGTTTGCCAGGCATTATAAATTATCTGTCATGTCCTGGAGTCAGAACCACAGCAATGGATGGTGTGTGGCCTTCTAAAGGCTCTACAAGCCAGGACTGGCCTCCTTTGCCTGCCTGGAAAATTGCTCATTGCCATGGGCTTAGTGACAGCTCCAATGGCCTGCTTCTGCCTACGTAGGTCTGAAAGGGTTTAAAAAAAACCCTAAAATATTCCAAAATATCAAAATGAGTTACAAGGCAAAGGAAACCGTAAAAAACCTTTGGCTTGCCGAAACCAATCCATAAAGGAATTTTTTATAAATAAGAATATTTATTTAGAAAAATACTGCAAAAGTGTCAAAAAAGTAAAAAAAGGAGTTGCCTTAAAGGCAATTGTCAAAGAACAAATCCCAAAACAAAATCTATAAACAAACTCCAGAAAACTGAAAAATCCACAAACAAAAACAATACTCACTGTTATTCCAAAAACTTTAATGTGTAATGCATGGGATCTACTTCTTCTTTGACTTAAATAGCAAAAAGGAGGATTTAGGCATGGTGAGGTCTGGATAACTCTGCCCCTAGATGTATCACCAACAAACTCAAAGGATGTAAAATTTACATACAGAAACATAATAATACATAAATGGAATACTATAAACATAAAATACTTTAAACCAGAAAAGAAGAATGAAAAGGAAACAAAAACAGGAATCAGGAAACACAGTCTGGCAGATGCATAATATTGTCCTTCCTGCACATGTTCCATGATGGTTGCTAAGGAGACATAAGGAATTCAGTATTACATTTTCGTGCATAAGGTACTCAAACTCCATTGACAAGTATTGCATGAACAGATGAATGTATGCCTGTAACAAATGCTAACTACTCTACTTGCAACAGGAGCAGGGTGCTCTTGTAGTGAGCAGAAGAGAAGACAAAGTAAACACAAGTGGCTAAAACCCACTGCCACTATTGCCCTGACTGTACTAGAACTTCTGTCTAACTGGTGAAGTTCCTTGTCCATTCACCTACCCCAAAATCTTCTTCTTCTTCTTCTTTTGGCTGCTCCCATGAGGGGTTGCCACAGCGGATCATCTTTTTCCATATCTTCCTTTCCTCTTTTGGCCCAAAAAGTACTGTTTTCTTAATTTTTCTCTTTCTCACTCTCTCTCTCTCACACACACTTAGTTTCTTTTTCTCTCACCAGTGACCCTTTGCCCTAAATCACCTCCCAACTCTAGGCACAAAGAGCTTGGTCTATGAGCGAACTTTAAAATCCCTTCTGAGGTTACACTTAGTCAGTTTTGGTACTAAATCTCAGATTAAGGTTCAACCACAAAGGTATAGGCTGTTCTGACAAGTTCTTTAAACAGGTTTTAAAGGGTCAGGTCTGTTAGTGTCTCACTTGGCTTTGGAAATACTGGAGATAACTGGCCTTTCATCAGTACCAGCATTTAAAAGGGCAAGGTACTTCCAGATGATTTGCACTGATCCAGATGAGATGATGGCTGGAGGAGTTCCAACCCTCTTGCCAAACTATCAAGATCTCTTTCTTACACCAAGTGAAAAGTTAGGTATCCCTGGGCTTTGCTTTCATTGTCCAGCTTTCTCCCAAGTCTCACCCATCATCTCTAGTGGCTTTGCTCCCTGTTGTCTTTCTAAAAGTACAGTATGGCATATCACTTCCTAGCATATCCCTCATGTTTTGAAGATGTGTTACCACTGTCAGTGTGTGCTTTTCCGTTTTTATCTGGACAATGCAGTGTTCTATCTCTTTCCAGTAACATACTTTTATCTGTAACACCACAAATCATCATTAGTCATCATAAAGCACATATTGCTATTGCTGAGTACATTGTGTGCATCAGGCATGCTTCCAGCCATGTTTATAATAAGTCCACAACAAAAAATCATATTTTTATTCTAGAATATTAGTACAATCAATATGTTAGGATGATCTTATGTAACTGTATTCCAGCTAATGAACTGGACACTTTTAAATGTTTTGTTGAAACATGTAATGTGGAAAAAATAAGTTGTATTCAGCAATTTAAACCAGAATCCACTTCATTTATACACAGTCACATGTAGAGCAGCAGGGCTGTAGTATTACCAAAAGTCCAATAGAGGCACTCACAATGTTAATCTGTAGCCTCCTTTGCGTTACATTTAAAAAAAAAAAAAACATGTAAAAATATTGCATTTTTTGGCTTGAAAAATTCCATATTAATTAAATCTGATCTTTCTACTGTAAAACAAGCAAAACACTAAAACTATAAAGGCAGAAATGTCGAAAGTATAATAATGATACAAATAATTGCAATAATAATTATAATACTGCATATATGTGGAATATCTTGAAGCACAGTGAAATACACAATCTGACATCACAGTCTGGACAATAGTAGTGTGATTCCTTGCGGATTTTCTTTCCAGACTGATCAGCTTTTGAACAGCACAATGCAACATGTGCGATTGACATGAACATCACTTTGGGATTCATCAAAGTCACTTTAGATTTCACTATCCATTTCAATTTCACTGCTGAAGACAGATTCACCTCGTCATCACTGCTCATATCACTGTCAAGAGTGTGCAACACCTGAGCTGCTGAAAAACGTTTCTTACAAGACGCCATTATGAAGCTAGGTGGAGACATATCTGCACCATTGCCTGACTAACACTTGGGCATGTCGCTTACACAAGAAATGCCCATATTGCTTCCCAAGCAACGCTCACCACTAACGTTGTTGTCACTTTTACAGCCTGAGTAATCCTTGGGTCTAATGCTTACACAAGACTTATCAATTCAGTTGCCCAAGTGATGCTCGGGGCTAACATTTTTAGCACTGTTTTCACAGTCCAAGTGATACTTGGGTCTAACGCGGAGGAGGTTAAGCAATTAGAATGATAAATATGCAGAGTAAGTTTTCCCATTTTATAACCAATCAATAGCCATTTTAAAAACCAAACTATATCCATTTTCTACTTATTGGATGAAGACATATTTTAATATGTTCTTTGTTCCAGAGAAAAACGGTACATTACTTAAACAGCCTAACTCCTCCTCATACTGCTGTTTACCCTCTTTCTGTTGAATATCTGTTACTTATGAAATAAGATAGATGAAGTGGTTCTACTCATTTAATTAAGGATTGACAACACTAACTGCTTTGTGCTCTATTTTGTAAAAACTTGGCCAAGTTGTTCAGTGGTGGTGGGTTAAATATGTAGGTTACATCATGGCCAGTGAGACAGGTTAAGGGTAATAGATAAATCTAATTTAAAACTAATTTTGACATTTGTTCATGTACCAAATAAGAAAAAAAAATCTAAGATGTTAGTTGGTATATTTCGTGTTAAATGACCTAATAACATAATAAAACCATGGCCATTTATATTCAATTTATTTTAAGTACATTTTTTCCCTTATAAGCCCAGTGCTCTATATATAAATTACAAATATAATATGAAAGAGCAAATATAAACACAAAACCTAATTTTGCAACATACCGTATATCTTCTAGTAGTGGCCAGCTTGTTATTGACGCCCGTTTCCAATAAACGCCGGGTTTGAAGAGATGTCGCGACAAATAGACGCCGGTCTCTAATAGTAGCCGGTCTCCTTTAAGCGCCGGTCTGTAGTAAACGCCGATCTCCAATGACCCACCGCCTTTTTCGTATGCTAATCCTCTTTTCGTACCCCCTGGGCTACCGCCATCCTGCAGTGAATCATACGGTAAGTACCTTTTCGTGTCAAAAATGTTTTGTCATCGGATGCTATCGAGGAAGCGAGAAAGTGAAAAAGAATTTTCTTTGTGTACATTTTGCCCCTTCGTCTCCACGTCAATTATAACCCCACAGGGAGGGCAGAGGTGGCGGGAAGAACATGAAAATGCCATCTTCGACACGTTAATCCTGATAAAACTGATTATTGCGTGACAACAAGCAATGGGAGTACCTGTATTGCCATCACAAGAAGAGGAAGATAAAGAAGAACTCGCAAATAACGAAGCAATCATTACCTATTCAGACCATGAGTAGATGGTAAGTACTGTACTTTATTGTATCTTATCCAGTCTCATGTCGTAATGTATAAGTATATGCGTGAGTTTGGAGCTTATTGCATTTCCTTATGTTCCGCAGGGGACTTGTCGGGCTGATGAGCGCTTTCGTGCGAAATTCGGACTGGTGCAGGCCAGTGCTGGTGGCATCATTGGCAAGAAAGTTGACGTCTACCGTACCTGTTTTTCATGCTTACAGTAGTACCATACTGTATACTGCTTTAATAAGACCGTACTGCTGTACTGATAATTTAATTAAATCCTGAAATGTTCATCCGGTGTTGTTGCCTACATTTTGTGACCGTAAATACGGTACCATACTGTATTTTACTGCCAAATGAATCCCGTTTACTCATCACCATTCCGTCTGCGAGGTGAATAATAGCCGGTCTCCAACAACCGCCGGTCTCTTTTAAACGCCAGGCCGTCCGAATAATTTTTTGAATAAACGCTGGGCTACTATTGGAAGATATACAGTAAACAGAAAATGGATAGAAGAAGCCTGAAAAAGGTCCATTATGTTGTATGTGATGATTCATCCATCTAGGTAGACATGAACAAAGTAATTAGCAATAAAAATTGCAGAGGAACTAAAATGCACATCCAGACTTTCCCATCTTTGTTTTAGAGAACTTTAACCAACCTAATATAAGAAGGGTATTAACCAAATATAAACAGCAGACAGAAACATGGAAAATATGGACCATTGTTACTGCACAATCTCTCAATCTATTAGGTGGAATGACAGCCTGTCCTTGGTTACCCAGGGTTATATTGTGGTATTCGTTATTGCAAAACACTGTCAGACACTCAAAGCCTGCAAAGCAATTATAAAGATCTTTAAGACTTTGGACACCTGAATGGAAGGAAACATTAAAGGACTGTCTTGACTCCACAGAAGGGACATGTTGAAAAATGTCTGCTATGACCATAATGAGCAGACTGACATGGTGACATCTTGTATTGAAGTCTGTGATCACCCCTCTGAATAACAACAGGCATCCATGGTGTAACAGGAAAATAAATAAACTGGAGAAAAAAAACAGTAACTCAAAGTTAGAGAACATGTTTTATAGGAAGCAATTATGGGAATTTAGAAGGCCCCGGCAAGCCTAGAGTTGCATTATATTATACTATGTAGAGGCATTTTCTTTAGTAACTATCATTCATTAGTTTGACACCATTCTTATTAATGTCAGGAGCCGATAGAGAAGTAAGCAGCCAGCATAATATTGTGTCATTTTTATGAATTATTACTTTATTTAGTCATTTTATATTAGTTTACATTTTGTATCTTGTTGTCTTGCTGTGACAATGTCATTTTGAGCCATGCATGATGTGCATATCCCAGTAGTGAAATTGCAATTGACATTTTGGGAGCGCCAGTACCTAAGCCCATAGTCTCAAAAAAATGCCTATAAACTTAGAGACAATGTTACTTCACTTCTGATTATTGAAAATTGTGCTATGGATTTTACAAGTTTTTGGTTTTATTAATTTCTGTCACAGAAACTTTGGAAATGGCTTAGGAACTGTATTTTCTGAACAATACTGAACAATATTTTCTTGTTAGATTCTCATCTTTAGATATATTTAAAAATGAAAGAATACCAGCAAACCACTTTATGTTAATTTTAAGGACTATTTTATCTTACAGCTACTGTGGGAAGCAAACACAAAATGTATCATAAACTGACATATCTCTAGCAAGGTTGTTTGGGACTTTCAGTCGAAAGCCCACGTTTATTTTATGAATTGGGTCTGATTTCTGTATTTGCTAATTAATCTAACAGAACAGCAAATATTTAGTAAAAACAAACACAGGAAGTGCATTTAAACTCCACACAGACAAGTGCTAAGACAGGATTCAAATCCAGGACACTGGATCCATGAGGAAGCAGCATTAACCACACTGTACAGTACAAATTGTTCTTTGAAACTACTTCACTTCTCTTACAATTCAAATAATGATTTCCTGTGTCACTTTATATGATCTTTGAAAATATTCTGACATCCCACAAGAAGTCCATTTTATGGTTTTTGGCAGATTTCTCTATTTTCTACCATTACTGTAACACACCATACATAAAAAGAAATAGCCTTGTGAAATTCTTAATCCAACTCCAGAGCTAATCCTGGCAGTGCCAAGTTGAAGGCATTAACCAACCTGGGCAGGGCACCAGTCCATAGCAGGACCTACTAAACATTCACATGTTAAGGAAATCCTTTATAGATACCAGGAAAACATTTAAACTCCACAGAGGTAGGTGCTTGGCATGGCATTTAAAGCCAGACACTGGATCCTAAAAGCATTACTGTACAATCA
Source organism: Polypterus senegalus (assembly GCF_016835505.1). NCBI lineage: Eukaryota > Metazoa > Chordata > Cladistia > Polypteriformes > Polypteridae > Polypterus > Polypterus senegalus. The sequence continues at coordinate 90,576,164 of NC_053155.1, read as the reverse complement.
AAAAATCAGTGTTTGAAATTATATTGCAATACTGGAATACTATTTCCCTATGCTAATTCATGAGCACTTTGTAAAACTTTTGAGAGATGCTGTCAGAGACAAGGGTTCTGTGTTTGAACAAAATAGAGCAAAGTCCTACAGACAGTCTAAAAAAGATAGAAAGAGCCTGCATTTTGGTACATTATTATTGTGATGTGTTGGATAGACAGGCATTCACTCTACTCTGTATATGTGAGAAAACTACTACTGCTGCTACTACTACTATTATATATCTTGAAACTATGTGCTCAAAATCTGTAAAAATGGAGCATATGTTGACATTTGTAAAAAAAAAAAAAAAAAAAGACACGTGTGTAGATTGAATTGATGTTAATTTTCTTCATTACGCCTTGACATGGGAATGACACAGGAGTTTGAAGGTTTGTCAAACTATTTAGACATTTACTTGCTTTTTTTAAAAAAATTTTGGCTAGTAAATAAAAAAAAAAGATATTTTTTTTAGGAATTAAGTGACAGTCACCAGATAAACTTGATGATAGCCTTCAGGGACATTTATACAACTTAAATTAAAAATGTCAGAGGCCAGATCAGATTGTGTCGATAATGTACAACTGCGTTAAGGCTTTTAAAATAAAGCTCAGTCTCTAAAAAAGGCAGCTGAAAGGTTGTAGTTGAAAATTTTTTTTAAATTAGAATTATCAACAGCCATACAGTGCCTCTAATTTCCAACGCAATTTTTCTAACTTACATTTTGACTTTGAAAGACAATTTGAAGAATTCAGAATGCATGAAGACAATTTCTCTCTTTTTAAAGCTCCACTTCATTAGGTGTTAAGAAGGCAAAATAATATTAAAATGGAACTTCCTGAAATCCAGTGTGACACTGTATTCAAAGAAATGTTTAGTGAAAATGGAATTTCCTGTTTTGTTTTTTTTTCTCTAGCTTGCCAAGCCATTTAGTTAAAATGAGGGAAATTAATATTAACCATATTTAGTAGTGCATATCTTTGTAAGTTTTAACAGTGCCCTCCATAATGTTTGGGAGGAAGACTAATTTTTCCTTGATTTACCCCTCCGGTCCATAGTTTAAAATTACAAATTAAACAATTCAAAAGCAATCAAAGTGCAAACTACAGAGTTTAATTTAAAAGTATTTACATTGATTTCGGTTACACAGTTAACAGTTGATTTAGGTGATCCTAAGGTTTTAGTGATGGCTCTAAGGGTTTTATTCTTGCTTTCAGCCTCATAATGTCTTTTTTACCTTCATTAGCACAGCTCTTGTCCTCATATTGAACACTGGCCACTACAGACTCCAAAGGACAGAAGCAAGCCTGGGTATCTTATACCTGCAATAATGAAGAAATGAAACACACCTGAGTAATCACAAACAACTATAACACCAACTGTCCCAAACATTATGGTACCCCTGCGGTGGGCTGGCCCCCTGCCAAGGCTTTGTTTCCTGCCTTGTGCCCTGTGTTGGCTGGGATTGGCTCCAGCAGACCCCCGTGACCCTGCAGTTAGAATATAGTGGGTTGGATAATGGATGGATGGATGGATTATGGTGCCCTAAAATCGGGTACCATGTAAAAAAAGTGTTATGACTTCTCCACAGTGTGACCAAAATGTACGCAAATACCCCTCAATTAAACTCTGCAATTTAATCACGTCTGAATTGTTTCATTTGTAATTTTAAACTGTGGATCAGAGGGATAAATCAAGGGAAAAAGTTCCTTTGTCTCAGATATTATGGAGGGAATTGTATTTTCAATCATGAACACAAATAAAACTTAACAAAGATCTAGATTGATAGCTAAGCACTTATAATCTGTGCTGAAAATTGCATAATCACAAAAGCATGGCCTTGATATTGACATTCCTTTCATGCAAAAAGATGTTGAATTTCTGGCACACGTGATAAATATATTTATATTTACAGTATATTACTATATAGGGTGGCACGGTGGTGCAGTGGTAGCGCTGCTGCCTCGCAGTTAGGAGACCTGGGTTCGCTTCCCGGGTCCTCCCTGCGTGGAGTTTGCATGTTCTCCCCGTGTCTGCGTGGGTTTCCTCCGGGCACTCCGGTTTCCTTCCACAATCCAAAGACATGCAGGTTAGGTGGATTGGCGATTCTGAATTGGCCCTAGTGTGTGCTTGGTGTGTTTGTGTGTGTCCTGCGGTGGGTTGGCACCCTGCCCAGGATTGGTTCCTGCCTTGTGCCCTGTGTTGGCTGGGATTGGCTCCGGCAGACCCCCGTGACCCTGTATTCGGATTCAGCGGGTTAGACAATGGATGGATGGATGGATATTACTATATATGTATATAGTAATGTAGTAATCACAAGGGGTGCCACTTAGCCTCGAACACAAGACACAACTCCACCAAACACAGTTTAGGGATAAGATAAAAGGTTTTTATTACCCAGACATGTTAGCAGGCTTTTTAACAATCAAACAATATATTTATTCTTAGTAAAGCATGTTCTCCTCCTGTAACTCCTTCCACTTGTCCATGTGAGTTTTTGCACTATGCCCACCAGAACTCTGACTAAACTGGAAAAGACAGAGTGGCTCCTTATGTCGAACCTGGGAGCGTTTCTGATGTCGTGGCATTGCATGCTGGAACCATTTTTGGGTAATACGCAATATAATTCCCCAAAATAGGGAGGTCCATTCTTCACAGCCCATCAGGACCCTGGCAGGATCACCCTTGCATACTACAATGCCCAGGAATTCTATACTGGGCTCCAGCCAGGGGAGCACAGGCACCTTTTGTGCTGGGGGACAACTTTTTCAAAAAGGTCCATTCATCCTTTGTCCATCCGTTATTTGATCATCTCGATTAGGACAGAAACTGGGGACCATCCCAGCCTTGGTTACGTCTCCATTCTTGTATTCCATCTATTACAGCCAACTAACCAGGCAGGTAGTCTATCACCATAGTTAATGACTGTACTAATGATATTATTAAGACTTTAAAAAAAAATGTATTTAGTTTTCCCACAGACACGCTAATGCAAATAGAATTATCGTCTACATTACATCCAAACATAATTTAAATATTTAATCATATTTGTCTCCTGACTATATTCATATTCCTTATTTTAATAATTGATTACTATTATGCTTTAAATACTTTTTTTAAAAGTATAAATGGTACTGCTGCAGGGAATATTTATGATAAACATGGTTAAGACTATGATAATAGGTTACTGATTTCTTCTAATCTTACACAATCCCTTCACCTTCCTGTTCATTCATTCATGACTTCAAGCTCTGCTTTTGAGCCTCTCAAACAATTTAGTTCATAGTTTCTGTTAAAAGGAGGAAGTCTATGAAAGCAGTTTAATGGTTTTGGCTTGGTACACAGCTCTGGTTCAGATTTTCTCTGTGGTATTGATCAGGGCTCTGTGTCATGTTAAAATCTGCATCCAGCACAACACAGACACATCACTATCTGGTGTCCTCTTGTGTTCATGGGTGTCAATTGGTTAATGATGTCCATAAAGCAATGTAATATTTTTAAATTAAAGCTTGAAAAACTGCCCCAGAGCTCAATGAATGTAATGGTTTGTTTTCTATACAAAATCATTTTTATCTAATCTAGCAGAAACTGGAAAATATACAATACAATACAATTTATTTTTGTATAACCCAAAATCACACAAGAAGTGCCACAATGCACTTTAACAAGCCCATTGGTCCATTTACCGTAATATCTTTATTCTGTTGCATTTACCACTTTTACTTGTGTAGTGTTCAGATGTCATTTGTGTTCCTTATTTAATATTAAATTTACATTTTTATTTAAAAATTTTGAATAAAGGCACATACTCTTGGTCATTCCTCTTATTGCTATAGTCATCAGCTAAACGTCATGGTGTTGTGATATGGGTTAACCTTAGAAAACGGTTTGATTTAGTTTCTTTGCTTCAAATATTTTATTTTAGGAGATTTCACTTTTTTGAAGGCTGACCTCTCAAACTTTTTTTCATGCATGAGTTTTTTTGTTTAAAATTGTTTTATTGTCTACAACATATCAATGTCTTAAAGCCACTATGGGAAGATAATGGCTCCTAGGGGATCTTGTCTGGTTGGTAGGGCCTGCCCTCCTGACCCACATCACAAACACTAGCCAATAAATGACAGTGCAATAGAACAAGCTCCTTTGTTTGAAATACAGACCTGATCAGGGAACACATGCAGGTGGTTCATCTTGATTTTTATGGGGGAATGCCTTAGTGTAGAATTACATGCGTATGTCTTGATTCTTGATGTGGAATATGTTTGTAGAGGAAAACATTTCCTAATCTTGATATTTGTAGGAGAATGCCTTTATAGAAAAAATACTTTTTCAAGTTCAAATTTTGTGTTGCTGTGCCTTCTAGCTACAGTGCTCTCTCATGTGGCGGACAACTCTTTCCAATTATTGACCAGCAATGGATACGGATAAAACCTCTGGCTTGAACACCAAATCACGGTGATCAGAAATGACTTTCTTTTGCTTTCAAGTTTATTTCAAGTCTTTGAGAAGTAATTCTTTTTGTTTCTGATATAATTTCCAAAAGAAATGAATAGCTCCTAGTCAAATGTTTTAAACATAAGATTAGTAAGTACCTATCACAAAGTGCCAGTAGTCAGCAGTTGGTTTGAGGAAATGTACAGGAAGTGGGTGTTTGAGCTGCTGATTATTCAGGACATTGTGTGCTCTTGGCATAACACATGGGACACCAACATGAGTATGCAAATATAAGAAAAAACTGACCTTGAGGTATACTGCACGGTGTTTAGAGTATACCAGTGACAATACGGAGAGACAGTAATCTTTGACAAAACCTTCAACATTTAAGAATTGATTGCTTCTGGTATTAGGAATCTAAAAGCTTTATTTTCTATCTTCAATAGATCTACTCAAACTCACAATAATTCTTCTTTTCTCACACCTTAACTTTGTTCAAAATTATTGTTCTTCTTTCCAAATAGGAATGCAGTTGTTAATTTGTAATTCAATAAGTTAATCTTTGGTAATGTTTCCAACTCTGAAATTCATAAATCATTTTCTCAAACTTTCTTTTCTGTTACTGAGCATGTGACTTTCTTTTCATCCTGTCGATATATTTCAAATTAGCAATTCAATTAATAGCTTTAAGGCAACAGATCTTATCCCTACATCACTGATAAAAAAGATGTCGTCTTAGATTCTGTCTTATTGTGAATATAATTAACTTCAGTTTTCTCCTGATATGTACCATCTGTTTTAAAATCCTATTTCAAAGAGGGTTAGATTTAACCCTAAATGTCTGCCTAATTACAGACCTATTCCTCAACTTCCCTTTCTATCCAAAGTCCTGGAACATGTTGAGGTTGAACAACTACAGGGACACATGCATTTCAATTATCTATCTGAACAACTCCAAAGGGGGTTTCATCTGGTCATAGTGCTGAGATGACCTTGGTAAAAGTGGATAATGCTCTGTTGACGACTAACTATGCGAGGTGTGAACTTGGCCCGGACACAGACAGGCAGACATGTTGTCTTCAACCACCACACGTTTATTTACAGTATTTACAATAATAATAATGGTCACAAAGACCCCAGTCTATTGGTCACTCAGACCTAGTCACGTGCACAAACCCCAAACCAATCATTCAGTCCTGGCCACAATGCCTTGTCTTCAGGCCGCCTCCACTCTCTTCTGCCTCGTCCTTCTTCCACCCGACTCTAGCCTCGAATGAAGGGAGACGGCCCCTTTTATACAAGTCCCGGATGAGCACCAGGTGTTCCCGGCATTCCTCCCTTGGCCACGCCCCAGCGTGGGGGAAGTGCCGGCTGCCCTCCCGGCTGCTCTCCGGGCGCCATCATAAATCTTCCCCCCAGCACTTCCTGGTGTGGCGGAAGTGCTGTGGTAACAGGTCCCCAAGGCATTGGGGCGCCTCCTGGCGGTGACCACGGGCCCCTACAGGGTAGGGCTTCCATGCCCTGTACCCGTGGCCCCCAAAGCAACCCGGAAGGCAACCCCCACGTGATCCAGGGTGGGTGCAGACCCACATCCGGTCCTTCCCGTCTTCCCGGCCGGGTCATGGCCCCTGGCATCCCTGACAGAGGGCTGTGAGTATACTTGGATTGTTCTAGCTCAGTGCTGCTTTTGACACAGTTTGTCATGCTTTACTGCTTGAATTCACTTTTATGTATATGTGTCACTGTTCTGGAATGTTTAAGGCCCTGTTTAGCATTCATGTGCCCTATTGCTTATCCAAATGGTTGTCATTCCTGTTCTACTGATGAGACTCAGATCTATGTAAAATCATCCACATTCCTTCCACCCTGATTCTTTTGCCAGCTTTTATCGTGTTTTTATTAAACAGTGAGAAAGCAGAGATATTGCTGATGGCAAACAAGTCTCATTAAATTAAGATGGACATTTACAGTAATGGTGGCTGGTATTTCTGTCTAGGTTTCTGCTTTAGTTAGAATCTGGGACTTACTTTTCATGTTAACTGTGTAGTGAAAACATCCATCCATCCATTATCCAACCCACTATATCCTAACTACAGGGTCACGGGGGTCTGCTGGAGCCAATCCCAGCTAACACAGGGCACAAGGCAACACCAGGCAGGGCACCAGCCCACCACAGGGCGTGTGCACACACACACACACACACACCAAGCACACACTAGGAACAATTGAGAATCACCATTGTACCTAACCTGCATGTCTTTGGATTGTGGGAGGAAACCGGAGTACCCAGAGGAAACCCATGCAGACACGGGGAGAACATGCATGCTCCACACACTCCCGGGAAGTGATAGTGAATACATTGTTCAGATATCTAAGGAATTTAGCTTGTCTTACACCATCTTTGATTATTGCATGTGCTGTGTATTTAACACAGATTTTTATAACATCTTGGCCGGACTTTTGTAATGACTTATTGTAAAGAATTTAAAACTCGATTTTTTAATTAAACTGCAGTATGTGTGGAACTAAGCTGCTAGGATTTTGACTTTCACCAAATGGTGGAAAAACATCACTCCAGTTCTGACAATTAAATGAAATGGTCAAAGCACAGGAGTGGTCCCATAACAAGAAAAACAATGCATAAGCATTAAATACTTACAAACTCTCTTTGTCATATTAATATGAAAGAAATATGTAAATGAAATGATTGCTTCTCCAAACATGTAATCTGAGGTTTAAACATTTCCCTGCAAACTGTATATTTACACCTGCCAACTTCAATCCTCTACTCTATGACTAAGAAGAGTTCTATGGGTGACAGAGCCTCTGGTTTTCTGAACCAACCTTGTAGAACACTCTTCCTCTTTGTAAATTAATGAGAAAAGCAGACTTAAAACATAACTATTTCTGAAAGCTTATGCATGATTTGTTTTTCATTATTTTTTACTGCCTTCTGTTTATGTATTTATTTTGTTGTGCTATTTCTGGGCCATTGGACCATTCTTGCTCATCTGCTTCCTTGCCTAAATCTTTTAGGGTGCAGAGTGCATTAAAACAGGTTAGCATCTACTGACACATTGCTTAGTTTATTATTACAATCACTGTGAACTATCTTTGATTTTATCTAATGGCAGTAACCATTCCATTGAGTTTTCTGTACCCTAGACTTAAAAGTGAAGCACTGCAGTATATACTGTATTCTACACCTGCATAATAAATACAGTAAGTAAAAGAAGTCAACAGCAGAGTTAAAGTCTATTTCTATGATGCAAACTGAATATTGATCTTATATACAGTATATATATATATGTATATATATATATATATATATATATATATATATATATATATATATATATATATATATATATATATATATATATATATATATATATACTCAGCAAAAAAAGAAACGTCCCTTTTTCAGGACTGTGTATTTCAACAATAATGTTTTAAAAATCCAAATAACTTTACAGATCTTCATTGTAAAGGGTTTAAACAATGTTTTCAATGCATGTTCAATTAACCATAATCAATTAATTAACATGCACCTGTGGAATGGTCGTTAAGACCTTAACAGCTTACAGAAAGTTGGCATTTAAGGTCACAGTTCTAAAAACGCAGGACACTAAAGAGACTTGTCTACCGACTGTGAAAAACACCCAAAGAAAGATGCCCAGGGTCCCTGCTCATCTGCGTGAACGTGCATTAGGCATGCTGCAGGGAGGCATGAGGACTGCTGATGTGGCTAGGGCAATAAATTGCCATGTCCGCACTGTGAGACGCCTAAGACAGCGCTACAAGGAGACAGGAAGGACAGCAGATCATCCTCGCAGTGGAAGACCACGTGTAACAACACCTGCACAGGATCGGTACATCAGAATATCACACCTGCGTGACAGGTACAGGATGGCCACAACAACTGCCCGAGTCACACCAGGAACACACAATCCCTCCATCAGTGCTCATACTGTCCGCAATAGGCTGAGAGAGGCTGGACTGAGGGCTTGTAGGCCTGTTGGAAGGCAGGTCCTTACCAGACATTACCAGCAACAACGCCGCCTATGGGCACAAACCCACCTTCGCTGGACCAGACAGGAGTGGCAAAAAGTGCTCTTCACTGATGAGTCACGGTTTTGTCTCACCAGGGGTGATGGACGGATTCGTGTTTATCGTCAAAGGAATTGAGCACGTCTGGGACCTGTTGGATCGCAGGGTGAGGGCTAGGGCCATTCCCTCCAGAAATGTCCAGGAACTTACAGGTGCTTTGGTGGAAGAGTGGGGTAACACCTCACAGCAAGAACTGACAAATCTGGTCCAGTCCATGAGGAGGAGATGCACTGCAGTACTTCAAGCAGCTGGTGGCCACACCAGATACTGACTGGTACTTTTGATTTTGAGCCTCCCTTCATTCGGGGACACATTGTGAAACATTTTTAGTTTATGTCTTATGGTGTTGACTCTTTTAGTGTTCATACAAATATTTACGCATTAAGTTTACTGAAAGTAAAAACAGTTGAAAGTCAGAGGACGTTTCTTTTTTTGCTGAGTATATGTACATACAGTATATCTCAGATATACAGTTTATCAGATGAAACTACTGGTAATTTCAAACATGGGCATTGATCTACTAAAATATTTTTTCAGAGGCTAAAAATCACATAGATTTATCATTTCAAACTACATATATGGAAAAAGAAAAACAATAGTATAATTGTTTTTTGGGCTAACTTGAAAATAATATGTTTTATATTTTCTTATCATTTCATTGTTTTGGAACAGTACACTGTTTTGCAAGGTCAATGTGAGCCTGAGATTCTTTCAGAAATTAATTATTTAACATGACTGGGCCCTCGATGGTGTGCTGGTACAATGCACACAAGTTACGATCAATGGGGAAACTTTGGAGATACAAGGCATTCTAAACTATATGCTTGCAGACTATAAAACTAAATGGCCTGAAGGATTAGTTTATTCATATGAGACTAAGTGATTGGATTCAGAGTTAAAAATGCAGCTGCAGCAAAACAGCGACATTCTAGTGGCAAAAAAGCTGTTTTTTTGCAATGTGATGTTTGACAGTGTATTTATTAAATTATGATTTAAAAACATTTTTTCAAATTGGAAGTTTTTAGGGACCAGACAACTTTGAGCTCTACAGTAAGTTCTGTGAAAAGGTTACTGTTTAAATTGCATTTATCTCAGAGTTCTCAAGAACTTTATATCAATTTGAGATTTTAATTCTTGTCATGTGGGAATTCTTTGGTTTTACTGTATTGTATGTCTTCTTTCCTAGAATTCATGTGTAATACATGAAGTCAGTTAATGTTTATGTTTTCCCAGTGACTGATAAGTGTATTATTCAAAGTGTAGATCCCCATTTAGTACTATAAAATTCAAAAGAATTTCTAAGTTCATTAAATATTTTTTGGATTTTGATTAATTAGGGAAGGATATCCTGTTGTTTGATAAAAAAAATGAGCACTCATTAACAAAAATGGTTTCTTATTGGTATGGAACCCTATCATTATAACAGGGGCGGCACGGTGGCGCAGTGGTAGCGCTGCTGCCTCGCAGTTAGGAGTCCCGGGTTCGCTTCCTGGGTCCTCCCTGCGTGGAGTTTGCATGTTCTCCCCGTGTCTGCGTGGGTTTCCTCCGGGTACTCCGGTTTCCTCCCACAATCCAAAAACATGCAGGTTAGGTGGATTGGCAATTCTAAATTGGCCCTGGTGTGTGTGTGTCCTGCGGTGGGTTGGCACCCTGCCCAGGATTGGTTCCTGCCTTGTGCCCTGTGTTGGCTGGGATTGGCTCCAGCAGACCCCCGTGACCCTGTATTCGGATTCAGTCGGTTAGATAATGGATGGATCATTATAACAGTGAAAGAAGAGAAGAGAGGGCAAATTTGAAAAAAAAAATTAAATGTGTCAACATTTATTTTGTTCTTTGTCTTAAGGTAACAGCTGTGTGTCTTCTTACTCTATGTATGGCTTTTAAGTGTTTAGTGTTAACAAACACTGATAAAGTTTACCCAGAATCCTCACGTCATTCTTAAATGAACTTTGACTCCCTCTTCTTGATATATCTAAAGTAAAACATAACTGAACCTGAATAGAAAATGTAATTCATCACCATTCTAGTCCATTCTAGCACCATTTATGATATTACTTAAGACATTTCAAATATTACATGCATCATATTTGATTATTCAAAAGGAGTGAGCCAAAACATTACACAGTTTGTGGCTAAAAATTAAACCCTAAAGTGTCCTTTAAATGACATGGTTTTTCACACACCAACATACATTTACTCACACTGGACCAGTTTAGTGTAGCTAATAAACATTTGGGATCTGGGGGGAACTGGAACACCCAGAGAAGATCCACACGCTTACCCAATATAATGACTGGGAACAAGAAAAATTGCAAGAACAAAGACATGTAATTCAAGGAAAGGCAACCTAGGAGGGCAGAATAACTGACCTATGAGAAGGCCCTGATTTTCTAACTGGAAGTGACTTTAATCCAGTTATGAGGGGGTCCACATTTCTTCATAAACTAGTTACACTCATCCCATTATAATATATTCTCTGGACACTCTCACTGCATTTCTTGGAGACAATCTGTCTCGGGCAATCTACCCCAGGGGAAACCTATGCTCTTACTTCTAAAATCTTTCTCTGAAATAAGAAATCCGATGAACCATTCCCTCTTTGTGGAGCTGAAGTTGACATACTTTTCTCTTTGAGGACCAGAAAGGTGAGATTCAGTCTGCCAAGCCAAAGCAGTGTGCCACTAGTCTGAAAATGCTAAAAAAAATGGTAATGCATCAAAAAGGTAACTTCAGCGTCTAAACTGTTGTGCCAGAAAGTGTAATACTTTTTCCAATGAAGATGCAGATGACAAATGGCCTAACAGCAGAAACTGAGCTTAGAAAGCAGCATCACAGAACACCACAAACAAACACTCATGCAGTAAGAAGAAAGAATGCACTCCAATGCAAGACTAATCTTCCAGCTGAACCCAGAACATCACCAAAGCCACAACTCCACAAAACATCAGTTATTGTCTTGAAAGACTTGGTATAGTGGAACCTCGGTTCACAACCGTAATTCGTTCCAAAACTCTGGTCGTAACCCGATTTGGTCATGAACCGAAGTAATTTCCCCCATAGGATTGTATGTAAATACTTTGTATAATTAATCCGTTCCAGACCATACAAATTTTTTACCACAGTGACTGCATTAATGTCAATAGGCACATGGCCCTCTCCAGGTCTTCTGCAGTGAATACACAACCACCTGCTTAGAATTGCTGATGCCGAGGCTCAGAGAGTTCTCAATGCACCATTCAGTGACACATTTTACTTTTATGGTGGTCATAATCATTGTTGGCGATCAGAACCACTATGGTTGTGTCTTTAGAAAACTTGATGATAAAGATTGTGTCATGCTTAACACAGAAAACATAGAAAATAGCAGTAGGTTCTGAATACAGCCATAGGGTGCACCAGAGTTCAAAATGGCAGTGTAAGATATGCATTCTACAAGGCTGACGAGTCTAAGATCCAGGTCCAGAAGAAAAGCAACATTATTTTATCATTTCTAATGTTTAAATCATTTGTATTAGCAGTCATTCTGTCTGCACTTCAGAACACGTCATCCAGCTTAAGCTGAGTATGTTTGGGTATGGCCAGTGGGAGACCAGCTATGGTTGCTGCTAGAAGAGGTGTTGGTGAGGCCAGCAGGGGGTGCGTATCCTGTGGTCTGTATGTGAATCCTAATACCCCAGTGCAGTGACAGGAACACTGTGCTGTAAATATTGTACCGTCCTTCAGATGAGATGTAAAACCGAGGCTCCTTGAAGTCATTAAGGTCCCTGTGTATTTTTTAAAAAGAGTAGGGTTTATCCCAATGACCTGGCTAAATTGCCCGTCACAGCCTTGTCCATTCTGACCCCCCGATCATACCCTGTCTCTGATTGGCTAACTCTCTCTCACCCCTTCACCACCTAATAGCTAATGTGTGGTGAATGTACTTGTGCAATATTGTGTGCCGTCAATGTTTTGAGTAGTGAGAAAAGCACTATATAAATTATTACTATTATAATTTTAGGAACATCTGAACATGGTCAAGTCAAATAATCAAGTAACTCTTAGAGAAATCTATACTGCAAAATAATTTTTTATAAACATCTTTAAATTTGGAGAATCTGTTGACTAGAAACTCTGTCAAAGGATTTTATACTAGGAAGCTGAAAGTTTCACAAAGTTATAAGAATGGACAGAGAATATGACTCATGGCATGTGACCTCCATGTCATAAAGCTCACAAGAAAACAGGACCCATCACCTGCCAGTACACTTTAAAATTGACCCTTTTCTTCATGTGTCTTTTCATGTAAATATATTTTCTTTAAAGATTTGTAAGCACAAAAATAGTTAATTATACCATAGAATGCACAGTGTAATAGTAAACTAAATGTAAAAACATTGAATAACACTGAGACAAACACCCAGGCTCCCTGCTCAGCTGCATGTCTCAGCTGCACATGAGCCTGTGCTTGCTCGCTCTCTCTCTCTCTCTCGCTCGCTCGCTCTCTCTCACTCGCTCTTTGTCTCTCTCTCTCTCCTGTACCGGCTTCCTCTTCCTGCTTCCTGCCTTCTTCTGCAACCTCCCATTCCTTCCTGTTCTCTTCTTTTTCCCTTTGGCCGACTCGCGCTTCTATTTATGAAGAGGACGTGGTAGTCGTGGCAATCAGCACCTCCTGGGAACAATTACAGATGCAGACCACTTCTCACCTGTGTACATAGGTGAGAAACGCCCACATCACAAACTCCTCAGGAACCGATTCGGCCACATGCCACCACGCCCCCTCGCTAAGTGTGGTGATTATTTATTAAAACTGGCCTTGTTGACGGGAGCTGTGGACCTGCTATACCACAGGAGGAAGCTGGGTTGAGTGGAGGTTACAGTTTTGAGGGAGAGTCCCTCTGCGTGATGCACCGAGAACAATGTACAGTACAGGGTGAGACTGAACACGTGCGGAAATCATTGGCGTGTGCAAACCAGAAGAAAAACTGGCTTGTTTGTCACCCAAGTGTGTGGTCATGAACAGAGGCAAAAGTTTGGCAAACTTTTTGGTCATAACCTGATTTGTACGTGGTCCGAGACGTTCGTGAACTGAGGTTCCACTGTATTGTAAAAATATTTCTGTGTGCCAAGATCAACTAGGACTCTAAATAAAACCAGTAAAATCAGCCTATTCTGTGTTATATGTTTGTCTGTCTAGCTGGTCTGCATCCTGTCTTAAATGTCAATACATACAAAGGTATATTTCTATAATCCTTGGGTTTATGAACAAATTGTATTTTTCTGTTTTTTAAAACAAGTGTTCTTCAGTACCTTTATATCGATCTAACAGCCAGAGACCTGCCTTCCACAAAAGAGAAAGTTAAGGGTAAATAAGGTAGGAGCCTTACCAAATAATTAAATTTGTTCCCAGCATCGTTGAAGGGAAGATGGACAATTAATTTACCAAGTTAAATCTTTCAGATTTTTCTGCACTTGTAAATTGAATTATGCAGTCTGTATATTGTTTTGAATTCTCATGTGCCTACTGCTGGGTTAATTACAGATTAGCAACATTGCAATGAAATTGTCAGAGCTGGGCTTTTTATACTGTATATACAATACAATACAGTTTTATTTTTATATAGCCCAAAATCACACAAGAAGTGGCGCAATGGGCTTTAACAGGCCCTGCTTCTTGACAGCCCCCCAGCCTTGACTCTCTAAGAAGACAAGGAAAAACTCCCAAAAACCCTTGTAAGGAAAAAATGGAAACAAGAAAGAAATCTTGAGAAAGGCAGTTCATAGAGAGACCCCTTTCCAGGTAGGTTGGGCATGCAGTGAGTTTTAAAAAAAAGGGGGTCAATACAATACAATACACAGAACAGAACAAATTCTCAGTACAGTATAAAAATTTACAAGTACGGAGCAGAATATAACAGTAAATGATGTCACATAATATGATTTGGATTTGTTTATGGTTTGTATGATGGAATTAGGTACTTTATATAGGGGAGCTAATGTGCAAAAAAACAACCATAACTTTATTTAATCCAAAGTCCTACAAAATATTCAGGCAGGGCACAAATATTTCCAAATTGAAAATCAAAATAAAATTTGGAAACTTTAAAATAGGTTTGGAAAATATACCAAACACACATTTTAATAAGTTGCTTATAGAAAATCTGTCACCAATCTTAATTTGGATTCTCATGAATTTCTTGCAGGCTCTTTGCTACTCAAGGCAATAGGCATTTGGCTAAGTAGGCTTATTTTTTTAATAAGTGAAAAAAATACAAATTTCTTAAATGAATATTTGGTTCACTTTAATTTGGATGTGGTGAGCCACAAACATTTTTATCTCATTGAAGCAAAGAACACAGTGGAGGAAGGGACATTTGAACACATGAAAAGAAAGAGAAACAACTCTGTCAGAAGCCAAATCTAATCATTCAGAAGAGAGTAATGTTAACTGACCCTTTGGTTTGATCTGGGGGGTAATGGGGGTCATATTCTGTTCATTCCTAATAAGATAAAAGATAATATGGCTTTAGTATAGGCCTGCATTATCTTCCAATAAAGGATTATTGTATTTTATTACAAATATTTTCTGTTTCTGCCCTTTCATAATTTTTAAAAACAAATACTAAATAATCTGCCACTGCCATCATCATCATATACTTCATGATGTGTATAGGTTTACAATGCTGCGCAATTTCATTTATATCCCATCATAGCACAGTTTTAAATAACCACATATTTAAAAGAGTATGAATCATGTTTTTTTTTAAATAAGGCTGCACAAATGTGAAAAAGCAGTACAGTTCTCTAAATAAAAAAGTGATTAACGAGAGAACAAAGCACCACTTTATTGTCTCCTTAATCAAACTAAGAAAAGCAAAATGCGTCCAATTTTTTCAAACAATGACATGAGAAATGTTGGTATAAACACATTTATTTCACAGAACATAAACAAGGTACAGTACAATTACACTGCTTGTAACTACATCCATATTTTCATTTACAAATAATCTTCTATTGTAGAACAAAATGGATCAAGCATTGATTTTTTTTCCTCTGCAGGTTGCCAAAACAAAACACAAAAAAAGTAAAATTGAACATTGCCAATAATAAATCTTTCATCTTCCTAATCTGCTTATCCACGGCAGGGCTACAAGGCAGCTGGAGCCGATCCCAGCAATCTTAGGGTGCAAGGCAGGAACAAGACCTGGACAGGGTGCAAGTTCATCACAAGCCAATAATAAATGATAAAGCTAACTTCATACAATCAATAAACTAAACATTTTTGGTTCTTTTCCAACAGTTGAAATAAAAATATTTTTCCAGCTTTGTTTATTTTAACAAAGATGCAGTACATGTAATGACTTACATTTACATTTATTTATTTGTATGACACCTTTATCCACGGTGATTTACATTTATGACACAATTGGTTACATTTCTTTTGGTTATTCAATTGGAACACAGGCAGGTCAAGTGACTTGCTCAGGGTCATACAGTATCAGTGGTGGGATTTGAACGCATAATCTCGTCCAAAGCCTTAGCCAGTACACCACGCTACCCACATTATAATTTGACTTAAAAGGAAAAAAACATACCACAGCATAATTTTTTTTCATGCGGGTAAGTCCTGGAATTAAAACAGTCCAGTGACCGTCACAAGAATATGCTTTGGTTGTTAATTGGTTGTTTTCTGCAATTCTCTGTCTCTTGGGTACAATATAAGCACAATTTGCAGAACAACACTTTTTGACTAAATTACAACAAATATATTTCCTTGCCTGCCTCACAGATTGTATACTATTCTCATGCAGCATTTAGGATGCACTTTTTTTCATTGCCAGGTTATTTTTCTGTGTTGTTCAATCTATTTACCTTATTTTTAATTTTTTTTAAATTAAATATTCAGAACTGTAGCAGCTTGTGAAAATTAAATGTAATGGTGATTGATGTTGGGTTAATAATGGCTTAGGGGAAATTCTATGACATGAAATCTACTTGAATAAAAGAAAAAGATGCCAAAATGGTGAACAGGCTTTCTACAGAGTCAGAGTCAGATGGGAAAAAGGTTGTGTTTTGTTTTGTTTTTTTTAACAAACATATGATTGATACAGTATTTGTTAAAATTAAATTTTCCACATTTGAGCATTTACTTACTGAGAATATATTTTTGAATCAATTACATTACTGAAATAGTTTCAAGCTCCTATTCTTAACCTAGAACTTAATCGGGAGCAGCAAAGACTGTTGCTGTCTCATAGTGTTGCTGTTCAATTAGCTTTGTAAGAAGTAAAAATGTATTACCTTTACACTAAAAAAATTAAAAACAGCTGAAAAGTAGTTTTACATGTGGCAAAGAAAAACTAACACATTTCCCTAAACTGTTGAAGTTGTATGTAAAACGTAATATATATTTTCAAATTACATTGTAAATTTGAATCAATAGGATTGCAATTTTCAGGCATAATTGTGCAAGAAAATATGGTTGCCAGGAATAATTGGGTGATGTGACTAGATGGAACCATCCAAAATTAAGAAAAGAAGAGTACTTAAAGAGAGATGTTAAACCTCTTAGAATCCATGGTAACAGGATTTTATTTCTTCTTACTGCATTATAACCAATGGTATTGTTCCCATGGAAACATTATGCAAGACTGATCCAGTGCATCTGCTTTTATATATTCTTGGTCTAAACATATACCACATATAAGACAGAAGAATTAGCAATAAAAAAAGTAAATAAATTTTGTTACTGTGGGTTCTTGAATAATGGAGTTTTGTCCACAGGTCAAGCTGATGATTGTAGAGGCGTAATGGCCCAGTTAGAGAATCTGGTGGTACAGCATTGAAAGCTATAGCATTGATTGCTGGAGAAACATGGGCAAATGTTTTATTTCCATTGTGTGTGTAATGTTCCATGACATAAGAGGCTTTCTTCAGGCATCTCTTGTCATAAATGTGCCTGGAGTCCAAAACTGTGCAACAGTGTCACTGCATGAGACACCACACCTCTATGGATGGGAGTGTGTCTCCAACAGATTAATTGGACTTTTTTAAACACCTTGTGTTCTGCCATAGTCCAGTTTTCATACCAGATTGTAATGTAAGTGATCACTATGTTCTTAACTGCGCATCTACAAAAGTTAGTGAAGAGCAAGGTGGTAGACTGACTTTCTTAAGCTATTTCAATAAAATAAAGGTGATGTTTAACTTTACTAAAAAAGTAAAAGACAGTTGATAGACCATACAGATCATTTTAAAGCTGCTGACTTTTTACCACAGTGACTGCATTAATGTCAATAGGCACATGGCCCTCTCCAGGTCTTCTGCAGTGAATACACAACCACCTGCTTAGAATTGCTGATGCCGAGGCTCAGAGAGTTCTCAATGCACCATTCAGTGACACATTTTACTTTTATGGTGGTCATAATCATTGTTGGTGATCAGAACCACTAAGGTTGTTTCTTTAGAAAACTTGATGATAAAGATTGTGTCATGCTTAACACAGAAAACATAGAAAATAGCAGTAGGTTCTGAATACAGCCATAGGGTGCACCAGAGTTCAAAATGGCAGTGTAAGATATGCATTCTACAAGGCTGACAAGTCTAAGATCCAGGTCCAGTAGAAAAGCAACATTATTTTATCATTTCTAATGATTAAATCATTTGTATTAGCAGTCATTCTGTCTGCACTTCAGAACACGTCATCCAGCTTAAGCTGAGTATGTTTGGGTATGGCCAGTGGGAGACCAGCTATGGTTGCTGCTAGAAGAGGTGTTGGTGAGGCCAGCAGGGGGTGCGTATCCTGTGGTCTGTATGTGAATCCTAATACCCCAGTGCAGTGACAGGAACACTGTGCTGTAAATATTGCACCGTCCTTCAGATGAGATGTAAAACCGAGGTTCCTTGAAGTCATTAAGGTCCCTGTGTATTTTTTAAAAAGAGTAGGGTTTATCCCAATGACCTGGCTAAATTGCCCATCACAGCCTTGTCCATTCTGACCCCCCGATCATACCCTGTCTCTGATTGGCTAACTCTCTCTCACCCCTTCACCACCTAATAGCTAATGTGTGGTGAATGTACTTGTGCAATATTGTGTGCCGTCAATGTTTTGAGTAGTGAGAAAAGCACTATATAAATTATTACTATTATAATTTTAGGAACATTTGAACATGGTCAAGTCAAATAATCAAGTAACTCTTAGAGAAATCTATACTGCAAAATATTTTTTTTATAAACATCTTTAAATTTGGAGAATCTGTTGACCAGAAACTCTGTCAAAAGATTTTATACTAGGAAGCTGAAAGTTCCACAAAGTTATAAGAAAGGACAGAGAGTATGACTCATGGCATGGGACCTCCATGTCATAAAGCTCACAAGAAAACAGAACCCATCACCTGCCAGTACACTTTAAAAATGACCCTTCTTTTCATGTGTCTTGTCTAACTGGTTTAAGACAAGTTCTCATTCCTAACCAGTCAGTGTTCCATCCTCAGATATGTTTAATGGTGAGATACAAAAGAAAATTAGTCACTGCCAACAATGTTATCTTTCAGGATAATAACAACCACAAGCACTCAGCAAATATAATGCTGACCTACTTGGGGCAGGTGGGACATCTGAAGAGGCCTGACCACAATATCAGCTTTTTGGACGCACATGCATAGGGAAAAGAACAAAAAGAAGCCAAAGTCAAAACATTAAGCTTGGCAAATCTTACAAGAAATTGTGAAGAATTTACCACATGACTACTTAAAAAGTACTCAATATTGTACCAAATTTAAATGCTTCAACTTTGCATATTAAAGGAGGCCACACAAAACTACTTACTTAAAAAAAAAACAGAAGCCATTCTTGTTACTTTTATTGTGTCATTGTATACTTGTGTCTGTTCCAATGGTACATAATGTCTTCACAAGAAAATAAAGTCTTTCTGCCCAGACGGCCAGTTTTTTACATAATGCTTTTGCATAGTATTGTAATTGCAGTTTTGTTGTTAATTTCTATTTCTAAACAAGTATAAGTTTAAATGCAATTGTCAAAACAACAGTGCAATGCAGTGAATGTGGTGA
This sequence comes from Polypterus senegalus, assembly GCF_016835505.1. Lineage (NCBI taxonomy): Eukaryota > Metazoa > Chordata > Cladistia > Polypteriformes > Polypteridae > Polypterus > Polypterus senegalus. The sequence continues at coordinate 90,556,545 of NC_053155.1, read as the reverse complement.
AATCAAATGTCAGGAGTAGACACTGTGGAGGAAATCAACGTATTAATTAAATAAAGAAACTTATCTTCTACTAGGACAAGTTTGATAAAACCTCTTCTAGTCAGTACCCAGGCAGGAGGAAGACTGTCCATTGTGTCATTTATTTAAAATGCTGAAGAGGGAACATTCATCAAAACAGTCTGTTAGAGAATAATCAGAATGGTTGAAGACATAAGGGCAGAGATCCATTTTATAAACAACTGAATTTACATAACATTGCTGATTAATTCATTTACCCTGATTGATTCATTGGCATATACCCAAATTAACTTATCTAAATAATACTCAATTCTACAACACTCTTTTTCTTCTCATATCTTTTATGTTCAGCATTTAACCATTAAATCTCTGTATGTATGTGACAATTGTCCAGTCTTCTTGTTTACAGGACATCTTCTTATCTCTTCACTTCTCGGGTCCTCCCTGCGTGGAGTTTGCATGTTCTCCCCGTGTCTGCGTGGGTTTCCTCCAGGTGCGACGGTTTCCTCCCACAGTCCAAAGACTCCCGTGACCCTGTAGTTAGGATATAGCGGATTGGATAATGGATGGATAAATAAATGGGTAACACAGCTAGTACCCAGATAGTTTTTTAACTTTTACTATTAATCTGCTTCTGTTGTAGATTGATTTTTAAATAAATTTTCAGCATTACACAGGATTTATTTTTCTTTGGTTTGTCTTACATTTAAATCATCATGTATTGTAAATTGTTTTCTTATTGTTTTACATTTCATGTTTGTATGCACAAAAGGTTTTACAATGAGTTGCATTGGTTTCACACATAGACTATATTGGTTTATTTGCATCTTAAGCATTTCCAACGCCATGGCATCCATGATTAGAAAAAGAAGCACTATAGTTCATTAACTTACTGGGGCAGCATGGACTGGACAAGTTTGAAATCTTCTCCACTTGTAGAAGATCTTCTAGATAGAAGAAATCACTTCCCAGATACTATATACAAATTCACACAAAGAAATTAAAATACTATAATTTTCAAATAAAAAATGTAAAATAGTAATACTGTATTTATTCGTGTGCCATGCGCCCTCGTGTAAGACGCGCACCCTAATTTTTACAAAGAAAATCGCGGAAGTCGTTTGCCCCATGTACGTTGTGCGTTGTGATTATATAGAAAGCGTTTAGAGAGAGAGCGTGAGACCGCAAGCAAGCGAGCGAGAGAGAGAGCGTGAGTGCGTAAGTAAGTGAGCGAGAGAGAGAGCGTCCGAGTGCGTGAGCAAGCGAGCGAGAGCACGAGTGCACGAGCGAGAGAGAGCACGAGCTAGCAAGAGAGAGAGCGCGCAAGTGCGTGAGCAAGCGAGAGAGAGCACGAGTGCACGAGCGAGAGAGAGCACGAGCTAGCAAGAGAGAAAGAGAGAGCACAAGCAAGCGAATGAACTCAAGCTGAACAAGTAAACATTACAGAATTACATTTCTTTGTGTATGACGTGCACCTGATTTTGTATTGCTAATTGTCAGGAAAAAATGTGTGTGTGGCACACACGTAAATACGGTAAAATATTGCAGAAAAGTGTTTCAAGACTTTAAGATTTGACAGTTGTCTAACTAAAAAGGAATGAATGAAAATAAAAATAATACATTTTCATCTATGCCTGCAGGATTGCAGATGTTAAGTTTCTGAGGCAGAGGTGTAGTGCCTAATCAGAAGACAAGGTCTTGGCCAAACAATAAAGTGGGGTATTATAATCAAAAATTTCTTAGACATAACTATTATTATTGATGATCGAAACAGATAAATTTCTATTCTCATAGTGTTTCGCAAAACTGACAATAAAATTCATTTTGTAATTATTAATTATTATTAAAAGTAAAAATAGTAGCTTGGGAGTTTTAAGAAATATTGTAACCTATAGTCACACCAGTGCACACCAGCTCAATCAATCAGTCTGTCACATTACCACAAAGAAGTATAGCGACATTAGATTAGATAAACTTTATTAATACCAAAGCGAAATTCACATGCTGTTTTTATTCCACACAAAACACACAAGAATGAATTGGCATGCAAATGACTGTGTTACTTCCAAAGGAAAACTCACTACATGGAATGCTGCCGCCTGCTGGGCTGACTGATACCTGACAACTGCCCTTTCCAGTTTTTTGTTTCCTGCAGATAAGCTTCAAGCATCATATGCACACTCCAAGTGCAGTGCATCTTACAGTTTCTTTTTTTGTCTCTGATGTGCCTTTAGGACTACTATTGCCAATATTGTACCAGTAAACCAACCACAACACATGACTTGGGTCTCTACAAAATGCCTACACGTTACAGGAAATGAGTTTGGTGGGTATTTTTTTCACTAGACATAAACAGTAAATCATGCATACAGAATTACTGCATATAAATATGTTTCCAGACAGGACAAAACACCTTCCTTATGTGTCAATGGCTAGAATTTTCTGGAATAAAAATGCACCTTTTTTTGTAAATCATAATGAGTTTAGCTCAACACTAATCATTATTATAAAGGAATGAAACTTCAGTGTTAAATATAAGTAATATTTAAGTGTACCTTAAAATCATGGAACCTTCATGTGTAGGGGTATCAGAATCTCATTTAAGGAATGAATGTGGGCAAGAACTATAAATTCTAAATTGTTTAGCACAGCCATTTTAGCAAGCTGCACAAAAAGTAGATACAGTTTGCAAAGGACATCAGACAGGATACAGAAATGGGACAGTCACAGCCCAGTTAGAATTGGATGGCTACACAGACCGGACAGAAACAAGCATTGTTTGCCTTGTTTTATTTGTGAATCAGAGATTATGCAATACATTTGAAAACTGAGCCACAAACAACCAACAGTCAAAAATGAAACATTTAAAACTGGTTAGAATGTTGTGAGCTGCATCAGCAATGCCCTCAGTTCAAATACCCCAACAGAATTTCACCCAAATGGTATCTCAAAGAAAAGAGAAAAGCCACACTAGATTTACTCAGGATTATTTATTCTCCATTAATCCAGATGCCTAATCCTATGTAAAAGAAAAAAAAGAAATTGTTTGTTATTTGTGTTGTCTTCTTTGAAATGTTTTAAGGATTTGACTAAAATAAAGCATCAAAATGGGATTACAAACATTTTTTAATACTCAAAGTTTAAAGTAAAGAATGTCAACAAATTCAGCTTTTATAAAAGGCGAATGATGTTACACAGTGACACACTTTATTACCACATAAAATAAGAATTTCATTGTAGCCTTTACACGTAACAATAATGACCTTGAACTTATAATGATGCAGCAGTGGTAACTTCAGCATGTAAATGTGTCAGCCAAACCAGATGTGGCCATCACTGCATGAAGCTGGGAGAAGAATGTGAGGAAACATCACATTCTGGCAAAAAAAACTGCAGCAGAGTAATCTAAATATATAAGTATGTGGTGCCAGAAAACTTAAAAAAACCAAACAGTCCAGTTTTTAACATTTTGAAACTGCACAGTCATTACAGGCTATATGGAATTTCAAAAATTTAACTGAGAAGATGGAATGTAATGCAGGGCAACCAAAAAACTGTTGTGAACTTTGACCCGGACACAGACAGACGGACATCTTTGTTTCACCCAACACACCGTTTATTTAAAATATATACAAGGATCACGTGCACCACAAACCCCAGTGCTCGCCCCCAGTGAGACGCCCCTTCCTATCGGAGGTCCCGGCATTCACCCCTCGGTTCCTCCTTCTTCTCTTGGACGCCTTAACGGTCTGGGTCTGAGCATGGCAACAGCTCAAATCCAGCCCCGTCTGCGTCCCTGCAGAGCGACAGGAGACTGCCGTGGGCTTGGAGCGCAGGGCGCTAGGACCCAGGGCACTCATCAGCCCCTGCCCTGCCAGCGCCTGCGTACTCAGTCTCCTCGCCCGATCGGCCGTCTGCACCACCGCATCCGCTGTGGGGGGATCGCTTACTCGAAGTCGGACCTCCTTAATTAAGTCGCAACCATGTTCGGCGGATCCCCCTTTATGCTTTACGGGGACGATACCACTTACCTTCCCCGTGGTGTCTCGATTGCCAAAGGCTCCAACTTCACGCCGATCCTCCGTCAGACGCGGCGTCTCTCCCGACGCGACCGCCTTCCCCCTCAGCTGCTCCAAACGGAGCACGAGATCACCAAGCACCTGCATTAGTGACGACTTGGCGGGCCGAAGGGAGTCCTCCGGCTCGCGCCGAGCCGCTGGTGGAAACAAAAAGACAGACGTCGGTGAGCTTACCTGTCCATCAGCACCACTCGACGCCTGCCTCCTGTGGGCCACTCCCTTTGGCCCAATCGGGTCCCTCTTAGGCACGAGACTGGCGTTCCTTGGTCCTGCCTCCATCCAATCATTGGCGGGCACACAAGACACACCAGCCAATCCTGTGCCTGTCAGCGGGCGGGACATCCGACTTGCAGCCATCTTGTCTCCCCTGCTCTGGGTGCGGTGACGTGCCTCCTCGCAGCTTCGCATCTGCGGCGATTGTCCGAGCCGCATCGGCTTCGATTTTACAGCCTCCTCTGCTGCTCCCGTCGCGCTGCTGACAGCCAATGGCCCGGCGTGCTCCTGCCACCGACGCTGATCTGGATCGTCCCTCCCTGTAGGGAAAAAGGTAAGCGCGACCCTGAAGGGCCGATTGCCACAGGGCAGGGCAGTCACCTCCCGGATCCCGTCACTCCGAGGCCCCTGCCTCGGTGTGGCCTTCGGCGTCGCAACGCTGACCTGGCTGTCCTTCCTGAGAGCGCAACCTTCGTAGCCCGCTGCGCTCTGGCGACGTCTGTTCCTCCTCCGCACCCGGGGATGGCCATTCTGCGGTCTGGCGACGGTCTCTGGGGCGAACCGCTCCCGCGGGGTTGTGTGGGGTCCGCTGCTGCGCCGGGCCGTTCACAGAAATTTCTTTTAACAAAGCAGGTCCCCGTCTTGCACCAGACGGATCATCCTGCCGGCTACGCCACTGTGAACTTTGACCCGGACACAGACAGACGGACATCTTTGTTTCACCCAACACACCGTTTATTTACAATATATACAAGAATCACGTGCACCACAAACCCCAGTGCCTTCTGCACCGATTCCCCAAAGTCCAGGGCTCACAGTTCCTGTGCCTTTCTTTCCTGGCCGCCTCCAGTCCTCTCTCCAGCTCTGTCCACTTCCACCCGACATCCAATGCTGACTGGAGGGAGGTGGCCCCTTTTATAGGAACCCGGATGGGCTCCAGCTGCTTCCTGGAAATCTCCCGCGGACACACCCCCGTGTGGCGGAAGTGCCGGCTGCGCACCCGGAAGCCGTCTGGGTGTCCCCTGTCGTCTTCCCCCCGGCACTTCCTGGTGTGGTGGAAGTGCCGGGCTCCTGGGATAATCAGGCACTGGGGCGCCGCCTGGCGGTGGCCACGGGTCCCTACAGGGCTGGGCTTCCAAGCCCTTTACCCGAGGCCCCCAACATAACCAGGACGGACGCCCCCTCTCGGTCTGGAGGAGGCACAAGCCCTTCTCTGGTCCTCCTGGGCGTCCCGGCCGGGGACCACACTGTATATTACCCCAGAATGGTTGAGTTGATCTTCATGGAATTTGGCATGTATAAAAAAGCTAAACAAGCTTAAAATGGCTACATGGCATTTCAATAAATTCATGGGGAAGGATTGATTGTAAAGACAAGAGGGGCAAAAAAATCATTCCAAAACAATGAGTCGATGTTCATTAGGGTTTTACATACATATTACTGTTGACACTATTTAAAATCTAGACGTTAAGGCTTTTCAAAAGACCCCCAGCAAGAGATTGGGTTGTTGTGGGGCCGGGAGGGAAGTGCAAAACCAAAATAATTGATAGTAGTGAATTTGGCATACAGTTTAGGTTTAGCACTGCATACAGTAAAGACCATGTCACTGATTCAATGGAAATGATGGCATATGATGTGATGGGGAACCAACACAAAAATCTCACATCTTTCAAAAACAGCTATGTCTACTTTCGCAGAACTTTGTTTTTACATTATTGTTCATGTAGTTTAAAATGCAGTCTCCACAGAATTTCAAGAATATCATTGGAAAGTTATATTGGGAGAGTCAACCCCAAAAAAACCACACATTACTTTAAAACAGCTGAATGGATGTTCATGAAATTTTTCACGTATATTACAGTTAACACAAGTTACATACAGAGTTTACTGAGTTTAAAAAGTTTATTCATAAATAGAGGGTTCAATAGAGGGAAAAGCACAAAAAAATGTTAGTTTTGTTCAGCGTACATGCCATATCGGTAATTCAGTTATTCAATAGGCCATCTAGTTTATTAAGGTGGAATTAAACATCTATTCATGAAACCACAGCAAACCAGGAAGTAAAAACAAGTTGCATTCAAAAAGAACACATTCTCAGCTCATAGAGATAGAGGAGAGAGAAGTTGGGAGCATGTGCTGATTACAGTGTGTTGCCAAACCCACCACACTGTGAACCACCCGGATTGAGATCCGAGCGAAGCCGTGCAACAGGTGACACCTCAGCACCACACGGAACAGTGTGAGGTTTTTCACAGTGGCTAGAGTGCCAATCCTGCAACCAACCCCAAGGGCTGGATGCAGATTAAAGTCATACACAGGACGGGCAACTCATAAAAGCAGTCACATTGATAGAGAGATTGTGTAGATAACAGAAGGGACAGCCAGTAATGACAAAAAGATAGAAATTTTAAAATCACATGCATATTTGCTATCTCACTTTTACCAGCTATACAAATACACCAAGACAGTACTTTGAACAGCATACCATAAATCCCAAAATATCTCAAGAAATGGCCTACAAAGGACAAGATGAATGTAAACAAATGACAATGCTGATTCTTTGTAAAAATGAAGTTCTAAAAAGTGTGAACTTTCCAGTAGACAAAGACCAGAAGCTTTTAGCAGATGAACTAGATTTGAATCAAGTGATCTTAATGGCACCCAAAATGCATAATTAATGGCTTTATAAAAACACCAGGAATTCTGCTATGGGGTTCAGTTTAAATGAAGTGAGAAAGGCTTGTGGCAGGTAAAAACAAACAGGGCAGCTGGGCTAGATGTCATATCAGGTTGGTTCTTAAAGTCCTGCTTCAAGCAACCCTCTCTAGTTTTTCATTTGCTTTTTAACTGGTCTCTGATCTGTGGCATTGTACCTAAGCTATGGAATCAATCAATAATTTCTGCTGTGGCACTCACCTCTATTCCAATGAAATGTTTTGAACATCTGGTTAAAACATTTTTTAATGACACAAAGTGTTTTCAAGATAACAACCAATTTGCTTACTGTGCAAGGAAAGTGTGGAAGATGCCCTGCTTGATATCTTACATCAAATGTACACCTTTCTTGATCAACCTGGTTCATATGCCAAAGCACTAGTCAGAGCACTATTTTTGGATTTTTCTTCAGTGTTCAATGCCATAAAGACTGACATACTGAATGGGAAACTAAACAGTATGAATGTTAATCCATTCATCACATTATAAATTCAGGACTTTCTTTTAAATCTCTTGCAGACAGTCAAAGTATAGGGCATTTTTCAATCATACACAGGAAGCCCACAGGGTTGTCTTATCACCATTACTATTTACTTTGTACAGAGACAGAACAATGAACACTGCTCCATTATCAATTATGCTGATGACAAACCAAAATTTAAAAAAGACCCTGCACATATTACTAAGCATGCAGCAAAAGTTATTGGGACTGATGTAGAAAATCTATGGATTTGGAAATCATCTCAACTGATGACAGAAAGCCATTGCATGTAGAACTCAAGCTCTGTAAATAAGGAGGGATAGTTGCTTTGGAAACTCAGGCAAATTTCTCCAGAAATTAATTTAATTCTAGAGCCATACAACTTTTTAATAAGAAATATTGGAAAAAATAGTAGAGGTTTGATGTGTACCCTGTAAACATTTTTGTGTATATATACACTATCAAAACTGCATTACCTTAACCTATCTTGTCTCTATTTGTTTTATTTATTTCTGTTTGTTATTAGATGCAACTAAGAAGGCAAATTCATTTTTTCTTGTGTAAAACTGACTAAATAAAGAAACCTTAATACATATTAACCAATTCTTCTATAAAAAACAATGGATACATATGTAAACTGTTTGTCTAAAATACAAAGAAGCTATCAGAAAATTTCTAACCAAGCAGTATTTCTCCCTCCTGTATTGGTTCCCCTAAATATTTCCCTTCTTGTGCATGCAGTCCACATACTGGGCAGCACTTACTGCCCTGTACCAGCACTTACATTCCTATACTGGCAAGGACAGAATGTCTCTTTATACTGTATCATTGTGGCACACTTTGCTTTCCACAGCTATGGGGACTATATTTTCTCCTGTATCACATTGGTAGTTCCTCTTGCAAATCACATATGGACACAACTTATTTTAAGCATTTTTGTCAGTGCACATTCATGTCATTTGAATTACCTGATACCTTAGGGTACTGAAGGCTGTTAAAGCATGTTTAGACCATTTTTCTGCCCAGTAGGCTAACTATGAGTCTGCATACAAGCTGCCTTTCTCTTCTTGTTGTAATCCTACCTTGAATTTTTATTTTGGTATTCTTTTACCCTGAAAGCAAGAAGGTAGATTTAAAAATAATCTCATTGAGAATATGATTTAAGCTTTGGTTTAATGTAGGGCTTCTGAATCTAAAAAGTCATTCTTTTACACATTCACCAGTTGTACTGTCATTCATTCATCCATAATCCAACCCGCTATATCCTAACTACAGGGTCACGGGGGTCTGCTGGAGCCAATCCTAGCCAACACAGAGCGCAACGCAGGAAACAAACCCTGGGCAGGGCACCAGCCTACTGCAGTATTGACATTCATTTTTTCATATTTAGTTCATATTTTTTTTCTTTAAATTTCAATGAAATGTGCTTTTATTATTGAAATACACATGTGTATAGTAGTATCATTAGTTAATTTGCTAAGGTATAAAATTATGATTTAAGCCGAAATCGCAATTTTTAACATGTGCATTGCCACTAATCTTTACTGTAAAATATACCAATAGAATTCCATACTTTTGTTAATTATTGATGTTTTAAGCAATATGATACAAGTTTATTATATTAATATTAATATATTTATTTCATAACTGTTAAAGATAATTTCAGGTATAAAGAAAGGCATAATTTTATTTTTATTGCCTATTAATTTTGAATTGAAAAAAGGGAGGAATTTATTGCTTTTCATTACATAACAATGTGCTATTTATTATCGCACATTTGTATTGTAAATAATTAAGAGGTGCTCTTAGACAAAATATCTTAAACTTTGCATGATATTACCAGGGGATTTTTTTTCTCAATAATAATGTTCATTTATTTTTATAATATAGAGTTGAACAATAAAATTCTACAAGATGTATCAGATAACCCAAGAAAACATACAAAGGGAATTGCAAACACTTGTGTAGCTTCCAAACAAAAGAATTTGAGTAATAATGAGATGCTAATGGCAAGTGTGATTCACTGCACCGTATTTGAGGTTTGCCCACATAAACAGAAGCTGACCCACACATCATTCTTAAAACTGTTATTGGCTTGAGATTGCATAAGGAATACACAATAAATGTACATTTTAAAGAAAACATTTACTATCGTTAATATTTCCAACAGGAAAACAGGTAATCAATATTTTAAATTATTTTTTTTGCAATAGTGAAAGAAAATTGCATTTAAATGTTCTCATTTCTAAACAGAGAAATAGCCATTCATTTGTTCTTGGGTGTCTGCCTTCCACTATGGTCTGAGAAACTGCTTTCAAAGTAGCTTAGAGAACCTCATTGACCTTAAGGAGGTTAATAGGATGTTGCTATTGCTGGTGCTAGAATATATGTTTGATAAAGACTAGATGGACACTTGAAGTATGTAAAAAATAAAGGTCCAAATAGAGAACAACAAAAAGAAGAGCCAAAGAAGCAGCCATGGTCATAATCATAAACTGGCAAATTCATTTTAAAATTGAAAAAACCTGAACAAAGTGTATGAGAAAAAACATATATGAGCAAAGCTATAAGACTAAGAACATAACAAAAACTGCGCTACTGAGTTCACTTAATTTAAGTAGTGAAAGGGAAACACAAACAAAGGAAACAGCATGTGACAGTCGCCTTACCCACCTGACTCTGCTTGGTTAGGTTTACCACCTGCCTGTTTTCACAAACATCTAATTAGTGCAACAACCACAATACTGAAAACGAATCAAAGAAATCACGAACAAAATCAGCATGTCCAAAAGCAGCAAAACGATATATAACATGCAATAAATGAATATGGCAATAAAAGCCTAGCTGAAAAATGTGTAGAACAAAGTCTGGCATTTGTAAAAAAAAAATATAATGATTGTTTATATAGCTGTAAATTCCAAATGAACAGCAATGCTTTTGTTCCTGTGTGCTTTCCCTTTCTTTTTTACATCCACATCCTTAACGCAGCTTTATCATATACACTGAAATGAACCGCATATTGTTTATTAGTTTAAGGCATCTGATTGTAATTAACCTGTAACAATATAATGGTTCACGGAATAGTCAAACTGTTCCAAATACAATAGCTACTTTAGCGTTGTTACTCTCACTGCACCTGCTTTTTCTTCTTTCAGCTGCTCACATTAGGGGTTGCCACAGCAGATCATCTTTTTCCATATTACTTCTCATTGCACCACTCAGAGTATTTATATAACTGTAAATGACTGAGGAATCACAGCTCTACAGCAGCTCATCGGAAACAGAATTATTGCTATACAGCATTAAGCACACGCTGCCTCAGCTATGCTGTCTATTAGAACTGCTCTCATATGACAAACGCTTCAGAGCCTTTCCTGTAATGACCTCGTGGTTCAGAAACAGTTTCATCCCAAGAACTATAAACACACTCAATCAGTCCATCAAGCGCTCCTTGTAGAACTGTTTGTAGTTAAAAGTACAATTACCTCAATGTAAACTTGAGATACAGTTATAATATTGCATAACCCGAGCCACTTAAAACGCATATATACATATGATGCCGATATCATTTTAAGTTGAAATTCAGCAAAATATGTTTATTACATTATACAGATAAAATGTTAACATTATTTAAATAATCTATATTGTTAATAATTAAACATGTGAGAACACGGTGTCGCAGCGCTAAGCAACAAGCTGGTGCCCATTCAGGGACTGTTCCTGCCCATTGCTGTATTCTTACAATAATTAAACATGTACTACAAAGATATTTCAATGTTCCTTAAAAGTTTTGAAGAATTGGAGTTCTAAGCTTACAGATGGCTTAACGTCTATTACTGAGCTGATTGTGAGGCGATTGGACACTTGGGGAAAGAAAAGAAAGGACAGGAATTGGGGGTTAGTACGTTTGAAACAGACAGTAGTGCTGCAATAAATTATTTCATTGAAGGCTGCGCACGGTGCAACAAGCATCTTGCTAGAAGCAGGAACAATCACTGCTCCACCATGTTCCCATGTTTAATAACATGCTTTAATTCCTATCATCATAAACATGATAAAAAGTATACATCTCAGTATTTTAATTATTCAGAGAGCTCTAATATCACAAATGTAATTGATTCTGTGTCCTGTCGGACGAAGAGAAAGCCCGTTTAAAAAGCATGTAGTGATTCACACACATAGAGCACATAGAAGAACAAATACAATACAAAGCATTTAACGTGCTACTTTAGTTACGATGGTATTTGAGAAACTAGTAAATTAAAGATTTAAAGATACAGTTTATGATGTTCTACTTTAATGATAAAATAAACTATGTGATTAAAATGGAAATTTCGAGATTAAAGTTCTGTGCTTTTTTCCCACTGTGTGCCTATTTTTTTTTTTTCTCTGTTCCCTAATAAGCTTCCATATGACACACAGATGGTGGGCTATGACTCACCTTTTCACAGCAACTTTGAAATCTGACAACTTCTTTTTTATTTCGGGTACTGTGCGACTTTGTGAACTTGAACTTTCGAGTTTCTCCAACACTCTATGTCACTCGATCAACTTCCTTTTGTTGTTTATACCACTGTTTAAACCAACAAATAGTACATTTTGGTATTTGCTGAAATTGTTCTATTTTCCCCCATGCTTTTGCCATTTCCTTTTCACAAAATGCTGAGCTTAAGGGCTATTTATATTGATTTACATATTCAAAGACGCGTAATTCTGGGAAGAGTTTGGGAGTTGCAGCAGGCGCGTGCACGTGCGTTACTTTTCACGCTGACCGGAATTTATGTAGTGGAAGAACGTGGAAGTTGGCATATGCACAGATATATACATTTGGATTTTTTTGTGGGTAAGAACAATTTCACTTTTGTCCGTATGCCATGTTTTAGTGTGAATTCTACGCATGGTGTTATGCATGAGGCCCCTGGTTAGAAATGACTGACATTGCCATCAACAACATGGAGGACCTCAGGAAAATAATGTCAAAAATGGTGGTGCCTGTTGAAAAAACACTGAAGAAAAAAATATAAAAATGGCAATAAAAACTAAACGACAAAATAATAACTTGCCTAACTAGATCCTAACAAAAGAAGGCAGACAGTATTTTTTACTAGAGAAAAATTACTGACAAGCCTAACCTGACTACTCCATGTGACAGTAATCATTGAACAAATAACCATACCCCTCTGAGTTTATGAATTGCAGCCATCTTGGGTTCCTTAAACAACGTAAAATTGCTGGGGAAACAATACAAAAAGAGACCACACAAAAATAAATGATAATAACCACTTAAACAGCAGGCTGACAAGCGTGACAAAAGTTATGAGACATTTTCATAACCAATATAAGACGGTATTGATATCTTCTAATTATTTTGTACAATTGTTATAATATGAGGGAAAACCAAAAAAATAAAGGAAATTTGAGAATTATGCAGTACCTGCAATAGATAGATTTTGACACAATATACCACATTAGCGATGGCTTATGGGTACTAAGAACACACAGCACAGCGTTGTGACTTTAGTCCAGTTGAAGCCAACATCAAATGAACATGGATGCTCCTCAGCAGGATGTTATCTTTGTTGAGCAATACTCAACCTCATACTGAGGTTTCTTTGGGCAGAACGTGTGAAATCTAGTTAGAAATCCATAATTTTCAAAGAAACAATTTATTGGCAAAATTTGAATGCATGCCAACATCATCCAATGCAAATTCCAAAGGTCACAAGTAGCACAACGTGAAAAAAAAAATACAAAATGGCTGTCCAGTATCACAAACTTAAAATAAAATGGTGTTGCAAGAAAACAGCAAGAATAAACAAAAGAAAAACAATTAAACATATTGACAAATGGCAAAAAACATTCATAACAACAACCATTTTATTTTAAAAAACTGGCATTTTAAATATGATTTGAAGTTCATTAGAGAGAAGCATTTAAATCCATCTCCTTGTTACTAATACAGACATGGGCAAAAGTTTTAAGAATGACACAAATACTAATTTTCACAAAGTTTGCTGCTTCAGTTTTTTTGATGGCAATTTGCTTATACTCCAGAATCTTATGAATTGTGATCAGATGAATTGCAATTAATTCCAAAGTCCCTCTTTGCCATGAAAATGGACTTAATCACAAAAAAGGAATTTCCACTGTTGTTGTGAAGAAGGCTTCAGGGCGCCCAAGAAGGTCAAGCAAGCACCAGGACTGTCTCCTAAAGTTGATTCAGCTGCGGGATCGGGTGCCACCAGTGCAGGGTTTGTTCATGAATGGCAACAGGCAGGTGTGAGTGCATCTGCACGTACAGTGAGGCAAAGACTTTTGGAGGGTGACCTGGTGTCAAGAAGGGCAGCAAAGAAGTCACTTCTCTCCAAGAAAAAATCAGAGACAGACTGAAGTTCTGCAAAAGGTTCAGGGATTGGACTGCTGAGGACTGGGGTTAAGTCATTTTCTCTGATGAATCCCCTATCTGATTGTTTGGGGCATCTGGAATAAAGATTATCCGGAGAAGAAAAGGTGAGTGTTACCATCGGTCCTGTGTCATACCAAAAATAAAGCATCTTGAGACCATTCATGTGTGGGGTTGCTTCTCAGCCAAAGGAGTGGGCTCACTCACAAGTTTTCCTAAGAACACAGCCATGAATAAAGAATGGTACCAAACATCCTTCTACAGCAACTTCTCCCAACCATCCAAGAACAGTTTGGTGATGAACAATGGCCTTTCCAGGATGATGAAGCACCGTGGCTCAGGGAACAACAAAGCATTGAAATTTAGGGTCCATGGCCAAGAAACTCCCCAGACCTTAATCCCATTAAGAACTTGTGGTCAATCATCAAAAGGCAGGTGGACAAATAAAAACCCACAAATTCTGACAAACTCCAAGCATTGATTATGCAAGAATGGGCGGCCATCAGTCAGGATTTGGCCCAGAAGCTGACTGACAGCAGGCAAGGGCAAATTGCAGAGGTCTTGAAAAAGAAGGGCCAACACTGCAAACATTGACTCTTTACATAAACTTAATGTAATTGTCAATAAAAGTCTTTGAAACGTATGAAAAGTTTGTAATTATACTTCAGTATACCATAAAAACATCTGACAAAAAGATCTAAAAACAATGAAGCAGCAATCTTTGTGAAAACCAATACTTGTGTCATTCTCAAAACGTTTGGCCACGACTGTACAAGGTCCTTCTGTAGGATATTTTATTTTAATTATGGTCTAAAAATATTCTATACTAATAAAAGGCAAAGCCCTCACTGACTGACTGACTGACTGACTGACTGACTGACTGACTCACTCACTCACTCACTCACTCACTCACTGACAGACTCACTCATCACTAATTCTCCAACTTCCCATGTAGGTAGAAGGCTGAAATTTGGCAGGCTTATTCCTTACAGCTTACTTACAAAAGTTAAGCAGGTTTCATTTCGAAATTCTACACGTAACGGTAATAACTATCAACAACGTCCGCCATGTTGAACTTTCTTACCTTATATCTTCTAGTAGCGGCCGGCTTCTTATTGACGGCCGTTTCCAATAAACACCGGGTTTGAAGCAGTGTCGCGACAAATAGACGCCGGTCTCTAATAGTAGCCGGTCTCCTTTAAGCGCCGGTCTGTAGTAAACGCCGATCTCCAATGACCCACCGCCTTTTTCGTATGCTAATCCTCTTTTCGTACCACCTGGGCTACCGCCCTCCTGCAGTGAATCATACGGTAAGTACCTTTTCGTATCAAAAATGTTTTGTCGTCAGATGCTATTGAGGAAGCGAGAAAGTCAAAAAGAAATTTCTTTGTGTACATTTTGCCCTTTTGTCTCCACGTCAGTCATAACCCCACAGGGAGGGCAGAGGTGGTGGGAAGAACATGAAAATGCCATCTTTAAAACGTTAATCCTGATAAAACTGATTACTGCGCGACAACAAGCAATGGGAGTACCTGTATTGCCATCACAAGAAGAGGAAGAAGAACTCGCAATATTACCTATTCAGACGACGAGTAGATGGTAAGTACTGTACTTTATTGTATCTTATCCAGTCTCATGTCGTAATGTATACATATATGCTTGAGTTTGGAGCTTATTGCATTTCCTTATGTTCCGCAGGGGACTTGTCGGGCTGATAAGCGCTTTCGTGCGAAATTCGGACTGGTGCAGGCCAGTGCTGGTGGCATCATTGGCAAGAAAGTTGACGTCTACCGTACCTGTTTTTCATGCTTACGGTAGTACCATACTGTATACTGCTTTAATAAGACCATACTGCTGTACTGATAATTTCATTAAATCTTGAAATGTTCATCCGGTGCTGTTGCCAACATTTTGTGACCGTAAATACGGTACCATACCATATTTTACTGCCAAATGAATCCCGTTTACCCATCACCATTCCCTCTGCGAGGCGAATAATAGCCGGTCTCCAACAACCACCGGTCTCTTTTAAATGCGGGGCCGTCCGAATAATTTTTTGAATAAATGGTGGGGCTACTATTGGAAGATATACGGTATTTATGGCCCCATCTTCACAAAATATGGTAGGCGCCTTCCCTGCACTAACCGAAACTGATTTATGTACGTACTTATTTCGGTGGTATGACGCCATTGTCGGCCGCCATATTGAACTTTCTAACGTCACTAATTCTCCAACTTCCCGTGTAGGTAGAAGGCTGACCCCATCTTCATGAAATTTGGTAGGTGGCTTCCCTGCGCTAACCAAAACCGATATACATACGTACTTATTTAAGGGGGTATGACGCCTCTGTCAGCCACCATATTGAACTTTCCAGCGTCACTAATTCTCCAACTTCCCATGTAAGTAGAAGGCTGAAATTTGGCAGGCTCATTCCTTACAGCTTACTTACAAAAGTTAAGCAGGTTTCATTTAGAAATTGTACGCGTAACGGTCATAACGGTCGACAACATCCGCCATGTTTAACTTTCTTATTTATGACCCCATCTTCACAAAATTTGGTAGGCGGCTTCCCTGCGCTAACCAAAACCAATGTATGTACTTATTTCGGTGGTATGACACCACTGTCGGCCGCCATATTGAACTTTCCAACGTCACTAATTTTTCAACTTCCTGTGTAGGTAGAAGGCTGAAATTTGGTAGGCTCATTCCTTACAGATTACTTACAAAAGTCAAGCAGGTTTCATTTCAAAATTCTACACGTAACAGTCATAACGGTCGACAACGTTTGCCATGTTGAACTTTCTTATTTATGGCCCCATCTTCACGAAATTTGGTAGGCGGCTTCCCTGCACTAACTGAAACCGATGTACATACTTATTTCAGTGGTATGACGCCACTGTCGGCCGCCATATTGAACTTTCCAACGGTCTTTGTTACTTATGAGCCCATCTTCAAGAAATTTGGTATGCGGGTTCCCAACGCTAACTGAATCCTATCTTATGTATATATATACTTCCATAGCCTGCAGCTCGGTCACCGTGTGAGGCGGCATTGTGTTCCCCATCCCAACGCCTCCCACGTTGTTGGCTGCCTGCCTATATAAGGCCGCCCGTCGCTCCGGTCTCTACATTCCCTTCCTTGCTTCGCCATGGTATTCACGTCTCCCTGCTGATAACTACAGCCTTTTTATTTAATCCATGGCTTCTCCTCTGTTTTGTTGTTCGCTTATTATGATTATAGTTATTATGTAGGTATTTTAGACTTCCTTTACATTGTTCAGGTACCCATTTCCTTTATCGTTCCAACCATACCCCTATTAACATGTCTATCAAGGTGATCACCATCGATCAAAGAACTGTCACTTACCGAGTGGTTTCCATGCCCGGAGATGGCACCTGCCTTTTCCATTCTCTTTATCACATATAGCACGGCCATATCACGCTCACTCTTGATATCCGGAGGAACATTGTGTCTTATGTATTGAATGACTGTGACAGGTTCAAGGTGTGGTCTGATGACGATACAGGAGATAATTATACTACACAGGAGCACTATAAAAGTGGAATGCTTAAGCCGTTCACCTATGGTTCTGCATGTGAGTTGATGGCTGCCGCTGAATTGTTCGGTTGTCGCTTTCATGTGTACCGAAATAGCCAAATATTTTACACCTTTGGACAACCGCCAATGCCTCTTAAACATCTTAGATTCACCGGTGATGATTTCAGTAGTGGACACTTTGATGTTTATGAATGTTTAAACTCTCATAAGCTGGATGTGAAATTATCGATGAAACCGGTTGTATGCTTATAACGCTTGAGAGATGCCGAATGTCACTTCAATACAAGTCCTGCAAATACTGTCGTAATTGAAACAAACCATGAAACTCAAACCGATTATGACAGCAGCAATCCAAGCTGTGAGATTTGAAACAAGATTACTTTTTACATGGCCAACTGTACGTTGCATGTTTAAGAGTAAACTCAGCGCACAGCTTGGTCATATTACAACCGGAGGGCCGGAATGACAATGTGGCATACAAAGAGATCCTTAACAAATAATTATTGGTATATTTTCCCTCAGTTTAAAATGGTTTAATTTTCTTCTTAATAAAAATTTGAAGGCAGTACTTCACCGCTGCAAAGCGTGAGTATTTTGCTAGTTTTGGAATATATTTGCTAATAATTACAGATTAGAATTAGAATTAGAACAATCTAGACGAGAACAGGCCATTCAGCCCAACAAAGCTCGCCAGTCCTATCCACTTGCTTCCTCCAAGAAAACATCAAGTCGAGTTTTGAAAGTCCCTAACGTCTTACTGTCTAAAGATAGACACTATGTGCAATTAAGGATTAGATGTGTATAGCCTAGATGGTATTCTAGTCAAGTATTATGTTTCCATTTCTGCAACATTTTGAAATCAACAATAACATTTTCTATGGCTGTCTCAGGCTGTATGGGAGATATCTGAACCTTTTCATGTGACAGGCCTTAACCCCAAAATTGTTGTAAAGCTGAACAGGAGTATAGTGCTGAGCAGGACTGCTGGGAAAGCTTAAAGGCAAAGCAGGACTCATAGTATTTTAGGTCAGATTGGAGTTTAGTGATCTATTATTGTCATATACACTGTCAAAGCATATTAAAATTTTGGTGCCATAGCTATTGTGATGTTAAAATAAATACAATAAATAAATAAGAGCAGCACAAAATGAATAAATGAATTAATAAATAAACAGAACAAATAAATATACTAAATGAGTTAATAAGTAAGTAGAGTAGAGTTCAATTACACATCAATCAGCAGGTGGGTACAGTACACACAGTGCAGGGCAGATAGGATCAGGTTACTGAGAGTTCAATGACCTTAAGGCCTTATTCTGTATTGGGTGAAGTCAGTAGTGAGGCTCTAGTAGCACTTCCAAGAAGCAGAAATAAAAACAGGTGATGATCTGAATGGCTTTCATCAAAGATGATGGATTTAGCTCTCCTCAGATATCTGGTAGAGTAGATGGTATGAAGCTGTGGAAGGTTGGCCCCACTGATTTTAGAAGCTGTATGGACAGACCACACCATGATGGATGTGTTCAAGACACTTTCAGAGGTAAAACTTCACTAGCATTTGGTTCCTGTCCCAAACCACTTTAGCCTCCTCAGGAATAAAGAATACCAAACATTTGCTTAGTTAGAAAATGCAGCTTTTAATTCTCTTGGAAAAATAACCTTGACCTTACGATAATGATTCAGTAACATTTTCTGTGTTTTGAGAAACTAAAAATGACATGGTGCACCCTTTAATAACAGAGATGAAAACTAGGAAGCCAGATGTTTCCTGTGTGCAAGAAAGGAGGTGGAAAGCAGTTACTTTTTGTTCAACTTTTTTCAAAAAGAGTTCTCATGGTTTAGTTACCAGTTTTCCTATCAAACTTTCATGGAGCTTTCAGTTCAGTTGCTGTTTTTATATTTTTTTTGTAAATAGTTCAGCTTAGTTGCTGTTTAGAGAAAATATATGGAGACATTCATGGAGCTATCTACCGGAATCTGTTTATCTGATGGCCACATTCCAAGGAGGTCTGTGACTGATGAGAAATCTTTTCCTTTTTATATTTTAACTAGCAGAATACCCGCGCTTCGCAGCGGAGAAGTAGTGTGTTAAAGAAGTTATGAAAAAGAAAAGGAAAAATTTTAAAAATAATGTAACCTGATTGTTAATGTAATTGCTTTGTCATTGATATGAGTGTTGTTGTCATATCTATATCTATATATCTATGTGTATATATATATACAGGTATATATATAGCAAAATACCCGCGCTTCGCAGCAGAGAAGAAGTGTGTTAAAGAAGTAATGAAAAAGAAAAGGAAACATTCTGAAAATAACGTAACATGATTGTCAATGTAATTGTTTTGCCATTGTCATGAGTGTTGCTGGCATATATATATATATTGTGGTTCCGGGCTTGTGCCTCCTCCAGACCGCAAGGGGGCGTCCGTCCTGGTTATGTTGGGGGCCTCGGGTACAGGACTTGGAAGCCCAGCCCTGTAGGGACCCGTGGCCACCGCCAGGCGGCGCCCAGTTGCCTGAGGAACCCTGGAGCCCAGCACTTCCGGCACACCAGGAAGTGCTGGGGGAAAGACGACAGGGGACACCCGGACGGCTTCCGGGTGCGCAGCTGGCACTTCTGCCACACTGGGGTGTGGCTAAGACTAAGTGCTGGGAAGCAGCTGGAGCCCATCCGGGTTCCTATAAGAGGGGCCGCCTCCCTCCAGTCATTGGCGGATGTCGGGTGGAAGTGGACAGAGCTGGAGAGAGGACTGGAGGCGGCCAGGAAAGAAAGGCACAGGAACTGTGAGCTTGGACTTTGGGGAATCGGTGCAGAAGGCACTGGGGTCTTGTGCACGTGTGTAAATAATTATTGTAAATAAATAGTGTGTGGTGATGAACAATATGATGTCCGTCTGTGTGTGTCCGGGCCAGCGTTCACAATATATATACACACACACACACACATATATATACACATCATATATATATACATACATATATACATATATATATATATACACACATACATATATATACATATACATATATACATACATACATATATATATATATATATATATATTGTAAAGGACCGAGGAGACAGTAGCAAGGTTGGGGTTTTCCGGCCCGTATATTGTAAATACAAACAAAAGGTCAAAATATATATAATGCACTATATAGGAGCCGGAAGTGGAGGAATGCGGGAAGGACCGCAAGGGAGGATGGGAAGGATGACGTCAGGGCAAGATGGCGGAGGAAGGGCGGAAGTATCACTGCGGTCAATAGGCCTATATATGAGGAAGCAGAGGGAGAAAGTTAATACCCCACCATTCCCTGGCGGCGAGTGGTTTCCCAGGTGCTGTCGATAATATCCTACTCGCGTGCGTGACACGATCCCCCTTAGCCCAGGACCGTCAGGTGGGCGGACCTAACCGAGAGGTCGTGAATACGAGAGGGCATCGGCATTGGCCTGAAGGGTGCCCGCCGATAAGTGACAGTGAACTTATACGGCTGTAAGTCCAGGAACCACCTGGTGACCCGCGGATTCGACTCTTTGTGTAGGGACATCCACTGAAGTGCAGCGTGATCAGTCACCAGAGCGAATTCGCGACCCAGCAGGTAGTACGGAGGTGGGTCACTGCCCACTTAATGGCCAAGGCCTCCCTCTCCACTGCCGCGTGCGGGTCTCCCGGTCCATCAGTTTCGGCTAAGGTACATCACAGGGTGCTCGACACCATCGGCGCTTTGGCTCAGCACGGCACCCAGGCCTGTGTCCGGCGTCGGTCTGGAGAATAAGCGGGAGCCCAAAATCGGCGTCCGTAACACAGGTGCCGACGTTAGGGCCTTCTTTAGGTCACTGAAGCGTGTTCTGCTTTGTCGGTCCACACCACGTATAGGGGCGCCCTTTTGTCAGGTCAGTCAAGGGTGCTGCTCTTTGAGAAACGGGAACAAACCGGCGGTAGTAACCCGCAAGCCCCAAGAAAGCCTGCACCTGTTTCTTGGTACTCGGACGGGCCATTCTAAGATGTCTTTAACTTTGGAGCTCTGTGGCGCACCTGTCCTTGTCCCACGAGGTAGCCTAAATATTTGGCCTCCTTTAATCCAAAAACACTTCCGGGGTTTATGCGGAGGCGGCTTTAGCCAGTGTTCGGAGGACAGCTGCGACCTGCAGTAGATGCTCCTCCCAGGTGCGGAATAGATGACAACGTCATCCAGGTAGGCGGCACTATAGGACTGGTGGGGCTTCAGCACTCTATCTACCAGGCGTTGGAAGGTCGCCGGAGCCCCGTGCAGCCCAAATGGGAGGACCTTGTACTGCCAGTGCCCGCTAGGGGTGCTAAAGGCCGTTTTCTCCTTTGCGGATGCCGTTAAAGGAATTTGCCAATACCCTTTTGTCATGTCAAGGGTAGTCAGATATCGATATATATTCAGGCGTCTAAAGTCATTACAGAACCTCCAGGAGCCGTCTGGCTTGGAGACGAGGACAATAGGGCTGGACCAGGGACTATGGCTCTCTTCAATTATGTCCATGTCCAACATACGTTTCACCTCCAGTTCGACCTCTGCGCGCTTTGCCTCCGGAGTCGGTAGGGCCTCTCCCGGACGATTACCCCGGCTCCGTGACTATATCGTGCTCAATCAGCGGTCCGGCGGGTGACTCGCTCACTACCTCGGGATGGCTCGGAGTGTTTGGGCTAACTCCTGCCGCTGCTTGGGGTCAGCTCTTCGCCGAGGTTAAGGGCAGTTGTGCTTGCGAAAGGGAGAGTGACCTACGGGGCTGGGAGCTCCTCTCTATCTCTCAGGGCTTTAACAGGTTGACATGATAGATCCTCTCACTCGGTCGACGATTGGGCTGTTTCACCAAATAGTCGGCGAGTCCTTTCTCTCCTTAACCTCGTAAGGCCCTTGCCAGTGGCGAGCAGCTTCGAGTGGGAGGTGGGGCGAGCACCATAACTTCGGTCCCCGGCGGAACTCCCTGAGGACGGAGTTGCGGTTGTAACACCGGGCCTGCGCTGCTTGCGCCGAGTCACGTGCTCTTTTAGGAGGGGCCTGATCTTTGTGAGTCGGTCGGCGCAGTTGCGCGTACTCAAAATGTTAGAGGAGGGAAGAGCCTCGGCCTCCCAGCCTTCTTTTAGGATGTCGAGGATTCCCGGGGTTGTCGCCCGTATAGTAATTCAAAGGGGAGAAGCCTGTAGAGGCCTGGGGTACCTCCCGGTAGGCAAAAGCACGGCGGGAGGAGCTGGTCCCAGTTCCTGCCGTCCGCTGACTACCTTGCGGAGCATCTGCTTAAGCGTTATAGACTGACGCTTTCAGGTGCTTTATCTGCAGTAATTTGGCTACCTCCTTGAACGTATCCGAAGTGAAGGGCGTACCCTGGTCCGTGAGGACCTCCTTGGGTATGCCCACGCGTGAAAAAAGTTAACCAGTTCCGTGCGATGCTTTTAGTATTAGCGGGCGCAGGGGAACCGCCTCTGGGTACCGGGTGGCATAGTCCACCATGACTAGGATATACTTGTGGCCACGGGTTGAGGGCTCCAGGGTCCCACCAAATCGACCCCTATCCTTTCAAAGGGATGTCCACGAGGGGAATAGGGACTAGAGGAGCACGGTCCCTCCTAGGAATCTGGCGGGTCTGGCACTCCGGACAGGATTGACAGAACCGCGGACCTCCTCATTGATCCCAGGCCAGTAAAAGCGGGCTTAATCCTCTCCAGTGTTTTTCGCCCCGAGGTGGGCCTAGGAGGTGAGCATGTGCCAACTTCGCATATCTCCCGCCGGAAGGTACGCGGAATTAGCAACAACTTCCGCACCTCGCCCTCATGGGTAGCCACCGGTACAACAGATCATTCTCAAGGACAAAGAAGGGTTCCCGGTGTGGATCCGTCCGCTGTTGAGCTGTTAGGCAGAACGATCGCATTCGGGCAAAGCGCGGGAGTCATCATTCCACTGCTCCCTCTTAAAGGAGGCGGCGTGGACCGAAATTGATGGTCCAGGCGCCGAGAGGGTCTTGGGGCCTGGGCCGGGAAGAGTTCCTGGCTAGTCCCTTCTCCGGCGGAATCTTCGGGTCAAGGTCCGTAGCCACGAAGGTCCCCGAGACACCAGCGCCCATAGGGCCTGCCCTTGTGCACGGCGTGGAGGCCGCGGGAGGGGTGCCTTTTCCCCTCATAACAAGATCCAACGAGGCCCGGGAGCGCGAATGGCTTACCGCTGATTCTTTTAGACCAGTCTTGTCCCAGAATCACTGGGAAGGGGGTCAGGTAACACAGCGACCGTCATTTGGATTGGTTCCCCTTCCAGGTAACATAGCAGTGGCGGAGCGATATGACCTAGTCCCCCATGCACACAGGTAACCAACAAATGCTGTTTTAACCACTGTTGCGGTAAGACAAGCGGCGAGCAACAATGGTAATGTTGCTGCGGAATCAAACAAAGCCACCACGGCGTGCCCATTTAGCAACACCACTCCCGTGTTCGACTCGCCAAGGGATGCGGCGGGTACAATACCTCTCCGTGATGTCCAGCTGCAGTCCATAGGCTCCGACTCTCGCCACACTTGAGCGGCGGACCCGGCCTCTCTCTGGCTCTGGCTGGCGCTTCTGCAGCGCGTCGAAAGGCTTTTCTGACCCCCAAGTCGGAGGACCGCCAACTGGCGCTTAGGAGGCCCGACATCTGAATTACCTGCTGGGCGAGGGAACTGGGCATACCAGGCCTTCACAGGCCACCCGCCGACCACTTTCCGCCCGTGTCTCTGGCCGTAGCCAGCGCCCATCTTGCCCCAGAACTTGGGCGCGCGGCGGCTTTTCGGGTCAAAGACCCAGTTCCGCCATTGCCTGCTGGCCGGGCTAATGCCGTAATTTCGGGCGAGGAGGTATGCGGCCTCCTCCTCAGGGAGGTCATAATAGGCACATGAAGATGGGCGCCCACTTGCCACTGCCCCAAACATGCCCAGGTAGGCATCGGCGTCCTCGATTTGGCGGGTCTGGTCTCGCCCGTTGGGCTTCCAATTTAGCTCCCGGTGGTAGCGGCTTGCGCTTGCTGCAGGGCCTGGAGCTGGGCGTTCATTCCCTGCAGGGTGTTCAGGTCCTGTCCCTCCGTCATTCCGGGATCTCTATCCTGCCGACTCGCCACTTGTAAAGGACCGAGGAGACAGTAGCAAGATATTGTAAATACAAACAAAGGTCAAATATAAACAAAAGTTCAGACATGGACAAGGACCGCAAGGGAGGATGGGAAGGATATTGGCGGAGGAAGGGCGGAAGTAAACCAGGCCTATGGTGCAGGAAGGTCTTTCTTTCTATGAGGAAGCAGAGGGAGAAAGTTAATACCCCACCATTCCCTGGCGAGTGGTTTCCCAGGTGCTGTCGAAAATCCATGCCTCCTACTGTGGCGTGCGTGCTATATATAATATATATTAGGGGTGGGACTGATTAAAAATTTAATCTAATTAATTAGAGGCTGTGTAATAATTAATCTTGAAATCACACATGAAAATTTGCCCCAAATTGCAATTTTTTAATTTAAAAGGGTCAAATAATAGACATGGACATGAATATTGTAAACTGGAAAAAAATGCTTTTAAAATTTTCAACTCAAAACAGAAACAAAAATATCATCCCTGGCTAAAATTGGAAAGACTTAAAAATAAAGTGGTATTTTAACTACTTTAAGTACATTTTCAGAATGGTATTGTCTTTAAATAATAATAACCAAAATTTCAACATAAAGTGCAGTTTTTCTTCTTAAAAAAATAAGTCCAGCTTAATCTTTAAACTCTGAGTAACCTTAGCCAAAATTATTTTGTACATTAAGCTAAAAAAGTGTGATCATTGAACGTTTTTTATTTAGATGTAATTAGAATTACTAACGGTCACGGAAGTCCAATGATCCCCAGTAAGAGCCACAAAGTCCGCTTTCTGTAATGCATCTAATTTTGCTTGCTTTTCAGTGTGCACAAAACCATGCTTTTATCAAGGCTTCGCTCAGGTAGTCTTTTGAAATTAAATTTTCCTCCGATCAGTCGTAGGAACGCACTTTATTCCGACTCTAACATTTTTGTAGCTCTGATGTGTGCATCAATGTAATCGATGTACCAGGAAATCATGCATTTAGAAGTTCCCCTTTGCTTGGAATTGAAAGTGTGATTAAATACATTATTTTTTTTAACGCGTTATGGAGTACATGCATCGAAGCTTCTCAGCTGTGCTTGTGCTAAGAAAATGGAAACATTTTAAAAATAACGTAACATGATTCTGCGTTAACCGCATATTTTTTCATACGTCTCAAACCATGGGGATGCGAGGGTAAAATGAATCGGGAAGCGTGCATACATACTCAGTGCATCCCCTCTCGGGAATCAAACCTCGGATGTCGCCGCTAGAGGTGAAGCCTCTACAATTGCGCCTCGGCATGTGGCTTGTCTGTTTGAGAGTATGTAGATCGGGGTGTATATATATACATATATATATACCCACGTTTCGCAGCGGAGAAGTAGTGTGTTAAAGAAGTTATGGAAAAGAAAAGGCAACATTTTAAAAATAACGTAACATGACTGTCAATATACAGTATTTGTTTTGTGAGTGTTACTGAGTGTTGCTGTCATCAATGATTTGATTATCATTATTTCTTTCAATCAGGTTCGTATTTGTAGGATGTGTTGTGTTCAAGTTACATTCCGTGTTTGTAAATTATTGTAAAGATAACAGGTTTCATTCATGGATTCGTTTCTTACTGCATCAATAAACAGGTCGTCTTCCTCTTTATCTGAGAAGTGACACACTGCATGCACTGGGTTTTTTTTACACTGTCTTCCTTTAGCGGAACATTGACTTTTTCCACCGTGTGCTTTGTTTCCGCAGTAGCTGCACTTATGAATATGCTTGTATGTATCAGACGCTTCATATTTTTTTGCTGCCTTCTCAATTGTGCAATTTGTTTTTTGTTCAGCACTCTTTGGAACTGTTGCTATTTGTCTGCGCACTGCGTCAGTTCACGTGAGAAGCTTTGTTTCCAAAGTAGCAGCACTCATGAATATGGTTGCATATGTCACTCACTCACTTCTTATTGTTTCGCTGCTTTCTCAATTATATAATGCATGTTTTCTTCAACGCTTTTTGGAGCGCTTCCTGGTTTTCTACATACTGCGTTGACAGTCAGTTCACGTGATTACGTGGGAGGCATGATGATGTCACACGAAACTCCGCCCCCCACAGCTTTCAAGCTCAACTCCATTACAGTAAATGGAGAAAAATAGCTTCCAGTTATGACCATTACGCGTAGAATTTTGAAATGAAACCTGCCCAACTTTTGTAAGTAAGCTGTAAGGAATGAGCCTGCCAAATTTCAGCCTTCTACCCACACGGGAACTTGGAGAATTAGTGATGAGTCAGTGAGTGAGTGAGTGAGTGAGTGAGTGAGTGAGTCAGTCAGTCAGTGAGGGCTTTGCCTTTTATTAGTATACTGTAGATTAAAGATATATAATTTGCAGCTAAAGAAAAGAAGCCATCTACAAATTGTCTTCTTGAACAGAATGAAGACCGCATGAACCCACAATGGTTTTACAATTTTTTGTATTGCTTATATTTGCTGGTTTTTATTATGATGCACATAAATATTTTAGTGAAAGCTTAAATCTATGTCTGTCAGATTGCTGCTAGCGAGTTGAGCAGGTAGATTGTCCATTTGTTATTTAACTGCAATCTCTTAAGGGCACGAGAGGATGCTTTTGTGAAACCATGTACACAGTATGGACAGTGGCACAGGAAAGAGGTTGCCGATGACATTTGTGTGACTAGTTCTGACATTTTATCGTATTCCCCACCAAGAAAAGAACTAAGAGGTTAGTTGGCACCTTTCCTGTTAGGTGCATGTCACAGGTGATCTGATAACATGATAGAACATAGGCTGTCACAAAAAACATTGCAGCTGTTAATCAAAGCTGTGTTTTTATTTGCACATTAACTAATGTACACTAATTGCAAGTATGTGGCTGTGTGTATGAGGAATGTGATCTTCATCCATCCATTATCCAACCCACCATATTCTAACTACAGGGTCACGGGGGTCTGCTGGAGCGACTCCCAGCCAACACAAGGCACAGGGCATAAGGCAGGAAACAAACATTGGGCAGGGTGCCAGCCCACTGCAGGGAATGTGATCTTTAGATGGATTATTACTAATGAAGAATTGTGCAGTTTTATTTTTAAATTATTTATTGATCTCTTGTAATATTGTGCATGCCAAGAATTTGGCATTGTTGATCTAAACCACAATACAGACTGCTTTCTGTTATATGAAAAGTATTACTTTTATAACAAAACCTTTTGTAATTAAGGCAAACTAGATACTGAGGTGAGCTATATCAACATGGTCATTTTCACTACTGTTGGGCCACTTTTCTTAAAAGCATAACAGAAATAAATAATCTTATTGTCATATAAATGATGCAGTATTTTTTATTGTAGATAGTGAATTCAGTGTGTTTTCCATCCTCAAATGTTTAGCCTAATAACTAGAAACAATACAAATTCCCTCATTTTATTAATAACTCTGGCTCCTATTCAAATGTATTGGTATTATCATTAATGCCTCATTTATTGCTTCTTCTTTACTGGAAGGCAGTACATCAGGGGCTCATAAAAAAGTCTTCAGCTCTAAATTGCATAGAAGAAAAATAGCATATTAATCATTAAAATCTATACATAACATGACACCCTCATCACATAAGTCATCCTCTAATAACCATTAGCCATGCATTCTATAAAATACTGCATTTCTACAAATCTTTTTTGTCTGGAGGCCTGGTGTTTCCAGGTCAAGTAACATATTGGTATCTATTTCATGATCTTCATTACCTGTTAATTTCAGTACAAGCAACCTGCTGTCTGTAGTCTAATGGCAAGTGAATTGAAAATCCATTCTCTGCCTCTCTCAAATTGTGTCATAGATTTTCGGAATGGTCTGTTTTTTTTTTTTTTTTTTTGAAGATGCTGAATTTCAATGTTTTATATGGTCAGTTAAAATGTATTTATAGAAGAAAAAAATCAAATGCTCATTGAAACAAAAGAAGGGAACAAAACATCCTTCCAGAAATTCTGATTTTGTGAAACTAACTGATAGCTTCTCAGTATGTGAGCAACACCTGCATGAAATTATTGGAAAAGTGCAATTCACCTTTAGAATGGTTCTCCAGCTGTGACAGTAACTGAGTAGCAAATGCTCCAGAATTGCATGTGTCTTGCGTGTGAATTGCATGAGTCTCAGGTGTGGCTAGACTTACAATAATACCAGGGCACAGTGTGCCAGCATTATTACAGGTAAAATGAATTTTGTTTTTCTCCATGTCCAAATTATGAATCTTTATTCAAAACTGCCATTCCCCTTTCTTTACTCATATTTCACAAAACAAAACAAAAAATAATAATAATTAAAATGTAGAAAGCACCTCAGGTAAGGTAACAGTGTTTGGGGTTTGGTTGCTTTGTGGCATTAGCATATTTGCCCAGTATTTGATCACATTTCCTCCAGAGACTCCACTTTCCTCCCACAGGCTAAGAATGTGTTGTCATGTACAGCAATTCCCACAGCCTGCGTTTATACCGACCCTGTTGGAAGACATATATTCTGTCATGAAGAATTCATTGTTTTCTCATTTGGTGCCTCCATTCAGACAGCTGGTTTTGCATCATCCAAAAAGTAATTTTCATTATCATTGCTCTGAATCCTGCTTAATCATTTTCTCCTTTTGTGTCAGTAAATAGATATAAACATTTTAGCTTGCTACTGCTCAGCAAAACTCTTGCTGGGGTTTGAAATTTCATATTGTAGTACGGTAGGCTGTTCATCAGTGTTACAATAACATGAAAGTGGTTTCAACTTTCCGCTGAAGCTTGAATCACTGCTTCTGCTGAGTAGATAAACTGAAACTTCAGTGCATAGCAAGAGAATTGTAACTACTGGAAAAAATAGTCTGCAATAATGGGAAAGAGTGGGAAAAGTACAAAAATAGCAGCAGGCTGCAAATGTGAAACAGATTAAATGGTCATTGAAGACTGAAGAAATTACTTAGCTTTATGCTTTTAGCCTTTAAGGTTTCCTCATCTGCAGTTGGCTTTCAATCATTGTAAAAGGTCAACGTGGTAATGTCTGGACTAACACCACTGAGCAGTGAACTTAAAGATGTCTTAAGCTCTAAGTACTATTACATGCACATAGAAAGAATCAGGCAGTGCTTTACTTAAGCATCAATTCGTTTGCTAACTCTTAATTGGAGGATTTCAGGTCATTGGTTTTCATGTACAATTATTTCTTTCATAGAATGTTCCCAACCTGCATTACAGATTACATTGACAGTGTAATTAATTGAGTGTCTGGGCTTGCGAGTGTCCTGGATAAAAACCATTACCCAAGCCTTTGATGACCTCTTGGGCACAGCCATCAGAAGTGTGTCTGTTTGCAGAGAGAGTGTTGACCTTGTTAAGAGGTTTACTTACCTTGGCAGTGACATTCATGTCTCTGGTGACTCTTTCTATGAACTCAGTAGACAGATGGGGAGAGCATGGGGGGTCATGAGGTCACTGGAAACGGGTGTGTGGCGCTCCCGATATCTATACAAAAGGATGAAGGTCCAAGTCTTTAGAGTCCTGGTGCTTCCTGTCTTGCTATATGGTTGCGAGACATGGACACTATCCAGTGAACTGAGATGAAGACTGGACTCCTTTGGTACTGCGTCTCTCTGGAAAATCCTTGGGTACTGTTGGTTTGACTTTGTGTTGAATGAGCGGTTGCTCATGGATTCCCAAATGAGGCACATTACCTGCATTGTGAGGGTGCATTTCCCTGAGGGTGATCTGGCTTGTAAGATGCTTATTGTTAGGGACCCAAGTGGCTGGACCAGGCCAAGGGGTCGCCCACATAACACTTGGCTGTGGCAGATAGAGGGTCATTTCCGGATGGTGGGACTGGACCGTGTGTCTGCCTGGAGGGTTGCAAACTGGGATCCCGAGTTGTTTCTTTGTGTAGTGGGTGCAGCAATGCACTGTACCAGTGCATGCTCCCCAACTTGACTTGACTTGTGATTAATTAGGTGAGACAAAAAAAATCATGAAAAAATATAAGATTCTGTTAAAGGCAAACTGTTTAACTGTGTCTTAATCATGTAAAATGTATGCTTCACAAAATTAATTGCTTGTAAAAAGAGCAAACACATAAATACAGTAACAATCAGGTCATATTTATTTTATATAATGCCTATCACAATGCATTTTCAAAGCACACAAGAACTTCAATCAATCTAAGAAGATAAAATACATACCACACAATAAATCAGAGTGAAATGGTGTTTGGAAAGCATAAGATACCCACACCAAACAAATGTATTTACAAAAAGCAATTTCGAAAAGCTGTGAAAAGTATAGTTAATAATTATCACATACAGTGGAACCGAGGTTCACGACCATAATTCGTTCCAGAACTTTGGTCATAAACCGAGTTGGTCGTGAACCGAAGCAGTTTCACCCATAGGGTTGTATGTAAATACAATTAATCTGTTCCAGACCGTACAAACTGTATGTAAATATGTAAATATATGTAAAGATTAAGCAGAAATATAGTTAATTACACCATAGAATGCACAGTGTAATAGTAAACTAATGTAAAAACATTGAATAACACTGACACAAAACACTCAGGCTCCCTGCTCAGCTACACGAGCAGGCTCTCTCTCTCTCTCTCAGCAGCATGCTCTCTCTCTCTCTCTGTGTAGCACACACACCACCAAAGCCCCTCCCTCAGCTACAGGAGCAGGCTGGCTCACGCGCTCTCTCTCTGTAGCGCGCACACACACACACACACCACCCACCCCTATCCTCCCCCCCATCCCTTCCCTGTCAGCTGCCTGTGCTCTCGCTCTCTCTCTGCGCTTGCTTGTGCAGCATTTTTTTTTAAAAATGAGTTTTAAGCACAGCGGAAAAAAAGGAACATTAGAACAAATCCGAAGTGCGTGCAAAAACCAACCACAAGCAACCAAAAAAGTAAGATTGCAGGAGATCACGCTATTAACCTTAAATCCCGATCGCTGTAAACACTTTTTTTAAAATGAGTTTTAAGCACAGCGGAAAAAAAGGAACATTTGAAAAAAGAGAAAAGTAACATTGCAGCTAGTCGCGCTACGAAAAACTCCATCTATAAACACTTTCATGAGTTTTAAGCACAGGGTAAAAAGCGAACATTTGAAAAAAGAGAAAAGTAACATTGCAACAATTCATGCTACGAACTGAAAAATTAACTTTTGAAAAATCCGTAATACAAAAACCACCAAGAAAACTAACCTTTCATGAGTCGAGTTCTGGCATGAGGTGTTTTCCTTCAGGTGTTTTCTCTCTTGTGATTTCTTGGGTTTCTGGTGCTTTTAGCTGTTTAGCTAGTGGGAGGGAAAGCCTCATGCAGCCATTCCAAAAACAAAGTCCTTGTGACCCAACCCTTAGTGTTTGCCCTCCACATTACTGGCAGTCTGGCTTTGTTTACATTGTGCTGCTTGAAAGCACGAGGGTTCTCAGATTGGTAAATGAGTAAACTAGTAAACAGTTTTTCCACCGCTTGTAATTTCTTTCTTTACTTCGATTTCAATTTTCTTCAAAACTTTCTTCTCATCACTCTTCACTTGCTTAGAAGCCAATGGAAGGAGAACAATGAACAGAGCTCTTGTAGCCACGCTCGCTCGCTCTCTCTCTCTCTTTCTCTCTCAGCCTGCCTGTGGTGGGGGGATGGTGCGCTTGCACGTACAGCCTGCAGATAGACAGGAAAACACATGCAGGAATCTCCTCCTCCCCCTCCCCAGCATGCACATGGAATTGGGGGGATGGTTTGCCTGCCTATCTGCAGGCAGTAAGTGCAAGCCAACACGTGCAGCAATCTCCTCCTCCCCCTCTCCAGCAGGCACGTGGCTCGCTCGCTCTCTCTCTCTCTCTCTCTCTCTCAGCTCAGCTCAGGTAGGCATTGGAAACTGGCTTGTTCGTATACCGAGTGTGCGGTTGTGAACCGAGGCAAAAGTTTGGCGAGCTTTTTGGTCGTGAACCGAGTTGTACGTGAACCGAGATGTTCGTGAACCGAGGTTCCACTGTATAGTCAAAATTAGTGCAACTGGGCTAACAATATAGCTAAAAAATAAATTAATTTCTCACTTTGTTTTACAGCCATTTTCCATTTTATCCTGGTTAGCTGGATGTCCCCCCATCCCAGCCATATTATTATCCTCAACTCTGTGGTCCTCAGCATCATGTGGGGTGAGACAAATTAATTTCACATCACTGAGCACCACCTCCATCCACATGGCCTACAGCACCATTTAGTCCTTGTGCCTTTAACCACCATCCAGATGCATGTCTTCTCCCAGTCATCCTGTCTTTTACTGCACATACAACAACATTAGTCTGTTTTCCCTCATCTCAACATCTTTTCCGTCCACACAAAGTCTTCCCCTTCACTCAGCATTCATCTTTCTTTCACTCAGTGACACTTCACAAATCCACCTAATTATTCTCATCTTCATATTTCTAGTTTTGCATCATGTTCTGGCTTCATGTTCTCCCTTCATTGGCCACATTTAATGATTCTTCTTTACTGCAAGGCAGTTCATCAGGGGCTCATAAAAAAGTATTCAGTGCTCAATTACATAGAAGGAAAAACATATCAATTGTTAACATCTCACTTCCATAAGCGTACTCTTCATAAAGTTTTTATAAACCTTTCCTTTCAATGTCAGAGAGGTTGTTTGTAGAACAGTGGTCAACTCCCAGATTTTTTTTCCATAAACCTCTTACCCTCACTATTCCTGCTGTGCCCATAACCCCATCTGTGTACAATATGCCACCCAAGCAACAAGGCTTCCCAACTTTCTCCAAAACAATTCCATTACCAGTATCTACTGTAAATTTATATTTACATTTACACTGAGCATTCTGCACCACTCTAACTTACTTTCTACAAACGAAGATCGCACTTGTTGCCTGACCCCTCACACCACTATTTTTTTTTTGCACCATCTTCTGCCAACCCATGCATTAAACCAACTTTCCCCCAATATCTTTATCACACATGCTGCACAGCCATTTAATTGTCTCTTCCATGTCTCCTGCCCCTACACCTCTAACCATCACCTTGGACTTTCCAGCATTTACTTTGATGCTTCCAATCTAGCTTTCCATTTCAGTGAATGTATTTCAGTTTTGCTTTACTTTTTGTCATCAATATGAGATCATCAGATTATAAGAACTTCCATGAAAATCCTTGAAGCACTTCTCTGGTTACTGCCTCCATCACTTTCACAAAAAGCAAAAGACTTTGGTGTAGTCCTATCTAAATCTCAAAGTCCTCATTATCCCCGTAGGCTATCTTGTCCACTGTTTATGTGTCCTCATACATTGACATTACTGAAGATGCTAACCATTCCCTTATACCTAACTTTCTCAATGTGTAACTCTTTCTTGTGACACTCTGTCAAACGTTTTCTCTAAATATGCAAATGCATAATGCAGCTTTTTTGGCTTTTGATGTTTTGTTTTTCTGAATTTGCCTGACAGTAAAGGTAGAATCTATTTCTTCCCATGCATGAAATGAAACAGCTTTCATCCAACTTTTACTTGATAACTGTGTCTTTTCTCTAGCACCTTCATTACGGCCTTGCTTGTTCTATATAACATACAATTCTCTTCCCATCTTCAGGAATTTTCTGCTTTACGGACAACCTTGTTGCACATGTCTCTCAATCATTCAACATGCAAACCTTACCCTACCTTCAACATTTCTTACACCACTCCAGTTGGACTTGATATTTTGCCTGTCTGAATCTATTCATCACTTTTGTGACCTGGTCTTTTGAAAACTTACAGCTTGGCCCTCTTATTTCTTCAAAATTAACATCATTTATTCTTCTCATTTTGCAATGTGTCCATGTGCTGCTTCAGTGTCCTTAATCCCATTACTATAAATTATAATGTTTCCGTCAGTATTTTTCAAGCTATTCACATTTACAATATCCTGTCTGTTTTTGCTATTCTGAGCACATTCCTCATTCTGCAGCTCATTTTCAAACTCGTGTCTCTTGGCTTCTTGCACACTTGCAGCTGCTTTTCTGACATTTCACTTTGCTTTCTTATAGCCTGCCCTGTCACTTTGTGCATTTGTTTTCTGCCACTTCTTATAACATCTCCTGTTTTCTTCAATTCCCATCTCCTACTTGAGCATTTCACCAACATGTTTCCTTATCTCTTGGTGGTCCACTTGTTCAAACACAGATTTCTTCTGTTTTCAGCCAGACGTTGTTCATCCCATCACCATTCACACTTTATATTTCTGAAATCTCATTTGTTCTTACTACCAGTTTTTCATCAGATTTACTTTAGCCAACTTCACAACTTTTCTTAAGTTATATAATGTTCATAATACATTCATCCATTCAATATCTAACCAAATTGATTTGATTCTGGGTCACAGGAAGCAATAAACTATTATGTTAGCACTGAACTGAAGATTAGAACCATTTCTATATTTGTTGTGATCCATTAAATTACACTCATACACATAAGCATAAACATGCATAATTTAACAATACAGTATGTGACCACAAGGGGGTGCCAGTTAGCCCCAAGACACAGTAAAGCACCAGACAATATATTAATGAAATAAAGAATTTTTATTGTTATGAGGCACTTCTCTCAATCCTCTTTGTAGCAAATCCTCTACAATTACACAATAAACAATAATCAACCAAATCTTCGTCTTTACTACATCACGCTCTGTGTTGCAGTGGTCCTGGTGTGGCAGCTGTTGGAGTCCGGAAGTGCAACCCTGTCGGGGTTCCTGTGTCCAGAAGTGCTTCCAGGGAGACACAGCATAGCAAAGCATTACCAGGCTCAGCTGAAAAGGGAACCCACTGCCTCACATTAATGAATCAGAGTTGGGAGGCAGCGGGCTCCCTTTTCAGCTGAACCTGGTAATGCTTCTGTTGCTAGGCCGTGTTTCCCTGGAAGCACTTCCGGACCCAGGAACCCCGACAGAGTTGCACTTCCGGACTCCAACAGCTGCCACACCAGGACCACTGCCACCTGCTCCCAAGTTCTAGATTCTGCTGGTCATCCATTATTTTATACCGGCTGGATACAAAGATATTTTTTGTTCCGCTGGCCAATCAGCCTTTGTTGTCATGCTGGCGTCCTGTTTGGGTAATGAATTATTCTCCATTCTGGTCGGGATGCTTGTTCTTCACCTATAAGTAGTTTAAGTGTTTCAAATGTAAATAGTATTTCCCCATATTCGCAGTGATAACTTCTTTTTAGTCTTTTTGGAGCATTCATTATTTTGAGGGTGTTGGTTTGATAATCAATGTCTAGTAAGTACAACACCGACTAAGCATGGCTGGAGAGCTCCAAAGTCCGTTTTGACTTTTTTTTAAAAGATTTAATTACGGTTGCTTTAAAATGGATCTGCTGGGAAGAGCCAAAATAACACCGCAAATAATCCTGAATGTGGTGTTTTATGCAGGGAGTTCATGTAACTGTCCAGACAGATAAATATGAACAATGACAATGCTGTATTTGACTGTAAATTGGCAATAATCTCAGGATACCATTTAGTGTAATAAATAAAACAAAGCTCCAATTAGGTTCACAAGATAAAACTATAATTAACATACTTCAAAATTGCTCCGGTATTTTCCTCATTGCTCTGTGAATGACAATTTACAGCCTTTTATTCTTCTACAAAAATATCCTTCTCTGTGAGTTAATTACAAATATTTTGCCTCTTGAGCATGCCTCTGTGGAGACAACATTAGGATTGTTAGGCTACATAGTAGATTGAACAGTTGATACAAACAAATGAGTTGGTGTCTGCCAAGTAAGAATAAAAAAAAAAAAGGTTGCCATCAAAAAATAAACCTGTGTTCACTTCTCCACCACGAACGTGTGTGGGTTGGTGTATATTTCATAACCCATGTGAACGATGGAAGAGAGAGGACATATTCCACACAAAATTCAACCAACCAGGGACCTGGAACTGTGACGGAACAGTGCTGACCACAACACTCCCCAAAAATTATACTTAAAGAAAATAAAGACATTGAGGATAGCAATATTATTCACCACTGGCTATTATTAGTTAATTTTAGTAAATGTTTTAGTAATGTCAAGCAACATTAAGAAATACTGTGAACTTTTACTTTTTAAAACAGGTCATTTTTACTAGCTGTTTAATTTTGATATTTCTTGTTACAGTTGTAAGTGATGTGGAGTACTCATGAAGTATCCTACAATAATGCCAAGGAGGTCAAAGGATCAAAATAAAAGATTTACTAAACAAACCATAAAGAGGAGAGTTGAACAAATGGATAATCAAAACAAGGGACTACAATAGGGTGTTGTGTTGGGGAGGGTGTTTGTCTGGGACCCCCAATAAACCTGGTGGACTACCTGAAATCCTGAAAATCAAAACTGTGACTGGTCCCTGAAAATAAATGCTAAAAAACATCTTAGGGTTTTAAGTAACTCAGTGCTAACATTACATTAGTGAGAAAATAATTTAGCAGTCAGCAGACAACTGTGTATGATCTATTATAACATTATAAGACAAATAATTCAGAATGCTTTTATGAGACTGCTTCTTTCTTCTAGGGTCAGTTTCAGAATTACTTTCTAATCGAAGAATGCTATCTGAAAACACTGTGCTCCCTCTGGTAACTCCAGCTACTCCATATCTGAGCCCCAGTTCTCAATTAATGGGACAAGCAATCCCTCTCCATAATAAGCCAAAGGGGCTCAAATTTATTGTAATGAACAACCACTTTGTTGCCATCTATTGTCTTCTTAAGAATTACTTATGAAGTAATATATAGATATGCTGCTCACCACATCATGAGGTCTAGTTTTGCAAAATATTAAGCTTGGTGCATTTTTTTGGCCCTCTAGACCTGAAAAACCATTATTTTTAGGCCATTTTTGAACCATATTTTTCATAGGAAATCTATACTAATAAAAGGCAAAGCCCTCAATGACTCACTCACTCACTCACTGACTCATCACTAATTCTCCAACTTCCCGTGTAGGTAGAAGGCTGAAATTTGGCAGGCTCATTCCTTACAGCTTACTTCCAAAAGTTGGGCAGGTTTCGAAATTCTACGCGTAATGGTCATAACTGGAAGCTATTTTTCTCCATTTACTGTAATGGAGTTGAGCTCGAAAGCCGTGGGGGGGCGGAGTTTCATGTGACATCATCATGCCTCCCACGTAATCACGTGAACTGACTGTCAACGC
Source organism: Polypterus senegalus (assembly GCF_016835505.1). Lineage (NCBI taxonomy): Eukaryota > Metazoa > Chordata > Cladistia > Polypteriformes > Polypteridae > Polypterus > Polypterus senegalus. Next base: position 90,518,795 of record NC_053155.1, on the reverse strand, counting down.
AGTACGTAGAAAACCAGGAAGAGCTCCAAAAAGCGTTGAAGAAAACATGTATTATATAATTGAGAAAGCAGCGAAACAATAAGAAGTGAGTGAGTGACATATGCAACCATATTCATGAGTGCTGCTACTTCGGAAACAAAGCTTCTCACGTGAACTGACGCAGTGTGCAGACAAATAGCAACAGTTCCAAAGAGTGCTGAACAAAAACCGAATTACACATTTGAGAAGGCAGCAAAAAAATATGAAGCGTCTGATACATACAAGCATATTCATAAGTGCAGTTACTGCGGAAACAAAGCACACGGTGGAAAAAGTCAATGTCCCGCTAAAGGAAAACAGGGTAAAAAAACCCGTGCATGCAGTGTGTTACGTCTCAGATAAAGAGGAAGACGAGCTGTTTATTGATGCGGTAAGAAACGAATGGATGAATGAAACCTGTTATCTTTACAACGATTGGCAAACACGGAATGCAACTTGAACACAACACATCGTACAAATATGAACCTGATTGAAAGAAATAATGATAATCAAATCCTTGATGATAGCAACACTCATAACACTCACAAAACAATTACTGTATATTGACAATCATGTTACATTATTTTTAAAATGTTCCCTTTTCTTTTTCATAACTTCTTTAACACACTACTTCTCCACTGCGAAGCGCAGGTATATATATATACAGTATGTAAATATATACTCCGATCTATATACACTCAAATAGACAAACCACACACCGTGGCGCAATGGTAGAGGCTTTGTCTCTAATGCCGACGTCCGAGGTTCGATTCCTGAGAGGGGGTGCACTGAGTATGTACGCGCACTTCCTGATTCATTTTACCCTCGCATCCCTTGGTTTGAGATGTATGAAAAAATATGCGGTTAACGCAGAAAGAAAGATCACCAATTGAAGCTTTATGAATAATGGATACTTTATTCGCCATCAATGATTGTTTTGGTAAAGCCAGTGTATTCATTAGATGAACGGTAAAAAAGTAAGAGCGAGGGGAGGGTGACTTATTGAGGCACGCAGGCAAAACCACAATAGCACACGGGCTCGATGTAGTGGGCGTCAACTCGATCTGAATTGCGCGATCACATTCGAAAAAATATATCTTTTCAAGTTCTATTTAGTCCATATGTGTCAAACTCAAGGCCCGCGGGCCACATCCGGCCCGGCGTGTAATTATATCCAGCCCGCGAGATCATTTTATATATTATTGTTATTAATGGCCCGGGGATATGAAGCGCTGGTAACACAATAAACTACAGATCCCATAATGCAGCGCTTCAGCTGCCTTGCCGAACACTTACCGTGTTAATCAAGTCTAGCTTAAGATGCTGCAAGTTATTGCGAAGCTAGCCCACACGATGCCGAAGAGAAAAGTTGATTCTGAAAATAGAGCCTTTAAAAACCGACGGGAGGCTAAGTATATGTTTACTGACATTGCCTGTAAACCCATGTGTCTCATTTGTGGAGCTAATGTGGCTGTAATTACAGAATTTAATCTAAGACGGCACTATGAGACAAAACATCAGGATAACCTGAAAGACCTGAATGCAATGCAGAAGATATAGAAAGCAGAAGAGTTAAAGAAGAATCTGACACTTCAGCAGACGTTTTTACCCATGCAAAATCACAAAGTGATTTCAAGTGAGGCTGCTTTTATGGGAGACACAAATGCACCAGTGCAACTTGCCCCACTTTCCCTGTTGCCAAGTAATGTTGAACCAAGTCGGCACAACGGTGTTCCCAAATACGCACTTTGCTGATAAACTGAGCGCACTGCGCACTGAGTTTGCACGGCGCTTTGGTGGCTTTGAAGAACAAAAAAAGAATTTTGAGTTGTTTTGCAACCCATTTGCCGTCAATGTGGAAACTGCACCTGTGCAGATTCAGATGGAGGTGATTGAGCTGCAGTGTAATGGCACACTGAAGGCAAAGTACGATACTGCAGGGCCCGCACAGTTTATTCACTCCATTCCCGCAGAAATGCTCCAGCTCCGTCTACATGCGGCTCGAACCTTGTGCATGTTTGGTAGCACATATCTGTGTGAGAAGCTCTTCTCAGTGATAAAGACTAACAAAACAGCACACAGGAGTCGCCTCACTGATGAGCACCTGCAGTCCATCCTGAGAATCTCCACAACACAGAACCTCACACCAAACAGAAACGAACTTGTGGCCAAAAAAAGATGCCAGGCGTCCAGCTCTAAAATGACATATGAGCAAAGACAACTGAATGATTTGATTTGTTATTGCACGTAAGAGCGGGAGTCAACCGTTTTAACAAACAGCGTATTGCACTGATACGAAATAGCTGTGTGTGTATATATGTAGATATGTATGTATATGTATATATATGTTTATATATGTGTGTGTGTATGTATGTATATATATATATATATATGTATATATGTGGATGTATGTGTATATATGTATATATACATATATATGTATGTATATATGTGTGTGCGTATATATATATACTGTATGTGTATATTTATATATGTATGGATATGTACTGTATATATATATGTTTATATGTGTGTGTGTGTGTCATATATATATATGACAGCAACACTAATCACTCACAACAGTGACAAAACAATTACATTGACAATCATGTTACGTTATTTTCAAAATGTTTCCTTTTCTTTTTCATTACTTCTTTAACACACTACTTCTCCGCTGCGAAGCGCGGGTATTTTGCTAGTCACACAATAAACAGTAAACCAAGAGGCATCTTTAGCAAAAATGATCAGAAGGACTTGAAGTTGTGCATGCTACATCAAGCTACCCCACAGGGTTTTGCCTCCTCATGGATTATGATGGGTCAAAGTTACTACTTTTCATAAAACTTAAAAAAGCAGAGATTGGTAATATAGGCATGTGGGGTATTGTTTTATGCTATTTTGAAGGTTGCAGAAAAACACATATGGTAATATCTATACTAATAGAAGGCAAAGCCCTCACTCACTGACTGACTGACTGACTGACTGACTGACTGACTGACTGACTCACTCACTCACTCATTCACTGACTCATCATTAATTCTCCAACTTCCCGTGTAGGTGGAAGGCTGAAATTTGGCAGGCTCATTCCTTACAGCTTACTTACAAAAGTTAGGCAGGTTTAATTTCGAAATTCTATGAATAACGGTCATAACTGGAACCTACTTTCGTATACTGTATACAGCCATAGCGGGGAGCTCGGTCGCCATGTGAGGCAGAGTTGTGTCTTGCGTCTCGCATCATCACGCCTCCCACATAATTGAGTGTCTGCCCATATAAGATAAATATTCGTGGGTGAAGGACTGTGCTTAACATATTCATAAGTGCAGCTACTGCGGAAATGAGTCAGTCAGTCAGTGAGTACTTTTCCTTTTATTAGTATACAGTACATACAGTATATATATAACTATAATCGTAATAAACGAAAAATAAAACAGCGGAGAAGCCGCGGATTAAATAAAGGAAACGGGAATGAAGACACCGCAGCGCCTTATATGGGCAGGCAGTCAGCCAAAGAAGGGAATCAAGAAATAACTATAATCGTAATAAACGAACAAAAAAACAGCGGAGAAGCCGCGGATTAAATAAAGTAAATCGGTACCTGAACAGTAAACTAAGTCTAAAATACCTACTCAGTAACTATAACAATCATAATAAACTAACAATAAAACAGCAGGGAACCCATGGAAAGGCTGCTTCCTTGGTGAAGCAAGGAAAAAGGATGGCCTTATATGGCATTCGTTGCTCTAAGACGAATATGATATTCGCGAGATACAAGTTTAATGAGAGGACGCAGGGTATAAATGACACTTTTGATCACTTTGTAACTAAGTTAAAATTGCTGGTCAAGGACTGTGCTTATGCAAACGAAAATGAGATGGTTAAGGATAGAATAGTGTTTGGCACAAACTCAGCAAAAGTGCGAGAGAAACTTTTAAGTGCTGAGTCTGAGCTAACATTAAATAAAGCCACAATCACAATCAGAGAGACTGTGTTTGTGTGTTTGTGGAGGGATTGACAGTTAAGGCGGGTGGGGGAGTCACGTCATCATCTCCCCTCCCATTCACCTCATTTCATTCACTTCATTTCGCTCCGAGCTGAGCTCCGCTGACATCCGCAGCTGACGCGGTCTTGCCGTTCTTTTTCCGTACTGCTTAGTCCTCTCTCCTTTACTGATTTATATAAAGGAGAGTTGAGATCCGAGACACTGTGTTTGTTTAGGGATTGAGAGTTAAGGCAGGTGAGGGAGTCACGTCATCATCTCCCCTCCCATTCACCTCATTTCACTCACTTCATTTCGTTCCGAGCTGAGCTCCGCAGCTAACACGGTCTTGTGGAAACAACTTTGTGACGCTGCCGCCAAATACTCACAGAAAAATCCACAAGTTAATTGACACGCTGTCTCTAGAGTTTCTCCACACTCTGAATCCTGCAAGCACTACTGAGCATAATCTAATTTTGATGGTTGGGACACCAATATGTTACTGAAAAGCTTACAGCCACCGAGACTTTGTAATGGCATGAGACTCCAGCAGGCTGTTCTTTTCTACACTGGCACATTATTCACTCACTATGTGTGTCCAGCTTATGCTATATGTAGTACATTCTTCTCAATTTCAATGTATGTTTACAATCTGAAATATTACAGCTAATCTAGTTATTGAGTAAATGTTAAATATAAATAAATTAATGTGATAAAGCAACTTTATTTTCTAAATGTCTTTGCTTCTACATTTCTTGTATTCTTTTAGAAAATTAGTACTAGGATGTTGTACTGTGTTAGCCATTATGGATGTGGTGAGAAGTTAAGCAAAATGACACCTTTTATTGGCTAACTAGAAAGATTAAAATATGCAAGCTTTCAAGGCAACTCAAGCCCCTTCTTCAGGCAAGATGTCATACAGAAACTGGAATTCTGTGTTTATACAGATACAAGAACAGATACAACATTGGAAAACCTTTAAATGAGACATATTCGATGTAAAAAATTAATAGACCATAGATTCATTAAGCAAGAGAGGAGAACAATGTATAGGCAAGATCTTTTAAAAAGATAACTGTTCAACAAAGTCTTTTGATGTCTCAATTATATATTTTATATTCTAGGTGTTAAGACTTTAAACCACATATTTTCTAATTCAACTCCTTTGTATAATGATAAACAAGTACCTTATCTTGGCTGTGCTCTAAAAATAAAAAAAAGAAATGAAAACTGTTTTTTTTTTTATTACTGTAGTTGTAAAGAGCACTGCAATGGTGTTCTCTCTCTCTGGTGGTGCCATCTTAGGGACTGAGGTTGGTTAATTGCAAGATAGTATCTCCATCTATCACTCGCTGTATGTTTCAATTGTTCTCCGTTAAGTCTTGTCCAGTTTCTTATATTACTCCTACAATAGTTTTTTCTCTTTCCCTTTTTATATTTTTCTTCAATATTCCTTTGTAATATCTTATAATTCTCTTGTCCTTCTATGTGACCAAGGTATTTCACTTTTCTTACTTTTATTATATATTTTGTCTGAATTTATGTAGAAGTAATAATTCATTAATAATTCTGTTTGTCAATGATATACATAGAATATGCCTGTAAGTCTTTAATGTATTTATCCTGCTTAGGGTGTCTGATTTAAGCATCCATGACTCACAGCCCTAAAAAATGTTGACCAAATATAACACAACTATGACATTTTACAATTCACAGTTTCAATTTTAAAGTAATTGTCTATTACAAAGGGTGTTTTCATTTTTATAAACTCAGAAGGTGCTTGTTTTATTCTAGTTCTCACTTGGTCCTTAATGTCAAAGTAGTTCTCAACAATCATTCCCAATTGTTTGTATGTAAGAACTTGTTCAAGTCCAGTGTTGTCCCTTCTAATAGTCAAGTCAAGTGGCTTTATTATCATATCATCCATACACCGCGTGGCAGCATGCATTGGCATGAAATAACGTTCCCCAGGACCGCAGTGCAAAATATACATAAACACAGGACAAGTGCAAGACAGGTAAAAATCTAAACTATACTATAATAATCTGCAGCTCCCCAAACTCCCGACACACCTTAAGCATAAGTTTCAGAAGACTCAAAATTGTTTTATTGTGGGAAACTCTTTACTGCAAGTGTCTCTCACCCCACAATAAAAATCCCACCACCAAAGCACAATTACTAACCCTTCTCTCTCTCTCTCAGCCTCCACTGCTCTTCCAGCAAGCTTCATCCATTTTCTCCCAACTCTGACTTCCAGATTAAAGTGAGTCTGCTTCTTTTATCCTTCCCTGCGAATGCTTCCGGTGGTGTGAAGTTGTGGCTTTGAAGCACTTTGGGGTGAGATTCAAGCCCCACAGAGAAAGGATTCCCAATCCCTATAGCTCTGTCTGGAAGACCCCATTGAACCCAACAGGGCTGTCCCCTTGGACTACATTACCCAGCATACCATGTGCTTATCATTGAATGGATCTTAGTCTGGTTTGGCTGCCATCTGGTGGCTTGGGGAAGGAACCAACACAAATAAATTGCCTTCCCCTATTCTTCCATTAGAATGGCCTTCCAGCCAGGTAACAATTCCTGGGCTGTCTGTAACACAGTGTGGGAGGCGGCCGGGTTCCATGGTCCTCGACAATGCTGTAAGCTTTGCGGAAACAACACTTTACAAAAGAATTTTTGAGTGGAGGGCAGAGAAAAGCCAATAATCTTTTCAGCAGTGTGCACTAACCGTTGTATGATCTCATGGTCCGAGATACTGTAGTTCCCAAATCAGACAGTAATGCACCTGGTTAGAATGCTCTCAGTGGTGACCCTGTAGAATGTGGTGAGAATGGGGGGACGTGAGCTTGCCTTCTTCAACTGCTGAAGGAAGTGGAGACACAGCTGTGTCTTTTTGGCCATAAAGGTGGTGTTAATTAATAAGGTAAGGTCAGCGTCCTGGTGCACACCAAGGGATTTGGTGCTCTTTATCCATTCCACTGCTGAGCCCTTGATGTGCAGTGGTGTGTGGACAGCATGGAGTCAACAATCATCTTTTTATCTTGTCCACATTAAGTGGCAGATTGACGCGCTTACACCAGTTTGCCATTTGTCATATCTCCATTCTATAAGCTGACTCATCTCCACTGCTGATGGGACCCGACATCGTTGTGTTGATGATAATCCTATTTTTATAACCATGACATTTGTTTTCTGCATATGTAAATTACCATCCATTTCAGTATTGGAATCTGCCACTTCATTTAAGAGATGTTGCAGCTCTTCCTCAGTACTGGCTAACAGCACACTATCATCTGCATATCTTATGTTGTTTAGCAGTTTAGTCCAATATTGATTCTTCTCAATTTTGTTTGAATGTGATCTCTGCATATTTAAAATAAAGTACATTTGTTTAATTCTTTCTACAAGACGTAAATATTTAATCAATATTTAAACAGTTATAGAATTATTTGCTTTTGAATAAATTGTTCATTTGAGATATAATACCTTCTAAAATGGCTTCACTTCTTGACATTTTCTGCATAGCTATGCTGAATGTCACAAATTAAATGTAACATTGGATCCAAATTTTCTTTTCTAGGTAAGATCATTAAATATCATTTTATGACATTGTGATTAAAAAGGTAAGAGCTTAAAGATGAAAGGTTTTTATACTGCTTTTACCAGCCTGCTTTACTTTGAACCTAAAAACAAGCAGACGTTTCTTTATCCAATGTAAATGTAAAATGTAAAATATAGTCCTTTTCCATTACTTGTTCAATGATTCATCTTTGCTTACATGTGAGTGCTTCTTTCAAATGAAGAAAGTGGTTAACAGTGAGGTAAAAACTTATACTTGCAAAAGACAAACACATATTTAATTTCAAATGACAAATGATCATTCTTGCAGATGCACTGTAGCCTATTTAGATTTGGCAGTAGGCCACAGAAGCAGACACCATTTGTGAACATCTACTGTACACATGGTACTTATCATTATGAGCGTTTTTTTAGATAGTATGTGTACTTGGCAACTAAAAGATTAATATTGTGAATATTCACAATATAGAATAAATATAATCACTGTTTGCATGAATTTGGATTGACTAATTCTTAAAAAATCCTCATTTGTCCAGCATGGCAAACATTATTTATTTCTCAGTTCGGTAACATATGCTGCTTGGGTAGTATGCATGTTGTTGCAGAAAGAGCACATTGCTGGGTACATCCTGCAATAAATTAAAATCAATAGACATATTGATTTTATTCAGAATAGACAATATCAGGCCAATCAGACATCCTGTATTTAATAAGCTTACAAATTGGGAGCTGAAATATCAAAGCAGCTGTTTCTTAGATGGCTTGCTTTAAGCCATGTGCTTAATCTGTCAATATGAGTAAGCATTTGTGCTCAATTAACAAATCACTTTAGAGAGAATTTTAATTTCTGAAAAGAGATGTATCTGCTTATGAAAACAACAAACTGATAAGCAAAATATACATTTTGCATTCACCATGCAGGAAACAGAGATACTGCTCAGATTAAGAGTGCCAAAAAACTTCAAAATGTGAAGAAGAGCAAGTGTGATAAACTAGAACTTTTTTGGCAATAGACAAAATCCTGAGAAAGACAAAATTTATGTAAGTGAAAGACTGTATGCATATCATTCCCTGGTTCACAGACATATAGTAGCTTCAGATCTGGTGACTGTGCTGCCAAACTAATCAAAAAAGTATACCATTCCAAGTTTGCTTCTGTGTGTGCCAAATTCGAGGCAATCATTTGCAACTTTTTAGTTCCCTTCTCAACAGAAGAAGTGCTTAAAGATTTAGAGGGGTGTTCATTCGGTTGTGACCCTTAAAATTTACAAAAGGGATTACTGCCACACTTCTGGGGCTGGTCAGCGTATGTGTACAGCTTGTGTGTTCTCCCGATGTCTGTGTTAGTTTTTCTCTGAGTCCACATTCCCAAAGATGTGCAGATCAGGTTAAAGGATGATGTTGTGCAAGTGTGTTCAAATGTATGTGTGAGCCCTGTGCTCTGTCCAGGGCTGGTTCCTACTTTGTACTCAGGATAGGCTTTAGGCCCCTTATGACCCTGAATTGCTTTAAGTAGGTTTGAGAATGATGTATTAGTGAAGCTGTGTTGTGTAATAATCAATTTTCAGTGTGCTTTACTGTCTCAGTTGGTTCTGCTCAGTTTCTCAGACATCTTCAACAATGCTCTACTGAGTTAGTGGCCACCAAATGAATGTCAAAGACGAGATGGTAATCAAAGAATATTCTTACCAGCTTCAATCACTTTGGCACTGAATTACCTCAAATGTAAAGAAGCATTTGCTTTTACATTTATTTTTTTAATTTGCGTATATTTCTTTCATTTTAAGTGAATCCCCCTTGTCCTAAGCCATAATATTTGAAAAGTAAAAGAAAAAGTATAATTGGCATGACAGTAATTTCCTGTATGTGGGCAAATACACAAAAATCCATCTCTTATGTTTTATGTAATCAACAGACTAATGGGTATAAAATCTGTAACTAGGACATCCATGTTAATTATTATTAGTGACATAAGAGTAACCATTCCCTTATATTCAATTTGTCTAAAGCAGAAATCTATGTCTTTTTTCCATTTTCATTTAAATAAAGGCTTTTTTTCTTACAGCAAAAGAAGTACACAATCATATTTATATATCATCAATTTGGCAGAATATGTTAAAATATAGACAATTAAGGGAAATAAATGTGATATTTCTTTAAAATATTATGTAATGTTCAAAATAACTGTGCAGAATGTGCTGGTTGAATGGCTTAGAATGCAAGACCTTTGATGAATATGAGTCCATTTTCATAGGAATTCTTTTATGAAGCAGGATGGCTGCATTTACTCAAACATCCAAATGTTATTGCTGGTCAGCTCATGATTAGAAACAAAACAATTAGCTGTTGTTACCATACCGCAAAATTAAAATGGAATTTGTGTTGCTTTCGATGACTGAACTTGGAAAATGGTAAATCTAGTTTTTGGTTTTTAAAGTCTTATATGTGGAATTCTAATGGTTTCCTTCAGCTTTAGTTTACAACAGAGCAAGAACCATGGACAACTGTTGGTTTCTATAGGTTTTAAACTGTACTCAGTGCCTTTGCTGGTGCTAGTATGTTGCTTTCACTATATTGATCAATTGATAGGAAGAAAAGCAGTAGATAACTTATTCATTATTTGAAAAACATTATTAAACATATATGAATTTCCTATATTAAAATTTTCATATTATTCAAATTTACCATAACAGATAAATTATAGAATATTATGTGCTGCATATATTTAGGTATTTTTAAAAATACTTAACTCTGTGCATACTTCTGTATGCCTGTACAGTATATGTATTTATTATTATATATGTATACGTACCTCACTCTTGCTCTCTCTCACTCTCTCTATATTTATATATAATATACATACAGTGACATTAGGGGTCCATTTAATAAATCATGACACCCATTCCTTAAATATAGTCGCTATCCCTGAGCCTGGGATATGTTGATCCACATCTTAGTGAGGATGTGTGAATTCCACTAGAAAGCATGAAGGGTAGATGTATGTTATAGACCCCTTAATGAACACAATAGTATCAATGTGCATCCTTTTAAAAATATTAAAAAGGCAAGTTTAGAGGGGGACATTATAGTCACATGGACTTTAATTTCACAATCACTGACTGGACTAACCTTACAAATACAGAGTACAGGAGCAGCAGTTTTTAGACATAATCAGTTATGGGGTTTTTTTTTTTACACAAAATATTAAAACGTCAACGAGATGGGCGACCTTTCTAGATATAGCATTCTGTAATAATCAGGGTAGAATTCCAGGTGTACAGGTGATTGAATCACTAGGATCAAGTAACCATAATATAATTTAATTATTTTATTTAATTTACAGTGTTATTCCAGAGCTCAGATACAAAGACTTAAACTGTTCAGTCTAACTTTAATAGGGAACATTTTGAGCAGATGCGACAAAGTCTAAAAGGACTAAACTGGGAATGGCTTTAAAGTGTAGAAACAGTTGAGGAGCAGTGTAACATATTTAAAAAAATTGTACATAAAATTCAAGACAAGCTTGTGCTGAAAATCATAATCAGTAAGAAATTAAAGAAAAATCAATTTTTGGCAAATGAGGAGATAAAAACGAAACTGTAAAGAAAAATACAGATATATATGGCATATAAGACAATAAAAAGGACATTAGGGAAACTAAAAGACAATTAGAGAGAAAAATGACATAAAATAGAAATGATGACCTAAAGAAATTCTTTCAGTATTTTAGTAATAAGAGAATATTTAAGGAGGAGGAGAACTCTACCAGGAATGCTAAGAGAGAATTAAAATGTATATACAATGAACTAAACGTGTTTGTTTCTAAAATTTTCACATGTGAGGAAGAGGGTACTTTATTACTAATAATTATTATTAATATTACTCTGCTCAGCAATCTTTGTGTGTAACTTCTTGAATTGTGACACATTATATCATCTCCCTGATCAGATTTAAGATGGCAGCACATTGTGGCTAATATCCAATATTTTAGATTCTGAAGTAGAAACCTTTTTGGGATTTAGCTAACTTACAATATTTTTGGAAGCCAAGCTTATGCATGTTTTGGTTAACATATAAAGGTTTTGTGCTTTGATTAATTTTGATTTTCTGGCTTTCATCCCCGTCACGTTATTTTGACAAGCAATTCTACTAGTCACTTTCTCTTAATTGTTGCATTGTGTGTATTCCATGGCAGTGCATTAGAGACCCCGTATAATTGTATTGCCTTATGTTGTGATGATACATTTCCTTCCTTTATAAGAGCTAGAAGTGAGCAGCCTGTTTTTTTCTTGGCCCTCTTTTAAATTCCTCTGGTGACACATGGCTGGAAGTGACATCTGTTTCATCACAGACATTCAACAGCATGGAAGACTCTATATCACTTCTGGGAACCTTCCTCTGCAAACTTATGGACATCTCTTGAACACCATGCTTTGAGTCATCGGAAGTTTCTCTTCCTTTCTCCAAGGGTTTTCCCTGTGCTCATAACATGGACTTGAGATATGTTTTGTATAAGAAAAAAAAAGATATACAGTATGGCTACAACACCTTTGTTAACCTAATGATTTAAATCTGTATTAAATAAAATACTGCAACATGCAATGTCATTGCCACAATTTTTATTTTATTTAACATATTTCATGGCAGGCATCTTAAAAAACGCTAATTAATCTGTATGTTGGACTGAAATCAAACAAAAAACAGTTATTGTGCGGTATAAAGAAATTTAGCAATGACACCAATAGTGGATTCCAAAAAAGACAGATATTTCTGTCAATGGAAATACTACATATATTTAGTTTCATGATTGGAGAAATATTTGTGTCTTTGCGTCACCTCCATGACAAACTGACACTCCAGACTGACGAGCAAATTAAGGAAGGTTGAGTGAATTACATGTAATAAACCCTTTTCTTTGTAGTGCCATCTATGAAGCATTATTTGTTGTTGGATCCACCTAAAACAGTTCATGTCTAATGGGATCTACTGTATTATCTAGTTTAAATAAAAACTTGAACAAAAAAAAAAAGAATAATATATTATCATTACAACCCAACTCACAACATTACAAAATTAAAAAAAAAATGTACGAGAAACTTTCATTGTGGGCCATTAAGTTAGGGAAATATGTTATACCAGTAACGGCGCATTGTACGATAACGTGCAGTGAATACACTTGACTTGAGCATTCATAGTTCTCATCCTCTTTCTCTGTACATTTAGCATTCATTTGCTCAGAGGATGTTGTGCTTGCTGCTTCCTGAGCAGCTGTTCTTTTCTGCTTCTTCTCTTCTTTCGTCGGCATCTTTTTGCACTAAAACTGATTAAGTCAGTGTTTGTATTGCAATTGCTTTGTACGTTTTCTTTTATTATTCACTTAAGCTGGCACTTAAGTCTTCAATCTGCCTCCAGAATGATTTAAGATATGAAGAGTTAGGAGAAGTGACGGCGACGGTGGTAGGGATGAGAACGGCGCCCGTACACATGTGCCACACGGCCTCCCTGCTGGCCACTGCTGAGAGTTGATTCTACAATAAAATAAAATAAAAATAAAAAGAGAAATAACCTTGTAGGTCAATCATCACCTTGAAAGCTGATAGTAGACATCACGTAGTATATGTGTACCAAATTTCAGGTCAATAGTTCAAACGATTTGCAAGCTACAGGTGATTTAAAATCCTGGACAGACAAACTAACAGCCATGGTAGCGTATTATATATAAAGATGTGTAAATAATCAATACTAGAATGTAGCGCATCTTGGAATTCAAAACTTCTTTATAGAGTGTTCTCAATGCCCCTCTTCCACTGCTGTATCCATATCTACAGTGATGTGTATTATTACCTGTCACTGTAAATGTCTAATCATGAATACATCATTTGTGTTACATTCCATCTTCCTTAAGACTCAAACATCTTGGTAGCCCATGAATCTTACCCTTCTACAGTCCTCTCTTGCACCAAGTTGTGACAGCCATAGAACACCACGGTGGATAGTCTTCAGTTATGTTGTAAAGATGGTGGAGGTCTATTAATCTGTCATTTAAATCTATAAATAAGGTGTTATTAACCCAGCTCTGATCTAGGTGGGCTGGGTTTTGCCTTTCTTTCTGTCAAAGGGTTTCAGAAACTATAAGGCAACCCTTCTTTGACTTTTGTCTCCTTAGCTCATTGTTTCATATTTGTTTAATTCATTGGACAAATGTAATTATTTTCAGATTAACTTCCTTTGAGCAGCTACTGTTGCTGGTGATGAGCTGCACGTCGGTCTTGGTTTGCAGCTGAACAGGAGTATGGGGATACATGTGGGACACAAGAATGATGCTCCATTTAATTATTTTTTTAAAATAACTTTCCAACTTCTCCAAATGGAAACTGTTAAAGGTTCATGAAGAAGTCTTTTACTTTATTCCTGCTTTAACTGTCAGGGCTTGGTGTAGCCCAGAGTAATACCCAGTACACAAACACTCCATGTCACATAATCCATGAAAATTTAAGCAGGAGTCTGCCCCGCACAATTTATCAGAACAATACTTAATCCTTGACTGAAATGCTTACTCATCTCTCTGTCCATTGTCTGAACCCATTCAATCCAATTGCAGGGTGCGTGCCAGGCAGCAAGAGCCTTTCCCATCAGTATATGGGCATAATCCCATCACTGTCTGAAGATAAAATATTTACTCATACTTTAACGTATTTCAAACATACAGATATAAATCATCCTTCCCTTATACAGTCCATTTGATAGTGTCTTTTAGTGAGATACGTAACACCCTTATACATTGTCCACCTTTACAACAAAACCTATGCTCATTCTGTAATCTAGTACTATGTGCTGAATCTGATGTAAATTATAATAATAGATGTATGTGCTAATTGCAAAAAGAAAAAGCAAGAAAATAATAGATTATTTTAATTGAGTTACATTGTAAATAACAATACTCGATAAATATGAAAATGTGCATTTGAATGTAATACTTTATACTACAGTTCAAACAAGTTTTCAATGGATTTTTTATCCAAACAATTCTGGCAAAAATGGAAAAAATGTAGGAAACAATTTGACTTAAGGAAATGAAGAAGAAGGAACAAATGCAATACAAATAGTCACAGACAATTCAGGAATATTATATACAAATGTATTTGAAGAAGTGTAGTGAGCTGTATGGTTAATAGTTACTTAATGTCGCAGAATTACTACATGAAAGTGGAAACAGCCATATTGTGTGTACTGTTATTTTGCACACATTTTGTAACTTTGCAAAGTACAACTTTAATTTAACTTCATATGCACAGCTTAATGACAAGTATAGTATATGGGAGTAGTATATACAGTATTTCTAAATTGGTAAAGTTAAAAATTAGCTTTTGTTCTTTTTTATTGGCTAATTATACACAAACATTGTTTGAACCCTTTACTTTCCATCTCTGTTCCAGGGGATATTGATGCTAGTGTATTTACTTTAAAGTATCCATTTATTTTTCTTTTGCACCATTTTCCAATTACATGTAAAGTGCTTTAAATGATATTATTTGAGAGCATGTATATGTATTTAGTAAGACTCCATCCATCCATTTTCTAACCCGCTGAATCCAAATACAGGGTCACGGGGGTCTGCTGGAGCCAATCCCAGCCAACACAGGGCACAAGGCAGGAACCAATCCTGAGCAGGGTGCCAACCCACCGCAGATTTAGTAAGACTCTCACCTGAAATTGAATTCAGTGGTCCGAATTCACATCAAGTGAAGATGTTCAACTGACTGGGGTGACTCCCAAACAAATTTTTCACTGTTAACATCAGGGAGCTCATTTAGGAGACACTTAGATGGGGATGGAAAAATGTCCTATTAATCACTGGAATGGGATGGTTCATTTTGTAGCTTAACTGAATATACTACTCCAGTTCAGATTGAGGATATACAGCTGGGAGGGGTGCTGTTTGAGCAGACATCTCATTGTTGATAAAACAATGGTATTTTTCAGGGATTTTGACATTGCCTAAAATTGCGCAGGAACCAACCAACCATGGTAATCGAGTGTCTGCCTCAATGTCTAATTACAGCAGTTCACCTGCACACTGACTTCCTTGCCTGGTCTGCATTATCTTTCTGACAACTCTTCTGCCATTCTTTAGGCTAAAGATACTGTAAACTATTGATTACTGAAAGTTTGCTAGGGTTTAGTCAGACTGAAAAGTTTGAGTATATGTACAAACGTTTTCCAAGTGATTTCTTTACCTATTTTGTGACTGAACAACTAGTGGAAATTAAAGGTGAGCGCAATGAAGACTGAAACTGATAAATAAGTGCTTGTTCTTGGGAATTTGCAACAAAACACCAAGTCATGTAGTTGAAACAAAAAAAGTTGATGCTATCCGATCACTAAACAGGATTCCTTAGCTGAATTGTCTAATGTTATTTGTCAAGCAACTTAAATTTCTTTGTTGTTATTTTTCTGACTTACTTCTGTTATCTAACATATATTATGAGCTTTCTCTCTTTCTTTCTTTGAAAGAGACTCCTGCTAACCTTAATGCTAAAGAGATCAGCTAAAGCCTTTTCAACATCACCACTTTCTATCTTGTTTTTGCTTGTTTGTAATATAACATTAAAATTACATAATTATGTTCCGTTCCAGGTGAAATCTGTTGACATGGTTTTGACAGAAATTAGGCATTTGCTAGTAAATCTATTTCCTTGTCAGACATTGAAAAGATGACTAATAGTTACTGCTCTTTTCTCTGGTACATCAAAAACAATCTACATTCATGCAGAAATATCATTGCTGTGGCCCCATCCAAAGATTTTCTTGACATCAATGAAATTATACATATAGTAAGTGCCAGGCAGGATTGTCCAGTGTCTCGACTAGGATGGAAGGTAGCTTGATTAATGGAGGGGATGGGCGAGATAGCTGTTTTAGAATAAATATTCCCCCAACATGATAGAGGGCAGTGCTCCTGTGTTGCTGATCCCATTTACCTGCTTTCAGGGCATTCGTGGGACGGCCATGCTGGGTGTCAAAGGTGCCACCAGTGGGGCTATAGAAATGGACAACAACAACAATTTGTTTTTTGTATAGCCGCAGTGGGCTTTAACAGGCCCTGTTTCTTGACAGCCTCCCAACCTTGACAAGAAAAAACCCCCAAAATAAAAACCTTGTAGGGAAAAAAGGAAGAAATCTTGGGAAAGATAATTCAGAGAGAGACCCATTTCTAGGTGGGCTCGGCGTGCAGTGGGTGTCAAAACATGGGGTATACTATATACAATACAGAGGATTCAGATTTGTTCAGAGCCCTTGGCCAACAAGCTGCCTCCTCACTAAAGGCAATTCCATAGCTGAGTCAGTGCTGGGCCGGCTAATATGATGAAAGGACCCTTCTTTCCGATGATACCAGTGCTCGTTTATCAGAGATGATTTTTCCATAGGCAGACAAACAACTTGGCAGAAGGCAGTAGCACCAAGTGCCCAATATGAGTACCAAGAAGAGAAACAGAATAGGAGAGGCTTAATAGCAAATTCTAACTATCATATAACTTATGTTTTAGTGTTAATAACTAACAACAGGGCTGCAGTATGCACAGTTAATCAGCAGCTCTACTCAGGGTATGCTAAACTGAAGTTCTGAGGATTTGAAAGCTGAGACTGAAAGGTCATCTCTTATAGTAGCAAACAGACTATTCTACTGTTTTGGGGCCCTGTAACTAAAAGCTCAACCTCCCAGTGTTATTTTATTAATCCTTGAAATCATAAGCAGACCAGAATCTTGAGATTGTGTTCTGGTTTGTAAGGAATGATAAGTTTAGGTAAGTAAGCCAGCCCTTTGCCATATAAGGCTTTATATGTTAAAAGGAGGATTTTGAAATCTACACTAAACTTAACTGGGAGCCAATCTAAGAATTTAAGAACTGGAGTTATGTGTTTGTATTTTCTTATTCTTGTAATAATTCATGCAGCAGCATTTTGTATTAACTGAAAGCTGTATAAAGAACAGGCGACATGGTGGCGCAGTGGTAGCACTGCTGCCTCGCAGTAAGGAGACATGGGTTTGCTTCCCAGGTCCTCCCTGCTTGGAGTTTGCATGTTCTCCCCGTGTCCTCTGGGTGCTCCAGTTTTATCCCACAGTCCAAAGACATGCAGGTTAGGTGCATTGGCAATCCTAAATTGTCCCTAGTGTGTGCTTGGTGTGTGGGTGTGTGTGTGTGTCCTGCGGTGGGCTAGTGCCCTGCTCGGGATTTGTCCCTGTCTTGCGCCGTGTGTTGGCTGGGATTGGCTCCAGCAGACCCCTGTGACCCTGTGTTAGGATATAGTGGGTTGGAAAATGACTGACTGTAATAATTCATGCAGCAGCATTTTGTATGAAAACTGTATAAAGAACGGGCGGCATGGTGGCGCAGTGCATAAGGTACTGCACCATGCAATAGTGAGTTATTGATAATGCTAAGAATAGGTGCTGCAAGAATATCCATTGCGCTTTTTAACAGTTTTTTTGGCACTGGACCTAGGGAACAAGTAGTAGGTTTCATTTTAGAAATTAAAGTTAAGACTTCCTGTTCTGTTACAGGATTCAAATTACTAAAGTGTTGAATGCAAGGTGAGACAGGGTCTACCAAGCTTTGCATTATAATACTGAGATCTGGGATCTTATATTTTTAATTTTCTCATTAATGAAGTTCATAAAGTCTGTACTGCTTATGTCTGTTGGGTGGACCAACCCTATATTGTGAAATTTCCACCTGACCTGGAAGTACCTCCTCCTGACCTTGTGCAAACACTGGAAATACCTCCTGGATCTGGCTTAAAAGGGGCCCCCTGCCACACCTCAAGGAGTCAGAGTCAGGAGGCAGAAGGCGACACTCACAAGAAGGAGCAGAAGGAGTAAGGGAACTGTTATTTTATTCAATGATAATGTTAATATTGGTTCTGTTCATCTTGACAGTCTTTGTGACAAATAAAAACTTTTTATTTTAACCCAGTTCTGTGTTAGGTGATATTGTGTTTGAGGTTTGGGGGCTCATTTGGGCCCCCTGGTTGGGTACATTGGCATAATCATTGGTTGTCCGTTTGGTAGGGTCCTATAATAATATTGTAAACTAACCCAGATCTTTAAAATCCCGCTTGGTACTAATATATATATAATGCTCCTGATTAATTTACACAGTTCAGCAGACTACCCACAGTTGCTTGGCGAACATTCCATTTAACGTCTAGGGAGTGCTTGTAAATATTTTTTGTGTCCATTAGTACCTGTTATATAATATTAGTTTTGACTAAAATTACACAAACACACACAGAACTGGCTTTTAATTACTAACAATTTTTTGAATATTACTATTAATATTACTATTAAAATATTACTATTACTGCTTACACTTACACTTAGTTCA
Organism: Polypterus senegalus; assembly: GCF_016835505.1. Lineage (NCBI taxonomy): Eukaryota > Metazoa > Chordata > Cladistia > Polypteriformes > Polypteridae > Polypterus > Polypterus senegalus. The sequence goes on along the minus strand of NC_053155.1, from coordinate 90,499,835 downwards.
TTTCCAGCACCGCATCCGAGTGGCAGCCTTTCAAGCAGCTCCGTGTATGACTTTATCTTTTTACCTTTTTATCTATTTTTTTTTCTCTATTTCTCTATTTCACTGATCACTTCTACCACTTTCTTTTATGTGGAATTACTCCCTGGACACTTTTTACTATTTTTACTACTTGACATGGATTTTTACACTCCGAAACTCGCCTATTCAAGTAGTCAGCTTAAAGCACTGAGAAGAAATGCTCATGCCGGTGTGGTTCCTTATTTACCTGACGAGGCCGAGCCAGCGCAAAGATAAAAGGTAAGATTAAATCGAGACAACTTGAGAGAAAATGGCGTTATAAACCGTCTGTGCCTTCTGTGATCCTGGGAAATGTGAACTCACTACCAAATAAGATCAACGAACTGGCTGTGCTGGTGAAAAATGTCAGAACCTACAGAGAATGCAGCTTGCTGTGTTTTAGTGAAACGTGGCTAACAACTACCATCCCAGATGCTAACGTGGAGCTACCCGGGTTTAGCACAGTTAGAGCGGACAGAGACGCAAGTACCTGCAGGAAGAAGAAAGGAGGAGGACTCGCTCTCTATGTCAATACAAAGTGGTGCAACTCAGGACATGTAAACGTTAAAATCTCCACTTGCTGCAGGGACATCAAACTGTTGGCCATAAGTCTGCGCCCCTATTACTTGCCCAGAGAGTTTGGACACGTGATTGTTGTTATTGTTTACATCCCCTCAAGCGAACTCGGAGATGGCGAGTGACATCATCCATTCCGCAGTTGCTAAGTTACAAACGCAGCACCCTGAGGCACTTGTGCTAATCGCTGGAGACTTTAACCATGTAGCTGGACAAAACATTACCTGCCTTCTCCCAGTATGTGGATTGTAACACTCGGGAAACAGGACTATCGACCTACTGTATGCAAGCGTTAAAGACGCATACAGCGCCACCCGCTGCCTGCACTTGGGAAAGCAGATCATAACCTGGTTCTGCTTCAGCCTCAATACAAACCAAGAGTGAGGTCGTTACCTACAACCACACGCTCATTCAGGAAGTGGTCCCTGAGGCAGAGCAGGCTCTAAGAGACTGCTTTGGAACTACAGACTGGGATATATTGCTGGGTCACATAGTGAGAACATTGAAGAGGCTGTTGAATGCACAACTGATTACATCAACTTCTGTATGGACATTGTAGTTCCAGTAAGAACAGTACGCTGCTATGCTAACAACAAGCCATGGATTACAAGTGACATCAAGGGCCTTTTGAACCAGAAGAAAAGGGCTTTTAAAGGTGGTGATCAGCATGAGCTCAAGCGTGCAGAAGGAACTCGAGTCCAGCTCAGGGCGTGAAAGAGCAGTACAGGAGAAAGCTGGAGCAGAAGTTGCAGAACAACAGCATGAAGGAAGTGTGGGATGGGATGAAGATTATCACTGGCTGCAGCTCGAGCGGGTGCCGCCATCGAGAGAGACGTGGAGAGAGCAAACCAAATGAACAACTTCTTTAATAGGTTTGATCACTAACCCACTCTCACCTCGAGTACTGCATCCTCCAACCATCCTTCTGCTGATACCAGCATAGGTGAGACATCCCCACCCACAATTACAGCAGCCCAGGTGAGCAGAGAGCTGAAAGACTTTGTGCCAGCAAAGCAGCGGTCCAGATGGTGTATCGCCACGACTGCTGAAGGCCTGTGCGTTGGAACTGGGGAGTCCTCTACAGCATCTTCAACCTGAGCCTGGAACAGGGGAGAGTCCCAAGGCTTTGGAAAACATCTTGTATCACCCTGTCCCAAAGGTATCACGTCCTAGTGAGCTGAATGACTTCCGGCCTGTTGCTCTGACGTCACATCTGATGAAGACCATGGAGCGGCTGCTGCTTCACCACCTGAGGCCACAGGTCCGCCACGCCTCGACCCTCTGCAGTTGCATACCAGGAGAAGGTGGGAGCGGAGGATGCCATCATCTATATGCTACACGATCCCTCTCCCACCTGGACAGAGGCAGTGGTGCTGTAAGAATTATGTTTTGGACTTCTCTAGCGCCTTCAACACCATCCAACCTCTGCTCCTTAGAGACAAGCTGACTGAGATGGGAGTAGACTCACACCTGGTGGCATGGATTGTGGACTATCTTACAGACAGACCTCAATATGTGCGTCTTGGGAACTGCAGGTCTGACATTGTGTTCAGCAATACAGGGCGCCGAGGGGACTGTACTTTCTCGGTCCTGTTCAATCTATATACATCAGACTTCCAATATGACTCGAGTCCTGCCACGTGCAAAAGTTCGCTGATGACACTGCTATTGTGGGCTGCATCAGGAGTGGGCAGGAGGAGGAGTACAGAAAGCTAATCAAAGACTTTGTTAAATGGTGCGACTCAAACCACTTACACCTTAACACCAGCAAGACCAAGGAGCTGGTGGTGGATTTTAGGAGGCCCAGGCCCCTCATGGACCCTGTGATCATCAGAGGTGACTGTGTGCAGAGGGTGCAGACCTATAAATATCTGGGAGTGCAGCTGGATGACAAATTGGACTGGACTGCCAATACTGATGCTCTATGTAAGAAAGGTCAGAGCAGACTATACTTTCTGAGAAGGTTGGCATCCTTCAACATCTGCAGTAAGATGCTGCAGATGTTCTACCAGACGGTTGTGGTGAGTGCCCTCTTCTACGCGGTGGTGTGCTGGGGAGGCAGCATAAAGATGAAAGACGCCTCACGCCTGGACAAACTTGTTAAGAAGGCAGGCTCTATTGTAGGAGTAAAGTTGGACAGTTTAACATCTGTGGCAGAGCGACGGGCATTAAGCAAACTCCTGTCAATCATGAAGAATCCACTGCATCCACTGAACAGTGTCATCTCCAGGCAGAGGAGTAGCTTCAGTGACAGACTTTTGTCACTGTCCTGCTCCACTGACAGACTGAGGAGATCGTTCCTCCCCCACACTATGCGACTCTTCAATTCCACCCGGGAGTAAATGCTAACATTACTCAAAGTTATTGTCTGCTTTTTATTTTTATTTTTTCATTTTCATTTTATTACTATTTAATTTAATATTTTTTTTTTGTATCAGTATACTGCTGCTGGATTATGTGAATTTCCCTTGGGATTAATAAAGTATCTAGTATCTATCTATCTATCTATCTATCTATCTATCTATCTATCTACATCTATCTATCTATCTATCTATCTATCTATCTATCTATCTATCTATCTATCTATCTATCTATCTATCTATCTACACAGTGAATTCAGCAAATGTACATAACAGTTCACATAAGCAAAAATATCAAACAAATGAGCCTAATATCAACCCATTTATTTTCAAAAATAAATTACAGGAGCAAAATAAGTCACTTTTAAAGTAACATTTCACTGTCCCTGTTTAGATGATTATAACGTGTCCACTTATCTGGGTCTCGTAACCAAAAAAAAAAATCTTCCGCAATGAGTTCCATGATTCCACAAGTTCTTCTTGGCAGGGGTGGTTGGGCTGACAGCCAGATTACAGTTTCAATCTACTGTTTTCTTAGTTTCTTTTGAATAAACTGTTAGCGGTAACCTTGTCTGTTTTTTTTCCTGTTTGGCTAAGTTACCCCTGCCATTTGTCTTTTTCATTTTTTTACAATGTGCGCTGCCTCTCTCTCTCTGTATTTGTGCCTGCTACAGGGGTCCTCACAGCTCTGCTACCTGTCTCTCTAGAGTTTTCCCCAAAGTGTATTCTCCTCCAATGAAAGGAGTGCTAGTTTCTTATATTTATATACATATATACATACAGATGATTTTTTAATTAATTTATTTTAGGTGAGTTTCTGTGGGTTAAAGTTGCAATTCTGAAACTATTCTGGAAAGTTTCTACCATCACTGTTGTTTTTTATTTCAGTAGAAATTTGTTTCTTGGCCTGCATAACACTAAAATAACACTAAACAGAAATCACAATATTGGGAAAAAGAGTGGCTCAGTCATTAAAGCAAATTTAACTTAGTGGGGCAAACCTGAAATCATAGACTTGAATGCTGAATATGGATACTGTACCACTGTAAAAAAAATCTGTTTGTGAGTCTTTTTTAAAAAAAGTGTTAAATACAGGAAGCAGTCTGTGCCAAGGTTAATATAGTTTTGCCTTTTTATATTAGTTTTTATTTCTATGTTTTTTCTGACCTTACTTGGAAATTAAGTTTAGTTTTAGTTTCCTTCATCGTGTATTTTTAGTTTTAGTTTATTTTTATTTCACAAAGGCATTTCTAATTTATTTTTATATCTATTAGTTTCAGTTTTAGTTTTAGGAATTAGGGCATGGAGCTTCTATGGAGCTTAGTTTTGTGTCACAATCAGAGAGAACTGTACACTTAACAGATTTGGATATAAGTTTAATGTTAGTGGAAGCTTACTACACTATATGGTTTACTGGTTTGATAAAAACAAGCATAATCAAAACTAGATACTGAATATGAACAATATTATAATTTTTAAAATATTTTTTAATTAAAATCACAGGGGCTTATGAAGAACAGGGCTCTTAGACTTGAATCAGTGTGCAGACCCCACCTAACTGTGTTGAGGGAAACAAAGAAAAACAAGCATGTATTGTCGAGGTTGGGGATCGAGGTTAGGGATAGTAAGACTTGAATAGCCCAACATAAGGACAGTAAACCCATGATGAACTGAGCAAGGCAGGAAACAACCCCAGGCAGGGCGCCAGCCCACCGCAAGGCACACAAACACACACCAAGCACAATTTGGAATCGCCAATGCACCTAACTTGCTTGTCTTTGGACTGTGGGAGGAAACTGGAGTACCCGGAGGAAACCCACACAGACACAGGGAGAACATGCAAACTCCACGCAGGGAGGACCCGGGAAGCGAACCGGGGTCACCTAACTGCGAGGCAGCAGCGCTACCACTGCACCACCATATAAAATTATTATAAAAATAAAGTTGAATAAATCAGACTCTGCAACTGCATGAATAAAAAAAAAAATTGAGTATGTGTTCAGGTAAAGTACCAATAATGGATTTGGCCCAAAAGTTAATACAGATCTACAATTGTGGTGTAACAACCACATGCCGAATTTCATCGATCTTTCTAGTTGCATTTTTGATTTATCGTGTGTACACACACACAGACACACACACACAATTCCAAAAAACTGTTAAAAAGTAGTCACCTGAGGAATAAACTGAAACGTTACTCAATATTGATTCTTCTGTCCATATGGTAAACGTTTTGTTGACCAGCACATTCTGATTTCAGCCTTTTGAATTACATATTGATATACAACAAGCGCAAAGAAAGGCGGCATGTAAATCGCTTTCTATTTCACACGAATTTTGCATCCGCATTCAGCTTGCTCTGTCATCGCAAATGCTATGTGAACAGCCGCCCTCTGTCACCGGCCACCATTCACTGGATGAATATGTGCGGGAAGCTCGTGGTGGATGACTTTCTGTTTTAGAGTTAAAACTTACAAGGGTTAAGGTTAAAGACTAACGGCAAGAATATTCATTCAAAAACGAAAACTAAAAATATTTTGGTAACTTATTATTTTATTTTAGTTAGTCTTTCCAGCTACTTTAATAGTTTCATTTAGTTTTAGTTTTTCATTTTGGTTTTGTTAATTATTTTATTTCAGTTTACGAAAATGTTTTTTTAATAATAGTTTCAGTTTTGATTTTAGTTTTCGTTAACTATGATAACCTTGGTCTGTGCAGCAACCCTTTTAAATATGTTGCTTCTGAAATGTCATCAAGTGAAACATAATAATAATGCTTTACAGCGCAAATCATCCTCAGATGTAAAACATGACATTAAAACATAGAATGATATCATGAAGTTGGTAACATGCAAAACATAAAAATGGCAAAAACTGCAGTTCCTGCAGGTTTTTGTTCTAACCCAGTTGCTTAATTAGAAAGCAATTCTTGCCAATAATTTGATTTCATGGCTTGTTAATGCTTTAACTTTGCCATGTCAGGTAATTCTCATATCCTAGATATTTTTCCCCTTTCAAAGGATAACATCCAAATGATTTGGAGGATAACATGGATGAGTAATTCTCAGTTCTTCACTTTTTTCTCTTCACTTTCCTTCCAAGTATTTAATTAAACCCAATAGTGCATGACAAACACATACCAGTGTAAATAGTAACAACCTAAATGGAGAAATGCTGGTTTCTTTTGTCATTTGCCTGTTATTGTTAATTAGGAGCAATTAAAAACCAAGAATACAGCTGTTTAAGGTTAAATTAAGCAATAAAGTTCAAAATTTTAACGAGTGAGACAAATAAAGTGAAGCGGAAGTGTTACTTGAGCAATAGGTGCTTCTTATTAAGCAATTAGGTTGGAGCAAAAACCTGCAGCCACTGTGGCCCTCCAGGACCATGATTGAGGACCCCTGCATTAGACCATTAAATTTAAGGAAAGGACATTTTGTGCACTATTTAGCAGGATGCTCTGCAGACTTGACACAGAAGTGTCATCAGTTTAACACTAGAATTACCAAAGCTTACAAAAAAACTCGTAAACCCGGCTCACTTTAAATCCGCTCACACCTCTCCGTCAGCGTCTTTTGTCTTGTGAATGTGTCAATAAGCCCAAGCAAACTGCTATCCTATCCTCCCACCGATGCAGAAAGTGCGAAAACCTCTCCCAGTTGAATTCTGGTTTATCAGGGAGTGAAGTAGTACCTAGAGCTGTATAGGCTAAAAAAAATATTGTTATTTGGAAGACATGCATTTCATGTGTGTTCCGTGTCTACAAACATCTATGTAAGGGTAGGATGACAGGAAATGCAAGAAATGTTGAACACATATCTAAAAGACAAACGTTTTTTAATGTTTTAGTACTAACAACAAAAAGTAGACATGAAGTGTATAATGTGTGAAGACTGAAGTCCAAATACCAAATAAGCACTTTAAGAAAAGGTACAAATATAGAAGAACATGTACGCTTTTACGCAAGACTATAACTGAAGATAAACAAATCAGGTTAGTGTGGCTTGTTGTCTCTCTGCTTCTCAAAATAAATGTTTTGAATAGTGAGCTGCTCTTATTGTTACTATTATACAATAAAAACATACATTTGATTTGAGTCTGTAACAGCCGGTGTAAATGTATGGTACTTATAAAGGTTAGCGTTTTTTTTTTATTCAGTTTTATTCTTTCCACCGCATTCATGCTTGCCCTGATCTGACATTGTTAGTTTTCAAACAAAGATGTGCCCTAACAGAGGTGTACTTGGATGAGAACGAGGGTCCTACATCAGAGAAAGAGAACAGAAGCAACCCCCAGCCCTCACAAGAAACATCCACTCACGTATAAGAACAACACAGCTGCACCATGCGTAAAGTCGAAAGATGGCATCGTTTGGATACACCAAGATGTTGGCCGTCATCCTGCCAGTCAGTCTGCCCCACACTTGTCCTCCAACAAAGAACCACGACTTACAGAGCTCGCCAATGCATTGTGCAAAGTCCTGTTTCTGATTATGTTTTGCGATGGTCTTCACATAAGAAACATTTATGTTACTTATATAAAAGCCAGATTGAATGTTATTTACCTTGATTAATTTACTTATCTTCCTACAGCGTAAAGTCACAAGTAGACTGCAGAGCTTCCTGTGCTTGATCGACAAGTGCATGCTCACAAATTAAATGTGTAATGCCACGAAAAATGCCTGCTGACACTTTAGTACACGGGCAATGGTATGAGAATGCAGTTACACTTTTTTTTTGGGCACATACACCATCCAGATCTAAACATTAGTGTGGAGAGTTGCTCGCGTACTGAATAGTCTATAGCTGCAGGTGGAAGCTGCCATCGCACGTTTGCTGTCAATGTACTTTATATATAAAAGTCAGATCAAATGGTATTTACCTTGATTTTTTTTTTACTTGCCTTCCTACAGCATAAAGTCACAAGTAAACTGCAGAGCTTACTCTGTTTGATCAACACAGGCATGCTCACAAAGTACAGGTGTACTGAAGTGACTTCAGCTTCAGATGGATGCTCCACGCAACTGTCTTAATGATTCTGCCTTTGTCCAAAAACGTTTCATAAGTTTTATGACCTTAGTCTCAGAAAGTCTTTTTCCCATGGGGTGACTGGAATCTTTTCCTGAATAAGATCAAACACAGTTGTGTAGGGTGCAACAGGAGCTCATTTTTGAACAGAAGAATAAGTCAGCGTCTTATTTTATGATCGATTTTTCCAGTTTCAAGACCCAGCTTATATGTGAGTATATGCAGTATTTCTTTCTTATCAAGTAGACTTTCAAGGTTAACCTGTTTTAAAATTGTGTAAACAATTAGTGTATAGAATGCACAAAAGAGGTGAAAGAACATGAGGGGAACCCATTGATAAGTAGTGTGTGTGAGATAGATATCCATTTTAATTCCATTCTTTGAGTTCTGTCTGTTAAATGTCAGGCAGCTATCTTACCAAGGTAAAGTCCAATTAAAGTCTCTTATAGGTCTCTCTGCATGAAGGTGGGTCTGGATGACATTAAAGCTGATGAGAAGTCTACAAACAGGAGCTTAATGTAGGCCTTGACACCCTCTAAGGCAGGAATGTCAAACTCCAGTCTTGGAGGGCCGCAATGGTGGCAGGTTTTCATTATAACCATGTTCTTGATTAGTGACCAGTTTTTACTGCTAATTAACTTATTCTTCTTTAGTTTTAATTAACTTGACTCAGGCCCCTTAGTTGTTTCTTTTTCCTTAACTAGCAACCAAACAATAATGAGACACAAAACAAGCCACCACATGACCAGCTCACCTGTGCCCATCACACAATATCTGAAAATAAAGAAATGTGAAGGACTCAGTAATGTTGATCTATCAGGTCACTGAAACATTTTGATGCTGTTCTTAGAAAAACAGAAAATCAACAGTTTTGGAAATGTCTATTGTGGCACAATGAGAGCAGCAACAGGTTAATAATTAAATAAAAAACAGAATCCGCTTCTCAATTAGAAACATGTTGGAGTGAAATTGGCCCAATTTAGCTGGTCATCTGTTGTCTCGTTTCACGTCTCATTTCTGTTTGGTTGTCATTTAATGAAAAAAAGAATTCAGAGGACTGACTCCTAAGAAGCAGGGCTACTAAAATGAAGGGAAAACAAATTAATTAGCAGTGAAAACTGGTCACTGATTAAAAAAAGGGTTAGAATGAAAACCTACAGCCACTGCAGCCCTCCAGGACTGGAGTTTGACACCCCTCCTATAAGGGATTATACAACAGATAATGCAAAGTAACAACCTAAGTCCTGCTCTTAGCCTAGAAGGGAAACTCAAATGGATCAAATCAACCCTGACTATTTTCTATCAACTTCCTTTTTACAAGACTTTTCAAATGATTTCATTACCAGTCACCTCAGAACTTTTGGTCAGTTACTTCTGCCTGTTTCTGATGTTATGAAAATAAGGTAAAATGGGCTTGGTTACTCTCCACAGGGTTTCATAAGTCTTGGCCTAACATGGGACTTTTATTTATTTTTAATTGTCACAAAATGTTCTCTACATCCCTTTATACCAAAAATATTTTTTCCTCATTAGAAACCTTCTGCTTAAAGTATTGTACTTGCATAGAAAAATCAAATTGTTCACATCTTAAGCAGAGTTCATTAAATCCATTAGCTAAATCAAAGTCAGCCAGAAACCTTTACAGATGATTATTTTTTTAATTATGATAGCCAGTTAAAGTTGTAATGCTTGACCAGGCAGTGCTCAAACGATGTGTGGACAATTTCCGTTCAATTTTGTCCATACAATCATTTTTTTTTATTGCCAAGCTTTAAGTCCTTTTGTGCAGTACATGTGTTATTAGTACAACCTTGTTTAAAAGCCATTTTCTTATCCGTAATAACGGCATTATGAATTTGTTTTCCCAGGGTTTGTTGTTTTAATAGACCGTAATGCTTTTAGTTGAAATAGGAATGCCTTCATTAAAAGTTATATAACTAGTGAAAACTTCTAAAATTTCATCTAAACCTGTGCTTGTGTTTTAATTAGATTCCAGTCTGTACATTAAAAGCATGCTTTTAGCCACTGACTAGAATCTTCATTCCATAGCCTCATTGCTGTTATATACATTTTCCTTTTTAAGGCTGTCTTGTAAATGCGGAGAATGTAAACAAAATTGTGATTAGCAGAACCATGTGATGGTTTGGCTAATGATTTATCTGCTGCTTTAATTAACCTGTAATAAAGATGGAGAGTTTTATTGTTTATCATCGGACAGGTTAGATATTGATGGAAATTTGTGTTAGATTTCATTAGGTGGAATTGATTAAAGTCCCAAAGAATAAAGTGTGGTACAATATGCTTTTAGCATATTATTAATCATCTACATTGTAATAACAGGGTTTACCTTAAGCTGAGTACACACAAGAATTTGTGAAGATTCATATGAGAAACAGAAAATCTATCAGAAAAACAGAGCAAATGAATGTTTGAAAAACACACTTACCGTTTTACACCATCATTCGTTTACATACAGTCTCCACTGCCATGCCCCTTACTTGTGCTGGTACTGATGCACTCTCCAGTGCTCCAAGGCCTTCAGTCATACTACCGTATATCTTCTAGTAGTGGCCGGCTTCTTATTGACACCCGTTTCTAATAAACGCCGGGTTTGAAGAGATATCGCCAAAAATAGATGCCGGTCTCTAATAGTAGCCGGTTTCCTTTAAGCGCCAGTCTGTATTAAACGCCTATCTCCAATGACCAACTGGGCTACCGCGGCGTACCGCCCTCCTGCAGTGAATCATACGGTAAATACCTTTCCGTGTCAAAAATGTTTTGTCGTCGGATGCTATTGAGGAAGCGAGAAAGTCAAAAAGAATTTTCTTTGTGTACATTTTGCCCTTTCGTCTCCACGTCAATCGTAACCCCACAGGGGTGGCGGGAAGAACATGAAAATGCCATCTTCAACACGTTAATCCTGATAAAACTGATTACTGCACGACAACAAGCAATGGGAGTACCTGTATTGCCATCACAAGAAGAGGAAGATGAAGAAAAACTCACAAATAACGAAGCAATCATTACCTATTCAGACCATCAGTAGATGGTAAGTACTGTACTTTATTGTATCTCGTCGTAATGTATACGTATATGCGTGAGTTTGGAGCTTATTGCATTTCCTTATGTTCCACAGGGGACTTGTCGGGCTGATAAGCGCTTTCGTGCGAACTTTGGACTGGTGCAGGCCAGTGCTGGTGGCATCATTGGCAAGAAAGTTGACGTCTACCGTACCTGTTTTTCATGCTTATGGTAGTACCGTACTGTATACTGCTTTAATAAGACCGTACTGCTGTACTGATAATTTAATTAAATCCTGAAATGTTCATCTGGTGTTGTTGCCTACATTTTGTGACTGTAAATACGGTACCATACCGTATTTTACTGCCAAATGAATCCCGTTTACCCATCACCGTTCCGTCTGCGAGGCGAATAATACCCGGTCTCCAACAACCACTCTTTTAAACGCCGGGCCGTCCGAATAATTTTTTGAATAAACACCGGGGCTACTATTGGAAGATATACGGTATGTTTCACTGATCAGCTCTGAAAGTCATGTTTCTGTAAGAACGATACCGCAAGCTTCTCATCAGTGCTGCCAAAAACGCGCATTATCTTATACTTCATTCAATTATTGCTTAATGACAGCACTTTGAGCAGGATGTGGTTACATGGTATCTCCTTAGTCTCAGCTGCACACCTTTGCGCCTGCCTCGTTTTAGTGTCTTACATTTGTTAATTTGATAGAAGTCATCCTGTTGAATAAAAGTGAATTAATCTAGGTATAGTTTGATTGGTAATTTCCCCCCATACAAGGAAGGTTGCTATGAAGTGCTACATTTTCTAAGGTCAAAAATAACTGTCTGAATCGCTCATTTCAGTAACTGTTTAATGACTGTGCATTCAAGTGTCGCTAAATATTATGGAGACTTTTATCTTCTGTAAAACATATGTAAAAAAATAACCATATGTTAAACAGGTCCCATACGAATGGACATGTCAGTAAAATTCTGCCATTTGAGAGATTTGAATTCAACTAAAGTTACAGAAGTCTTCTAGTAATAATTATTTTACGCAGTTGCTGAATTGGAAAAAAGAACTGTCAGTGTATTTCTTGTTGTGTACAGTGACCAACTAGGGGTATTATATTCACTCTGAGGTCCATCGGTTTCCTGATATACACAGTTTATATAGAGAAGCAAGTGGGTGTGGGGCCGTCCCTCCTGGACGTTTGAATTGACACATTGTTATTATAAATAATAGTTGCTAATGAGGTCCAATGTGACAGTATACATACAGTACATTAACTAAACAGAATGGGGAAATGCTTGTAAGAGTAGAGAATTGCTGGTAAATCACTGACTTTACACAACTTCCTGTTGTAAAAACTAATCTGTCCGAATACAGCTTACAAATCACAGAGGTTCTCCACTAATAAATACTTTACCCCACCTCCTGGTGTAAAATTCTTCTTCTTCTTCTTTTGCCTGCTCCCGTTAGGGGTCGGCACAGTGGATCATCTTCTTCCATATCTTCCAGTCCTCTACATCCTACTTTGTTGCACCCATCACCTGCATGTCATCTCTCACCACATCCATAAACCTTCTTTTAGGCCTTCCTCTTTTCCATTTTCCTGGCAGCTCTATCTTTAACATCCTTTTCCCAATATACTCAGCATCTCTCCTCTGCACATGTCCAAACCAATGCAATCTCACCTCTCTGACTTTGTCTCCCAACCATTAGCCGACCCTCTAATGTATTCATTTCTAATCCTGTCCATCCTCGTCATCCCCAGTGCAAATCTTAGCATCTTTAACTCTGCTACCTCCAGCTCAATCTCCTGCTTTCTGGCCAGTGCCACCCTCTTCAACCCATATAAGCTGGTCTCATTAATCCTGTTCAAATAGGGCTTAGCTGATTAACCCATTTCAAGGAAGTTAACTACATCAAGGTTCCATTCAAATGTGAGAGTATGGAGTATGAAATTGACTAAGAGTTTAGTGAAGCACTATGTTATGCCACACACGGATGTTATAGAGAGCACAAGACACCAGAAGAAGAAAATGCATGGCCGCACACAGGAATTCCCCTTCTGTAGACCTGGGGACAGTTGCTGGGTCAAGGAAAGCTTGGCATGCCCTGGGGAGCTTGTTGCTATTCAATCCACAACAAATTGTGTACTATTAAAAATGGAATACATTTAAAAATATAAAAAACAAATCTAATATTTACTTCTAAGTCCATATCAACAATGGTAAATTATTCATACTGCACATTGTTTGATGCTGTATTGGTTTGTCACAGATCTCTGTCTGGAGTGGAAGCAGTTTTTCCCTGGTCAAAGGCAAATTGTAGCAGTTGCTTACTAAGAATGTTTAGTGTGTACCAATAGTGTTTTCAAGCGTACCAGCTCACATCATGCATATCCAACACACATCCCACCGCAAATCCCCTACTGCTTTTTGCTTGACTAACAGTGTATCATGGTCACTCTGAATGTATCAGTCTTAAACACAGAATACTAAAACTTAAGTATATTTTCTTCAGGCACTACCTTGGTCCCAATCCCATTTTAAAGGTTAGCATATTAGGTTCATGTGTGAATATTTCTTGTACTAAAAGACAATCAGCTCAGGGTGGTTTCCTGCATTATGTACAATTCTGACCTATACTGGAATAAGTCAGCTTAGAAAATGAATGGACAAAATTAAGTGTTTATAACAATAAATAAATTAACAATGTTTCCATATTTTGTTTTAGCCCAAATCATTAATATCATTATTTCCACAAAGGACTTACAATTCAGCCTAAAATAAATCCTTTGTAGTGGTTGGAATGATAATTGCCAGGTTAGTTATTCAGAAAGCATTTAATATTTTTTTAATCTTGTAAATGAATTGTGCAAATGAATATTATTGCTTCATTTTACTTTCTCTCTTAAAATTATTTCAGATTCATGGATGTTCTGATTTGTGGCACTAAACAATGAGCCCTTAGGGCTGTACTTTAAAAGCTGGGAGGGGTTAACAGAATTTCTACTGTGCGCTCTTTTGATCGTCGCCTGGAGCAACTGAAGCAAATCCGCTGAAAGAAGCTGTACTCTCAATTATCCGCACAGCATTCACTGTTGCCATTTTTGTTGTTTGTGTTAGAAAATGGGTAACAGAAAATCCTTGTATATAAAGGAGCTTTTCATGTTCTATTTCTTTTCTTCCCTTCTTTTCTTTTAGGCTTGTTGAATTTTTTGTATTTTGTTCAGTATACTTGTTCTGCAAAGGTTGCAATAATGCAAAAGGCAGGAATCCTGGCACCAAATGCTTCTGATTTACCAACACAAAAAGGGTCGATGTAAATAAGCCTTGCCAGCTAGAGCACACACACATGCAACTCTTTGCCAGCTCTGTTAATAGCACTTTATTGAAGATTAACTGTCTACTTCTGCCAAGAGAATGGGAACAATGAAAAGTTCTCATGAATGATGTTGCTACATAGAATCCAAAGTGTTTGTGAGCTAAAAACAGAGCACGTACATGAATCACGATGCAAGAAGCAAAAGTTTGACAGATGACTGTCCCATCTGGTCACACCAAATCCATAAGCACCACATATTCACTTCTTTTTAATTGTTTTGTAAAGAACTATGTGATAATAGTTGATACACAAATAAGTCACAACTGATTGCGTGAACACTGATACATTGTTTAAAATCAAGCAAGTCACAGGATTCTGACTCAGTATATGTTGAATATTTAGAATTTTCCAATGGGATTAGTCAATTCAATCTATCCAATCTGTGACAAAGCTGTATAAGACTAAGCTGCAAAGTTATTTCTTATTAATAATGTTCTAAACTTTCTGTAAATAAACTGTATTTATTTGAATAAGCTACACTGAGTTTCATTGTACCTTCATGTGCACTATATACGAGGTGTGGCAGAAAAGTAATGAGACTGGCAACACTGCAAGCAATCTGGCAACGCTGCGCTGTTGTCCTTGATAGAGCACGTGTATCAGTACCCTCCCATAGCTCAGTGCGAGTTTCAACTCCTTCTGTTAACTACGTGATTTTTGTGACTGCTATTAGCAAAGTTGTGTTTTTGGTTGCGTGTCACGCAAAATGGAAAAGTGGAATTTGGAGCCATTAAACGGCAAGTGTGACGTTTGAAAAGTTAAAACAGGCCTATGGGGAACATTCTTTATCCCGAGCTCAAGTTTTTCGCTGGCACAAATCATTTTTGGAAGGCAGAAAACATGTTGAAGATGAACACCGTTCAGGGAGGCCTTCAACTTCAAAAACCAATGAAAACATCGAACGTATGAACACTCTTGTGAGATCAGACCGTCGTTTAACATTAAGAATGTTGAGTGAACAATTAAATTTGAACAGATTTACCGTTCATCAAATTTTGACTGAACATTTGCACATGCGAAAGGTCTGTGCCAAAATGGTGCCGAAAAACTGCCCTCTCCATAACAGAATTTTTGACCTCAAAAGGCATTCCTGTGGTCCCCCAGACCCCTTATTCACCTGACCTCAGTCCGTGTGACTTTTTCCTTTTTCCTAAACTGAAAAATGTCCTCAAAGGACATCATTTCGGGACTTTAGAAAACATCCAAAAGAATTTAACGGACATGCTGAAGACCATACCGGTTGAAGACTTCCAGCGCTGCTATCAACAGTGGGAACAACGTCTCCATCGGCGTGTAGCTGCCCAAGGGAACTACTTTGAAGGGGATAACATTGATGTTTGAAAAAAATAAAAACTTTGGTAAATAAAAAGTCTGTCTCATTACTTTTCTGCCACACCTCATATTTACATTTAATTTGCCAGCTTTTACCACGGTGAAATAAACAGCACAATGACAGTGCTGAAGTGGCTTGTTGTGTTGTTGAAGTAGATACTTGGATAAGATAGCTAATATCTATCTAAAGAGCAGAACAGATTTAATGTAGCTCTTCGGAAATCTTGTTAAAAGGTGTATCTTTTTTAATGCCAAGTTTAATTAATAGCTGAGAAGAGCAGAGACCTTTCTTGGAAATTATGTGAAGAATAGTCTTCAATTTAGGAAGGCATTGTAATAGAATCTAATCTTAAATATAAGATAGTCTGTATATGTGCCACTGTGACAAATATAACCCAGAAAACACTTCGGATACCAATTAAACATTGTATGGCTATATATAGGAAACAATTAGGCAACACAGTACAAAGTTAAAGCAAAATGGGATTTAATGAGATAATCGAAGTTCTTCAGAGTTGTTTTTAAGGACACAACAAGTTCACATTGGCATATGCATGAATAGGTACCTGTATAACTAAAGTTATTAGGTTTTATTTTTTATAAATAATGAATTACTGTAAATTGTTCATGTTTCTGTTTTTTATTGAATTATTAATCTGGAAAACACAATCTGTTTTCATATAAGTTTAAAATGAGTTTTCACATCATAAGGTGAATAGGCGTATACCAAATAAGCATAGATTTTCATTTTATTTTGATTTATTCACATATTATTGCACCTTATTTTATTAAAAACATTTGCATATAAATTTGACTCCCCAACAATATTGGAGCAAAAGTTTTCAATAAAGAATTATCACTAGTGTTAAAGGATCCTGGATATTTTTTGGAGTTTCACATCAATCAAAGTGTTTTTCCTTCATTTTTTGTTATAGAACTTAGAAATACCTTTTAAAATAGATCCATAATATTATAAAACAAGCTTATATACATGTACAGAGAACAAAACATTCTGTAATCTATTAAGTGATGATTTTCCCTGTTTCAATGTACAGTGTATTCAGAGTATTATGAAGCTCTCATGATATTGTCTGTAAAAGCTTAAGTATTAAAGTAAAAAGTAACAAAGTTTTAATACAAAACATATTCCTTACTATTTCAGGCCAAGAAATATTTAGATATGTTCTTTCTCAGTACTGCACAATTTGCACATTTATTATAAGCATCGCACTGCAGTCAACACTGCATAATTTTATGATATAATAATAATTCAGAAAATGGAAGAGATGTGCTGTTAATTAAATACTGTATATTTTATATAGCACATGTAAATGTATGAATCATCAAATGGCTTCCTACTGCAGCAAAAATGATGAATCATCAAAACTGTGAAATTAACAAAAGTTAACTTGAACAAAATAAATGGGAGATGACATCAATGGTTATGAGACATTACCACCGACAGCTTCCTTTACATTAAGTCAGTGTGCTCTTGCAGCGCTTGTGAAGAGGATTAGGAGCCTGAGAAGACCTGTCTACATCTGTATGCGTTTGAATTAAGCACACATAATGTTACATTTTCTTTTGGCCAAGTACAATTTCCATTCACACACAGTTTCAAAAAAGATTTTATAAGTTGTCCGTCCTCTTTACTAGAATTGCTCACCACTGTATTTTATTCTGTTTTTAAGCAATTTATTGCTAATTGGAAAGGTGTTCATCTCTATGAAAACTATATGAATATACAGCTATTTATATCAATGAAGATGTGGTTATAAAACTGAGAATTTAAGGAAATAATATGCAGAACATTAGAGGGAGAAATCAGTCATTAAAATTGCGGGCCTCTTTATCGGTAACGGCATGGATGTTTTTAAAGAAAGGCCCAAAAAAGACTATTAATTATTGAACAAATTGTCATCCTTTTGGTCTCTAATTTAGTCTTTCACATAAATTGCACTAATTGTTTTCTTGGCAGTCATTCTGAAACTCAGCAGGACAAGCATCATTTGCTTATTATAAAATAACTAAAACAGTAAATACAACAATTTTAACAACATAATTAAAAATGTAAATTGTCATCTGAAAAATGTAAAGTGGTTCAGCAGAATAGAGAAAGAAAGAAAGAAAGAAAGAAAGTTTCTCAGTTTGCAAAGCTCATGGTGTTGCTACTTTAGGAGGAAGTTCACCTCGCCATATTTATCAGAAACATGCGTTAACAAACCAAATGATTTTTATAACAGGAAAAGCATTTACTCAATAGAATTACAAGTTCCCTTGAGCATTGCAAGTTAATTACATTGAGACAAGAAAACAGTAAGGATGTAAAAGCCTGGATCAGGTACAGTAGCTTTCATTTCCTGAGACAAATCCGACCACATTATTAACATCCACTTCAGATGCATTTAAACATTTCACAAAGCTCCCTGGCACTCAGGAGTAATTCACAATATGGAGATTCAGTGCAGCAACATACAAATCAACAGTAAGTCACTGCCTTTTTATCTAAGGACAAGAAAAGGAAACAGATTTCAGCTCCAAAACTGAGTATCTGTTTCTGTAGCAAATTCTGAAAGCATTCCTGTAGCTATGAGTGTTTGCTATTACCTGAGCGAGTCAAATTGGATGCCTTAAAAATGCTGCAGATTCAGCTACACCAAGTGTCTGTTCCAACCATTAGATAAATGAGTTTGTTTAACTTGTATACTTAGAAAAATAACTAAATGTCAAATTGAAGCATATGCTTTTTTCTTAAATCATTCATTTTAATTTTACATGCAATGTAAAAAACCGTGTCAGCACATCAGTGACACAGCCTGTGTCAGAGTAATTTCATTTTAAATAAACTGCCCTTAACTCCTGGCAACACCTGGTCTCAGTCTGAATGATACAGAAGTTGACATTCTTTTGTACACTGTACATATGAACAACTTGATTTTCTGTCACCCAGCCTAGGAGAGTGCTACCCTAGACAGTCAAACTGGAAGAACACCACATATGGTTTTCCAGATAAAAGCAAATTAACATAGCCTATTTTGACAAAATGAAAATGACCTACAAGTAGCTTGTTTTGAAAATCAACATACCAAATACTTTTAATCAGACAATAAACTCACAGACAACATACTCTCTTCTTTTTAGAAAAAATGGAAGACTCAACTGTGTTTTCATACTACCAGTCCCCAAATATATAATTATCTATTTAAATATATGGAAAACATGCTCAGAACTCAAATGGAAAATATGTGTTTAGTTTTGTGAAAAGGGTTTGATGGTGGTATAGTAGTTAGCATTGCTGCTTCACAGTTCTGTAGACCTGAGATCAAATCTAGTCAGGTTCTTGCTTGTGTGCATTTGTATGTTAGCTTGTTGTCCTCTTATATACTAAAGACGTCATTTTCTCTAAGTTAACCTTTTAGAACTGAGTGTATGCATGCATAAGCCTTGTAGTGGTTGGTTTGAGCCCAATGCTGCTTGATTAGATTCCAGCTTGGAATGACCTTCTGATGGAATAAGCTTATTCTGAAAATTAATGGAAGCTTCTGGAAACCTTTCTTTAAGAAAGCCTAAAACGTATCACTTCTCATTAATATAGGAACAGTGAACTTCTGAATTGTCCAATCTGCATATCCTCTGTCATATCGATAAATCTTTGAGGGCACCATATTGCTTCAACAGTAGACATCCCTTAATGATGTACTCCTGAAAACTGGTCAGTTCAGACAAGTAAACGTATACAGTAATCCCTCCTCGATCGCGGGGATTCCATTCTAGAACCCCCCGCGATAGATGAAAATCTGCGAAGTAGAAACCATATGTTTGTATGGTTATTTTTATATATTTTAAGTCCTTATAAACTCTCCCACACTGTTAACATTATTAGAGCCCTCTAGACATGAAATAACACCCTTTAGTCAAAAGTTTAAACTGTGCTCCATAACAAGACAGAGATGACAGTTCTTTCTCACAATTAAAAGAATGCAAACATGTCTTCCTCTTCAAAGAATGCGTGTCAGGAGCAGAGAATGTCAGAGAGAGAGAGCGAGAGAAAAGCAAACAATCAAAAAATCAATACGTGCCTTTGGGCTTTTAAGTATGCCGAAGCACCGCGATAAAGCGGCATTTTGGAAAGGAGCGTCCGTATCCTCTAGGCAAACAGCTTCTGTGCAAACAGCCCCTCTGCTCAAACCCCCTAAGTCAGGCAGAGAAAGTGAGAGAGACAGAGAAAAGACAGAAATACGCGAACCAGCGAAAAATCTGTGATATATATTGAGATATGCTTACATTTAAAATCCGCAATGGAGTGAAGCCGTGAAAGTCGAAGTGCGATATAGCAAGGGATTACTGTATAACAAAGGAAAGCATCACTTCAGACAGGCAGGTAGTATAGTGTAGTGTTAGCTGTTAGAACATATGTATATAAACTGTTATACTGTTTCCTGCACTTTGATAAAGGCATCAGTTGTGTACTGTATATAATAATAATAAAAAAAAATGTCAATTATCGAATTAGGTTTGGAGAAACTACAATATTTACTTTTTGATTAAGCTTTAAACACACACAAAAATAGTGCTATGAAAGTATTCACTTTCTTTCCATCTTTTTTTAACTTTATAAAACTACCAAGTTGCATTTTTTTGTTTTGTAAAACACATTTTCCTAGTACTGTGTCACAATACACTTGTATTAGCAGAATTGCAAATATGTGCCAGGCACCAAAAAGGTAGGGGTGGCATGGTGGCACAGTGGTAGCGCTGCTGCCTTAATGTAAGGGGACCAAAGTTTACATCCTAGGTCTTCCCTGTAGGGAGCGTGCCATGTTCTCCCCATGCTCCGGTTTTCTCCCACTGTCCACAGACATGCAAGTTAGGTGGATTGGTGATACACACTGAAAACACTTAAACACACAAAGAGCAGTAGCTGCCCTGCTGATCACAATGTGGGGACACAGAAGTAGCTATTGAGCAGTATGCCTTGTATGTGTGTTGTTTTTCCGGAAACACATTAGGCAGGAGGTAACCTGAGAGAGAGAAAGGCAGTTGTGCTAAGGGTTCAAGGCTCCAAACAACATTTAACAGTCAGCTTTGGATATGCTATGATTTCCTGACATTCTTTGTAAACGGAGATTGAGGCTGGTGAGTAAGGGAGACATCTGCCTTCCACTAGAGGTCATATTGTCTTAGTACACAGTGTAATTTAGTAGGAAGCTAGGGTGCTGCTACCATTGTGGTTTGATACTTTAAAGTCAACTGAAGGCTCAATACATGAGGGACACCTGAACCTGCAATAGGAAATTCTAGTCGGGTACCCCGGAAACAAATGGAAGGCTGCTCCTGACTCTGATACTGATTCTGGTGATTGGCAAGAAGTCAGGCAGATCACTATATGTAAAGGTGTGTGGTTTTGAATTATGGATTATGTAAGTTGGCAGATAATTCTGAAAACAAAACTAATCACGGGTAGGTTTATAGGACTTTGGGCAACAACTAAATTCTGAATATTTACTACAACTTTAGGTTTTTTATTTGGCACTGGTGCTAGGTTACTGACTTAACAGAAATTAATTTTGCTTTAATTCTGACTTCCATTTATCTCCCACTCATTTATCTCTTTGCCATTGTGGCATGTTTTTTCCCATTTTCAGAACAACAGCACTCTTCTTTGAGCACTTGCACAAGTTTCCTGTTAAAAAACAAGAACAAAAATAAGTAAACTAAACAGCATTTACATACAGTACATTGTTGCACATGTGCGACTGGGAGGCAGCTAAAGGATCTGAATAATAGTAGTTCCACAGCAAACCATGCTTTCAATATTGCGCAGCACAGGAAGAAGTATGAAGCCTTGATAAGTCACCACAGGTAAGGTGTATCAGCTTCCAGTGTCTAGAGTAGAAATGTCAAGCTCAATTTTATCCAAGCCCAAAAATAACACTTTATATACCTGACACAGGTTGGAGTTGGTCATCAAAAATCACATGCCACATTTTCTTTACAAACAAGACAGCAATTGTATACTCTGCCTTATGTCTGTTTTGAAACTGTCTTCTCTCATTTTTTCCTAGACATTGCTGTGGGTTAGAACACATGCCAATGGCCATGGAACCAAAATCAGCACTGAGAGAAAAAAATTATGACAGCTCCAGGACCAGCTCTAGTGTTTCTGCTTCCATAGACAAAATTGTAAATGACCTCTGTCCCATTGTCTCCTCCAATTTTCAATTAAAAATCACTAGCAATGAACTACAGATATTAGGTAATTGAATATAAATTTGACTTAGTATTTTAAAAACTGAGTATATTTTAAGTTCAAAATGTGTAAATGCAAATAATATAAGAACAGAACAATATAACATAATGGGTAGGTTAATTGATTGAGGGTAGTTCCATTTTACAAACAGAAATCAAGCATTAAAACATAAATAATAATGTTTAACTAAAAAGAGCAAACATGACTGCCACATTGTATGATCAGAGCTCTTGTATAATTTTCACTAATTGTTCACATTATTACTAAGACAGAATAAAAATAACATAAAACAGATATAACATATATATAATATATATTGTCACACACATGCGATTAGGAGGCAGTCAAAAAGCCTAAAGGTGAGTGAAATATCGCAAGATAGGGGATTTTCACATGGTACTTACCCGAATCTCTTCTCTGTACAGAAAAACTGAGGAAAAATAATTGAGCTTGAGAGGTGCTGCAAAGAGGAATGGGTGAAACTGGCCAAGGATAGGTGTGCCAAGCTTGTGGCATCATATTCAAAAAGACTTGAGGCTGTAATTGCTGCCAAAGGTGCATCGACAAAGTATTGAGCAAAGGCTGTGAATACTTATGTACATGTGATTTCTCAGTTTTTTTATTTTTAATAAATTTGCAAAAACCTCAAGTAAACTTTTTTCATGTTGTCATTATGGGGTGTTGTGTGTAGAATTCTGAGTAAAAAAATTAATTTAATCCATTTTGGAAGGCTATAACATAAAATATGTGGAAAAAGTGATGCACTGTGAATACTTTCCGGATGCACTGTAAAAAAATCACTTTGTGTGGAGTATTTCTTTAACTAAACCATTCAAGGACAATAACTGAGAGCCCAAAATAATTTTCAAGCCTATGTAATAGAACAGAATGATACATAGTGTCAAAGGCTTTGGTTAAGTCTAACAAATAATAACAATAGAATTTCCTTCATCAGAAAACATAAAATGTGTTCATCAAGACAAGCTAAAGCTATTTTTTCACTGTGTCTCGTGAAAATAGACTGAGGCACCTCAAATTGTTTATGAACAAGGGGAGACTGAAGCTGTGGGGCAGCTTTTTTAAAGTACTTTAGAGAGAAAGGGTAAATTTGAAATAGGTCAAAATCTATAAAGTACATTTGGGCCTTTATCCATTTTTTTATAGTACATTAGAAACTATTCCAAGGAATAAAGATCTACTGATAATGTTAATAATGGAGGATTGCAGAAGAGTAATTGAGCTCTTCAGTAGTGTTTTTTTGAGACTAGGCCTAAGAGACAGTCAAAATGTTTCATTTTAGAAATTAAAGTTTTGAAGTATTGCTTTATTATTAAGTTCAAATTACTCAGGCTGTTTGCACAAGTAGAGACAGTGTTTGGCATCAAATCCTAGATTTGCAAAATAGAAACAGAACATGGAAATCTTCCATGTCATGTTATAAATTTTACCATTAAAGAAATGCACAAAATCTGTTTATTGTTTTACCATATGCAAAAGGATAGGGTGGCATTGCTCTTTCTTTCCTCAACAGCTGCTTACCCTCAGATCTCCATGCCAAAGATTATCAGTCATTGCTCAGCTTTTCTGTAGGTGAAATAACATTTAAATGGCTTATAGCCATAAATCCTTAGAACTAAAAAGAAAAAAGTATGAGAAACGTGATCTCCACTGTTGTTTACCACCAGTCTAGAGTGATGACAAAAGTTTTGGTTCACTCAACTCACCCTCTCCAATCTCCTTAATCAACAATGTGTATATCTATACTAATAAAAGGCAAAGCCCTCACTGACTCACTGACTCACACACTGACTGACTCACTCACTCATCACTAATTCTCCAACTTCCCGTGTAGGTAGAAGGCTGAAATTTGGCAGGCTCATTACTTACAGCTTAATTACAAAAGTTGGGCAGGTTTCATTTCGAAATTCTATGCGTAATGGTCATAACTGGAACGTATTTTTGTCCATATACTGTTATGGAATGCAGCTCGATAGCCGTGGGAGGCGGAGTTTTGTATTAAAGCATTTAACCAATCACATTTCAGCCATCATTTGTTGCCAGGCAGAGAGGCTTTCACAATCTGTTATGGAGGCACTCTAACACAGAATAAATGTCGATTAACCTGTTGCTTCAACCAATCAGATTTTGAGTTGATGTCAGTAGGGCCCTCTAGCAGGCGTACGGCAACATCACCGTATTCGAACCCATTGATTGGATAGAAGCCGATATGAGGAACTCTCCGAGGCCACTGAACGCACCGCAAACGCTCCGAGCGAAAGATCGTCGCGTGCACTACGGCCAAATCCATGGCAGGATTCTGGACGATATTATTTGCCAGACACAGACCAGATTTCAAGACCACAAAAACCTGATGTTTGTCACGCTCCTCGAGCCCCAGAAGTTTCAGGAATACAAGAAAAATGTTACGCATGCAGCCTTCTCCACTTTAACACAAGAGCCACGGAGCGCTTTTTGATCTGTCTCGGTTAAAAACAGAACTGACTGTAATGTATGCCATGGATGATTTTGCAGGAAAATCTCCCACTGATCTCCTTGACTTCCTTCGTCAGAAATATCTGAATAAAAGCATGGGGCAGCTGTTCACATTGGTATATTTGGCGGTGAGCAGTCCTGTGTACACTGCTTTTCAGCCCTAAAGCGAATTGAAACTTATGCCAGAAATACCATAGGGCGGGTTCGCCTTTCAGCATTAGCTTCGATGGCAATAGAAAGTGAGGTTTTGATGGAACTGAAGCACATGGATAATCCATACGAGAGAGTAATTGAACTGTTTTTGAGGAAAGAGAGGACAAAGGATTTTGTTTACAAATAATCCAAATTTTTGGTGAGTAAAATGTTACGATTTTCCTAAATAATATTATGAGTTATTTTTGATGTTTTTTATATGTTTCGCGGCTTTGGCTTCAGTAGAAAGGAACTTGTTCATCCCTCATTTGTCTATTCAATAAAGGCATTTGTTGTGGCTACAGGCTACAGGCTATATCTATACTAATAAAAGGCAAAGCCCTCACTCACTCACTCACTCACTCACTGACTCATCACTAATTCTCCAACTTCCCGTGTGGGTGGAAGGCTGAAATTTGGCAGGTTCATTCCTTACAGCTTCCTTACAAAAGTTGGGCAGGTTTCATTTCGAAATTCTATGCATAATGGTCATAACTGGAAGCTGTTTTTCTCCATTTACTATAATGGAGATGAGCTTGAACGCCGTGGGGGCGGAGTTTTGTGTGACATCATCACGCCTCCCACGTAATCACGCAGTACATAGAAAACCAGGAAGACCTCCAAAAAGCGCTGAAGAAAACATGCATTATATAATTGAGAAGGCAGCGAAACAATAAGAAGCGAGCGAGTGACATATACAACCATATTCATGAGTTCTGCTACTTCGGAAACAAAGCACGATGTAAACCTAAACTTTAAATTAAGTTCATAGACAGGCTGCCACTGGCGTTTGTTATTTAGTGCCTGCCCATATAAAGCCATCCGTCAGCGGCAATCCAATAGCAAACTGCCACTAAATATTCACGGGTGAAGGACTGTGCTTATGCAGAGGAAGATGAGATGGTCAGGGTGGTGTTTGGCACAAACTCAGCAAAACTGCGAGAGAAAGTTTTAAGTGCCAGAACTTCGGTAACATTAAATACAGCCATGGACATAGCACAAGATGGCACCAGCACAGCTGGGAAACTTCGATGCATGTACACCGGCTCACGTGAACTGACGCAGTGCACAGACAAAAAGCAACAGTTAAAAAGAGCGCTGAACAAAAACACAATTACGCAATTGAAAAGGCAGCAAAAAATATGAGGCGTCTGATACATACAAGCATATTCATAAATGCATCTACTGCGGGAACAAAGCACACGGTGGAAAAAGTCAATGTCCTGCTAAAGGAAGACAGTGTAAAAAAAACCCGTGCATGCAGTGTGTCAGGTCTCAGATAAAGAAGAAGACGAGCTGTTTATTGATGCAGTAAGAAACGAATCGATGAATGAAACCTGTCATCTTTACAATGATTGACAAACACGGAATGTAACTTGAACACAACACATCCTACAAATACGAACCTGATTGAAAGAAATAATGATAATCAAATCCTTGATGACAGCAACACTCAGTAACACTCACAAAACAAATACTGTATATTGACAGTCATGTTACGTTATTTTTAAAATGTTCCCTTTTCTTTTTCATAGCTTTTTTAACACACTACTTCTCCTGCGATACGCGGGTATATATATATATGTATATATATATATATATATATATATACCCCGATCTACATACTCGAATAATGTATACTTTATTCGTCATCAATGATTGTTTTGGTAAAGCCGTACTCAGTGTATTCATTAGATGAACTGTAAAAAAGTAAGAGCGAGGGGAGGATGACTTATTGAGGCAATCAAGCAAAACCACAATAGCACGCGGGCTCGATGTACGAAAAAATATATCTTTTCAAGTTCTATTTACTCCATATGTGTCAAACTAAAGGGCCGTGGGCCACATCCAGCCCGGCGTGTAATTATATCCGGCCCGCGAGATCATTTTATATACTGTATTATTGTTATTAATGGCCGGGTATATGAAGCGCTGGTAACACAATAAACTACAGATCCCATAATGCAGCGCTTCAGCTGCCTTGCCGAACACTTACCACGTTAATCAAGTCTAGCTTATGATACTGCAAGTTATTGCGAAGCTAGCCCACGCGATGCCGAAGAGAAAAGGTGATTCTGAAAACAGAGCCTTTAAAAACCGATGGGAGGCTGAGTATATGTTTACTGACATTGCCGGTAAACCCGTGTGTCTCATTTGTGGAGCTAATGTGGCTGTAATTACAGAATTTAACACTAGAATTACCAGAGCCTACGAAAAAACTCGTAATTCCGTCCCACCTTAAACTGCTTCTTAAATCCCTTCACACCTCTCCAGCGCCCTTTGTCTTCTAAATGTGTTGATAAAGAGAAGCTCGGAGCAGCCGGCTATTCCATCCCCCCACCAATTTAGAACGTGCACAAACTTCTCTCAGCTCATGCCTTGATTGAGTATCTGGGAGTGAAGTGGAGTTTTAGAGTGGAAATAATAGATCGTTGTTTGGAACACACGCATTTCATGTCTGTTCCGTTTCTACAGTAATCTGTGTCAACACATTGTTAAAACAGAAACGTTTTTTATATTCTAGTAGTAGATGACAAAATGTAGGCATAAACTATATAATGTATGAAGCCTGAAGTCCAAATAGCAAAGAAACATTTTCACAAGAATAACACAATTGCACTTTTATTCAAACATATAACTGCAGAAACAAAAAGCCGCCTTAACATGCGACATTGACACCAGTTTACTGTAACTGACTCCGTGGTTCAATAGACTCAGGCCCCGCTTGGGAATCAAAGGGTCACGGGTTTGATCCTGCGCCCCTCCGTTTTGAGAAGTAAACTGCTCTTATTCTTACTGTTTTAGAATAAAAGCATACATTTGATTTCAGTCTGTAACTGCCGGTGCAATTTATGATCCTTGTAAAGGTTTTTTATTCACTTTTCATTCTCTCAGTCGCGTTCAGAATCAATCCATACAACCCCATCTGACACGGCTGTTTTCACTAAAGACGCTATAGCTCTGCAGTGTACCACGATGCATACTAACGCCCCGGTTCTGACACACAAACGCTGGCGAAGCTGCCTTCTTCGTATCTCACCGTCACTTGCTTTTCTTTTTATTCAGTTTTTCAGAGGAAAGAATGGTAAAGACCAGTAACCGGCGCTATATGCAATCATCAGACACTCCCCATTGTATATATATATGCATATATAGGCCTATGTATACATCTATATATACAGTATGTGTGTGTGTATATGTATATACTAGCAGAATACCCGCGCTTCGCAGCGGAGAAGTAGTGTGTTAAAGAAGTTATGAAAAGAAAAGCAAACATTTTAAAAATAACGTAAGATGATTGTTAATGTAATTGTTTTGTCATTGATATGAGTGTTGTTGTCATATCTATCTATATATATATATATATATATATATATATATATATATATATATATATATATAAAAATATTGCAGCGGCAGCGAGAAGTAAAAAGAAAAGGAAACATTTTAATAATAACGTAACATGATTGACAATGTAATTGTTTTGTAATTGTCATGAGTGTTGCTGGTATATATATATATATATATATATATATACACACACACACAGACACATATATAAACATATATATACATATAAATATATATATATATATATACATATATACACATATATATATATATATATATATATACATATACACACATATACATATCTACATATATACTGTATATACACATATATATACAAATCTACATATATATATCTACATATATATATTAGGTGGGACTCGATTAAAAAATTAATCCAATTAATTAGAGGCTGTGTAAGAATTAATCTTGATTAATCGTATGTAATCGACACGAAATTTGCCCCAAATCGCAAATGTTTTTTTTTTATTTAAAACGGTTTTAGTGGGCTTACAGAATCAAATAATAGACATGGACATGAATATTGTAAACTGAAGCTGTTTTAATTTCTGAAAAAAGCTTTTAAACTGCATTTGAATTCAAAACAGAAACAAAAATATCATCCCTGGTTAAAATTGGGCAGACTTAAAAATAAAGTGGTAGTTTAAGTACTTTAAGTACATTTTCAGAATAGTATTGTCTTTAAATAATAATAACCAAAATTTCACCATAAAGTGCAGTTTTTCTTCTTAAAAAATAAGTCAGAAACATAAAAGGTAATTTGACCAGCTTACTCTTTAAACTCTGAGTAACATTAGCCAAAATTATTTTGTACATTAGGCTAAAACAGTGTGATCATTGAACATTTTGTAATTAGATGTATTTAGAATTACTAACGGTCACGGAAGTCCAATGATCCCCAGTAAGAGCCAC
Organism: Polypterus senegalus; assembly: GCF_016835505.1. Lineage (NCBI taxonomy): Eukaryota > Metazoa > Chordata > Cladistia > Polypteriformes > Polypteridae > Polypterus > Polypterus senegalus. Next base: position 90,470,854 of record NC_053155.1, on the reverse strand, counting down.
AAAGTCCGCTTTCTGTAATGCATCTAATTTTGCTTGCTTTTCAGTGTGCACAAAACCATGCTTTTATCAAGGCTTCTGGTAGTCGAAATGATCAGTCGAGGAACGCGCTTTATTCCGACTCTAACATTTTTGTAGCTGTGATGTGTGCATCAGTGTAATGGATGTACCAGGAAATCATGCATTGACAAAAGTTCCCGCTTGCTTGGAATTGAAAGTGTGATTAAATGCGTATTTTTAACGCTGCTATGGAGTACATGCATCAAGCTTCTCAACTGTGCTTGTGCTAAGAAAGGGAAAATTTTAAAAATAACGTAACATGATTCTGCTAACCTAATATTTTTTCATACGCCCCAAACCAAGGAGATGGGAAGGTAAAATGAATCGGTAGCGCGACATAGTCAGTACATCCCTCTCGAATCGAACCTCAATGTCGGCGTTAGAGGCTTAAGACTCTACAATTGCGCCACCGCTTGTCTATGCTAAAGTATGTATTGTAGATCGGGCTATAGATATACATTTATATATATACCCGTATCGCAGTGGAGAAGTAGAAGTTATGAAAAGAAAAGGGAACATTTTAAAAATAACGTAACATGATTGTCAATATACAGTAATTGTTTTGTGAGTGTTATTGAATGTTGCTGTCATCAAGGATTTGATTATCATTATTTCTTTCAATCAGGCTCGTATTTGTACGATGTGTTCAAGTTACATTCCGTGTTTGTCAATCGCTGTAAAGATAAGAGGTTTCATTCATCGATTAGTTCCTTACTGCATCAATAAACAGCTCGCCTTCCTTTTTATCTGTGATGTGACAAACTGCATGCACGGGTTTTTTTTTTTTACGCTGTCTTCCTTTAGCGGACATTGACTTTTTCCACCGTGTGCTTTGTTTCCACAGTAGCTGCATTTATGAATATGCTTATCAGACGCTTCATATTTTTGCTGCCTTTTCAATTGTGTAATTCGGTTTTGTTCAGCCTTTTGGAACTGTTGCTTTTATCTGTGCACTGCATCAGTTCACGGAGCCACTCGGTGTACTTGCATCGAAGGTTCCCAGCTGTGCTGGTGCCATCTCGCTATGTCCATAGCTTTATTTAATGTTACCTTAGTCCTGGCACTTAAAACTTTCTCTGGCAGTTTCGCTGAGTTTGTGTCAAACACCACCCTGACCATCTCATCTTCCTCTCCATAAGCACAGTCCTTCACCCGTGAATATTTACCCGTGGCAGTTTGCTATTGGATTGCCGCTGACGGATGGCCTTATATGGGCAGGCACTAAATTACAAACGCCAGCGGCAGCCTGTCTATGAACTTAATTTAAAGTGTAGGTTTACATCGTGCTTTGTTTCCGAAGTAGCAGAACTCGCTTCTTATTGTTTCGCTGCCTTCTCAATTATATAATGCATGTTTTCTTGAGCGCTTTTTGAGGTCTTCCTGGTTTTCTATGTACTGCGTGATTACGGGGAGGCGTGATGATGTCACACGAAACTCCCCCACGGCGTTGAAGCTCATCTCCATTACAGTAAATGGAGAAAACTGCTTCCAGTTATGACCATTACGCGTAGAATTTCGATATAAAACCTGTCCAACTTTTGTAAGGAAGCTGTAAGGAATCAACCTGCCAAATTTCAGCCTTCCACCCACACGGGAAGTTGGAGAATTAGTGATGAGTCAGTGAGTGAGTGAGTGAGTGAGTGAGTGAGTGAGTGAGTGAGGGCTTTGCCTTTTATTAGTATAGATATGTTTATATGTGTGTGTGTGTGTGTGTTTGTGTGTATGTATATATATATATATATATATATATATATATATATATATTATATCTGTTTTATATTATTATTTTTCTATCTTACTATTAATGTGAACAATTAGCAAAAATTATACAAGAACTCACATACAATGTGGATATCATGTGTGTTCTTTTTAATCAATCATATTATTTATGTTTTAACGCTTGTATTCTGTTTGTAAATTGGAACTACCCTCAATCAATTAACCTACCCATTATGTTATATCACACAAAAAATCCAAATGTGACTTTAGTCATGCAAAAATAATAGTCTGAGTGATTATTATTTTATTCACACCACACCACTGGCACAGCAGAAGGCACCCAATGTGTAAGCCCAAAATATTACAGTGTTAAGCAGAAATGAGATGTCCAACTTTTGACCAGTTCTATTATTTGTCATACAAAATAATACTTGTAAGCAATAATTTCTTTCTTTGTTTGTTTTTTTACGAAGATCAAGTGCAGTATATTTAGCACAAATGTAACACAATTTGTCGGGATGGCTGACACAACTGTGCCTATTCTTTTAAGATTTAAACATAGTACTAGGGTGTTGTACTGTGTTAGCCATTATGGAAGAGTTGGCTCAAAAGCTTGCATATTGTAATCTTTTTAGTTAGCCAATAAAAGGTGTCATTTTGCTTGATTTCTCACTACAAGATTTAAACAGAAACACTCACCAACAAAATCTTGACAAGCTCTACATGTGCCCTCAGTCTCCATTTACTTTTAACACCAAGCAACTGACATAACCAAAGGTGTCCAGACACTGCTGCATGCTTCTAGGAATATATCAATGCTAGGGGCTGGTGGGTCTCAAATGTTTGTATTGATAATCATTGCGCCGTGCAACAAGATGTACTGTATAGCAAACTATCAGGTAATAGCCAAATGAGTGTGTATAACTTAAGATCAGGATGTCAGGTAATAGCCAAATGAATGCGTATAACTTAAGATCAAGATGCATTAGGCAAAATCCTGTATTAGGATCTGGAATCAGAATGCTCAGTTTATCATATAATATGTGGTTCACCCCAATAGCAAAATCTTCATTTTCTATTGTATTAAGAAATATACTAACCAACCCGCAGCGTCGCATAATTATTTATTGATGAGTGAACACTTCCTGAAAGACACAGTTGTCCAAATGGGGAGGGTTTGAGGATACAACTGTCAGTGAATGAAAAGATGGTACTCTGGAGAGAGCAACATACAATTGTCCATGAGTGAAAACAGGTTTTGTCAGATACAGGCATATTTTTTTGAAAGTTTGTCCTCGTGCCTTATTAATAATCATTGCAAATGCCAATCTAACAGGAAATTGTCTGCGTGTAAAAGTAAAAGGCAAATTAGAATCTGATGGGGTCAGGGAAATCCGGGGAATAAGGACAGTTTGTGAGGTAGCAGATGTGATAGTCTTACACTCCAGTACATTGCAGTGAATGCTGGTAACAGAAAGTCTAGTGCCATTACAGAGACCTTTTGCTGGCATGAGGTTCCTGAGAAGCATGATGACTGAACCAAGTTTAATTTTGAGTTTATGCGGAGGCATGCCAGTGGGAGTAAGACTATTAAGAATTTCTTTGGGGAATGCAAGTTGATCTGCAGGATCGTCTGTGACGATGGAGTCAACGCTGGTGAAAGTTGCTTCATCGTTAGGGATTAGTTTCAGCACCTGTTCATTAAGGTGTAGTGAGTCTTCATTGGTGATGCTTAATATAGCTCGCGTACTGAGTTGTTCCAGAGTGACAGTTGAGAAGTCGATGTCGCCATATAATTGCCTTGAGAGCGATGTTGGAAGCCTGTGGAGGGTGAGAGTTGGCGGGCGGGGCCTTGTCGTGTGTTGACGTGGGATGAGGGTTAGAGTGGGAGTTTGTGGCTCTTTCGTGCGTAACCCATGAGCGGGGCTCTGTTAGAGTTGGTGGGCGGGGCTCTGTGAGTTGGCAGTTGTAGCTGTCTGTGTGCGGTGAAAAGTCAACGTGGCTCAGAGGTGCATGTGGAGTTTTGCACAGACGAAAGCAACTGCGGCTGTGTTTCATGAGTTGTTGCATGCGGGCACATGAGGAGGTTGTGCACATGCCTCGAGAGCAACGCTGGACGTGGGAGCACGGTTACAGTTGCCATGTGTGGCTCTGTCGTGCGTATCCCATGACGCGGTAGGAGGGTTAGAGTTGGCGGGCGGGGCTCTGTCAAGCGTATCCCATGGTCTTAGAGTTGGTGGGCGGGGCTCTGTGAGTTGGTAGGCGTGGCTCTCTGCCTTGCTTGTACTCACTGTCTTGCGTGCCCTTAGTGAATTATATATATAGATACTCAAAATTCAAAGTATTTCTGTTCAAAAGAATACAGCATCCTGTAAAATTGTACTATGGAATGAACATTAACAAAAGCCAAAGTAGGAAAAGGAAGAACTAACCTGGGGCAAAAATGTTATATATAGTATGTTCAAGAGTAAGTATCTCCGGTGAACTAATATTATTAACCCCTGCTAAAAAAAAAAACCTACAAATATTTTATACAGAGAAGAATTTAGTTAGTTACAGAGTGCTTCTGACACATCTAAGTAAGTAATGGCACTATAACCGAGACCGATTTGCAAAGCCAGGTAACACAGCTAGTAAGTGTATACTATGATGTTTACTTGATGCTGGCATTGTCAATTGCTTGTTTTTAATAAAAAAAAAAACACATTGTTTTTTAGTGATTCACATTGTAAAGGACCACATTTGTCCAGAAATTAAGTCATACATTAAAAAAGTTAGGTAATGTTGTAACTGTGTAGATATTTCTATGTTGGCTGATTAGTAAATGAATGCTGGGTTCGTACAGAAAGTCCTTGAGGAAAATTGCTGAAATTCAGATGAAAAGCTGCTCATCAAGTACTGAACCTTTGTGCATTTTTCCTCATATCATTAACTAATAGGCCACTCTAAATATTTTGGCTCTATGGCTGCATATTTACGTGGCTTTATTTAATTTTTTGTATAATGATAATAATTATTGTCGGACTCTCACTCAAAAGACTACCTTTGTCAGAGCCTTTTTAAAATGAGGCCCCATCTCAGAAATATTTGAAGCTAAGAACTAAGTAACACTGATAGGAATTTGCAATCTGTCCTGCTCACAGAGCAGAGACATCATTAACAGTGATGTGGCATCTGCAATGTCTTCTTTTTGGATTTTCGACAAGTATTCTAGCCGCCTTTGAAGTAGTTTTAAGTGTACCAGTGTCTAATTTTAGCAACTTCAACAGTACCACCAGATAAAACAGAAAATCAACCTTCTGAAGATGGAAATTTGCATGTAAAATATATGCTTAAGATCAAAACCACAAATGTCACCATTTTCTCCATTAAAAGAGCTTTCTTGTCTATGACTGGCAGTTTCCAACTAAATATTAAAAAACTAAATGCAAATGTAAGCAATGCCAAGTGTGAAAGTCAGATGTTTGATTCACTATTCAGAAATAATATCTTGTCATTACATTATTTTTTAACTGAAACCTCATTATGCTTTATAACCTGTTCTATTATGCTCTGAGTTTGCAAACTTTTGACATCTAGTCGATGTCCATACATAAATAAAAATAACACAAAGAATCTGTTATCCTAAGGCTGGAGTACAGTAACAAAACCATATAATAACAATGTGTTACTTTCCTGGAAATCACATAAATGTACGCCTTAAAACTGTGCTAAAAATAATCCGTAATTTAAATGAGTTTAATCCTATGTATGAGGAAGTGAAATTTGCTTCAGATGCAAAAGATATTAGCTAATTCTGAACAAGCTCAACAATGCATACACTAAAAAAAGAAATGTTTTAAGTTGTTACCGTCACTTGCATATATTTGGGTTGTAGGAGGAAAACCAGAGTACTCAAAGAAACAGACCACCAATTTAAAAAGAAGACTGTGCAGACCTACCAGGCCTTTGGATCCTCAAAGCAAAGACCTTCAAAAGCAAAGCACTAGAGCATGTGGTGTTATGGGTCAAGTGCAGCTGGATGGTGGGCCCTAGCGAGATGTTTAGCTGGCACCTAGGGCAGTTGATTGTAGTTGCTCCCGCTGAGCATTTGGAGAAGAGCGGGAATGACTAGCAAGGAAGGTGACTCGCCGTTGAAAAAAGCAGGAGTCAGGAGACTTGGCTGAGAAGTCCTTGTTGTGAGCATCCTGGTTGGCAAGGACTCCAAATCTCAGGCCTGTTATACTGTAAGTGCGTGACCGAAGCCAGGATCAGGCGGCCTCCAGACTTGTGTGAGTGAGAGAAGGTCAGCTGCAGAGAGAGCAGAGCGTCTCTCCTGCTGCAGGGCCCAAACGGTAGAAGCAGGTGAGACGCTAGAGCAAAAGAAGCACCGGACTTGCCATTGTTTTTAAGGACTGTTTCCAGCAACATTTTAACCACATCGTCTTTTAAAGTATTATTTATTTATTGAACTTTGGACACTGCAGTGTTGCACTTTATTTTTGTTGATTATTTAAAATAAAAGCACCTTTGCACATTTGTACCATCCCCTTGCTCTATTGTTATTGCCTCACTGTCTAGCTCATCTCGGTAACATTATCGATGGTGTTGGGTTCAAGGACTCCTGAACAGCAGATGGGAGCACAGAGCCGAACCCGCATCATCACAGAGCACTGGAGAACAAAATAAACAAATAACAGTTTTAGTAAAGTAAAAATTTCAAACTTAATTTTGGCTAAGAATTCCACATTAGATTTTTGTTCTGGTAACAGACTTTTATGCATAATGTGGTTTTGACCTCAAATAGTTAAACCACATTTCCTCTTCAACTCCTATAATTTTAAGCACTTTTTTTCCTAAAAAAATATATATTTTTGATTAGCTAGTAGGTAAAGTGTTCCAAAACCTAATAGTTGTCAAGATTTCTTCTTCAACTACATGAGTCAAAAATCAAATTTTGTCAAATTCAAAGTATACATACAGTATAATATGTAGTGAAATGCTTTGTTCCTGAACTCCAAGATTGTGCATTTAAGAAGAATAAAAAAGGACAATGCCAATAATACATGACTTTATAAGTAGAATTTCAAATCAGTATGTTAAATGAATGCAATAGTATTCATTGTAAGTGAGACTCATAAGTTTGTTGTAGGTAACCAGTGCCCTTTCTGGGAAGCAATGCATCTTAGTTTTCATTTTTTGAACATTTACGTTTAACTTGAATAACTTAGTCTGTCAGTCTGCATCTGTCTTATGCATAATTAGATGCCCATGTTATAAGACCTCTTCAATGAAATTCATAATTTATGCTATTAAAGAGCCCTGCATGGTTGTGTACGGCTTGGTGTTCAGTATGACACGAAGTGAAACACCTTTAATGTTTGGGCTGATGTCGTCACAACCAATTTGCATGTAAAATAAAATATCTGTAAACATGCATTTGAGCAACATGACTTTTGGCAGTGACATGTAAGATAAGGTGCTGTTTCTACCTTGAAGAAAAGGAAAGTATTGATAATAATGTGTAGAGCTCACCAAAGCTTGCTTCATCCTTAACAACACAAAAATACTAGGAAAAAAATGTGTAAAAGTACAGGTACAAAAGGTGCTTCAAAGTATTCATATATATAATTGCATGTCAGATTGAACTACTATGGCTTCTCCAAAAATATCATAAGACCTGATAATCTGTCCAGGCTTCAAGGTTCGCTTTTATAGTTTGGTCACTTGGGAACAACTAAAATCTTGTATGATCAACTGTTCAGTGACTCTGATGAAGCGCTGCCTGCAGTCAGGACATAATGGACAGGTGTCATGAAAGGCAGCATGCTAAGTGCCCTCTCTTCAGCTTCTTTTGACATTTGAGACCTCATGGATTGCACAGAAAACTGACCACACATGACGTTTGACTTGCTGTGATATCAGATTTAAATAAAGACCTTTTTAAAGGTGTCCTGATCGGGACTTATTTAACATTGGTCCTTGTTGGGTACAACTGCAGCTATTGAGCTTTGGTGTGGTTTACAAGTTGCAATACCTCAGGGCACAAACTGTATTGCTACTCAGAGGGCTTCACCTCTAGTTCTCTTTCCATAAAAAGATAGATTTCATGTTTTTTTATCATTGTATATTTCTGTCTTTGGTTTGTAATTTTCATGTATATAATGAAAGGTTTAAATCAACTCTGATTGTGTTTAAAAATTTATAAAAATGTTTATTGTTGAGCATGATTTATTTGCAGTGGAAACGGGACTAATGTTCAGACTTCTATAAGACGACAGCTAGCTCAACAAGAGTGATTTCTTCTTTGTTATTAAGAATTATGTAATCATGAATCAAAACAAAGAATGCATTTGCAGAACAACAGATTATAAGGCAAAGTAAGGAAGAAAAAAATGAAAATGTAAAATTAATGACAATCAGAATTGAAGCTATAGGGAATGCTGTGAAAAATGTAAAGAAACACTGATTCAAGATGAAGCAGCAACTCACTATGATACAGATATAATACACAACTGAAAAAGCTGGTGTGATGAAAAAGTATAAAGCTAAACTCCAGAAAGCAAACAGAGCAAGACAAATACCTTAGCTTAGGTAGGCCATGATATTGCTTCACTCATTGAACTGTTAGGGAAGGAAGCATTTACTATCAACTGGAGCACATTTGGAGGGCAGACTAAATTTCAAGATGATCTAACCTTTTTGTAAAATATTTAAAAGACACTGCCTGGATGACTATTAAGAGCACCATCCAGGTCAGACTTCTGATCATAAATTACATGCTGAGCATTTTCTTATCTGTATTTTTTACATTTTAGTTGGCATTCTATATATTTATTATCATTCTATATATTAATTATTCTATATATTTCTCTTTTATGTTTATGGTTCAAGTGGTAATGTAAACTGTGGTCAATATACCAGACATAGACTGAACTAGTCGATCCTGATTTGATAATTTACTTTCATACAAGATCATTTTAAGTGCACTTAGCTAAGTATTTGTTCACTTGAAATGAAAAGTTATACGTACAAACTATTATCACTTTGTTCTAACCACAGTGGCAAACATGCTAAGATTTTTTTGAATTTACAAAGGATAAATGAATACAAAAGGTCTTTCAGGTAAATGTAGTCAAAACAGAATACAGTAATCCCTCCTTGATCGCGGGGGTTGCGTTCCAGAACTCCCCGCGATAGGTGAAAATCCGCGAAGTAGAGACCATATGTTTGTATGGTTATTTTTATATATTTTAAGCTCTTAGAAACTCTCCCACACTGTTTATAAATATTCTCCGCACAGTTATACAGTAAACCCTCGTTTATAGCGGTTGATCCGCTCCAGCCAGATAAATGGATTTCCAAGAAGTAGGATTCTCTATTTATAAATATAATATTTTCGCAGTTAGAGCATTTAAAACCTGTTTACGACCTTCTAAATACGTATTTTAACATTATTGGAGCCCTCTAGACATGAAGTAACACCCTTTAGTCAAAAGTTTAAACTGTGCTCCATGGCAAGACAGAGATGACAGTTCTTTCTCACAATTAAAAGAATGCAAACATATCTTCCTCTTCAAGGTGCGCCGTCAGGAGCAGAGAATGTCAGAGAGAGCGTAAAGTAAACAATCAAAAATCAATAGGGCTATTGCGCTTTAAAGTATGCAAGCACCGCGATAAAGCGGCGCAATGAACGGATCAATGTGAAGGTAGCCTTTCAGCATTTTTTTACAGGCGCGTCTGTATCTTCTAAGCAAACAGCCACTGTGCAAACAGCCCCTCTGCTCACACCCCCTCCGTCAGAAGCAGATAATGGGGTCAATCATTCGTCTCCCTGATGGTATTGCATGATGGATAAGTATCTGCCTGTATTTCTCACGGAGAGTGAGACAGAGAGAAAAGCAAACAATGAAAAATCAATATGGGCTGTTAGAGCTTTTAAGTGTGCGAAGCAGCGCGCGGGAAGCATATCGTATATCATTGAGGAGTTTTATTTAATATGTAATACGTGCTCTGATTGGGTAGCTTCTAAGCCATCTGCCAATAGCGTCCCTTGTATGAAATCAACTGGGCAAACAAACTGAGGAAGCATGTACCATAAATTAAAAGACCCATTGTCCTCAGAAATCCGCGAACCAGTGAAAAATCCGTGATATATATTTAGATATGCTTACATTTAAAATCATTTAAAAGATAGAGTGAAGCCGCGAAAGTCGAAGCGCGATATAGCGAGGGATTACTGTATGGTTAAGACAAAAGTAAATACAAGAAATTCTAATACCAAATGTTAAACAATTCTCAAGTCATAAAGCTAATGATCTTTTCCTTAAACAACTTACAATACATGAGAGTTTCTTTCTGTTTAAGCTTTAATCCACAGCTTGCATGTTATGAAATGGGTGTTGCCATTCTTTATAGAGTGTAAGTGATGATGTCACAAATTGTTATCATGTGACTAGTAGCAATAGAGTCATTGCCATACACAATATAGTGGTGCCAATGTAAGATTCAGTACAAAATGTTGACAGCAGGAAGGAAACAAACACATATACCAGTCATAACACTAAAAATGAAACACTATAAAAAAAAAATACCTCTTAAACTTTGAGGGCATTTATCAGCAGTTTTAACCAGAGGAAGGTACCCCAAAATAAATTTATCAGATACATGGAGATTCTTAAATCCAAATTGAAGAGACTATTTCTTCTTCTCACCAGAACAACATAATTCCTCAGGAATTGATTACTTTTCATTGATAATAATTTATTGCTTACTATCAAATCTTTTAAGCACAATGCTATTGTTATTGCTGATCATGCTCCTTGAATCGTGGGGCTTGAATCATTATGCCCGCACAATCATCTCATAAGTCATGTCTTAACCGCCTATACTTTGTAAATGTGAACTTTACAAAGATCATCTCTAAACAAATTGATTATTTGTTAGATGATAACACATCCATTTTTAAGAGGACAACTTATTTCATATCTCTCTTATAAAAATACTTTGAAGGCCAAGAAGGCATCAGAGTTAATCAGTGAGATTTCCAGAATGTATTGTGAATACTCCAGTTAAAAATGTGGCACTTTACAGGAAGACAGGTTCTACAATGAGAATTTAATCTCTTGACAACAAAAGAAACTTAACAATTCATTTTTAAATTTTCATATTATTATTGTAAACATGGTGAGAAAGCTAATAAGATTTTAGCTTAACAAGTTCACAGCACAGTAAATAAACATACTATAAAGACATTAAAATCAGGCACAAACTGATGAATTAACACCAGCCTGGTCAACAAATTAAAATTGAAATTAAATCTGGCTGTTTTTCTTTATATACACTGTTTTATGCCCCAGTAAATATTAACTATACAGTATTCAATGTAGCAATAATCCAGCCTTCCACTGGTCACTTAGAATGTAAAACCAATGCACAAGGCACTGCAAAGTAGAGAGGCTTTTATCTGTTGCTCCTCTACATGATAATCACCTTTTTCAATCTTCTCAAACCTACAAAGTATTTAATCTGTGGAAAATGCTCAGGATTAAGACACTAAGAGAACTGTATATACAATAGATAATGTATTTTCATCATCTGAACAATTACACCTCAAATTTAACTTACCAGCTACAAAATGTTTCTATTATTTTCAAATTAGAAATTTTATAGACTTCCCAGCTATTTCTTTTCCAGAGCCAATACTGATTAGTCTGGAAGATTGGGAGGGTATTACAACAGTATATAAAATCTTCTCAAAGAATCTTCCCTTCAAAGATCCTAGGGTACAGTGGAAAAATGAACTTTCAATTAACATCTCAGAACAGGAGTGGAAATCAGGAAGTCAAAAATAGAATGCACTCTAGCTCTGTATGCGCCATCACACTTATCTCTTTTAAAATTGGTCAAAATGTGCCCAGGGCAAGATCCAGTCATTCATAAACCATCAACAGCTATATTTGGTGCAGTCCCAAATAGAGAGACAAATTGAGAAATTGATTTTAATTGCCTATGCCAAACCACTACAACACAGACTTATTTTGCTAAACTGGAAGAATCTCAAACTTCCTTTTATAATTCAGTGGGTAATTGATGTTTTATATTAAAACTGAAATTGGAAAAAAGCAAATTCTGACTTAGAGGATCTGTTCAAAACTTTTTTTTAATATGGCAAGACTTAATTGAAAAGAATTAGTATAAGCATTTATATAGTGGGGACTGCTTTTGGTTCCACTCTTTTTCTCGCTGTTAGGGTTAAATTCTTGTTCTGTTAGATTTTGTTTTTATATGTTTTCTTTGTATTTTTAATTTTCATTTTTTTTTCTTCTCAAGTTCAAGTTCTGCAATTTTTATCTGCTGGATTATACACTATTTTGACTTTTTGAAAAGAAAAAACTTATCCTGATGTGGTGCTGATTGCTTAGGCAACCCACTCACAAACTAACAATGGCAACCTGCAACCCATTGGCGCTGCAACAGTAGCTGAGAAACATTGCCTTACGCAGACCTGGCGTACGAACGCTGAGACTCAAAGATCAGTTTGTGCTACTGTCAGTATGTCTACCGGTGACACACACCAGACTCACAGAGCCTCAATTGCAATGACCTTTACACTTTGTGACTGAAACACACCCAAATGGCTGGTCCTATATGGAGAGGTAAGTTGGTGTATTACTGTACATTGGAGCATGGGGAAGATGTTATAGCTGTTTTAATAATAGCATTAAGTTATCCTTACAACCTATGATGACTCTCCATTACTTAACTATCCATCTTTACATTCATTATCAGACTCATCCAGTTCTTTTGCCTGAACCCAGAAGACTGCTAAACAATTTAGGAACCAACTTAAATTCGGCACCAGCAAATAACAGGGCACATTTACTCACATACCAACATTTGTTATTGCTAGGCTAATTTACTTGACTTTTAAGCTTAAACTCATATCCTTGGAGAGTGGGATGAAAGCCAAAATTCCCAGAAAAGATTTTACACTGAAACAGGGAGATTATACAGATACCATACTGTTCATTTCTGGGCCAAGATTCAAACCTGAGCCTCTCAAGCTGTGAATTACCACAATGCCACCCAAGTAGTAGCATTAAATGTTGTTAACTAAATTGAGAACGCAACCATTTTTAATTTACATATCTCCTGGGCTCATACTAAAATAAGTTTGACAATTTACTTTCTGGTTTAACAATTCAATTAAAAATTTAATTGGGTGTTTACAATAGTAATTCAATGTGGTGGACTGTGGAAAGATGCCTCATAATGCAATTGTTAAAAAATACCCAAGGAGACATGGGAATTGTAGAGTCACAGCATCACCTGTAATAAGGAGGCCAGGAATATAAAGTTAAGGTTATTTTAGACTTTTTTGCAATCAATCTCTTCAAACCAATGTAGCAGACGAAAAAATGATATAGTATCTAAAGGATATAATACATGACATGTCAATAAACATGAAAAAATGATATAATACTGTATCTAAATGATATACCAGTAATACATGACTTGTTTATAACAAATGCAATGCTTATCCGACACTTCGTCCTTGGCTACCTTAAAATCTCTGTATCAATAAAGAATAATCTCTGTTTGTTTGTTCCTTATGCACAGCTTTGTTTTCAAGTCACACACTTGAAACTGCACACAGGTACTTCTCCCCATATGTCAGTTTTTATGACATATATCTTTTAGCCTTGTCCCTCAGGAGCACTTTGGTTGCAGCTTGTAGTCAGAGTGAGTATGAAGAAATATTTCAGTGTACTCTGTTGACAGTGCCATATGGGTGTCAATAATTAGCACATTTGACTATTAACCTAGATATTTGGGTTCCAGCTTATTACATTTTATCTTTGTCTTTAATCAAACATTTCTCTTACTATTTCTATCACAGCCCCAAGCTCTCTCCTGTGGGCCTATAATTTCCTGAGTTATTTATTACAATTTGGTCAGGCAAGCCTAATCTATCACCATTACACCACAGACATAACCTGCCCGGCACTGTTCCTGTGTTGCATTTGAAGCTGCATAGGCCAGGTTTTTGACATGCGACTTTCAACTTTGCCCTCCTGAGTGCTGGTGGGAGGGGCTCAGTTGTGGAGCACACGGTAGTAACCCTATGGTTCACTCAAATCTCATAGCAAATATGGATCACTAATTGTATAGCATCTAAAAATAATCATTTTTTCCATTTAAATTTACTTTGAAGTGTGGAAACAATGCCTATGCAAAGCTGGGAGACATAGCTGCAGTTTCAAAAAACGTAAGTGTGATCTATTGACAGGGAAACAGCACCACAGTTTTCATGGTGGTATAATGGTTACCATGTTTATCTTTCAACCAAGAGACCTGGGTTTGATTCCAACCCATTACATTTAACTTTTTCATTTGATCAAACATTTCCCTTACTATTTTTGTCATGTCCCCAAGCTATTAACTTTGGACTTATTTCTTGCAATTTGTGAATCTTTGCACCAATAAGAAAAAAAACAGGAATATTATATTCAAAGATGCTTTCTAATAATCATAATAATATACAACAATATTAAGGGTAATAATGTGTGGTGATACATAAATTGTAATTACTTTTTACCTTTCTGTCTTTCCACTTTTAGTGGAAAAGTACAGGTTGAGTACCCTTAATCTGAAATGCCTAAGACCAGAAGTATTTAGGATTTCAGAATTTGGAGTATTTACATATACATAACTAGATATCTTGGGGATGATCTTGATCAGATATTTAAATGCAGCTAAAACAGCTAAATAACAACTCACACGTATAATAATTCATGTCACTGAGCCATTAAAATAATGTGCATTGATGTGAGAAACATACTAAACCTCAAATGTGATGAATATGGAGCACAGACTGTATTTTAGTTCCCTTTTAAGAGGTCAATGTTGTGTATTTACACTGAAGGACTTTTTTGGTTTTTCTTTCCCAGGGAAGTGGGCAACAGGTCAGGAATATCTCAGGCAACCTTCAGTATTATTAATTAAATTAATTATTATTAATTTACATTAATATTTTTGTAAGATGCAGGTATAAATACATGAAACATAACATGTTTTTGCCTGTTTTTTCCTAACATAATCAGAGCAGTTCACCTACAGAGAATGCAGCAACGTTGGTTGATGCGTCACAAAATACCACCCCCCACTCTTCCCATCCCACCATGCATCATGGATTGTGCATCGTTTCCTCACAGCACTTGATAGTTATTAAATGTGTGTAATTGCTTCATGTCGCTCTAAAATAGTTGGGGGACTCCCACCACCCTAATCCCGCTCTGTAAGAATAAATCCGTTCTGATATGTTGTTCACATTCACTTTTTTGGTGTAAGCATATTTTCATGCTCAAATCTAAGTAAGGTTTTATAAATGAGACCCCTAGTGTGGAATTTTCCACTTATGGTGTCATATCAGTGCTCAGAAAGTTTCAGATTTCAAAGCTTTTCAGATTTTGACATTTCGGATTACAGATATTCAAGTTCAACAGACTGCAATCAGAATTAAGTTTACACATGTCACACTGTTACATAAAAAAATAATTATTCATGAAATAATTTTTTCTATATAACATAGCACACAGTACATGAAATATAAAATGTGGACTGATACAAGACTGTATACATCTAGCAATGTCTAATTTCTAAATGAGTTGAGATGTTTGTAATAATGTGAGCAGGAAAAAATATGACTATATAATCTGTACAGCTTTAAAGAGCTTCTTTCTCATTTAACTCTTAGATCAAAGAAGAAATATATCAGACTGTGTCCATGACCTTGTTTCTTGTTAGGGGTAGAGATCAGATCTGTCTATCTCTCACATGCAATGGAAAAACCTAGTAACTGCCATTTTTTTCAGAATTGAGTTTTTTTTAGTTTTTGGGGTTACTAGGTCTTTCCTGATATTATAAGGTAGTAGTGATGGCCAAATATGTCTTCATTCTGGTCATGGCACGATGGGAGAATCTAGTATGTACATAGCATTTTATATAGTGTAAGACAAAAACATAGCAACTCTACTGACCAATGAGGAAAGACGGCCTACCAAGGAAAACATCACGTGATTTAAATGCTGTGACTGCATGATTTAAATGGCAGATGTTGTTGATTTATGAAAACAACAATATTGTCTACATGAAGCTCATGAAAAATGAAATCTAGAGATTTAATTTATTTCGCCTTATACAATTTCTCATATTAGTTTTTGCATACTCCTTAGGGTCAACAAAGGTACAGCGCCCCTGGAGCAATTGAAGGTTAAGGGCCTTGCTTAAGGGCCCAGCAGAGAACCGGCAACCTTCGGGATACCAGCGCAGATCCTTAGCCTCAGAGCCACCACTCTGCCCTTAAATAGTTTTCGCATACCACTTGGGGTCAGAGCACAGGGTCAGCCATTGTACAGCATCCCTGGAGCAATTACAGGTTAAGGGACTTCCTCAAGGGCCCAGCAGAGTAGGATCTCTTTTGGCAGTGACAGGAATTTGAACCAACAACCTTCTGGTTACCAGCACAGATCCTTAGCCTCAGAGCCACCACTCTGCCTAATTATTACAATTTGCCAACTACTTTAAAGATGTGACATACTAGGTTTTTCCATAGTTTCTACGATCTGCTTACTGAACTTGCATAATCCAACTTTATCATCCAGGGAAGGTCAGCCTTATTCAACAAGGAGGCATGAGGCAGGAACTAACTCTGAATGAAGCACCAGTCCATCACAGGGCATTTTACAGTTATCAAGCCCATCATTTTTGTGTTGTGAGTGTAAAACAAGTGTACTTATAGAAGAAGCCCATATTAACAATTAAGGCCATTCAGTGGCTCCTGGGTTGCAAACAAAAATCTAAATTTATGAAAACAATAAAAAGGAAGATTCATCGATCATTTATGAGGATCTGGCTGAGATGTTTCATTTTTCATTGACATTATATATTACCTTTTGCTAAACCATTCATTTCCAGATGTTCGTCTAGACTTTAGGCCCACAAAAGACCTTAGTATCTAAAGCTGTCATCTCATTTCACAGTGTCCACCATTTTGTTTAAAATTATTACTGGTTTATAATTTATTTACTTAATAATTGTATTCATCTTATTGTTAATCACATTTACGTTGTATTTCTACCTATTTGTATGACATAATATATAGTTTGCGTGATTTTAACATATCCTACATTAAAATCTAAAAGGGAATTTAGTAAAACTTTAAAATATTTTAGAATGCAAGTGAACCTCTCAAAAACATTTGTTTGCTTTGATAATGATTTAAAAAAAGGGTTATAAAAGACTCCATAAAACAGACTGTATAAAGTATCATGTATTGATTGAATGGGCACTTCATAAATGAAATTAAAGTCATGAAAGTCTTACTGAGTATTTAATAATACAGAAAGGCAATCTATATATTAAATCTGATGCAATATTTTATGCATTTCTCTTATGTAAAAATCCTAGTGGGAAATTTCATATGATTTTATTGGAATTTAAAATAAAATAAAATCCCTTTTAAATTCTTCTGAATCTTGTATAGCTTTTAAGGGCATTCCAGTGGGAATTTTAAAACTGTGTGAAACCTATAGAATCATTTCAGAGAGTTCCAATGGGAACTATTTGATTTTTTTTAAGCAATACATCTGCAGAAGCCGTTCAGTGACTTCTTTTTTTGGATCTGCTGAGCAATTTGCACATTTAGAACCTTCATGAAAGGAACTATATCAACATAAGATTTATTGACTGAATATTTTATAAACTGCATGAATCCCAAATTAAGGATAAAGCAAAACCAATAAAACTTTTTTTTTTGATCTTAGGTAATATTTTAAGGAAGTTGACACAGATGTTCAGCTCTCATGCCAGTTTTGCAGTACCATGAATGAAGCTACTTTATGCGAATGCATCAATGGGTTATAATGCCCTCTGTGAGTCGTGGGAATCCCTACCGGACTGGTCCAGAACAGCCTAAATATCTTCAGCCACTTGCTTCTGCCCTTTAAAGTCCTTTTTTCAGTCGCAGTAGGTTTGTTTGTAGTCCATAGCTAATTGGAGATAAAGAGGTTCTTGTACCTCTGCAATAGTCACATTACAATTAGGTTCATTGTGTACAGTGTTTAAAAAGATTCATTTTTAACTGTCAGTCTTCTGTAGGCTGCCTTATGTCAGTTGCTGCTACCTGACTTGATTTAATTCTGAATTATGATTTCAAATATGAAAAATGTCATAAAAGACAATTTTGATTGATCCATTCCTTCCGTTAATGTATGACCAAAATGCAGTCCTTCAAGAGCAGTGCATTTTTGTTGATCCATAAGTATATAACATTTCTACATACTGTATTAGCCAAAGCTCTTCCTTTGAAAAGCCCTTTCCTTTTCCCTTTTCTTTTCAAGCTTCAAACACAAAGAGCTGGAAGACAAAAGGTCAGAAGCATCAGGCTCACAAAGCCACTAGTGAATGCGAAGGAATGGATACAAAGGTTCATTACCCATTCATGTTAAAAGAAGACTGTCCAGTAGACTAATGAGTTTTAATGACAGGCAGGCACCTACAGACCAGAGGAAACAGGCAATTAATAACAGAAAAAAAGTCTTCAAAACAGGGCACACAGTTTCCTTTCAACCTGCTGTCTTTCGTAATTGCCTTTTAAAAATACAAGATTGAGCGCAACAGAAAAACACATACTCGTTTTCATTTCCATGTAACCATAAGGTAAGCTGATGGATTCCGTAAAATTACATGTTCGGTCCTAATTATAAAACCTTCATGCTTCCTGCTGCATTCTTTTTAACTGCAAGTGCTCTCTGGATCCTTTCTCCTACTATTTTACTTTTGTAGGAACACTCAGTCTATGTTTTGTAAAGTATGCTGTGACACTGTAGAGGATCAACCAGCCATTCCTTACTTACTGTTAAGAATCCATGACTGTCTGTAAATTGATCATGTTTGCCATGTATGTAAATAGCTATCGTTAAAATTCTCGGATTTGAACTAAAATTTGAAATTACTATATGTGAATGACTTTATTAACTTTGAGATGTCTAAAATTTAATATGACATCCTTCTTTGTGGATCTATTTTCTGAACAGTTGGATAATGTAAGAAAGGGTTTCCATAAAATTAAAACCAGGGTGTTATTTTCCTGGCTTGGGTGGAAACAGACAAACGGGTAAACTGTGTTGTAACCTCAAAATCCACCCCCTGTGTCCTCTGAAACTGGTCTCTGTAAGGTATATCACAAGGATTACTAAGTGTAGGATCTCAACTGCACTGGACATAAACCAGGTGTAGGAGCACCCCAAACCCCAGATACAATGACAGTGACACAATTACCGGGTTTAAATAAAATGTTTATTACAATAAAGTACCTTAACAAAGGCACCTCTCTAATAATAATCTCAACACGAGCGCAATTCTTTTCTTTTCTTCTTCCTTTCTCTTTTTCCTCCTCCACTCCTCCCAGGCAAGCTTTGCCCTTATTTCACCCAACTCCAATTCTCCTGGATAAGGCATAGTGACTCCTTTTATCATACACCTGGGAGTACTTCTGGTGCTAGTACATGTCCACAGAAATCCCATAAAATTGGGATTGTCCTTTCCTATGGCACAACCTGGCAGCACTCACCGAACCCAGTAGGGCTGCATTCCTGGACTCCATTTTCCAACAGGCTCTGTGGGTGTCCAAATGGGACCTAAAACCCAGGGACACTGCCATCTGACACACTGGCAGAGAACATATTCAGATGCTGTTGTCTCCCCTGGTCCTTCCATTGTACTGGCCTCCCAGCCGGAATGCCAGCCCATGAATGATGTCCATAACAGCAAAAACCAACCTGAAACAGTGTGCTAGTCCATCACAGAATACTTTCATACACAAACATTATTTATTAATTTAGATTTAAGGGAAAAGATGTTTTTGAATATGAATAATTAACAGAAACAACTTAGGAATTGTATTAAATTGAAAATCAATACTCACAAGGAACATACATATAGTAAAGATAAACAGAAATATACAGGGACAGTCATATTTAATGAGCATTCAGAAAATGATCATATATTTTGCCTTTGCCATTAACAGTCATTTACTTTGCTTTTGCTAATGTGTTTCAAGTTAAAACTCTTGTTCAGGACAACCAATACATATGTGTACTACTTAATAAAATTTATAAAAAAAAACTGTTTTATGTATTGAAAGAAGCTAAAAAAGGAAGCCTGACAGAGTCTTATAACGAGATACCTACTTACAAGTATAAGCCAGCTGAATAAACACTAAAATGCTATTGTAGCCTGTGGGGCTACGCTGCTTTTTGTTTCAGAAAATGCACAGGGAACAACTGAACAAAAATAAGAAAGTTTACCTTACAAGTCCAGGAAAATGACCTTCAGATTTAGAAATATCCTTTTCTTTACCTCAAATTATGCATTTTTTACATTTGCTTTTTTGTGAACATATACAGTGTTTTCAGGTGTATCCTTATTCCTAAACTAGATGTGTTATCTGATTTTGCCAAGGAAGTTTCCCAAGACAATGGGCATTGATTATAGTGCTGTTAACTGGATGTATTAGAAGTACTATGTAATTAATTGAGTACTTTTCTGTTCACAAAATTTGTGATCTTTTTTTTTTATTAGGTATTAGTATTATTAGTTCACTGAAGACCCTTAATTTTAAACATGATGCATACTCATGCCTATGAGTAAAACATTTGTGTCATAGATCAGCTCTTGCTACTCCAAGTGACTGGCCTTGACGTTTGCTGATGGTCATTGGAAAAATACAACTTTACAAGAAACTGTATTCTTTTGAATTCAAACAGGAAATTAGCAGGGATAATAGGAATTTGGAGTATAATGTTGTGTAATAAGATAGCTTCAATCACAATTAAACTGAATGCTAGTAAATGATTTACAGGTTAATACAGACAGAGGCCACATACTGTATCTGTTCTTGTTCTATAAGACCTGAGTGTAGCATTTGACACCATAGACCACAGTATTCTAATAAATTGCCTTAGTCAATGGGTGGACCTCTCTGGCAGCGTCTTAAATTGGTTTCATTTTCATTAAACAGGTAGAAAATGTATTGTTAGTTGTGGTGATTGTAGATCACAGATCCATTATATTGCATATGCCATAACAAAAGGATTTATTTAAGGTCTACTGTTATTTTCAATCTATATGCTCCTATATCGGCCAGACTATTTCAAAATTCAAGGTGAACTACCACAGCTATGCAGATGACACACTGCTCTAACTGTCTATAGCACCTGATGAACCTGATGCTCTGAGTTGTCTGACCCAATGTCTGCTTCGTATTTCTGAATGGATGAGTAGTAATTTCCTCAGGCTTGAAATCTTAGTCATTAGTAAAATTTTAAATAATGAGGATATTAGAAATAAACTTGATCCCTTAGAATTAAAAGTCAAGGCAGAAGTAAAAAAATTAGGTACATTAATGGACTGTGACCTAAACTTTAAATCGAATAATAACCTGATTACTAAACAATGCACTTTTCCATTTAAGGTACATTGCAAAAGTTAGATTTCTAATATTATTGCAAGATGCTGAGAAATTAATTCATGCTTTTGTTTTTAGTCAGCTAGATTATTATAACTCACTCCTAAATGGTCTAACTAAGAAAGCCATTAATCAGTTGCAGTTAGTGAATGCAGAATGCAACAGCAAGAATCTTAACCAGAAAAAGAATATCTGAGCACATATCATTCCTTTTAGCATCATTACGTTAGTTACCTGTGTCTTTTAAACTGACTTTAAAATACTACTAATGTCATATAAAGTCTTAAATAATCTTACTTTTCCTGTATTTTGGAGCGCTTATCCTTGTAGATTACAAGTTGGAACCTCAGATTTTTTAATAGTGGTCTGTTTATTATTCCTAGAGCCAAGCATAAATGAACTGGTGAGACAGCCTTCTGCTGTTACGCACCAGTACTTGGGAATACATTACCAATAGAGATACGCCAGTCTAAGACTGTAGACCATTTATTAAAGAACTCCTGAAAACCCAACTTTTTAATTTGGCCTTTTCATTGCTTCATTTTAGTTCTACCTTTAATGTACTTGATTTGCATAGAATTACCATACTCCTCAATGTACCTACAATACTTTTTAATCTTTACTTTTCTCCACTTTCTTTTCTGGTTCTTCTGTGGTGGTGTTCTGTGCCACCACCACCTGATCAAATTCCTATGCAGCCACCGGTGATACACCAACCTGCTATCAGACCCACTGCGTCAAATCCTCTAAGATAAAGCCTTAAAAATAAATAAATTAATTAATAAATACAGTAAATAAATAAATACAAATATTGATGTTAGGCAGAATGCACAGTAGGTTCTGGCAGTCTTTTGGCCTGGAATCCTTGCAGATTTTGTTTTTTAATCAAAATTAACTGGATTTTTTCTGTCCACGCTGGCCAACTGACCTTATCATAGAACCGTCATTTTCAGACAAAAAAAATCAATTCTAGATTTAAGGACCCTATTTCTCTTAACTATATATCTATCTTATGTTGATAGATAGATAGATAGATAGATAGATAGATAGATAGATAGATAGATAGATAGATAGATAGATAGATAGATAGATAGATAGATAGATAGATAGATAGATAGATAGATAGAACTTAACTTTGGCCCCAGAAGAAAAATTGACTTTTTACAGAAACTCTTTAAATAAAATAAATATACAAATAGGTAGGTTAGCAAACAAATAAATAAACAAATACACACAAACACACACACACTTACAGTGTGAACACATAGAAGAATGACTATAAAGCAAGAAAATTACAAAGAAACTGGACTTTTAAGTGGCTGACTGCACCCACAGGTGCTATCAGTTGTCTCAGAACTTTCTCTGACATAGATACAGAACTTCTGCAGTGAAGTTAGCACAGTCCTAGGACTCACAACCAGTTTGCTGAATCAAGTGAATGGCACTCACCTTTTCGTCACCTTCTCTCTTTTTCTCAAAATCCAGGAATGACAGACACAGAGCGACAGATGCAGTGCAACAGGGACAAGTAAGACGAACACTTGAAGCTCATATTACCAAATGTGCACCTTGGTGGTAGAAACACAATGAACCAAGGCTGCACTGGAACTTCACATAAGGAAGTGTTTAAAAATTATCAGATTTACTTACTTACTTACTTACTTACTGCTCAGCCAGGTGGCTATTCTTGCCGAGAACATTCTTGTGGCACGAATAAACAGAATTTAAAATTTCCTAAGCTTCTACATATTCTGACAAAAGGGAATGTGAGAACCCTCCTCAATAAAAGAAAAGAATATGAATATCAATCAAGCCTGTAACTTGCATCTGATAGGGATCAGTGAAAGGATCCTGACACTTCACACTCGAAAGATCTATCTGATTACTGACAGCATCTATGCTCCAACACTGGACCCTAATGACAATGTCAAAGACTCCTGCTATAACAGTCTCCCACCGGTGCTAGCTGCTGTCTCTAAACAAGACAAACTGTTCATCCTAATACTTCAACAGTGAAGTTGGCAGGAACCAAACCACCTAGGGAAATATAACTGGAAAATAAACCATAGGAAATATTAACTTAAAAGGTACTTCTCTTCCTGGGGTTGTACTCTGAGCCTAATGTAATGATTTCTAACACTTTTCTTAGGACGAAGGAGAAGCATATGGGATCCCATCACTGTCATCTGGTTGACTATGACATCAGATGAACCTGCAACCACTGTATTGTCAGGATCACCAAGGTAAAATAATCAGCAGATGACTGCTGGACTGACCATCCATTAATCATCTCCAAAGTCAGCTTTAACCTGAATACTCGTCAAGATTGCATGACAAACTAGCATCCTGGAGGGAGTTTTACCTTGTCCGCTTTATAGATCCTGCATGCCACGTTTGGTTTTTGAATGGGGCCTAAAGATTAGCTCTTTTCAGCTGACATCGATGCACACTGGGTGATGCTGAAGAATGCCATGAAGAAGGTTGCCAGTGAGCATCTTGGGTGCCACAGAAAAATGCATCAACACCATTTCATGAAAATAACACAGAGGTTTCTGTTATCATGAATCAGAAATGCCCGTCGAGAATCCAGTTTGAGAATCCACAGTTCAAAACAGACCTTTATATGACTTTGAAGACAAAAGTTCAAAATTGCATTAGAATGATAAAAATGAGTGGAGGTCTATGAGAGCATCAGAAATCTAGAATGTTACCAATAAGTAAGACGAACGTTTCTACTGTGCCACCAAGTCTCTCTTTAGAACATCATTCAATTTAATTGTCCTACTAAAGTCTGTACACGGTGCTGCCATTCCATCAGGATCATAAAGCTGATTATGGAAAGGTGGGTCAAGCACATTAGAGAGATGCTGAACCATCCTGTCAAAGTCAACCTACAATCGCTGACCAGATTCCCAAGCACCCACAGTGATGGCATCACAATAAAGACTCCTCCTTCTTTCAATTGTTGGGAAAATTGTTGCCAGATTTCTTTTGAACTGCTTGGTAAAGAACTGCTTGTGGTTTTCTGGCATGCTTTGCAGCATTGTCGACATCATCTTTGTCACCCCTCAGATTCCAGAAGAAATAAAAAAAACATCTACCCCTTTCCTGCTATTCTTTAACACGTTGAAGGCATTTGACAGTATTTGCTGGAACATTCTTTGGGAAAATACTCCAAAATGTTAGCGTTCCATCTATACAGACAGGAATTATCCATGCTTTGCATAAGGTCATGAACAGCCAAGTCTTGTTTCAGAGTAGAATATATTCTTCTTTTCCAGTCTGGACTGATGTGAAGCAAGGCTGTGTCCTCACTCCTACATTACTTCTTTTTATCTTATACCTGTATTTTTCAACCATGCCTGCCTGCACTTACCTCTATAATCCAGATGATAATGCAGTTGCTGGTCATTTGAGGCTGCATCTATAGCAGGTGACAGATGCCTGAGTTTCAGCCTACATCATGTATAGTCCTAAAGCGAACATCTCCTTCATCTTCTTCTTCTTTTGGCTGCTCCTGTTAGGGGTTGTCAGAGCGGATCATCTTCTTCCAAATCGTCTTCTTCTGCATCTTGCTTTGTTGAACCCACCACCTGTATGTCCTCTGTCAACACATCCCTAACCTTCTCATAGGCCTTCATCTTTTCCTTTTGCCTGGCAGTTCTATCTTTAACATCCATTTCCCAATATACCCAGCATCTCTCCTCTGCACATGTCCAAACCAACGCAATCTCCCCTCTCTGACTTTGTCTCCCAACCATCCAACTTTAGCTGACCCTCTAATGTACTCATTTCTAATCCAAGCGAACATCTTCCAGACCAAAATCCATGTCCAGCCTATGTCAGGTGACAAAGCCCATGAGCATTCAATCATGATTCAGGATTCCCACTTGGAGCAAGTCTAAAACTTTCCTACCTTGCCATGGGCTAAAGCAGAATCACAGATAACGGGTGGAAAACATACAGGAAGAAGAAAGTTGATTTTGAGAAACATAAGAGTTCAAAAGGGGAAGAATGTCTTGTTGAAATAATTGATGGAACATGGATGCAGTGAAAGTCTAGTGCTCTCAATGCACCAGACAGTTTTACTTACACCTCAGCCTTCATGATTACCTCAGGGGCACATGACAGAAAAAGGAAACTGAAAAACGACTGTGGTTCAACTTTGAGAATCGAGAATGCACAATGATGATATCTATGTATATTATATATTTTTTAATTTATCCTATTGGGTTTCCTACTTATTTTCTTTTTATATTATTGTATACTCATATCATTGTATCCATGACATAACATTCTCAGACCAGCTTAATGCAAGTTCAGGTCACAGGGAGCCACAGCCTCTCCAAAAAGTAACACACACAAGGCAAGAATGCACTTCGGATGTGGTGCCAGTTTTTCCCTGGACCCCCTCACATACACACTCAGATGGGTCCCATTAAGTTGACCTACAAATCTTAAGGGTGCATTGCGAATGGTAACACTAAGGTCTACATTGATTACTTGGATTTCAACCCATCATAGAGGGGTAGCACAGCTAGTATTTCTAATAATTTAGAGTGTAAAGGCCATTATCAGGCCTCAAATGTTAGCAGACATGCTCTGTTTGACAGTGTCTCCCTATTATTCATATTACTAAAAGCTGCTTATCCCACCAGCACTGAACATTGTGATTTATACATCTCTCTGATGGATCAGCCAGTGACACATGTATGCTCTTAAAATATTCCTTTGAAACCTAATTCATATGATAGTCAGTTTATCATTAAATGTTAACTGCCAAATATTTACATTGTCCCAATTCTGTTTATTATATAGAGGAATATTCCATTTTCTTCATATTGCAGTGCCTTTAGGCTTCATTTTCAGATGGAGATTTTCTTAGCATAAACATTTGGTTTGCATTGTATGTTGACCTGCAGTTTAATTGAAAGGACATTTAGTATGTGAAATTCTTTATGGAACTCAGGTGCAGACAGACAAAGAATACATTTTCGCAGGTTATTAAAACCAGATGCTTGGCTGCAAGGTGACTTGGTGAGATGGTCCTGGACAGGTAATGCTTCAACAACTGAGAGATCAGTTTAGATTACCTGTCACATTCATCTGTTAGTTGCCTGCATTGGATTTTCATATTCACTTTTGTTTGCCTCAGTGCCAGAAATCATTTTAGAACTGTCAAACTGATCTGTGTAAATTAAATCAGTGTGCTGAGAGTTCAGGCCATTTTGGTAAAACTGTAGCAGCAGCTGAATTGTATATATAAAAACTCACACCTGAAGACTGCCCTTTACTGTTATAACATGCCATTTTGGTATAAAACATTGCATGCTTAAATACAAAAAATGTAAATTAAATGAACAAATGTAACAGCATGAATCAACAAAAATCTTCCTGATTTTACAATAAATATTGAAAAAAGCTACACATTTTAACACATTTAAATATTTTAACATTGTTTTGTCTCTTCGCTGACTTTGGTATTATATTGCAGTCTTGTTGGTCCCTGCTTTCATGTGCTGTCCATGTGTCCTTTAGAAGGCTGCCTAATGAAGGATTTACACAGGACTTTTTTCCACAGGTCTTTTCCAGGTCCCACCTTGTTCTGCCTTTATGCCTCTGAATTACCCTTTTTTAGATTTTTGACTCTATGCTTTTGTTTTCCAGTTGTGTCTTTTCTAGTTTTTGTCTTCTGGAATATAAAGGGATTATGATCTCCCTTGAGGGCAATAAAATCAGTTTACTTTTTACGTGATCTCCCATACATCGACTTTAACTTTACTTAAACGATGGGCCTCTTGTCAGTCTAAAAATCTTACTGTATTTCAAAGTCCTGGGTCCACCGCTGTATTCCCTCTGCACATATGACTACATGGCTGCACATGACTCTAACATCATTGTCAAATTTGCTGATGATACAGCTTTGGTAGGCCTGATATCAAGCAACAAATACCTGGACGAAGTGCAGAGTCTGTCACACTGCTGTCAGGACAATAGTCTACACCTAAATGTCAGCAAGAGAACAGAGCTAATTGTGGAATTTAAGAGAAAACAATAGAAGCTTAGCACCCACTTAGTACTGACTCTGGTGAAGAGGGTGAACAGTTGCAAATACCTTGAAGTCCACATCACAGAGGACCTAACCTGGTCTAAACACATTGTACCTTCTTTACCAAGGTGCCTGTGATGTCTTTACCACTTCAGATGCTTCAGGGATTTCAGGCTGACCTCTCAATTACTTAAGAACTTCTACACATCCACCATTGAACGTATCCTAACAGGAAGTAATACTGCCTAGTTTGGGAACAGCACATAACAGGACCACAAGGCTATGAAGAGAGTGGTGTGATCAGCTGAAGCATTACTGAGTGTTCACTTCCTAATTTTGAGGACAACCACACCAAATGATATTGAACCAGAAAAGAGAAAATTATCAGTGATACCAGCCATCCCAACAATGTCCACTATTCTATACTGCAATCAGTGAAACACTACCGTTGTCTAAAGTTAAGCTCAGAGAGACTGAGGAGGAGTTTTTTTCCTTACTCAAGATGCAAATAAGTCTGTGGAAAGTGTCTACAGAATGTCATATTGTTAACTGTCTTACTTTAGGTTATTTACTTATTTGTTTGTTTGTTTATTATCTATTTAAAATTATATTCATGATTTTTGACATTGTATTATTGTTATTATACAAGTCATTTTATATTGTTCTTAAATGCACAATCATTGGACTTGAGCAACTAAGCTTTTCACTACATTTTGAACTGTATATATCTTTATATATAATACGCTACTGTGGCTGTTCGTTTGTCTGTCCAGGATTTTAAATCACCTGTAGCTCGCAAACCATTTGACCTATTGACCTGATATTTGGTACACATATACTACGTGATGTCTACAATCCTCTTTCAGGGTGATGATTGACCTCATGATTATTCCTCTTTTTATTTTTATTTTATGCCGTGTGGCGCATGTGTACAGGCGCCATTCTCATCCCTTCCCCCTTTGCCATCACTTCCCCTACCTCTTCATATCTTAAATCCTTCTTGAGACAGATTGAAGACTTAAGTGCCAGCTTAAGTGAAAAATTAAGGAAAACATACTAAGCAATTGCAACACAAACACTGACTTAATCAGTTTTAATGCAAGAAGATGCCAACAAAAGAGGAGAAGAAGGGTGAAGAAAAGAAGAGCTGCTCAGGAAGCAGCAAGCGCATCAACCTCTGAGCAAACAATTGCTAAACATGCTGAGAAAGAGTATGAAAAGTTTGAATGCTCATGTCAAGTATATTCACTGCATGTTATCGCGCAGTGTGTCGTTACTGGTAATATATATGTGACAAATAAAATTTGATTTGATTTGATCTGAGGAAGTGTCCAGCCACCTACCTGGGTGAAACCAAGACGTTTCAAGGAGCACACTCAAGGCATTAAAATCGAAGACCTCACAAAGCCCACTGTACAACACTTCATATCAATTCATCACAGCCACACTGACCCCTCTGTTTGTTTTCTTTCACAGAGCATAAAAGACACTTTTCAAAGAAAAACTGAAGAAGGGGCCTGAGTTGCCTTGAAAGCTTGCATATTGCAATTCTTTTAGTTAGCCATTTTGCTTGACTTCTCACTAGATTCATAATGGTTAACATAGTACAACACCCTAGTACTAAAGAAAAACAGAAGAAGCCAAGCTCATTCTCAGCCTGGGATCACATATTTCTCAAGATCTTTATGAATGAGAATCTGTTTAATTTCTCCCTTAATCTTTTTTGATGGTAGCTTTTTCTCACCTTTTCCCCTTTCACCTTTCTTGGCTTTATTCTCTCCAATAAATGCCACATGCTCTTTCCTTTTCAGTTGCAAACATGGAAAAGGTTGTACAGCTGAAACATTGCATCTTAAACCTTACTTTCCTTTTCAGCATGCAAATAGCCTTTAAACTTTTTTCCTCAGCAGATGCATGCTGACTACCATAACTGTCAGAATGCAACCTAACTCATGTATTTAAATATATTGTTTCTTATTATGTGGCTCCATAAGGAACCTGCAAAGGATGAGTTCCTTGATGCAATGAGCCAGTCAGAGTAGTGGAAAATAGCCATCACAGACATTAATAAGAAAGTGAATAAATCAAATACAGTTCTATGTGCATGTATTTTATAAAGTAGGAAATGCAAAGCGGTTTAAAGCTTTTCTATCAGGCTTTTGCTGGAAGTTTGAGCTGACTCAAGTTCCCAATTTAATTCACACATTCAGTGACCTAATTTCCCAACCCTGAGTTGAGTCAGTGCCTTTTCTTCTTGAAACCAATTAGGCCAGTTAGACCCTGGTGTCTGATATCATGTCTAAACGAAATGAAGCATGCTGCCACATATTTGAGCTGCAGTTTAGCTCTAAGTAAGATACTGTTGATGTATTTATAAATGAAGAAGTCTGTCGCTCACACAGCATCTCTGTTCCCTTTTTTCTGTAGATTTGGCTCAATGCTTGCTTTGATGTGAGAAATGACACACTCAAAATACTTTCAATTCTTATGTGCCTCAGATAAACACACCTACCAGAAACAATTGCTCTGCCAAATTTTATTGCAGCTAAAGATTTACAGATTGAATATAGGAATATATTAACAATATGTTGCTGGATTACTTAAGCCTACAGAAAGAGGATTTATTGTCAGGCTTCCAGTAAATACTATCCATCCCTTCATTTAACAAACCACTTACCCAGTTAATGGTTATGAATTCCTGCTGTCTCTACCAGCTATACTGGGTACACATCTGTATAAGATGCCAATTAACCACATGGCATACTCATGCACACACTCACACTAGGCCAATTTTGAATTGCCAAATTAACCAAATATATGTGTATTTTGGATGTGGAAGGACAATGTAGATATACATAGAGCATAGGATGGGTGTGCAGATAGACAGGCATCAATTTGGGTCCAAACTTTCTGGAGTTAGTATACAGCAAATGTAATTATTTTTGGTGTTCAGCAATAATAGTTAATCAAATCACATTAGAACAGGTCAATCGGGCCAACAAACTTGCAAATGCTATTCATGTAAACACTTTGAAATAACACAGAGTTGAGTTTTGAATATTCCTAATGTCCTATCTGGTAATTTATTCCATGTATGTATTGTTTTTTGTGTGGACAAAATCTTTCTACCATTTGTGTGTCCCTGTCTTCCTGTTGAACAATGTATTTTAAAGTAACAGCAGGGATTCACTGAACTAATTTCTTTCATGATTTCAAACACTAGGTGGCACGGTGGCACAGTGGTAGCGCTGCTGCCTCGCAGTTGGACAATGGATGGATGGATAGATTTCAGATACTATTATGTCACCTCTTAATCACTGTTAGCTTAAACTGAAAAGGTTCATCTCCTTCAGTTTTTCATAATACCTCATAACAGATGGTAATGGAATCCATCTTGTCAATTTTCTATGGATGTTTCCAGTGCTACCATGTTTTCTTTTAATATTGAGACCAAACCTTACACAGTACTGCAGGGAAGACCTCACTAGTCCATTATCTAGGCTAAGCATAACTACCCTGTGCTATATTCCTTAACATCCTGTTAGTGCTTTTGATTATTTTTGTATACTGTCTGACTATAGATATAACTGCCCAAGGATTATTGTTAGCACTAGGGAAATACCAGCAGATTATAACACAAGACTGGAAGCAAGTACACATATGTGCAGAGATCAAACGTAGGAAGTAGATGATACTGAAGTGGCAAGGTAAAAGGGCGGAGCAAATGCGAGAGTCAAAGACAGAATAATGATCAAAACCAAAAAGTCCTCCTGACACTACCTGTTTGATAAAAAGCTAACTAGTGCTAACAACAGGCATTTTGGAAATATTTCATCCACAGTGGGATAATGAGCATGCTAATCATCACCATATTTATACCAGAAGTAAAGTGACATCAATAGCGCTGATAAACAGCACCCTCATCCGCATTAATAAGAGCAGTCCATATTATAATAATGAGTCTTGATTTAAATACTGAAGCTGACGTGTCTTCTCTAATATCAGTGTAAAGAACACAACTGAGTCAAGGTACAAGACAAGAACCATTACTATTTGGTTCACCAGTCCATCACAGGGAACTAAGTCAATGTAAAATCAACAATTTACATTTCCTTTACATTTACGGAACGCAGTAGGGGTCATTAGTCATCTTTCAAAAAGAGATAGTGGGAAAAAAAGCGAAATCTGTGAATCGAGTGACCGAATTAGAAATGTAACTAATGTCCAGGAAAGTGCAAGGCAGAAACGTTAGCTCCCTGTTCTATGACACGTTTCACTTTAATAAATGTATCAGCAAAATAAATAAGTGTATGCAGGAACTGCCAGGGTCATTGTTATAACTTACATTGAACTCTTTATGAAAATAACTTTTAAGTAAATTGCCCCATGAAAGGGTACTATATAAATGTGTGCTCTCTATTAAATGTGTATTCTTTACTGATTATTTTTACTCTGTCCAGGTTAGAAACCTACACTGTTTACTCCATAGTGTTTTTTTTAAGTAAGTGAAAGAAATCAGCTGCTGTCACTGTTGCCTTGACCCTGTTTGTAAAAGGTTTATACCAAGGGGAATGTACTGCTTACTTCTGTAAATCACTCTTTTTCTGGTTTTGTCTCAGCCATTATTTTTCACTTTTGATAAGGCTTCGCCCCTGTCGTTTTAAAGCCTTAACCTTGCCATGAAGAAAGTGGATTACCAGAGTTGTGTTTTCTGTCAGTTACATTGTGATTGGATGACTGGTGAGTTTTGAGGAACAGTGAATACCTTGATGTCTATTTTGTGTAATAGCAATATTTCATATAGGAGATGGCAATGGTTTGATGAGCATAATACAAGTGAGGAAATGGGGCAATATTCTTACATTTAAAGCATCATGTTCATTATTTTTCATTTGGATAATTAACCTGATTAAACATACTTTAGTAATAGAAAAACTGCAATAGGAAAGATACTCTTGTATTTATTAATTATTGAGCTGGCCTAACTTTTATGGTAGGGTTTGTGTGTACCTGTTGTTTATCGTTCTCAATTATCCTTAGTCATGCCGTTTCAAATCCTTCATTTTTCGAAGATTAATAGAAAATGTACTACAATTTTCACATGGTGGTTTAGTGGTTGCTGCTGCTTCACAACTCTAGTGTCTTGGGTTCATATTCAGATCTGTTCACTGTCTCTGCATTCTCTATATGTTCTGCCTGGTTTCTTTTCACACCATGAAGACGCATTTATTAATTGGTACTGTTCAAGTATTAGTGAATGTGGATATGTAACCTCCAGTCCAAGGCTGGTTTTGAACAAGTGGATCAAGAAAATGGAAGCTATAGTTCTTGGTTGCAATGATTTACAAACTATAATGCTTTTTGCTTAGGGTAACCAGACATTCCAGTTTGAATGGACAGTCCCGATTTCAGGCTATGTATCCCGGGTAGGCTGAAAAGATGCCCCTTTTTAATGCATCGTGTCCTACTTTATGCCTAGCATACTTGAATTGAACAAAATGTCTTGCAAGTTTCGTTTTTAGGCAGCCAGAATGCAGTGGGGAATCAGACAATTTTACAAGGTGTATGATACTCCATAGGGGAAGAAGGACTTAAATTTCTACTGCATCTTTAAAGGTACACAATACTCTATGGATGAAAAACAGGACTCAGTTTTATTTGTGTCTAGCACACTTGCTGGATTAATGAGTGGTGCTCTGTTTTTAAACCATGACACGATGATCAGCCTATACACAAGATTCCCAGTTTGGGACTTTGAAAATCTGCTCACCCTGTTTTTTCCTTACTTTTAAATTAAACAAAGCAAGCAATTAAATAAATGGTAGTAAATTATCGCATACTACTTTCTGTAAATGCTTAACTAAGAGCTTTGTTGTGTAATGGAAAGAACTTCCAGAACACCATAAAAATCAAAAGGTAATTCTAAATCAAAGGGAAATGATGAATCCCTAAGCAGTATTTATTAAAAATCAATTAATTTATTAACAACTGTAAATAAAATATTAAAATGATTAAGCCTATTTTTAAAAAGAGAATAACCCAAGACAACAAAGAAGAAAGGTCCAAGTTATGATGTATCCAAAAAAACAAAAAGCCTCAAAAATGACTGAAATCCAAAACAGTTATTGCACAAAAAAAGAAAAAACCTAAACCCCCCAAATCCTACATAAAAAAGGCTAAATACAAGAAATAAAGTACAAAAGATCAGAAATTCTCTAAAGGCAAATACCAACCTGTTATAAATGTGTTTTTTAGACTCTATTCTTTTAACAATTAAGGTGGTCTTTGAGACATCATCATCATTATTGCAACTATTTAGGAGGACGTCACCACAATGATAGCATCAGAGATTCTGGATAATAACAATAAAAAGACCTCACGATTCTTCCTAGTCATTTAGAGAAAGGATATTTAGCTAATATGTTGAATTCTAACCAATTTTGTAGACTTTAAATTTTGTTTTGCGCTTTGATGATCAACTCTCTGTTTTCCTCATTTTCCACCTTCCCTTTTGCTCTGGCCTTTTAGGTGTTTTATTTCATTTTTAAGTCTTTCAGGATGAGCATATCTTTTGCTCACAACACAACAAAATATTGCAAAAGGGGAGCCAACAACAATGAGCATCTTGCACAATGTCCCTGCAGTTAGCCTGGAGCCTACTGAACCCCTAAATGGGGACTTGGGTAAATAACCCCGTTAGCAAAAAGGGACAGGAAAATCACAAATTGGATTAACTCAATAAAACAATAACAGGATAATTACAAATTGGTTAACAAAAAAGAGAAGTCTTATTAAAAACCAAACACAAAAAGAAAGAAATGACCCAAAAATATCATTAACTAATACAACAAAACACTTTGCAAACAAATTACAAAATAGGCCATGAAACACAAAACTAAAATCAAGGCAGGAGCTCTAGCAAAACCATTACAGTCGGAAATTTTCACATCATGACTGGGCAATTTTTGCTTTTTACTGTTTAAAATTGGTCTTAAGACTTATATTTGGGTCTTACCACAGATCTCTAATTAAATTAAGACAAAGAGTGTTTTATATTAAACTTCCCCTTAATCGGATTAGCAGTTTACAGGCCACCTTGACATGAGATGAGCAAACTTAGAACTCAATTAATACACAGAGTTTTGAAACTATGAGGCAATGAAATTGTAATATTTAGAGTCCTTGAAGCACAATAATACATTAAACAGTAATAATGAAACTGCATTACAAATACATCTGCCTTGCAACTGAACACTAGCACACTAAAGTGTTAACAGTTAAAGAACTGTAATTGAAACACAAGCAGCAGTTTATAATTGTAAATTTGAATATATAGCTTACAGACTGTGTTACCAAAAGGATACAATAAACAGGATAGACTCGAATATTGCAATATAATGTGGCTGTAGCAGAAAAAGCTACCAACAGTTAAATTGCGTTAGGAATGACCCACTAACTGTAAAGTGGCTAGAGAAAGGCAAAATTAAAGTTACAGGGGTATAATATATACAGAACTGGTTAAACTGGAGAAAATATCCAGGTTAACAACACTAAAAACAGTATAGAACAATAAAAAATAAATATTTCAAATAATATAACTGCAATTTTTTTAAACATGAGAACTCTAGGCCATTGAAAGGCTTCTATTTTCTCCTTTTTAAGCCACTGGATTATTGCTCTTGCACAATATTTTCATTTATTGTCCTGATGATATAAAAGCTCTTCCTTAGTTGGGGCTTTCTTGGAAAGCAACACAGGTTTTTAACTAGTGTTATTCTGTGGTCTCTGCTGCTATAAACATAGCATGATGTTACTTAGCCTTACTTTTTATTGTTACTTATCTGGTGTGTAATGTTTGATTTTTGCAATGCATACCAGTTTTCACTCAAGAAATAAGTTGTAATTTTGTCTAATTAACGGCCAAGACTTTCTGCTGCGAACTGCATATATTCAGCATGCTCTAGGTGAATCAACTTTCAAAACAGGCTTTCTCTGACACAGACTCTTCTTGTGGAAGAGCTTAAACATTGTCCGTCCATCATTAATTGCATCCACTGCCTTCTATAATTTATTAAAAATCACAAGTGGTTATGCTAGGTGTTGCCTCAGAAATGCCTTTATAGGAGACAGCTAGCTCTAGGCAGTGTGGCAGTAGATTGTATTTTCTTATTTCACCTCTAAACAGTGGACTAAAATAAGCTACGAAGGGCATTAGATGCCTTTATAGTGGTTTTGAACTATTGCTTGGACCTTTGCTCCTCTATTGTAGGATCTTTAACTTTCCTAAAATTCTGTTTTGCCTTTGTCTTTCTTTTATCATTCCTAGTCTTTCCTTATAAAATCTTCAGAGAGACAGGAAGCATTTATCCTTACAGGTTCATTTAAAGCAGTCTGTCCTCTAATCTCCCAATCAGGTGAAGTTCCAATTGTGTGTAAGACTGATTCCATATGAACACATTTCCACTTGAATTACACATCTCATGGTTCCAAAACCGCACCAGTGTTGTCTTGGTTATATGCTTCAGAAGAACAAAAGATGAACTGTCAACCCAGTATGAGGTTGCATACACTCTGGAGCAGGTTTTCTTCAAGGACCTTTCTATATTTGGCTGCACTCATCTTTTTGTCATTTCTCACCAGTCTCCTTGTCCCTGATGCTGAGGAGCATCCTCATAGCACGATGCTACCAATACCATATTTTTAAAATAGGGATGGCATTAGGCAGGTGATCAGCAGGGCCTGGGGCCTCATGTATAAACGGTGCGTACGCAAAGAAATGTTGCGTAAGAACTTTTCCACGTTCAAATCGCGATGTATAAAACCTACACTTGGCGTAAAGCCACGCACTTTTCCACGGTACCTCATGTCTTGTCGTACGCAAGTTCTCCGCTCGGTTTTGCAGACTGGCGGCACCCAGCGTCAAAGCAATGCTACTGTTCCTGTGTGATTACTCATTATTTTCCTGACGCGGCTTTATAAATACACTGAAACTAACCGCATATTGTTTATTAGTGTAATGCATCTGATTGTAATTAACTCGTAATAATATAATGGTCCAGGGAACAGCCATAGTATTCCAAATACCATAACTGCTTTAGCGTTGTTACTCTCACTTCTTCTTCTTCTTCTTCTTTCAGCTCCTCCCGTTAGGAGTTGCCACAGCGGATCATCTTTTCCATATTACTCTCACTGCACGACTCGGAGTATTTATATCACTGTATCTGAGTGTGAATCACAGCAGCAGCTGATCGGAAAGAGAATTATCGGTATACAGCTTTAAGGACACGCTACCTCAGCCACTGCAAAATGTTTTAAAGCCTTTCCTGTACGGACCTCGCGGTTCAGAAACAGTTTAATCCCAAGAACTTTAAATGCATTCAATCAAGTGCTCCTTGTAGAACGGTGTGTACTTAAGTACAATCACCCCACTGTAAACTTGCACTACAGTTATAATATCTCACAACCTGAGCCACTTTATAAAGCGCGTATTTACATATGATGACGATATCATTTTTAAGGTGAAATGCAGCAAAATATGTTTGTTAAATTATACACATAAAACTTTAACTTCATTTAAATAATCTATATTCTTCACTGGGAGTTGTCGTGAAGGATAGAATAATTTAACATGTACTACGAAGATATTTCAGTGTTCTTTAAACGTTTTGAAGAATCGGGCTAAGCTTACATATGGCTTAATGTCTATTACAGAGCTGATTGTGTGGCGATCGGTTACTTGGGGAAAGAAAAGCAAGGACTCTTGGGGGGCCACGCCAATATATATTGAATATAAAACAGAAAGATAAAATAACAACACAGCTAAAAACGCAGCGACAAATTTCGACAAAAGATAAATGCTTGTCATGAGCACGAGGCTCATGAAACACGTTTAATAATGTGCTTTAGCTCCTATCATCATGAAAATGACATCACGTATACATCTCAGTATTTTAGTTATTCAGAGAGCTGTAATATCACAAATGTAATGGACTCTGTGTCCAGTTGGAGGAAGAGAGCCAGTTTAAGAAGCAAGTAGTGATTCACACACATAGATCACATACGAGTAGAAGATCAAATACAAAACAAAGCATTTAACGTGCTACTTTAATTACTATGTAATTTTGAGAAACTGGTTAATTAAACGATTTTAAGATGAAGTTTATAATGTTCTACTAAATGAAAAAATAAACTATGTGATTAAAGTGGAAATGTCGAGATTGAAGTTGACATTTCGTGCTTTTTCCCCACCGTGTGCCTTTTTTCTCTGTACCCTAATAAACTTTCATATGACACTCAGACAGTGGGCTTACAACTCTTCTTTTCACGGCAACTTGATATGTGACTTCTTTTTTATTTCCGGCACTGTGCGATTTTGTGAATGTGAGCTTTCAAGTTTCTCCAACACGCTATGTCAATCGATCAACTTCATTTTGTTGATTATACCACGGTTTATTTGAACAAATAGTATGTTTTTCCATTGCCTCCACTTGGTATTCGCTAAAAATTCTTATATTTTCCCCGTGCTTTTCCCATTGTCTTTTCACAGAAGGCTGCGCTTAAGGGCGATTTATATTGATTTGCATATTCAAATAGGCGTAATTCTGGGAGGATTTGGGCGTTACAAAATCTTGGCGTGCACGGCGTTAAAGTTTTCACGCTGATGGGATTTATGTAACGAAGAGCGTGGAAGTTGGAGTACGCACAGATTCCTGCATCTGGATTTTTCTGTGCGTAAGCACATTTCGGCTTTTGTGCTTACGCCATGTTATAGTGCGAGT
This sequence comes from Polypterus senegalus, assembly GCF_016835505.1. Classification (NCBI taxonomy): domain Eukaryota; kingdom Metazoa; phylum Chordata; class Cladistia; order Polypteriformes; family Polypteridae; genus Polypterus; species Polypterus senegalus. The sequence goes on along the minus strand of NC_053155.1, from coordinate 90,432,741 downwards.
TCTACGCACGGCGTTATACATGAGGCCCCTGGTCTTTACCAGACATAGCATTTGGAGTTCAATTTTTGACTGATAGAGAATCTTTCTCCTCATGCTTTCGGAATCTTTTAAACTTTTATATGCCTGTCCAACAAGTTCTCTTAACTCAGCAGAGCTCTTTTACACTGACCACTGGATTCTAAGTCATCACCCTGTCTGAGGCCCTCTTTGGTCAGTTACTCAGTTAGGCCAGATGGTCAACTCTAGGAAGAGTCATGGCGGTTCCGAGCCACTTCCATTGCAAAATTATTAAAGCCACTGCGCTCCTGGGTGCAGTCAAAGATTCAGAAAAGACGCCCTTGACCTGATCTATGCCTCATCACAGTTTGATCACAGATGTCAACAAAGAGTTCCTTGGACTTCATGGCTTGGTTTTTGTTCTAACATGCAGTTTGAACTGTAGGACCTTATATACGCAGGTATGTGCCTTCCTAAACTATATCCAATCTCTCATTCACATAGAATATGAAATTATATCCATCCATCCATATATTATTTGCAGAAGCCCCTTTGGCAGCAATTACAGCTGTAGGTTTTCTTGGGTAAATCAGTTTAGCTTGCCAAAGATGGACTCCGGTCAAGTTCTAGACATATCTTGAGGATATTAAAGCAAAAGGTTCCTCCGTAATCAAAATTTGGAGTACTACAGCAAAAGGTCTGAATACTTATGTAAATGACATTTCAGTTTTTGAATTGAATTAAATTTCCAAACCTTTCTGGAAACATGTTTTCACTTTGTCATTATGGGTTGTTAAGTGTAGAGTGATGGGCAAAAATGACAGTTTTATCCATTTAAAATTAAATCTTCCACACAATAAAGTGTGCAGAAAGTGAAAGGGTATGAATACTTTCTGATTCTACTGTATATGAACCAGAATGATGGCTGAAGATGCCCTGTACATTTCAGAAATATTTCTTATGCATAACCCAATTGGAACAGATGACAACCAGACAAACACCTTCTCCCCACTTGATACACTCCGGTAAAAGAACAGGACAGTAACCTGGATTACTTCACCTATTTAGGGATTTTAGGCAAAAGCAGATTGGAGCTTTATCATTGTATCTGAACGTCAGAGATGTAGATTCTAGTACACACAGTGCTGACTGGTGGCCACCTGACTTCTTTTATCATAAAGCCTTATCCCTTGAGCTTGGGTATAATTGCTAGGCAACTGCTGAGCCCAAAGTTCAGGTAAATAGATATAGGAACCTAAAGGTATATAATTTGTGAAAGAAATTTGCCTACATTTTTACACAATATTGTTTCTTTAATCAGCAACGTATTTTTAAAAACTATTACATGTGCTTAGAAATTTCCTATATTGAAATGTAAAATAAGTATACATATGTTAAGTTCAACAAATATTAAATTCTACTTACCTGCAGCTTAATAAGAGAGAAACCTTGCACAAATTCTCAGATAATAATAAAAACAATGACTGTTCACAGTCTCCAGGTAATATTTGCTATGTGTTTGATTTCATATACATTTCATATATACAGCATTTTAATATACATTCCAGTGGTTAATGCATATTTTTCAATTTACCCAAACAAAATGAAAACAAATGTATATATTTGCTTAGCTAACAACATTCCACCCAGGAAGTTTCAGAATTTCATCAGTGCAAGAGTTACAAAACAGATTTATTGGTTTATAATGAAGATGCGTTTTTCTGTATAGTATCCGTCATATTGTAAAATGAAGAAAGGCATTTCATTTGACATTGTCTAGGATTATTATCTTGACTGAGAAAACTTGCAAAGACTGCTGAAATAGACTGTTGTTCTGTTGTCGTTTTTTTTTTTACGCTAAAAGAAATTTAACGTTCTACAATGAAGCAGCTTCTTTGTAAAGGTTAGATAATCAACATACCGTATTGTTCCTAAATATAGCACCTTTAATTGTGAAAACTGTCACAGACAACTTCTTGAAAGGATCAACTCTATTTGATATGCAAAATATAAAGATGAGTTCATGGAAAAACAATTCAGAAAGTGTAATGTAGAGAGTATAAATGTTTTCTAGTAAGTTAGCAACTGAACCTAATCTGAGTATAGTCGACCTTAACAAAAGGTAGTGTGGCCGGGACGCCCAGGAGGACCAGAGGAGGGCTTGTGCCTCCTCCGGGCTGCGAGGGGGCGTCCATCCTGGTTATGTTGGGGGGCTCGGGTAAAGGGCTTGGAATCCCAGCCCTGTAGGGACCCGTGGCCAACGCCAGGCGGCGCCCCGATGCCGGTATATCCCGTGTGATCCCCGGCCGGGACGCCCAGGTGGACCGGAGGAGGGCTTGTGCCTCCTCCAGACCGAGAGGGGGCGTCAGTCCTGGTTATACTGGAGGCCTCGGGTAGAGGGCTTGGAAGCCCAACCCTGTAGGGACCCGTGGCCACCTCCAGGCGGCGCCCCAGTGCCTGATTATCCCGGGAGCCCGGCACTTCCGCCACACCAGGAAGTGCAGGGGGGAAGACTTTGGAGGACACCCGGAGAGCTGCCGGGAGGACAGCCGGCACTTCCGCCACGCTGGGGCGTGGCCAAGGGAAGAATGCCGGGAACACCTGGTGCTCGTCCAGGAATCAGATATAAGGGGCCGCCTCCCTTCAGTGAGCAGCGGAAGTCGGGTGGAAGAGGACGGAGCTGGAGTGAGGACAGTAGGCGGCCAGGAGAAAGAGAGTCACAGGACTGTGTGGCCTGGACATTGGGGGAATCGGTGCTGGAGGCACTGGGGTTTGTGAGTGCACTGAACTGTAAATATTGTGTACAATAAACGTGTGTTGGGTGGAACTATGTTGTCCGTCTGAGTGTGTCCAGGCCAGCGTTCACAGTAGATAAACTAGGAAAACCAAGGAAATGCAGTATTTGGAGGTAACAGCTCATTTAATTATTATTGAGATTATATCCAAATATTTTCCTAAGTTGTTTATGTTTGGGGTCAAGGTCAATTAGACTTAAAGAAAGTGTGTTAAGAGAATGTTGAATGTATATTTACTCAATAACATAGTAGAAATTAAGGTTACAAGATCAAAACTTTAGACAGATATAATTTGCTTTTAATTAAATAAAAGAAAAATGGGCACTGAATTGGATTGTTATTGTGCCTTAGGTTGCTATACATTTTAGGAATGAATAAAGATACAAAACAGTGCAATCATATTTTGCTGTCCACATTGCACAATTCTGACACTGTTTTTATTATTAAAAGTAATTGTGTTTGAAGAAGGATTCAATTGCCTATCATGTTCTGACATCAGCTTAGGGAAAAAACTAAAATTCAAAGATGAATAATAGATAAAATGTTGTAGAAGTAATGTTAATATGATTGATTTATTTGAGGCACTAACTTATAAAGCGCCTGGGAAGAAAGTATATAATATGATGGAAATCCTAGATAAAAATACAGGGTATATAGTTATGTTTTCAGTCTAATGCAATAACAGCTGTGTTCACTCAATGCATCATGTTATTGCAAGGTCCTTAGTATCACGCTTCTTCAGACTTTATCATGGATTTACAGTCTTGCTTCACAGGAACAGACCATGCACTCCAGTTTTATTGTGATTAACTTTTATGCATTTGATTCCATGACCACTCTTCACATTTTTTTAGATATCAGCTCCATTCCTCCAATATTATGTATTTGAATTTACTTAAAGCAATTGACATGGAACCAAAGTGGTAAAACTGAATAAGATGGCTTCACGGTTGAGTTGCCGATATGCAGTAAATAGTCAGTGACAGCAGAGATGGGTTTCTTAATCTTGAGGTGTTTATAATAGCATATCTCAAGAGTCATAATTAGGTGATCCACTTTTCAGCATCAGTAAAAGAAGATTTTGGAAGCATGACACAAATGCAGTACAGCAGTAGAACAAAATGGAAAATGTGGAAGCTGAAGGAGGCAGCCATTTACCAGTGGTTTTAATTTTCGGAATCAATAAAGACATTAACGTAGGAGTTAGGAACCAAAAGCTCTCCTGTGACTTAAACCAGAGATTAGAGTAGCTCCACTGGAGACGGACCTTAATATTGCTTTATATTTACCCTCATGTTGACCTAACCAGAAGCAAGAAGTAAAACAAAAACAGATGACATTAACAAGTAGACAGAGTTCACAGGCAGTCAGAACTTGCAAAAAAGGTCAGTTTTTGTTGAATCAACGAGAGCTTTGCAGAAATTGTGGTGATAAAGACAGGTTAGCATTTCAAAAGAATTTCTAGTTCAACAATGAAGCAATGCACACACTCCCTGCTTAAATATCACAACATCATTTAGGAAATGCTCTTCAAGATTCAGCACATTTTCCTAGCCTGGATTACTGCCTGGCCTATGCTTACCTTGGCAAGGCAATTCTAAGAAACTAAAAATGGAGATGTTATAAAATAAAATCAAAAATTAAATGAAACTAAAAATAATTTGTCAAAACCTCCAAAGACAGTCCTATTATATTTCAGCCAAAACCAGATGGTTCCAGAGATTTTTTTTTCATGACATTGAAAATCTCAACCAAATATTATATTTTGTTGTGTGCTCAATAACACAGAGTGAACTAAGTGCCTTGGTAATGCCCATTGCCTAATGACAAATTATTATTAGGAAAATACTGACTTTAGCATCTGGGCTGTAAATTACTGTAAATTTGAATTCTTAATCACATTCTCCTGACTGGATTGCATGGTGCACTTTCCAACATCCAGGTTTGATTTATTTAAAAAAATTGTTATTATAGTTGCATTTTCTATTTTAAAATGAAGCTGGATTTTCACAGTTATGAAAAAGGAGGATTTTCAAAACAAGAGCTGCAAGCATTGTCACAGAATAAGCTTCAGAGTCAAACCACACTCTTAAAAATACTGGTTCTTTAATGACATTTTACTGGGTCATGTGGTACCTTGTATAACCATTGCATATGAAACTGGTTCTTTGGGCTTTGAAAAGGTTCCTAATATGTGGACAAAGTGAACACCTTTAATACAGTGTGTAGCAGGCTACCAAGCAGGATACTAACAGATCACTAAAACTCACATTTAGCCTGTGTTATAGTATGCAGAATTCATCAGTTTAAAAGTAGGAACCCAGAGGTATTTCACAAAAATCTTATAATCAATTCATAGCTACTTATTGAACCTGTTACAGGTCTAAATTAATAAAGGTTCTTTCAGAAACGTTCATGTGGATAGTTCTTTTGGGAATCAAAAATAGTTCCTCTATGGCATTGCCCTGAGGACATACTATGGCACCCTTATTTTTAAGAGTGCAGGTATACCTCATTGCAAGCCTGCATAGCCAACCTCCAGCTCCACCTCAACATCCAGGCACAGCTCAAGCATCTGCCGGCTGCAGCAAGGCTGGATGTCAGCGGCATGCAATTACAATCTCAGTCTTTCTTATAGTTAAGTTCAGTCAGCTTGTCACTTATGTTGTTCAAGTGTCTTCTTACATTACCAAGAGCATCACAACTCCAAAGTAAAAACAAAAAATGTGGAAACATTGAAAGGGCACTTCTGTAAATGTGAAACTTTTGAGATAAATGTAAACCGTCTTATTAAGTAGTTTTTAATAAAGAGAAAATATTATTAAATGAATTATGTTAAATTTGAAGTATTGTGAGCTATTTTTTTGGGCCAATGGTAATCGTAATTACTGTATCTGATTGTATTATGCACATTGGTCTAATGGAGGTGTTTTCAGGAATGGACTCACTTTATAAAGCAAGGGAATCATGTCATATTTTAACCACTGAAATTCCTAACATCTTTTTTAGTAATACAATGTAAGCTTATAAAGTATAGGGTGGTCCAGATTTAATTATGCAATTTTCATTATGCTATAACTTATTAAGTTTACTAGCAGAATACCCGCGCTTCGCAGCGGAGAAGTAGTGTGTTAAAGAAGGTACGAAAAAGAAAAGGAAAAATTTTAAAAATAACGTAACATGGTTGTTAATGTAATTGTTTTGTCATTGATATGAGTGTTGTTCTCATATCTATATATATATATATATATATATATATATATATCTATCTATATATATATATATATATATATATATAATGTTGTTCTCATATCTATATATATATATATCTCTATCTATCTATATATATATATATATACCCGCGCTTGGCAGTGGAGAAGTAGTGTGTTAAAGAAGGAAAGAGAAAGAAAAGGAAACATTTTGAAAATAACGTAACATGATTGTCAATGTAATTGTTTTGTCACTGTTATGAGTGTCGCTGTGATATATATATATATATATAGCAAAATACCAGCTTAGCTGCGATGTCATGTGTTAAAGAAGTTATGAAAAGAAAAGGAAACATTTTAAAAATAATGTAACATGATTGTCAAAGTAATTGTTTTGTGTATTTGGTGGCAGCATCACAAAGTTGTTTTCGTAGCTGCATCAGAAAATGTACCACGACGTCTGACACGCCTCCTTTTTACTGTTTTCTCACAGCTTGGATTGCTGCTGTCATATATACACACACACACACACACACACACACATACATACATACATACATACATACATATATATATATATATATACATATATACATATATATACACATACATATCTTCATATCTACATATCTATATACATATCTCCATATATATATATATATATATATATATACATACCTATCTACATCATATATACACACACATACATACATACACACACACAAATTATATATATGTGTGTATGTATGTATGTATGTATGTATGTGTGTGTATATATATATATACACATACATATACTTGTGTGTATGTTTGTATGTGTCTATATGTGTGTGTATAGGTTTGGTCACTGAGTGCAAGGGAAAAATAATAAATTATAGTCTATAAGTTATTAAACAGTAAAACATTAACGTTTTAAGAAGTACAGGTACATTGAAATTACATTTTCTATGTGAGCGTTCAAATTTGTGCCTCTGGTAATGTGCCTTACCGGCATTTAAAGAAAATTAGTTTTGTGTCCTCTGCAGTGTTAAGAGAGAAGGCTTTGGTTTGGGATAAAAGGAAAAAGGTGTAAAGAAAGGAAAGTTGCCTTTTTATTTTATATAGTATAGAGATGTGTTAAGCTGGCGTTATGATCGCCTTTTGGGGACAGTCGGTGGGTCTTGTGTAGACTGGTGAGATGTCCCGCCATTAATCGGCTGTGATGGCACTGTCAGTCCTCCACTCGTGTGCGTGTCTTCATAATCCGAGCTGAGGACCTGATAATCGTATCACGTGCAAAGAAAGTGTGAATCGCCTTAATATTATTTTGCCGTGGTGTAGAAAAGGGGTCCGTGTTTGCACTTGTCTGGGCTATAGCGCAGGGGGAGGAAGAAAAAAATTAAAAGTGCTCACTTTGACTTAAGGCAGAAGCGCAGTCAGCGTCTCAAAGGCCGGCACAGCTATGCAAGCGCTGGCTGCTCGAATTTTGCTGGGCAGGAGACCCCAGTTTTGCAGACACGTTCATGATATCAAAAGTCTCAGCGCTCTTTGGAGGTCATTCATATATTATATATATAGCAAAATACCCGCTACGCAGCGAGAAGTAGTGTGTTAAAGAAGTAATGAAAAGAAAAGGAAACATTTTAATAATAGCGTAACATGATTGACATTGTCATGAGTGTCGCTGTCATATATATGCCTGCCTAAATAAGTCACCCTCGCTTTGCTTTTACTTTTTTACCGTTCATTTAATCATGGCTAGTGGCAGAAAAGTTATAAAATGGAAGGAGGATGGCTTTACCAAAACAATTATTGATGGCGAATCGATTATTCATAAAGCTTGAATTGGTGATCTGTTTTTCTGTGTTAACCTCATATTTTTTTATACTTCTTCTCAAACTAAGGTGGTGCGAGGGTAAAATGAATCGGGATGCGCTGATCAATGTAATCGGTGTACCAGGAAATCATGCATTGACAAAAGCTCCACTTTGCTTGTAATGCAAAGTGTGATTAAATGCATTATTTTTTAACGTGTTATGGAGCACATGCATCAAAGCTTCTCAGCTGTGCTTGTGCTAAGAAAAGGAAAGATTTTAAAAATAACGTAACACGATTGTCAATGTGACCTTTTGTAAGTAGTGCCTGGAGGATTCAGTGTGGAGAAACTCTAGAGACAGCGTGTATATTAACTTGTGGATTTTTCTGTGAGTATTTGGTGGCAGTGTGACGAAGTTGCTTCGAAAGACGGCGTTAGCCATGGAGCTCAGCTCAGAGCGAAATGAGATGAATGGGAGGGGAGCTGATGACGTGACTCCCCACCGCCTTAACTGTCAATCCCCCACAAACACAGAATTCGGAATCTCGGAATTTGCATAAGCACACCCCTTCACCTACAATTTTAACTTAGTTACAAAGTGATCAAAACTCTCGTTTATATCCTGCGTCCTCTCATTAAACTTGTATCCCGCATTACCTGTGGGCATGTGAAACGCCAGCGGTAGCCTGTCTATGAACTTAATTTAAAGTTTAGGTTTACACCTTGCTTTCTTTCGAGGTAGCAGCACTCATGAATATGGTAGTATATGTCACTCGCTCGCTTCTTATTGTTTCGCTGCCTTCTCAATTATATAATGCATGTTTTCTTAAGCGCTTTTTGGAGGTCTTCCTGGTTTTCTACACACTGCGTTGACAGTCAGTTCACGTGATTACGTGGGAGGCGTGATGATGTCACACGAAACTCCGCCCCCCACGTCTTTCCAGCTCAACTCCATTACAGTTAATGGAGAAAAATACCTTCCAGTTATGACCATTAGGCGTAGAATTTCGAAATGAAACCTGCCCAACTTTTGTAAGTAAGCTGTAAGGAATGAGCCTGCCAAATTTCAGCCTTCTACCTACACGGGAAGTTGGAGAATTAGTGATGAGTCAGTGAGTGAGTGAGTGAGTGAGTGAGTGAGGGCTTTGCCTTTTATTAGTATAGACTAGCAGAATACCCGCGCTTCGCAGCGGAGAAGTAGTGTGTTAAAGAAGTTATGAAAAGAAAAGCAAACATTTTAAAAATAACGTAAGATGATTGTTAATGTAATTGTTTTGTCATTGATATGAGTGTTGCTGGCATATATATATATATATATATATACACACACAGACACATATATAAACATATATATACATATAAACATATATATATATAATATATATATACACATCTATACACATATATATATATACAGTTATATATATATACACACATACATATATATACACATACTGTATATATACACACACATATATACATACTGTATATACAACATATACATATCTACATATATACTGTATATACACATATATATACAAATCTACATATATATATCTACATATATATATATATTAGGGGTGGGACTTGATTAAAAAATTAATCCAATTAATTAGAGGCTGTGTAAGAATTAATCTTGATTAATCGTATGTAATCGCACGTAAATTTGCCCCAAATGCAAATGTTTTTTTTTTTTATTTAAAACGGTTTTAGTGGGCGACAGAATCAAATAATAGACATGGACATGAATATTGTAAACTGAAGCTGTTTTAATTTCTGAAAAAAAAAAGCCTTTAAACTGCATTTGAATTCAAAACAGAAACAAAAATATCATCCCTGGTTAAAATTGGGCAGACTTAAAAATAAAGTGGTAGTTTAAGTACTTTAAGTACATTTTCAGAATAGTATTGTCTTTAAATAATAATAACCAAAATTTCACCATAAAGTGCAGTTTTCTTCTTAAAAAATAAGTCAGAAACATAAAAGGTAATTTGACCAGCTTACTCTTTAAACTCTGAGTAACTTTAGCCAAAATTATTTTGTACATTAGGCTAAAACAGTGTGATCATTGAACATTTTGTAATTAGATGTATTTAGAATTACTAACGGTCACGGAAGTCCAATGATCCCCAGTAAGAGCCACAAAGTCCGCTTTCTGTAATGCATCTAATTTTGCTTGCTTTTCAGTGTGCACAAAACCATGCTTTTATCAAGGCTTTGCTTGGGTAGTCGAAATGATCAGTCGTAGGAACGCGCTTTATTCCGACTCTAACATTTTTGTAGCTGTGATGTGTGCATCAGTGTAATGGATGTACCAGGAAATCATGCATTGACAAAAGTTCCCGTTTGCTTGGAATTGAAAGTGTGATTAAATGCGTTATTTTTAACGTTATGGAGTACATGCATCGAAGCTTCTCAGCTGTGCTTGTGCTAAGAAAGGGAAAATTTTAAAAATAGCGTAACATGATTCTGCGTTAACCTAATATTTTTCATACGTCCCAAACCAAGGAGATCGAAGGTAAAATGAATCGGTAGCGCATACATAGTCAGTACATCCCCTCTCGGGAATCGAACCTCGGCGTTAGAGGCGAAGACTCTACAATTGAGCCACAGCATGTGGCTTGTCTATGCTAAAGTATGTATTGTAGATCAGGGTATATATATACATTTATATATATACCCGTGTATCGCAGTGGAGAAGTAGAAGTTATGAAAAAGAAAAGGGAACATTTTAAAAATAACGTAACATGATTGTCAATATACAGTAATTGTTTTGTGAGTGTTATTGAATGTTGCTGTCATCAAGGATTTGATTATCATTATTTCTTTCAATCAGGCTCGTATTTGTAGGATGTGTTCAAGTTACATTCCGTGTTTGTCAATCGTTGTAAAGATAAGAGGTTTCATTCATCGATTAGTTCCTTACTGCATCAATAAACAGCTCGTCTTCCTTTTATCTGTGATGTGACAAACTGCATGCACGGGTTTTTTTTACACTGTCTTCCTTTAGCAGGACATTCACTTTTTCCACCGTGTGCTTTGTTTCCGCAGTAGCTGCACTTATGAATATGATTCTATGTATAAGGCGCTTCATATTTTTTGCTGCCTTCTCAATTGTGTAATTCGGTTTTGTTCAGCACTCTTTGGAACTGTTGCTTTTGTCTGTGCACTGCGTCAGTTCACGTGAGCCGCTTGGTGTTCTTGCATGAAGGTTCCCAGCTGTACTGGTGCCATCTCGTGTAATGTCAGCTAAGACCCGGCACTTAAAACTTTCTCTCGCAGTTTCAATGAGTTTGTGCCAAACACCACCCTGACCATCTCATCTTCCTCTGCATAAGCACAGTCCTTCACACGTGAATATTTACCGGCAGTGTTTGTATTGGATTGCCGCTGATGGACGGCCTTATATGGGCAGGCACTAAATTACAAACGCTAGTGGTAGCCTATGAACTTAATTTAATATAAACTTACGGTTCACGCCGTGCTTTGTTTCCGCAGTAGCTGTACTTATGAATATGCTTGTATGCATCATTTGCTTCATAATGTTTTTCTGCCTTCTCAATTGTGAAATGGCGTTTTGTGCTGATCGCTGTTTGGAGTTCTTCCTTGTGCTCTACGTACTTACGTAGGAGGCGTGATGATGTCACACGAAACTCCGCCCCCCGCGGCCATCTCCAACTCAAGACTCCATTACATTATATGGGGAAAAATAGCTTCCAGTTATGACCCTTATGCGTAGAATTTCGAAATGAAACCTGCCCAACTTTTGTAAGTAAGCTGTAAGGAATAAGCCTGCCAAATTTCAGCCTTCTACCTACACGGGAAGTTGGAGAATTAGTGATGAGTCAGTGAGTGAGTCAGTGAGTGAGTGAGTGAGGGCTTTGCCTTTTATTAGTATAGATTATATAGAGAATTCACAAAAAATTATTTTTGTTGCTGATAGATGGCAGCACCTGCCCTGCATTTCAAAATGGCGGGGAGATGGTTGTCAGTCTAACAGCAGGTGCGATGTGTTCGCCTTTTCATAATTGCATAATTAGATCTGGCCCACCCTGTATACTATGACATCTTAAAAAATGAAACAACAGAAAGACAGTCTCCATTCTTGGATTCCATTAAGTGATCATTGCCTTTCATTTTACTTTTCACCTCCGTATTTTTATGTTTCTTTTAAATAACGTAGTAATATACAGATCAATGTTTTTCCGTTTCATCGGCATTAAAATGTGATAGAGAATATACAGAGTTAACCAGAGAGTGCAGTACACCATTGTAGTCTTATTTTGCTTTTATATATATATTTTTTGCTTATGACCGTAAGTATTGGGTTTATTCGGTTTCAGAAATACCACTTACATAAATAAGTTTTTTTGCTGCCACTGGATTTTTTGCATACTTCTTCCTGCCTATCATATTATTTAGTTGCATCTAGACTTTCTGTGCTTTGGAGCCACTGTGGAATGAAATGTTGAATATGTGGTTGTTCTAGGGCTATTTTTATTGTGGGCTTTTTTTTTTTTTTAAATAAAATCACAGTATGATCTCTTCGTTTTGAAACTGCATTATTGGATATCATTGCAAGTCATGGATGCATACTTTGCTAAATTCAGAGTTCTTAGGAATAACCCAGACATCCTTAGATATAAAAATATCACTTTGTGCTTGGTTTACCAAGTGAATATTTCTTGTTTTATTCATTTCATGTAGTAACTGATGAAATATAACTATAACTTCAAAACAGAATTGTATTTAACTTTAATTGATAATACATAATTTAAAGTAGCTACAAAATGCTAAATTAAAACTCAATAAATTCAAAGTATTATCTAACAAAAATCTGAAGAAACATGCCAGCATTAAGTCATTAGCATATCTTTCAGCAACTATCTGGATTGCTGACAGTGACATGTCCACTATGATTTCTACTTTCAAATGGCCCATGATGTATTTGTATCTAACATTTTTATTACCAGCATGTAATATTTTATGTCTGCTTACAATAAATTGAATCTGCCACAAATCTACCGAATATAATGATTCAGCTCATTGTAGATTATTTACCATTTCACCTCATTAGAGTATACAAATGTAACCCTCTTATTGACTATGTTGTTGTCTAGATTGTTTATATACAGTGTATTAAAAAGAGCAGTGGCCCCAGCACTATCTCTTCTAGGAACCACTTTTAACATTACCTAACTCTGAAAAGGTTCCTCTCACCATAACCCATTGTTTTCTAAATTTACAGCCAATTTTACACCCATTTACACACTGCGCCTTGAATTCCTGCTTCTTTTAGTTCAAAGTCTAAGCTCTTATGTGGCTTCTTATCAAAATCTTTCTAAAAATGCAGATAAATATTAGGATATGCACCTCTCTGGTTAGACGCTTTTGTTGCTTCCTCACAGAATTATAGCACAGTCTGTTCCGTTTGAACCCATGCTGACTATTTATCAGAACACATGTTCTTGAGTTATAATGCTGGATCTTTTTCTTAAAAATTGTCCCCATCAATTTACCAGTATTGCTTATTAAATTTACTTGCCTATAGTGACTTGAATTAGTCTAAACACCTTTTTTTGAATCACATGATAATATTTGCTAGCTTCCGATGGAATTTGTGTTCAGTGATTTTTGCAAAATATGTGTCAATGGTTTATATACACACTCGCTAACCTCCTTAAATACTCTAGGATAAATGTCATCTGGACTTGGCAATTTGATAGATTTCAGACTATTTAGTTTATGCAGGCCTCTACAATTTCTAAGTACCTCTTTGATTATTCCTGTGACTCTTAGTATGTTATCACCTTCTTCGTAAATATAAAGGCCATTCACTCTTTCACTGTCTGTATATTCTAGCTCACCTTTACTGTCCCTGATACACTTCACCTCGTTCTTGACTCTTCTTTTACTAGTAAAAGAAGGGTCAAGGAGGATTGTCTATGTCCCAATCACTTTTTTATGACATTTACATGTTTCAAAACGTCTGCATGCTTTTTATTTTCTTTGGGTACTCCATTTCTTTTCCATATCTTAAATACTGTATATGATTAATAACCCTAAGTTGGACCTTTTTAAGTAAGTACAATGGTCTGAGATCTGATCCTTGTGTCCTATGTTCTGGCCCTGAGCAAAAATGCTTATGAATTTTTTTATACTATACTAGCCACCCCCCATGGCTCCACCCACATAGTGGTGAAACAGGATGGCTCCCTACTCCTGATGTCATGCTTCCCCCTCCCCTTGGCCCACAGCATTTGTCTTGGATTAGCATGCATATATTGGTCTTGCAAGCATACTATGATTCTTAATGCAAAGACAGAAGTTGCAAAATCAACTGGAATGTTCAGGCAAATTCTATATAAAAACACGTTCTAAATCTGTTACGTAGTTCTCTCATAAACAATGGACAGAAATACAGACAGACAGACATTGGATTTTATATATATATATATATATATAGAGAGAGAAGTATCAAGCAGTCTTATTGGTGTCTTCCATTTTTATGTACAGACTAATGATGGAAATCTTTGTCCTTGTACTGGTTTTCAGGAATTAGATGTAATGATACCATAAAGGACAAAAAAAAAAAAAAACAAAACTTTAATTTCCTCACTCCTTATTTACATTAACACATCTACTGTATTAATCAGTTGATCACTTAGATGTCTGTATCATTTAACACAGTTAAACAAAGAAGATGAATAGAAGATGGCATTTAAAAGAGCTACTGAACATTAGGGATACTTAGTCATTCCCTTTTGGTTGACAGATGCGCCAGCAATCATTTGTGCTCACTCGTATTAGAAATACATTTTACTTTAACTGGATAATATTTTGATTTATTCTCCTGATTTTACTAATCCTATCTTTATGTTCAAGAAATATTGAAGAGTTAAAACTTAATTATCAGGACAAGAACTTTAAGAAATGTGCATTATACAAATATTAGTGCTATTTCTATAGTATGACATTTCTTAAATGAAATTAAAAACCAGATCAGAATCAATTACAGTATTAACTGAATGGTTCCTTCCTCGGTTAAACAAGTATAATAATCTGTTGGTATTACTAATTATTAGTTTAGCTTATAATCTTTGCAAGATTTCAGTTGTTGTTGCCCCAGTCATTTCCCTCACTAAAACGTTAAAAAAAAAACTTCAAATCAAATTACAGATAGACATTGATGTTGGGGGTGGTTTATTATCCCATAATGCTGGCAAATTACATATCTTTAAGTTCTTCAGTAGCAAAAAGATATAACATGAGAGACCAATTTGTTTTTTGTAATTAAGATAGCATTTAAAAATGGCAACACAAGGAGGGAGGTGCAAAAAATCGATGTCATGTTCATGCATCATTGATCAAGTCCATCAGTCTTTTTAAACATAATAAAGATACTAAAATCAAAACAGCATACTATAGACAGGCTTATTTACTTTGTGCTTTGTATTTCTGGATTTTCCTAGTCACGAGAATGATAAAAAATACAGATTTATGTCCATTCAGACTGAACAGTTCCACTTATCAAAAATGTTTTATACCTTTAAGATCTTAACTAAGGATTGATTTGTGAAGTTAACAAGGCTTGTCAATTTCTGTCAGCTCTTCAAACACTTTAGTTTAAGATATGGATTTTAGTGGCTAGACATCCCCATATTTCTACTACCAGTTGCATTCAGTGCCTTCTGCTTTTTGCTTTTTCATTCCATTGGTGGATATTTCCATAGTCGTTGACAAATACCTTTGCTTCTTTGGTCGTTTGGTAATTCATGTTCCTTAAACTACTTTATTCCTTTGTTAGGCTATAGTATACATAGATTAACTTCACACATATACAGTATACCATTATTTTTATATATAACTAGCTATATTTTCTCATAAACTACTGTATTATTTTTAATAAAACATTTTTCAAAAGTTTATTTTTTTAATATATAGATATATAGATATCATTTGTATGTAGGTTCTCACATTTAATTATTATTATAAGCACTATATCCTACTCATTTTCCTGTTTATTAATCTCTCCATGTCCTGACCAAATAGGAAGGATTAATTAAAATTGAAATAGATATGGTGTCATTATTCAGATCTTATACTCTGAACAGACAAAACACATGCTTTAATTATTCAAAACAATTGTCACTGGAATTTCTCCTTTTCAGTGTGCTGTTATGTATAACCTGAGTTTTAGTCAATTAATCTGTTCTTAGTAGTAATGATTTTGTAAAAGATCTGAAATCCATTTGGGCCACAATAAAAAATAATTTAAGAAAAGTGTGTCTCTATTAAGTAGGTCATAAAATATAGTCATTAAAAACTTTTGTTTAGAGTTGGCGGACTCTAAGCTAAACGTTTGGAACTATAGTTCCCATCACGAAAGTTCGCTCCAAGTTTAGTGTTACTTGTGATCTTACCACAGTAGCACTCTATCAAGACCAATCTACTTAGTATGGTACTAGCGCGGGATGATATTTCCATTATAACTGTTGTTATACAATTAACAACTGAAGAAGATCAGGAGTAAGTTTAATTAATCCATGGCTAGTCCTGTTGTATCCTGGTGTTTATCATCTGTGCAGTCAGACAAATGCCTGATCACTCATTAACAGCGATATATTGAGATTAATATGGCTGATTAATTTCTGCCCAACTCATGACAGACACTACAATGATTACAATTTATGTATTTCATACCATATACATGTGTTTTCACATCTTTTGACAGGATGTGTGTGTGACAAATGTGTTATAATAATATTGACCACTGAAATAAATCAGTTAGACCTTCTCATCAGGGAGTTTAAGTCAGTATGCAACTTTTTTCCCCCTTTAATGAGTAGAAGGTGCACAGTTTAATGGCACTTAGTTTTTAATGCAACAAGTCTCGATCCACATTTAGCAAACATCTAAAGTACACACTACTACAGCAGTAAACCATACTCATAGTTTTTTTTACCATAATAGATACTAAGGCAAGATCATCTTGAGAGGGTCCCGTGCTAGGTCTGCATACTGAAAGTATTCCATATCCAACTGATTGTCTTGTTACCAATAATATGGACTAAGACAAGATCATACAGTGTTGAATGCATACTGCAACTGAGCCATTGAAGACTTTATCATTGATAGGTTAGTTACATTTTGGCTTCTTGAAATTTCTAAATTTGTAACATGATATAAATCAGTGGCTTCCTGTGTCTTTTATGCATGAGTCAATCCTCTCTCCCTATTCTGATAGTCTGTTCTCATGTACTAGTGAGGTTTGTTTTTATTTTTAATTGCAACATTTTCATCCTATACACACTGGTTCAACCTTGTTTTGTTCTAATTATTATTATTTCATACTAATAACAGCGCACTCCACGATAACATACAGTGAATATACTTGACTTGAGCAATCATAGTTTTCATACTCTTTCTCTGTACATTTAGCATTCGTTTGCTCAGAGGTTGACACGCTTGCTGCTTCCTGTGCAGCTCTTCTTTTTTCCACCCTAGCGGCCCACTTCTTCTCTTCTTTTGTCGGCATCTTTTCACAATAAAATCGATTAAGTCAGTGTTTGTGTTGAAATTACTTAGTATGTTTTCATTAATTTTTCACTTAAGCTGGCATTTAAGTCTTCAATCTGCCTCAAGAATGATTTAAGATATGAAAAGGTAGGGGAAGTGACAGCGAAGGTGGTGGGGATAAGAACGGCACCTGTACGCATGCGCCGCACAGCCACCCTGCTGGCCGCTGCCAAGAGTTGATTCTACAGTAAAATAAAAATAGTAATAATTTCGAAACTCTTCGCTTTTAATATAAAGCTGTAGTGCAGAGTTTCAGCGTAGTATATTTGTACCAAATTTCAGGCCACAGGTTATTTGATTTTTGACCTTCACTTTCCTGGGCTGACCATTGACCTTGGAGGTCAATCATCACCCTGAAAGCGTATAATAGACATCACATAGTATATGTGTACCAAATTTCAGGTCAATAGTTCAAATGGTTTCTGAGCTATAGGGGATTTAAAATCCTGGACAGACAAACAGACAGCCACGGTAGTATATTACATAGGAAGATCTGTTTGAATTATTTTTATGTATTATGTTGCTGTTTTTTGTGTTATGTCAACATTTGCCTTTTTTAGTCTTTTATTGGCTTTTTTAGCCAAACTAGCGTTTTGTTTGCATTTTTTTAATACAATCCGTAATCCTTCACTCTTTGTTGTGTTTCTTGTTTATTGGGCTGAAACGTCTAAATTAACACCCTTAGCTGCTGTTGTTGTTAGAATTCTAGTTACCCAGGGGCCAATCTGTTCCCACAGCGTTCTGTTTTGTTTCCCTTTTTTTGAAAGTGTAGTAGTCTTGGTCCATTTTTGTTCTTTGGATTCAGGTTTTTATTATTCCTATTATATTTATATATTTTTTAAATAATTGCTTTTATTGAGGATTTCAAGTTTGGATCTTGTATTGGGATTTTGATTACTAAGAAGTCTTATTTTTTAGTTTGTTAATTAATTAAGTTTTTTTTCCCCCTTTAAGTAACCGTGCTACCCATCTAAGATGGTTTGAAAGTAAACAACCTCAGCATTAATGTTTGCAGTGCAACATTTTTGGAATGTATTTTGTAATGCATATAATTAAAAAATACATTGTATATGTTATTTCAACAGGTAGCACCACTCAAACATTTGTAGTGATAAAATGCCTTACTGCAAATGTTTGTGAGATGTCATCTGTTGGAATGACAAATGCAATGCATATGCCTCTACTATGTGCCATACGGGATTTATAAAAGCAGTGTTTATGTTTGTGATCTGTCATTTGTTGCAATGGCAAATGCAATGCATTTTACAACTTTAAAAGTCTGTGATGTGCATTCTGTTGGAATAACAGAGACATACAGTAGCAACTGGACAGACAAACAGACACACATACACACATACACTTGTCCTTTTAGTAAGGCAGATTTGATATCCTATTATAATGGAATTACTTCACTGTTTTGTTTTTCTTTTCTTCTACATGTTATTGCATTTGGTGCTAAAAGGACGTGGCTCTAAAGTAATGGTACTTCTTGGGTTTAATACTTAACTGGCAGGGCAGAATCACTTTATGGACTGAGAAAGTACAAAAGAACAAACGTATCGGGAGCTTGGCTTGGTGACCAAGTGGTGTCTACATTGCACGCTTATTTTCTTGGTGTCAACATTTCTCTAGCAGCAATGAGCTGATAATATATGCTGGTATTGTGGTTAGGGAATGTTTTAAGTGGCTGAGTTGCTAGCAGCCAAATCACTGGAAGAGCATCAAGTGATATGGGCATGTTGACCAAGGAAGATTTAAAATGCAGCATGTGTACGTAATGGGGTCAGATAAGTTATAATCTCCACCAGGTGTGAAATAAAGGGAGCTTAAACAATTGCAGGAAACAGTCTTCTGGGTCTTCTACTTTGAATAGAGAAACTGCAGGTAGAACTTCATTTGGGTTTTGGTTGAAGTGGAATTCAAATGGTTTCCAGGTCTCTCTGTCAACTTATAAAGTTACTGAATATTGATGTAGTATGTTTAAAAATGTTGTACTGGATGTCATGAAAGATTTTATTATGATTTTTTTCCATTTATTATGGTTTTTAAGAACACTGCTTTAATTATTATTTATTGTTCAGTTATTCTGCGGTGGGTTGGCGCCCTGCCCGGAATTGGTTCCTGCCTTATGCCCTGTGTTGGTTGGGATTGGCTCCAGCAGACCCCCACGACCCAGTGCTCGGATTCAGCGGGTTGGAAAATGGATGGATGGATGTTCAGTTATTATTATTCAATTTACAAGTGTGCTGAATCTGTTTTTATTATTGTTTGTTTATTTTGTTTAGTTGTGCACAATAACATTTTTTTTTTCACGTGCACTTCTTGTGTCTTGAGCCTCTGATTTCTGTTCCACTTGTCCTTCGTTCTATTACTTGATGTCCATGTGTGTTGTGTGGAAGGCACTTGAAAATGGCAAAACTGGTTCTGAGGCCTCCAAAACAGGCAGGTCAGAACTTTCACTGTCTAGTCCAGAAGAGTTTCACCAAAGTGCATCACAAGGATGAGAAAATATTAAAACTTCAACTTGCAGCCAAAAGTAAAAAAGCTCCAGTTTCTCTGGCTTAAATAGCCAAATGGAGGGCTCAGGAGTGGCGTCATTTCAAACTTTTTTTGACTGAATTATGGATTGTTTACTCTTAAGAATGTATTCATTGTGATTGGGATCATTTTTTTATTATTTGTTAAACTTCATTTTTATTTCATGTTGTGTTTATGCGACTTACAAGAGTCATGTGGCTACAATCATCACAATGATCACCTCCCTAGTTGTAACATATAAACAGAGTGAACCTTCTGGGTCACATTATCCCTCAAGTGTAGTTAGTCTTTTTTATGTAAGCAAAGTGTTAGGCTCCTTACTGGTTTCAAACTCATTTGTGAGTTTGATTTTTGGTGGGTTGGTCACTTAATTCTCTTTTTCATATTGAAATATTCTTATCTGAATGTCACCCTTTTCTTTTTTGTTTTTAAAAATGATAAAAAAAATTGTTTACAAAAAAATATATAGAAAAGAAAGCACCTCTATTGGCTTGAGCCAGAGGACACATGACTTTTAAGATAAACAGATTGCACACAGCTAGCAATACAAGACAGAGTTTGAGATATGAAAAAGAAACAGTTTGAAAGATGCAAGGAAACAAAATGATGATGAATGTATATACTCTAGTATAAGTCGGGACTTTTAACCGATCATAAAATCAGATCCCCCTCCTTTTTTTTACATCTTCTTGCTTCCTCCAATCTCGCACCAGTTTCTCAGACACATCGAATTTTGTTGCAGCAGCTCAGTTACCAATTTCTTTCGCAAAAACCAACGACTTTTAATTTAAAACCAGCTTCATTTTTTCTTTTGATCAAGCGCTCCATCGTAGATAAGGAATGCTCTTACGATAAAGGTGTTTGAGGGTGTGAGATACAAAAAACACAAAACAGTGCAAACATCGCTTCGGAATAGTTTGGGTATTACCGTGTGGTCACTTAGACACAATACATTGAAAGAAAGGCAGTGTGCTCCGTGGCTACTTTCTCTGGTGGGCATTAGCATATCATAATTTCTTGGACCAATAGTGTGAGTTTTCCGCATTTGACTTATATGACCAACTTTATAAAATACCGGAAATCATACAGTAAAATTAAGCCCCGACTTATGCGTGGGAGAACTTAAACGCGAGTATATATGGTAATTTAAAAAAAAAAAATAGCTGGAAGAAGAAGAAATGAGTATTCATTTTACACAAACATCTCTTTTGGTCTTAATGATGCAAAGCTTTGGACATTGATTTCAATTGCTCAAGTTGAATATTTCCTTCCATTTTGACTTCTAGCATTTGTTTCCTGGTTTCTCTGCCTAAAAATATCAGTAATGGTTGAAATATTATCTAACTGAAACTGCCTTGTTTACTGACATTATCTGCCCCAAGCTTCATATGTCTTGTGATGAGTGCTAAACTAATGAGCTATGCTGATTCTGTTGAACTCTTACAAAAGTAGCAATCCCGGAGACAAAGGATATAGGAAACCTGACCTGACTTTGCATTTATTGTATTTATTACAGGTTTTTTCAGATTCAAGCTGTGCTTATTTAGGTGATTCAGAAAGAGCCCTCTGAAATGTAGCAATCTGTAAATGACTCTTGGCCCTTTCTATGGTATTCTTACGTTCAGACCTTTCAGGAGTTGTGGCATAGGAGAAGGCTGTGTTCTGCATGTCCTGGCAGGAGCAGGGCTCTTTTAGCAGTTCCTGGCCCTTGCTAAGGTACTTCAAGATTCAGTCCTGGCAGTGAATGGTTGCCAGCTTCAGGCATTGTTAAGGTATTGCAGAGTAAGTGTTAACTCCTTACAGAGATGTTAACCAACCTTTAGTAAGGGCATGAGTGATTAGTAAATGTTAAAGAGGGAAACATTTGAAGATTGTACATATAAACCAGAGCTAATAATTTAGGCATTGCCAGTATTAACTTAACCACCAATAAAAATAAACTTTAGAGGTTAACTGTCTTTTGTGAATGCTTTTCACTAAAAATCAGAACTTAACTTGTAATTCTGATTGTAAAGTTTTCAATATTTTGCCAGTAATGGCAAGGTAACAATTTGAATTATCTGCTATAGGACGTAAATAAAAAGGAATGCCTATAATGAGTGAAAAAAGATGTGCCTTACAAATACTGGCATTCTGGCCAAGGATGGTTACTGCCCTGTGCCAAATACAGTCAGATAGGGCTTTGACTTTCCATGAACATATAATGAAAAAGCAGGGTTGGATGTTAATATTTACTTGTTAAATATATTTGCAACTGACTTTATAAAGGGGAATTATCCATTGCTAACAAGTCCAGAAAGGCAAAGCAATGACCCCGATATGCTATTTGTGGCACTTCCACAAAACAACTTTGCTTTTGATAATAGCTACCCAAATATTGATACTTTATTTATGTTCTAATTATGAAGAGGTATGTTTGATATTAAGACTGAACTGAAAAACTGAAATGTTTTTAGTCTTGATTTATATAGTTTGAAGTTAAGAGCCCTAAAGTGACCAGGGATGCCTCTAGAGCTACTGAAAAAAGTGAACTTTTGGTAATCTAACATCAGTAATTGATGTATTAGGATTCCAGCCAGTAAAGGTGTCTGTGGGTAATGTCACATATCCCATATAGAAACTGAAGAAAGGAAACATTTTATCACTAATACAGTATGTGAGGAGGTACAAGATCAAAGTATCAAAATGGCAAAACAAATCCTCAGATATATTCAAATGCTTAATGCCTTTTGGCACTGTATCTCAAGATAACTCATCTATATTCTTCCGCAAAAAGCATCCTAAAGCTGATTAAATAAATAAATAATCTAAATACAAGCACAACAAAAAAATCATTATGCAAATGACTTTCACATTAGCTGCCACTATTCAATTTGTGCTAACAAGCTACACTGATAAATGAAATGTATTTCTCTGTTTTTGAAAACTTCATCAAGTGAAGCTTAGCTTTCTGGAAAGAAAAATACAGTTGTGGTTTCACATTAATTAAAACAAATATTCTCCTGCAAATAAATCCTCATAACATTGTCTCATATGAGATGCAGTGTGTTGCAACACCTCATTGGCAAAGAAGCAGAATCTTATTATAAGCTGAGAAAGCCATGCACTTTTTTAAAAGGCAGAATTTTATATTAATCGATATTTTATTCCCATGAAACAGGAATTATAACACAAATTCATTTTTAAAAATGTGTTTTATTCTGAAGCAGTTTTCCTTTCATTAAAATTCATTTGGGCCTGTAATGATGATTAGCTTGATCAGTGCAGCTACCAGTCAATGTTTGAATTTCAAAGTGTGTGCTTGTAGTTAGCCATTATGAATGTAGAGAAAAGCCAAGCAAAATGACACCTTCTAACACGGTACAACACCCTAGTACTACAGACATACAAGACACTGAAATGTACCAATACTACATGGAACTGAAGACCCGGTGGAAGAAACTGGCACACATGGACAGCGACATCTTCTTCTTAACAATATGCAAAAAAGAAAATCTTATCCCGAAAGGCATCATGATAAGGAACCCAACCATACACACTCATAATACTCGGTTTGCAGAGCAACTTTGTTTTAGAACATCTGCAAGGATAAGAAACCACTTAATCCAAATTTTCTACAACATCAAGAAGAACATGCAAAGAGAGATCCAAGACCTCATCCTGCTCCTTGGAAATGACAGTCAGGAGATGGTAACGGAGCTCCATCTCTACTACAAAAGACTCCAGAAACTCCTTACTGTCAACAAAAAGAAAAAGCCGAATAGATTACGAGAGAAAGCTGGACACTTAATAGCAAAAAACAAAGAGCAACAGACCTGCATTGTTAATCTCTCCTCATACACACCAAATGAAGCAGAGATTTCAGTACTCACAAAGGGACTCTCATATTGTCCTGCAAAGCCCATTGACAACATCAGACTCTACAGTGATATGGAAGAATTCTTCAGAAAACTCAGACTAAAAGAATTTTTCCACAAGAAAGAAAATTGTAACACACAGGAACCAACAACAAGCAGTTACAACAACCCCACCAGTAAGTCCACATGGACACCTGAAGCTGGCAGAAACCCCACCCTGGATAATTATATAGACTGCTTCCTACAGAGAGTGAAAACAGGGATCTTAAACAGGCAGCAAAATCGGATAGAAAACATTACTAGGGAAGAGCGGAGAGCCATACATTCACTAAGGGAAAATACAGAAATCATTATCAAACCAGCAGACAAAGGGGGTGCCTTAGTCATCATGAACACATCAGATTATATACAGGAGGCACAAAGACAATTGTCCAATACTATGCATTATTACAAACTGCAAGAAGACCCAACAGATCTCTACAAAAAGGAACTAAAAAAGATAGTAAGTAGCTTTCCTCTGGACATCAGGGATCATGTAAACAGTTTAATTCCTGAGAACCCCAAAATGGGTTACTTCTACATGCTTCCTAAAATCCACAAAGAAGGGAACCCAGGAAGGCCTATCATCTCAGGAATTGGCTCCCTTACAGAAAAGGTCTCAGATTGGGTGGAACACATTCTTAAACCCCTCGCCTGCAACACAACCAGCTACATCCAGGACACCACTGACTTCTTAAAAAAACTGTCTGCTTTAGGCCCCTTACCTGAGGGAACCTTACAGGCCACAATGGATGTTGAGGCCCTGTACACAAACATCCCCCATGATGATGGCATATTGGCATGTGAAACGTACCTCAGACAACATGATTTACCCACAAAGTCAGTAATAGAAATGATAAAATTCACTCTGACACATAATCTATTCTCTTTTGGACAAGATTGCTACTTGCAACAAATGGGGACTGCAATGGGCTGTCGGTTTGCACCTCACTATGCAAACCTATTTATGGCAAAATTGGAGGAAGATTTCATGTCAATGTGCATCTTAAAACCAATGTTATATCTCTGTTACATAGATGGCATCTTCATAATCTGGATAGCCAGTGAGAAGGACCTCCTCCATTTTCATAACGAATATACTGTAATTCTTTTAACCCCAACATAAAGCTGAAGCTGAATTACTCAAAAACAGAAGTCAGCTTCCTTGACACCACGTTCAACTGAAAGACAACACCCTTGTAACTTCTGTTTTTCACAAACCAACAGACAGCTGGACCTACCTAAGAAGTGACAGCTTCCACCCCAAACATATAAGGCGCTCCATTATTTTTTAGCCAAGCAATACGGTACAATCGTATTTGCTCAGACCCGACAGACCGGGATCAACAACTGCAGGAGCTCAGACAAGATTTCATTAGACAAGGTTATACCCCCAAAACAACAGACACTCAAATAAGAAGGGCTACTGCCATACCCAGAGAGAACCTTCTAGAATATAAAAACAAAGACAACAAGAACTGTATCCCCCTTGTTGTCACCTACAACCCACATCTTGAAACACTTCGAAAAATTAAAAAAGAACTTCAGCCAATGCTAAACAACGACCAAACACTAAAAAATGTATTTCCTGAACCTCCCCTTCTGGCATACAGACATCCGACACTGTGACAAACCTGCAGCAACTAATTGTCCGAAACTCCCTAAGTGAACCGACAGAAAATGGCACATCTCCTTCCCTACAGAAAAGATGTAAAACGTGTGCCCACATCTACAATACAGGCCGTATAGTTATACCAAACTGCCGACTTGAACATCACATAAAGGGATCATTTTCCTGCAGATCATCTAATGTTGTCTACCTAATTCTCTGCATGAAATGTCCTGACACTGCACTCTATGTGGGAGAAACTGGACAAACACTCCACCAGATAATGAATTTACACAGATTCCACATTAAACATGGCAACACAGATGTTCCTGTAGCGGCCCACTTCAACAGCCATGGACACTGTGAGAGGGACTTTAAAGTCACAATGCTTATGGGCAACTTCAAAACACAGCAAGAGAGAAAAGAATGGGAAGTTAAACTCATGCTAAAATTTAATATACTGTATTACAACATGGGTTGAATAGAGACAAGAGTTTTATAGCCAGGTATGTGGACTGTTTGCATATCTCAGAATGACACAGACAACCTGTCTACAGACCCATATTGTTTTGAAAAACTCATCACAAACTTCAAAGGACTTTGTTGGACGGTTATCTTATCTAAAGATCTTGACCATACATTGTTCCTCTCTCTCCTGTTTAATTAATCTTAGCCTGAATGAACCTATTAAATTTTTACATTTAAAAATTTTCATTTAAAGATTTACCATTGTTGTTTCTTGTCCTAGTGTGTGGATATAAACACAGGAAACTTCAGTTTCTGTATTACATCTTGCCTGAAGGGGCCTGAGTCGCCTAAAAAAGCTTGCATATTGTAATCTTTTTAGTTAGCCAATAAAAGGTGTCATTTTGCTTGGCTTTTCTCTAAAGTGTGTGCTTGAAATTGGAAAGTTTCAAAATGGTGAAGCAGTGTCACTAATGTAGTATATAAATGGTATGAGTCAGAAGTCATAGCCTCCAGCATTCTTGCTGAATCATCAATAAAGGTAACCCAACAGATGTGCCAGTGATCAGAATGTCTTATTTTAGTTTGTGGATTCTTAACAGGCCACAATGTGTTTGAAATTCAAAAGTCATATTGTTCACTTGCCCCAAAGCATAGTATAACCCTGCAAGGAACTCAGACTTTTCTGTTAAAGTAACCTCTACCTTGTTTGTTTATTGCTTGTCTTGACACTTAGACTAATTTAGTTATATCAAATCAGTTTATTGATTTAAATAGATACAGTAAGGAATGATACTCAGCAGTTAAAAGTCCATTGACACTTAGAGTGAATAATATTTAATTCTCAAGTAAAACACAAAGATACAGTGGATTCAGAAAGTATTCAGACCCCTTCCATTTCTGGACACTTTATTGTGTTGTAGATTTAATTTTAAATGGACAAATTGCCATTTTTGCCCATCAATCTACATTCAATAACCCATAATGACAAAATGAAAGTGAGTCTCCAGAAAGGTTTGCAAATGTATTAAATCTCAAAAATGGAAATCTCTCATTTATTCAGTTATTCGGAACCTTTGCTGTGGCACTGCAGATTGCGATCAGATTCATCTTGTTTCCTTTAATTGTCCTGGAGTTGGATCTAGAATTTGATTGGAATCAATCTGTGGCAAACTGAATTAATTGGACATCATTTAGAAAGGCACAAGATTGTCTATATAATGTTCCACAATTCACACTGTATGGCAAGACAAAAACCAAGCCATGAAGTCCATGGAACTCTCTGTGGACCCCTGTGATCAAACAGTGGTGAGGCATAGATCATTGTAAGGGTATAAAACCATTTCTACAGCTTTAAGGGTTCCCAGGAGTACAGTTGCCTCAATAATTGTGAAATGGAAGAAGTTTGGGACCACTAGGAATCTTTCTTTCAACTTATCCCAACAGCAAAAAACAAGCAAACTGTATTTTAAATAATAATTACCACAGTGAATACCTAAAAAGTGTTTTACAAGTATTCCTGATCATGTGTCATTTAACCATACTTATGTTAAAGTAAAAGATACAAAAGAGAAACCTGCCATTGACAGAAAACCTCAAACCATTCTCAAAGCTCTGCCAATAAGCATTTTGCAAAATCAAATCAGTTTTCCAAAAAATAGAGAAATCTTTGAAAACTCAACATAAAAGTCACAAATTAACTTAACATGAATGTCTTTAAGATGCCATAGGAAAACCAAAATGCCTGGTGAAAAACCCACAGAGACATGGGGAGAATGTTAAACCATGCAGCCACAAGCATTTATCTGAAGGCTTGAACAGTCCTTTGAAAGACACACTCATTCACACACCAGCTCTCACTCTTACAGATCAGATTTAGAGAGGAAACATGAAGAACTTACTCCCACGAGAAATTAACTAAACCCAGACAGACAGAGACTGAGCATGGTATTTAAGCAAGGACTCTGTAGTTGTTAAGTAGTACTGTCAATCATCTCACCATCAATTAGGAATTCATAACTAATATTTTGGTACTACATAGACGATAACAGACTGGGACAAAAATTCAGAATATACTTGCAAATGATTTCAGTGTACAGGCAGTCCCTGGGTTACGTACGAGACAGGGACTGTAGGTTTGCACTTAAGTTGAATTTATATGTAAGTCGGAACAGGTACATTATTTTAATAAATGCCATTGTTGACCGACTGTAACCAAGTGCTCTGCCAATGAATAATGGAGTTTCACCTCTCTGACCTTTTTATTATTTTTACTTTATTTTCCATGGTGATGGTTTTTCTCTTCTTTACTATATCACCAGCACTTGCATCAGATTTGGTTTTCAGAGACATTCCTGAAGGGTGAAAACAAAAAGTTAAGATGAGCTCTTCTGCACAGCACTGTCCACGCTATCACAGCAGGAAGGCACCCATCAACATGTCTGATGTACTGACAAGAGACAACTTCCTGCTATGCGTGTAACAGTACAAGCAGGCTTGCTATTGAGAATGACTGAGGGCGGTGAGGAGAGGTTCACCACCCGCCCTCCACATAGTCACCTCCACTACAGTATGTTGCCTGCAGCATCCGCCCACCGAGAACAAACATGGTGTGGCCAAAGGCGGGTAGTGAATCGCCCACCACTGCCCCCATTCAACAGGCAGCCACCCAAGGCACACTACAATGCTGCCCACCGCTGCCCTGTTCACCCTTAATGGCCTTCATTCAGCCACAACCGGGTCACCGCTTGCAGCATTACCAGCCGCCCACTGAGAACGAATGGGGCAGCCATGTGTGGTGGGCAGGCAGTGAAACACCCCCCTCTGCTCCATCCAGCCTGTGTCCAGTCAGGATCAGTAGCTATGGTGGCGTGGTGGGCAGGCAGCAAAATCACCCCCTCCAGCCTCTGTCCAGCCACCGCTTGCAGCATCTCCAGGCTGAAGATGATGGAGCGGCAGTTACTGAAGCACATGCATCGCAGCTGCGGCCCCATTTGTAAATCGTAGGTCAGATGTCCGTAACTTGGGGACTACCTGTACATCATAGCTTTGGGAGCAATTTGTATAACTATTTTAATATTGTACATTCCCTAGACTCCATAGCACTCAGAAGTGTAAAATAAAAAACAGTGTCATTAGTCCAACCAAAACCGGTGCCCACATAATGAGTAAAAATGAAAATACTAAAATAATTATTTATCCATCCATTATCCAACCCGCTATATCCTAACTACAGGGTCTTGGGGGTCTGCTGGAGCCAATCCCAGCCACACAGGGCGCAAGGCAGGAAACAAACTCTGGGCAGGGTGCCAGCCCACCACAGGGCACTAAAATAAGTATGGCTTAGAAAAAAAAAACTTCAGAAGTAAAGTGAAAATATTTAACAAAGTATTAACATACAATTGTTCTAAGCACTCATATTTTATTACAGCAGATTTGGGCTTAAGATAAGAACAAATACTTTAAAGTATGGGAATTTCATCCATCATAGGATAAATCAGTCACACTCATGCTCACTCATATCGACCACGTAACGGCCAACACAAAAACATTTCAACTACGGAAAGAGTCAATTGTACCTGTAAAAAAAAATCCATAGAAACACACATAAACTCAACAATTAAACCCAGATCCCTGATTTGTGAAATGCATCATAATTCCAAATTGTTAATTAAATAATTTCCATTTAAGAATACTTTTAAATCTTGATGTACTTTGTTATGGCCATTTCCACACTTGCCAGATCATTTAACAAGCCCAGGACACTGAGAGCTTTCCTTGTTCCACACAACATTACTCTGCAGTTTATTAACCTCACTGCAGTTTTGGCATAAAAGGAAGTATTTCAAGCATGTCAGAATGCAAAATATAATTGTAGCGCTCATGGTACTTGAGACCCAAGAATAAAAAAAAAAAAAACAAGCAAATTACAGGTTCTTGTTTTTAATTCTTAAAAACAAACAATGGCCAGCCCCATTTATTTTTACAATGTAAGACAGTTATATGAGGTAAACATTCCAAAGCTGTATAATGCTAAAATGTTCACTGCTGCTTACTGGTTGAAAAACAAAAACACCCAAAATATTTTTTTTACAGTAGTTATTAATGTTACATATAAATGGTTAAGGTTTGATGGTCTACATCAGTGATTCCCCAACACTGTGGCTGCAGGTTTTTATTCCAGACAAATTCATAATTAGTGATAATAAATTGTCTCATTTATTTAGATGGTCTTTTTTCCCTTCTCTTATTCTGCCTTTAGAAAAGCACAGCAGTATGATCTTTACATTTATAAGACATTTAGAAATAATTCTACTTTTGCTTTAAATGCTTACCTTTATTTTGTTGTTGTCCTATTATTTTATTTTTTTTGTGCAGTTTGCACCCTTCATTGCAAATAATTATAATTAAAACAAACAGAATGATGGAACACTGAACACTAAATGATGAAAGGCTGCAATAACTTTAGGGTCAGACCCATTAATTTGTATATAATAAATTAAACAATCAGAACACATGGAAAAGCAGAATGAAAATCAGGCAGAAAATTGTTAAAAAGTAAAAAAAATAAATAAACCAAAACTATCCCCTTATAAGTGCTTATTACATTTTAATAAAAATTTTATAAATAATTTTTTGCTATTTCTCCATTAACTCCAAAACACACAAACTGGGAAATAACAGCTCACTTAATTGGGCTAGGAGTCCAATTAAAAACAGTGGGTCCCCAGGACTGTGTTTGGGAAGCACTGGTCTACATCAAGGACCAAAGCATTACCATCATCATCATCACTTTTATTGTGTTTTTTCTAGTTGCGCTAGACTGGTCAGGCCTCTCTATTAGCAGCAGTTTTCTTCAGCCTTTCTCATGGAATATTTAGACACCTAGTCACAAAGGTATGTCATAGATCTGCTCCTCAGCCCACTCCTAATGGATTTTGCCTTGTAACCGGTTCAGATGACTTCTAATTCCAGGAAAGGCCTACTCCTTTAGGAGCAAAGATGGGCAGAGGATCACCAGTTTGCCACCAAGTGCGGGCAAAAATCTTTGAAATGATGAAGAAAAACGTTTCTCAAAGATAGATAGGAAGAGATTTGGGCATTTCTCCCTCTACAGAGCATAACATAGTGAAAAGAATCCGGGAATCTGGAGAAATTACCGTGCGCAAAGGCCAAGGGCGCAAGCCTAAACTGAATGGCCGTGATCTCCGAGCCCTCAGATGGCACTGCATTAAAAACCGTCATTCATCAATAAATGATATAACTGCGTGGGCTCAGGACTACTTCAGGAAGTCACTCTCAAGCACTACAGTACGTAGTTACATTAGGAAATGCCAGCTAAAACTGTACTGTGCCAAAAGGAAGCCCTACATAAATAGTGTCCAGAAGCGTCGTCGACTTCTCTGGGCTCGGAGGCATCTGGGATGGTCCATTGTGCAGTGGAAACGTGTATTGTGGTCAGACGAATCGGTTTTTCACATCTTTTTTGGAAGAAATGGACACCGTGTGCTGCGGACCAAAGAGGAAAAAGCACCATCCAGACTGTTACCAGATACAAGTCCAAAAGTCAGGGTCTGTCATAGTATGGGGTTGTGTCAGTGCCTTCGGGAAAGGTAACTTGCACTTCTGTGATGGCACCATCAATGCTGAGAAGTATATCTCAGTTTTGGAGGAACAAATGCTGCCTTCAGGATGACGTCTTTTCCAGGGACGCCCGTGCTTATTTCAGCAAGACAATGCCAAACCACATACTCACGCATAACAAAGGCATGGCTGCATAAGAAGAGGGTGCGGATGCTTGACTGGCCTGCCTGCAGCCCTGATTT
This sequence comes from Polypterus senegalus, assembly GCF_016835505.1. Taxonomy (NCBI): domain Eukaryota; kingdom Metazoa; phylum Chordata; class Cladistia; order Polypteriformes; family Polypteridae; genus Polypterus; species Polypterus senegalus. The sequence goes on along the minus strand of NC_053155.1, from coordinate 90,401,033 downwards.
GTCTCCTATAGAGAATGTTTGGCGCATTTTGAAAGGAAAAATGCGTCAACGAAGACCCCGTACTGTTGCGCACCTAAAACGTTGTTTGCAGGAAGAATGGGACAGACTAACACCTGCAACACTTAGTCACTTGATTTCTTCAATGCCTAAACGTCTTTTAAGTGTTGTTAAAATACAGGGGAGCTGTACAAAGTGGTAAATGCTGTACTGTCCCAACTTTTTTTGAAATGTGTTGCAAGCCTCAATGACAAGAATGGATATTTATTTACAAATCAAGTGACAAAAAAAAACATGAATTATTTTGTGTTCATACTGTCTGCAATGAAATAAAATTTGAGTAGAATTTATAACTTGCTTTTTTTTTTTTTTATTCACATTTTCCACACTGTCCCAACTTTTTCTGATTTGGGGTTGTATTTGTTTTTAAGATCGTTTGGATTATTTTTTTTTACTTTGTTACTTGTTCTTTAGCATTATTGCCTATTTGTTTCTCTTTTCTTGTAATTTACTCTTTGACATCTTGTAAAAGCATGTTTAGCTACATTGTATGAAAATATGGTATAGAAATAAATGCTGTTGTTGGTGTTTGTAAATATATGGCTGCTCTGATTAATTTTTCAATCTAATAATCATCAGCACCTCACTCCTTGCCTGCAAGAAACAAGTCACTATTTTCAGGTAAAAGATAATAAGTTGGATGTACTAAATCTCATCATAACCCTATCACACTCCCTTGGCACCTATTCACACTCTGATTAAGGCAAAGGGATGACATTCACTACAAGCAGCTGAGAGATAACCTTTAGCTTTTAAAACTGGAAGAACTACAAATGCAAGCTGCACCTTGTTACCCTGTCTATGAAAATCATAAACAGGAGAGGGATAAAGGAGAGAAAAAAAGATACACCCTTGGTGGTGTCAAATCAACCTGCTGAATGAGTTAATATCAAGTATGCGAACACAACTATTGCACAGAAATATGTGGACTAAATCGCTAATATTAGCAGCCCCAGAGTTCACACTCCTGTGGCACCTTGCACAAGATACCACAGGATACACTGTAAGCTTTTTCAAGAACACAAAGCACATGCACACAGGATTGCTCAACTCCCAGAACTCTTCAGGTATTACTGCAAGGACAAAGAGTTGGTCCAGTGTGAAGAGAATCCACACTGGCAAATCTGACATTTTGCTGTTAGGTGAACTCTCCATTCCACAACTCTTTCCCATGTAGACAGAGAAGAGAGCTCTCAAGGTAATTAGAAATCCCCTTTTGTTCTTCTTTTTAAAAACTTGTTGAACTAAACACTCCCACAATATTCAGTGCTTTCATCATTTCCTGGTATATCTTATGCAGCCTTGGAGCTAGGAGGAAAATAGTTTTTATAGTATAGTATAGTTCTGTATAGGGATAAGCAGATCGATACCACAGTAAATGATACTGTGATTCTCAAACAGTATTCATTTGGTATTGAGTACCAAGAGAAAATATTGATTACAATTTTTCCTGAAAGATACAGTGGGAAGATTCTTCTTGTGAAGACACAGAATTCTACTTCCACACCTCCTGTTCACATGTACTGCAATGAACTGATGCACTGTGATGCAAGTAAGAATCCCACAAACCCCCACCCCTCACGCAAATGCAGACGCACGGTATGCAACAATGGTGCAGTGCTGTATAGTGCAACTTTTCAGAAATTGAAAAAAATGTACCCCAATGCAGTGTTTGCATCAAGAAGTCTTAACACAGTGGCAATGAAACCAACCTATTTAAACATTTAAAAACCACAAATCCTGACCATCATAAAGAAGTGGAAAAACATCAGAAAGATTCAAATATGAAACACAGCGATTTAGCTGTACCTGGTGCCAGACAAGGGACGCTGCGGGAGAGTTTTCAGAGAGACACAATACAGTATCCAGGTAGCTCTGCTACTAGCAGAGTTATTTACAGTGTGCTTTACTGGAGACATTTAGTTCTATATATATATTATAAATATATATATGTATATATATATATATATATATATATATACATCAACAACGTTGATGAACAATCAACAACGTAACATATGAATGAAAGAAAGACTGTGAGTAAAATGAATGACAACATAACAGCACGTTTCAGAAATTATTATTGTTACGTTGTAGCCGGCGAGTGCTGCGTGTCTCACAGTTGTACCGTGGCTTGCTCACATGTCAGTGAAGTGATCCCTATTTATGCTTTAAAGAGCCTGGTACCTATGTGTCCCCCTTTTATAACCATTGCTCTGTGTATATTGCCTTACTCTTTGGATTGCCACAAAGCAAAGCAACCTGCGAGATTGGAGAAAGGTTGAGAAGAGATTGTGAGAGGAAACGACAGCGTCGTGAATACGAGATGGACTGTGAACAGACAGAAGCAGAAATGCTCCTACACCACCACGTAATTACAATTCGGACAGTGATTCCGAGTAGGCCATTCCTATCGAATCAGTGTCCAAGGGTTTTCTTTTGTAATTTTGTTTCCCTTATAAAAAATCATAATGCTGAGCGACGGATGGCCCAGCTCACGACTGGCAGCCGCGTTTAAACAGGGAGCCCTTCACAGACAACTTTAACACGCGCAACGTAGTTGGGTGCACATGGCTAGTTCAAAATATTGTTTAACTGTGCCTAATCTGAAAATGAAAACTTTATTTAAAACAAATTTTTCTTTCTGAAATATTAGCTCCAGGGGAAATACCAATAAAAAGTATGTTCATCCATCCATCCATCCATTTTCTAACCCGCTGAATCCGAATACAGGGTCGCGGGGGTCTGCTGGAGCCAATCCCAGCCAACACAGGGCACAAGGCAGGAACCAATCCTGGGCAGGGTGCCAACCCACCGCAGGACACACACAAACACACCCACACACCAGGGCCAATTTAGAATCGCCAATCCACCTAAGTATGTTCAGTAGTTTAAAAAATAAGTTTAAAAGTTTAATAGCATCAATAGCAACTTATAGTGTATTAAAAGATTATTTTCATACTTCATTTTGTATTGTTAAAATTGTATGATGAGTGGCATGGTGGCACAGTGCGAGGAGTTTTCATGTTCTCCCCATGTCTGTGTGGGCTTCCTCCAGGTGCTCCAGTGTCCTCCCACAATCCACAGGGATTGTTCCTGCTTTGCACCCACTGTTCACTGGGATACTTCCCAGCTTCTCTGTGACCCTGCCTTGGATAAGTGGGTTTAGAAAATGGATAGATTGAACATTTTACTGTATTAGAAAGTGGAATAGAATAAAAAGAAAACTAAATAATCAACCTATCCATCCATTTTCTAAACCCTCTTTATCCTGAGTATGGTTGCAGGGAAGCTGGAGCCTATCGCAGCAAGCCTAAGGTGTAAGGTAGGAATAATCCCTGAACAGAGTGTCAGTCCATCCCTAGGTCAATACATACCCAGTAGGGCCAATTTAGCAACACCAGTCCACCTAACTAGTATGTCTTTGTACTGTTGGATGAAACCGGAGCCCCAATAAGGAAACCCATGTGGACACACAGAGAACATGCACAGTCCATGCAGGAAGGAACCAGGATGCGAACTCTAATTTCCTTACTGCAAGTTAGCAGTGCCACCATGCCACTCACAGAACTAAATGACTATTACATTTCATAATCTTCCCTTCCATATTTAAAATCATTTAATTGTCCCCTTTTCAGATGATTCCCCTAAAGCTTGAAAGATTACAAGAAGCCTAGCTAAAATCATTGCCATTGATTTGCAGCCTGTTTCAATTGTGGAGGGTGCTGGTTTCTGTCAGTTTATGAAAGTTCTGGATGCTCAGTACAAAATCCGTAATAGAAAATCTATGATGTCTGTTGAAATTCCAAACCTGCCTAAGCAAGTCAGACTAAAATTAAAAATATCTCTAGAATCTACCAGCAGTGTTGCTGTTATCACTGATAAGTGGATGGCATGAACAAAAGAGGCCTACTTGACTGTCTCGTGTCATTACATTGATCAGAATTGGCAAATACAGGATTACACTCTTGAAACGGTCCATGTACCCGGACAGCACTCAGCAGACAATATAGTCGCACTTCACAATAGAATATCTGAAGACTGGGGGGTATTAAACAAGTCCTATGCTGCAATTACAGACAATGGAGCCAATATGGTTTCTGCTGTTCAGAAACCCAATTGGAAAAACATTCCATGTTTTTCACACCCGCTGAGCCTTATTGTCAAGGATTCCTTTAAGGCTGACTCAAGAGTTCTGTCTGTCTTAGATAAATGCAGCACCGTTGTTGGGTTCTTTCACCATAGCACCAGAGCCACTGACAAGCTAAAAGAAGTACAAAGCAGTTGCAGTTGCCAGAGCACAGACTATTTCAGGAGGTCAAACACAATGAAATTCAGTGTTCTATATGATAGAGAGACTGTTAGAGCAACAGCAAACAGTTACAACAGCACTTTGTTTTTTTGGGAAAAATCACAATTTGCTTAAGTGTGGAAGAATAATGTCAGATCTGCCTGGCAATTGATGCCCTAAGACCATTTGGAGAGGCAAAAAAAAAGAAATGTATCGATTTCAAAAGTCATACCCCTGGTCTCTCTACTGCAAAAAGCAAGCACATCTGTTGGACTCAGTGGTAACACACTATCTTTCCATCTTGCAGTGCAATGTGGGTGTCATTTTTAGAACATTGAGCAAAAATTTCTTCTTGTAGCAAGAACTCATTTGGAAATACAGTTCAAAGATATTGTGAAAATGTGGAAATCATAAAGTCACATCTTATTAATGAGATGCAGACCCTTAAAATGAGCTCTTGCCATGGTTCAGGCCTCTGCAACAATTCCTGAACCTACGTCAAGTACTGAAACATCTACCTCATCATAAACTAATGTTTCTTCCACAGCAACAACCCATTCAGTGGTTTCAGTAATAGCAAACAGGTCAGTTGATGAAAGACCTAAAAGGGATAGTGCAGTAGTTTCTACATCCAAAGGAGGACTATGGCAATAATGTAATACCTGTGTAACTGCTTTTCAGGGGAACAGCACAGTCAGCAAAGATGCATATGCTGAAATGTGCAGGTTCATGGAAGAAAGAATTATTCCAAGAACTGAGGACCCTTTGCTTTGGTGGAAAGAAATGAGAATATATTTCTAGTCCTCAGCAAAATGGCAAGGATATACATGGGAACTGTTGCCACCTATGTTCCTTTAGAAATAATATTTTCAAAGCCAGGAGAGATACTCAGCCAAAGGCAAAACAGAATTAAGCCTGAAAACATCAAAATGTTACTTTTTCTAAATAAAAATATGCAAACTTCAGTAAGTGTAAAGCTAATATGACAAGACCATTCTGAAAACAAGAAGTGCAAAATATAATAGAAAGTGCAAATGTGGGAATGTTGTTTTTTGTAATTGTTACTGTTGTAATGAGATCAGTTCAAGTACTTTTGTAAAATGGTTGTCTTTTTTTACATTTATTAAACAAATGACCAAATCTTTAAAAAAACAGAAAAGTTATTTTATTGTGTTAATATGTTTTACTTTGGTCTATTAAAATGTATCTTGTAATACATTTTTTATGGAGACCTGTCGTGATATTTGTTAATTTAAATATAAATTGAACTATACCAAATAATGAGAGCCATTATTAAAACATCCTTGGTATTGGTATCGAAAATAGTGAAACATAACTACTTGTATCATTATTGATTTCAAACATAGGAGTATCTCCCAAACCTTGTTCTTTACCTGTCTTACACTCGCTTAAAGGTAGCAGGAGTCTAGAGATTAGTAAGATCATATGAATGGAGAGATGCACTGAAGATGCAGTGAGCCACTTACATTGCATCTCTCTCTCTCTCTCTCTCTCTCTCTCTCTCTCACTCACTCATTTGCTCACTTGCCCACTCAGTCTCAGAATGTGACAGTCTCTAAAGTACTTATGGAGTAATAGTTTTCAAATCCAAGCTACATAATTGTGCAAGAGGTAATCAGATAGAGATGGCAATGGTTCTGTTTGGTTCAGACATTGGAATGTAATTAGTTTAAATTACAGAATGCAGAAGATAGCAATGGAAAATTCAAGGGAAATCAAAATACACTACTGAGCCTCTAGATAGTAATATAAAATAGAATGTATGTCTGTCTGTATATTCCCTTTACAAACCTACACCCTTTGACCAATATGTAGCATCACACAGTCAAGACAGGCTACTTTAGAACACAATGTTTTGACCTTGGGGGTCCCAGTGTTTATTTTACAGCTTGTACACCATTGCCATCTGCTGGCTGTGAGCAGGTGAAATATTCAAACATACAGAAACCAGACTAGCAGACAAAATGACCAGAGCTTAACATTACTTACCGAGGCAACCCCTCATTCTGCATCTATCTACTATAATAATAAAAGGTGCATAATGTGCTTTTGTAGGGTGTTGGGTGAGGTTTGATTGAGAGTGCATGTGCAGAACGACACAAAGACACATCAAAGGATTGTTGTTTAATTCTTGCTTTATCAGCTTTTTTTTTCAGAATTTAAGCACTACGAGCTGTCCACCTTGAACTAAGAAAATGAGTCAGACATGACAACATTCATGGTTACAACCCAGCAAGTAATAGCCACAATTCTGGAATCCAATTGAACCCATAAAGAACATCTTCTCACTCTTGAGTAGGGATGGGAATTGATAAGATTTTCACGATTCCGATTCTATTTTCGATTCTGTTTAACAATTTGATTCTTTATCGATTTTCCTATCGATTCTTATTTTTAAAAAAGGAGAACACACAGGTCGATTAGCTTAGAACTTTGTTTTATATCTTATCTTTGAACAAGATAGAAATTTAGGAGTAGCATGACCTTACAAACCCAACAGTGAGATCTTAAGAGATCCACAGCCTATAGCTCCTCAATGGGGTGCCACGGGGTCCCCAGAAAAAAATTTGTAAATGTAAAATAATAATAAAATAAATATTCTTCTGTAGCAATAACAAAGTATAACATAAATTATTCTGTGGCAATTACACAAGAATGTCTAGTAACATTTACACTCTCCTTTTTAAAAGTATATATGAGCTGAGCACTCAAAAATAAAACTACATCAGCCAGCAACAAATTTAATCAACTGAAGTCCAATGGAACTGTGCACTGTGCAATTCTGCAACCACCAACTATGGAGAATTAACAATTCTTTTGCAGAAATATAAGCATAATGTATCTGCTTTTTCAGGAAGGATACGTGATCTTTCTGGACTTATGGTCTATCCAGCTGTGGAGAACACCCTCTCAGACGGGGTGGAGGATGCCTGCACACACTCTGTGAAAGAAGAAGCTACCGGTAGACTGCAGTGAGAACTGCCAGCATCTGAGCCAGCCAGACTCTGTCTTTCTCTCTCGTCATGGTCATCTAAATGCAATGTACAGTAATAGCAGGTTTTGCAATAAGGCAAATTGATGTTAGTTGATTAGTTACCTGCCGTATTAAAGGGAGAGGACATGCAGACATTACCGCTGCTGCTGGATTGAGATTCACTAGTCCGAAGCAGATCAAAAACACGACATTCATTTAAGGTTATCATGTGTTTTGTGAGGAAATGCTTTTGCATATTCGTAGTGTTTCCTCCCTTTGATGAAATATCTACTTTGCAAGTATTGCAAGTTTTCCTGTTGTCATCCTTTCTCGTAAAGTATGACCAAACTTTTGAGCGTTTGTGCCGCTTAGGCGCCATGTTTCCTGCTGGGTAAATGACGCTACGCAACGTGGTGACGTCATTCGAGGCGACTGGAATCGATAGGGGAAAAATGGCTAACAATTCCAAGGAATTTAAACAGTGGGAACCGGTTCTCAACAAGAACCGGTTTTCGATTCCCATCCCTACTCTTGAGAGCAGAGACATTGATACAGAGGCAGTGTGGATAACGAACGGGACAACTGCAAAGAACAACAGGGCCATCATTTAAAAAACAGAAAAACCGTTGCTTTCTTTCCTTAACCTATCCTACAGATAATGTTCACCTGGGCAACACTGTGTACTTTGGCTAGTATAAAATTAAATAAAAAGAAATACAGTATTTTAACTTTTTTAGAACAATGTGCAAAAATATTTTTTCTATGATAATTTTATAGTAATAAACACTTTTTGATTTTTCATATCAAATGTTGATAAATATTGTTCCATGTACTAACTGGACACGCTACCATCTGCACTCTTCTGACAAAGACTGACACTAAGATTGGCTTTCCTGTCTATAAAATTTGAAACATCATTGTGATTTTCTGTGATTTGTTTTAAGATTAAGCTAAAAATTCAGTGAGGATATTTTTGGGTATCAAGACCAGGAAATTAATCCATTAGTGAAAATAATTTTTCTTTAGGTTGTCCACTAATAGCTAATAATTGCTTCTCACTCAGTTATTCAGTCAGTAAGGTATTGCAAATACAAATATCTCACTAAGACAAGCAGTGCACATTTCTTACTTGTAAAAATTATTGAGTTTTTTCCGTAATATATTTTTGTCATAGTGCAGCATTTTACGGTGTAGGATTTTTGTTTGGCAGTATTCAGAACTCAAATATTAACAGCCACTTACTCTATGTCTTGTGTCACACACATGTGCATTGGGGACAGCTTAAAGGCTCTGGTGGTGGTGATTCTTCACCAATCCACAGGGTGGTACTATATACTAATGCCTCTTTTACCTCCCTCTACACACTGGATGCCTTTCCTACCTCTGACATTACTTCTGGTGTCCAACCACTTAGACTGTCAATATAAGGTCCAAAGAGCTGCCCATGCAAGTAAAAACAGGCTATCATTAGACGGAGAAAACAAAACAAACCCATTAGAGAGACAGTAGAAACAACTGGAGTGGTCAAATGAACCATCTGCTACATTCTTAAAGAGAAGGAGCACATTGGTGAGCTCAGCAACACCAGAAAGCCAGAACAACCATGGAAGACAACTGTCCTGGATGATCGCAAAATTCTTACCTTGGCAAAGTATAACCCCTTTTACAATATTTAGTCAAAGCAAGAACACTCTCTGGGTGGTAGGCCTATCATTGCCAATGTCTACAATCAAAAGAAGACTTCATGAAAGTAAAGTACCATAAGGTGCAAACCACTGGTAAACCTCAAGCATAGGAAGGACCGATTAGACTTTACCAGAAAATATTTTTTAAAAATCAGTCCAGTTTTGGAACTAAGATCAATATGTACCAGAATGATGGATAGAGTAAGAGTATGGAGAAGAGAAGAGAATGAATGGCTCATGATCTGTAGCATACTACATTATCTGTGAAACATGGTGGAAGCAGTTTTATGGAATTGGTATGCGTGACTGCCAATGGAAGTGGGTCACTGGTGTTTATTGATGATATGACTGCTGACAGAAGTAGCTGTTTGATTTCTGAAGTGAACATGTCTGCACTTTCTGGTCAGATGTAGACAAATACTGCAAAACTTATAGGACAGTGATTCACATTACAGATGGTCAATGAGCCAAAACATACAGCGTAAGCAAACCAAAGTAAACCAAAATTAAGGCAGAAAGTCCAGCAAACAAGCAGCACCTGAGGACAACCGCAGGAAAGGCCTTGCAAGGCAACAGTAGGGTAGAAACCCAGCACTTGGAGATGGCCATGGGTTTCAGACTTCAGGTAGTCACTGACTGGAAAGGACTTTCAACCAAGCATGAAACATTTTCATTATATTCATATTTATGTTAGCTTGTCCAAATACTTTTGAGACCTGAAAATGATGGGACCATGTATAAAAATGGCTGTGTTTCCTAAATGGTTCATACAATGTTTTTGTTAATGCCCTAAATTAAAACTGTAAGTTTACACTTCAATCACATCCTGATTGCTTCATTTCAAATCCATTGTGGTGACATACAGACACAAAAATATCAAAATTGGGGCTAACTGCATGGGGTTGTGTTGTCGCCACAAACCTTTGTCCTCTTTTACAAGTCATTAGGAGCATCAGTATTCTTTATTTTTACCTTGACATGCCTTTTGGATTTTTAGAGACCTTCAAAAACTGAATGAACAAGAGAAAATGATACATGGTTAAAAGTTCTTAGATTATCTCTTTTTGACTTTAGAAATCTTTGTGATATCACACTGTAATGAGTTTCATGCAGGCATGAAGCCTTGGTACAAGTCTGCTAAAGAGCAATGAGTTGGCAAGCTCGTATTCTAGTGACTCAGAGCCCTGTCTGAAAAAATCACAATGATCCTTATGCCTTGAACCTTTTTTACCTCAGCTTTCAGTGCCACTGGTTCAACTGCCTGTCAGCTGTGAAAAATAATTGGTGCTGTTAACCTTGTTAATAACCTTCAAGCTTCTGCAAGCTCCTTCCACATTCACCTTTAATTACCTCCTGTCAAAGCTGTTGATGTCTCAAAGTTTAGTTTTATAAAACTGTCTTTATAGTCTGTACCAATCTAAGACCCACAAGGATAATTATACTGAGGTGCTCTTTGGTTTCATTCTATTATTTTCACTTGTATTACAATACATGAGGTTACCAGAAAGAATAAGAATACCTGCAAGTGGGGTCTCTTTGACAATTTTCACATATAAATAAAAGTTGAAATGCATTATAATCTTTACTGACAATAATTTCTCAATAGGAACAAAATGGATCTTTGTTGAAGAAGGCTTCAACATACCATTGACTTGAAAAAAATCAAGTCAGTATTAAGCAATTCATTGGAAATGAAGCAAGACAATTAAGTTTTCATTTATATAGTATTTGCAAAAATAAGCATGTCAGTGTCAGAAAATGCTACAAAAGCAACTTCTGTTAGAGAGCAACACCAGCACTGAGTAACAATGAATATTTTTAAATTGATTATGAGAAATTTGTTAAAAAAAAATGTTTTTTTTTTTATAAAAGCTGCCATTCATAGTTTTGTTTTTGAACCCTCTTTTCAACTTTTGCCTCCCTGGCAATAGCACCAACACCAGATGGGCACCTCTCCATCAGAGAGCACACTAACACAAACCCACGTTCTCTCATGTTGGACTAACTTTGAGTCACTATCATAACTAACCTGTAAATTTTTGGGATATGGAAGTTAAAACTGTCCCAGAGAAATAACAACACATGCTCAGTTAGAAAGAGCAAACTAAACATGCAGTACTTAGACTTTGATTCAAATCCAGTGCACTGAAGTTGTGAGGCAGCAATTTCCTTTGTAATAAACAGTAAAGTAAATTTTATGTTATCTGAAAAAAAATGAACACGATGAAAGTGTTGAAGCAATATTGATCACATCCATTCATTCATTATCCAACCCGCTATATCCTAACTACAGGGTCACGGGGTTCTGGTGGAGCCAATCCCAGCCAACACAGGGCGCGATGCAGGAAACAAACCGCGGGCAGGGCACCAGCCCACCACATATTGATCACATTTCATAATTAATAGTTGGCCCTTGTCAGCTAACTGTTCTGATGCGGCAACACAAGGGTAAAAAATGTAACCCAAGCCTCAAAATAAATGAAAGCCTGACCAGGATATTTAGAGGTCTGCTACAAAACAAGCCTCACCCCAGGCAGCCAGACCTCCACACTCAAGAGGCAGGTTTAAAAGTGAAAAATGCCTTAAAATATGTCAAACATGCAAATATGTGCTTCAAGGGAGATGATGACTATAAACCTTTTTGCTTGACAGACTAAAACAACATACTGTTGTTTAAATTCAAAGAATTTATTAAATAAACGAGGAAGAAGAATGGCAAGGAAGGGGAAAACGAGCAAAAATTATGCAAAATGAGTATGCCTAAAAAAGGCAAGCCAAGGCTGACAAATCCAAGTCACTATCCTCAGACAAAATCCTTTGTGACTAGTAGGGAACATAAGTGAGCCCCAGCCCTTGACACAACAACCGACAGAAAGTCCTGGATTCAAGTAAATGCTTTTATTTTACCAGAACACTTTGACAGGCTCTTCGAAAATTCTTCTTCTCCATTTTCTTCTTTCTTAATTCCCTTCTCTTTTCTCCACTTTTCCCAAGTAAGCTTCACCCAGTTCTACTCCTGACACTGACTACTATGGATGTGGTGGAGCAGCTCCTTTTGAACATGGGCCTAGGAATACTTCCAGTGCAACATCATTGCCACCAAAAAAGCACTTTTAGGTCAGGCAGAACCTATCTAGGACAGAGGAGTGTCCTTTTGGCAGCTCCTCCAGGCAGCATCGAAATAGCCCAATAGGGACCACAGTTCTCATGTTGCTCTGCAGGTGCACAAATGGGAGCTGCACCAGAGAGATGCTGCCACTCAGTGTACAGGGGGAATTCAAGTCTCTGGGGGGATGTCTCCCATTATCTTTCTATTATTATAACGGCCTCCTGGCTAGGTAAAGAACCAACATCCAACCTGGCCAAGATGCCAGCCTGACATTGAAACCAGAAAACCCAAAGAAATCAATATTCTCAACACTATATAATATATTTGACGTATATTTAATAATATTTGATGGAGCAAGGTACAATATTTTACTGCTCCTGTAAAAAGTGCATACCATTTCGTCCTGCTAGTATGCAGATTCTGCCGAGCCACTTTGGATAAATGTGAATGAAAGCCATTTTCACTATACAGTAAATTGTATGTTTTTCAAAACATATTACTTGTCACACACGTGTGCATTGGAGACAGCTAAAGGGCTTGAGTGAAGGCAGTTCTGAGGCATGCTGGGATGTGGCAGAGTGCACTGACTCTTTTTCTCCCTTTCCTGTAGACCATTCCTGGGAGATTCCACCTGGCTCTCTTGACATCACTTCCAGGACCGAGCCAATGGAAGTAGACCTTACCAGCTCCGGCCCCTCGGATGTCACGTCCGGGCTCGATCCAATGACTGAAGAACACGTGCCCGATCCTTATGACCTCAATTCCTGTCTTCCCCTTTAAAAGCCTGCCCTTTTTCCCTTTTCCCTCAGTCTTGTTCTGGACTCAGTTGTATGCACTTCAGTGCAGATTATTTGATAAAAATGACTTTTAGAGCTGGGATACCATATTATACGGGTGGCTGCCCCAAACCTTTATCTGTTTATGTCTCGTTTCTGTGACATACTTTGAGTGTAATAGTGTAAAAATGTTTAAGCCTTATCATATTTCATGTAAAGTAGAAATTTCACAAAAAACAGATTTGCATTTTTTCTAGTTCAAATTAGCTGTTCCAGTCACACTTAATTTTTTTCACACGTAGCTTAAATTACAAGAGTTGTAAAGAACTCAACTCCAGAATAAAGAATTCCTTATTTAAAAATGAACATTATAAAAGTACTGCACAAAAAATACTGATTTAATTGCATAACTTAATGAAGTTAACAGCTAAATGCTCAGGTCGAAGGCAAAAGGGCAAGATGCTTGAGTACAGTCCTTATAAAAACATCTACTGTTTATTTCCCATTAAATGTTAAGAATTGAAAACTGGTGACACTTCATAAACAGATGTTGCATTGCAGAATTACACATTCATATCCATCTCATTGCAGTTTACTTATTGAATATGAATTGAACTTGCAATATTTGAACTATATTTTAAATTGTATTCAGAGCCAGAGTATTCATTTTAGCTTTTTCTTTTTCATTAAGATCATTTGAATTTGCTGGGATTCTTACTATACAAAAACAGAGCTAGCTGATGTGACTGTCAAATGTCTATTCTTTGCTTCAATTAAAGTTGTATTATTCACAGTCTGGCTAACCTCTGTGTTTCCTGTGAAAGCTCAAGCATATAAGTAATTGCTTCTCCCATCTCATCTTCTTCTTATAAGGAATGATTTCAAATCTAAATCCTTCTGAAGATATACTATATAATGTTTTTACAGTGAAAAATAAAGTATATATTGTCATTATAACATTCATCCATATGCTTTGTGCCATGATTAAAAAGTCAAAAGTGTGCCTTTAATTACGCCTTTCATGCATGCGTGTGAGGAACCTCCCAGATTAACCATCCCAGTAGTTAGCAGGAGCTGACCCTTAAATGTTTGTGAAAGATCAATGTTTTTTTCAACATACATAAATTTGCAAACAGAGTGATCAAGTGTTACTTGTGTAACTAAAATTTTAATACTTGAATCCCAAACACATAATTGAGACATAAAGGCAGACTTCTACCTCTTTTCCTATTACAGTAAGCTGCACTGTGCTGTGATTTTATGCTCCCCATTAATCCGTTCTTAGAAAGGAGGTGGTTACATCTTATGGTTAGTGGGCTTAACTTCATTCTACTTTGGTTCAGTGGAAAGAAGAACCCCCATGTCCACATACATCAGATTTCTATACACATCTCACAAAGCTAATCTACAAAAGAAATGTTATGTTAAATTACTGAGAAAGGATTTGCTTTATTTTCTCCTAAGTTTCAAACGATAGGTTTACTCACACTCCGTAGTGTAATTGTAAGATGCCACGACACTTTATGTGCTTTACACAGAATTTTTTTAACAATGTTCATGTTCATCAATCCAAGCCAGTCCTTTAACTATAAGTCCTAGCAATTGTTTCCTGTTCCTTCGAGAACGTTTTCAATTTTATTTTTTTTGTATGTGTGAAATGTTTCACCCTCATCACAGTATGTAAGGATTTAACACAAAATACATTAACTGAAAATTTTCTCTCTACTCTTCTATTATTTACAAATTATTTTTAAAATTAGGAGGTGACAGATATATAGCATAGAATCAATACCACAGAAACTGCAAACCTTCTGTTCCAGTGTGAATTATGTTTGTGTTATCTAAATTACAACTGCGTAATTGGGCCAATACACTTTTTCTCTTTAGAGAAGTCACTGATATCATGTTGTAAATGTTATATTTATTCCAAGAATTAGAAAATGAATAAATGGCTGTTTGGTTACTAACTAAATGACTCCATCTAGTCCACATCTTTCAGTCTTTGACTCCATTGTGCCAGATGATTGAGTGTCCTCTAGCACTGAGTAATGTTGTCTAGAAGCCACCATTAATATTAACATCACAGTGTGCTTGGGAAAGGTGCTATATAAATAAAATGTAGTATTATTATTATTATTACTGTGTTGCTCAGGGATTGTTGAGACTAATTAAATAAACAATAAATTCTATTCTGTCTTGTGAAAAATGTGGCTTCAGCATCAGAGTTGTTAATTCATTTATTAAATCGGAATACAGGCTTTTATTTATTAGTATATCATTTAAATAATAACATTACGTTGTATGAAAAACATAGGCAGAAAAGGGTGATCATTTTAACATATAATAACTAACAATGCATGCCTTTTTAATCCATTGTAATTTCCAAGTTTCTTTGTCCATCCATCCATCCTCTTCCGCTTATCCGGGGTCGGGTCGCGGGGGCAGCAGCTTAAGCAGAGAGGCCCAGACTTCCCTCTCCCCGGCCACTTCTTCTAGCTCTTCCGGGAGAATCCCAAGGCGTTCCCAGGCTAGCCGGGAGACATAGTTTCTTTGTAGTTTCTTGTAATCTCAAACTGTAGTAAAAGGCTTGCACATCATGTATGGTAGCATTATTGTACTATGATTACAGTATACTGGAACAACACAATTTGAAATTTTTACGTATAATTGCTGAATAAGTAACTAAATTCCTTAAAACTGAATCTTAGCTATTATTTTTAAGTTTGATTCTTTTCTTTAGTTGGAATTAATCCAGTGTGAACAATCTGCTGAAATTATGGGGAAGAGTGGGTGGTTTAGGTGTATTTTTGTACACTATGTGGCAGAGAGAGAGAAAAAGAGAGACAAACACATTTTCTTTCCCTTTTGTGACTTATTTTTCCAGATGAATCACAGAAAAGAATTATCTTGAGGAGTGTGAAAAAAGAAAAGAAAAATCAGCTTAAAGGCTATGTAATATTAATACACAATTTTGACGTATAAAATAGTCCCATCTGAATACAAATGTGGAATACAATGAACTGTTTTTAGGCATGTTTTAATTTTATTCAACACAATATTACTATTACTATAGATATTGTTGACTCACTCCGACTGGTCAGTTGCAGAGCAGCTGTCTAGAATCTTATGAACTAATGCTGTCCTTTTAAAAACCACTGTCCTTCAATTATTTCTTACAGAATGTTACAGGACATGAATAATAGACTACTATGTTTGTGAGTACAGCTGCTCTGTTGTGAAACATTTTGTCTCTGAAACCTTGAGACAATGAGGAGCAGGTTCAGACAGACTGTCGTCATCTTTGTAAATGAGAAAGAAGTGGCAGAGAGTTGTTGTTTTCTGTGGTGGGAAAGATAATTCAAAAACACATTTTGCTGCTATAAACTTGTGCAACACTCTTGTTGTGTAAACTTACCTAACACTCTTGTCACACTATGCACAGTGTACTGTTTGAGTAAAGTCGTCACTTCTGTATGCTTTATTGTCACTACATATCACACTGTTACTATTATAACACAACTCTTCACTAGTTTTACATTCCACCAGCATGTATGAAAACTGCCCCACTCCTGCAAATACTGACCCAACAGCCACCCCGTTACTAGCTCCTGTTCATGGGAGATGAATAAATATGAGGATGACAACGTACTTGTGCTTGTGTGGCTAGTGGGGCACGAATTATCTCAGGAATAATGATAGAGGGAACTTGATTGGCCTAGCAACAGAACCATTTTTTGAGAAGCAAAGAACAAATATTTGCTCATACAGTACAATTCTGGATGATCCTATAGGTTGCTGTGACTAGGAATGCTATGCATTTTCAAACATATCCATGTAATTCTTCAGAAACATGAATAATTAACTACAATAATAGTAAAGTACAGTCGTGCGTCAACTTAAAGCTCCATTTGGAACAGTCCATTTGGCCATAAGATAAAATTGGTTCTATGCTGGTCACAAAGTGTACAGGTCATTTGAATTCAGGCTCTATGAGTCTGGTGTGGGTTACTGGTGTATTTCAAACTTAGCGGCCTTTTTGCAGGGTGTCTCACAGCACTTTTGAACTGTTACGCAGCTGTTATCTTAACATTCATTCCACCTCCCATGCAGTAGTTTGAAAGTGGCACACTGCTGTGCTCCTGACACTCCACAGGGGACACCCATTCTCCCCACTTGTCATTCATGTGCTTATGTTTTACAGTGCTCATTACATCACAGGGAAAACGCATCATTCACAGTGTCAGTGCTTTGCGGCAATAAATTAATACTTTGTGGAGGACAACTCATGTAGTGTAGTGGGATAGAAGAAATCAGTCGTAAAAGGAAAATTCCAACGACTTTATTATTCATCAGTAAAATGGTGAACAGTCGCCATAACTATGAATGGCCTCAACTCTGTTGGCTGCAAATTGCGCATTAGCATGTTATACATTTTCATAATAATTTTTCAATAATGTAGTTTTAAACTGACAGTATATAAGATGTGTCTATGGGGTAAAATTACCAGCATTTTAAAGAAGCATCAGCTGTTTCTTTGTGACCTAATATTTAACATGGGTTTAGACAGTGGATACCTAAAAACATAGTTGCCCCATACTCTTTGTGATCCTGAGCAAGTCACTTTACATATCTGTGTTTCAAATGCAACAAAAATAATGTAAATCCTCATCTTGTAAGTTACCTTTGATAAAGACTTTAGCTAAATAGACAAATAATAATAACATGATACATATAATAAACTGTTTTCTTTCTATTCTCCTGCTCTACTGCAGGCTGCACCTTTGACTAAATACTTTATATACAGTACACTGTAAAAGAGTCAAAACATAGCTTCATTTTTTAAATATTATTTCACTTTAAAACAGCATATTATAGGTAGCTGTATGCAGTTAAACAAAGAATAATTATATGCATTTCTTTGGAAGGGCCTCTGCATTGTTTGTTGTACAACAAATTGTATGTATTCTGCAAAGCGAGCATCAGGGAATAGAATTCTAATTTATGTGCTAATTCCTAGCTGAATGATCCATTATTGGCTCGCCTTTATAAAGAGCCACCTAGTGTATATCTCCCAGAGGCTTTGTCTCCACTTAAATAACTTGCTTACGTTCATAAAACAAACTCCCAAGAATGCACTTAAACAAGGCAAGTTATTGTCTTCATCTGTTTCATTTTTCATTCAAATCTTGAGTCATTTAAAATGTCACAATGAGTTTAGAGACTATTTGTTGGTGGACAGTTGACACTGTAATTCTCAAATGCAGTAGGATGATACTATTCTCCTGATTACACCTGCCTGTATCTTCAAATTCTAAAAATTGTCAGGTAGGTAGAAGTAATGATTAAATGTTACATTGGCCTACACAGCCTAGGAATAACAGAGACCTATTGAAAATTCAAAACCTGTGGAATATGGACTGCTTTTTTAATGGCATAGAAGGTTTAAAACCTACATTAAACTGCATTAGATCATGGAATCTTATATTGTTATGATTTGTGTTTATTACACTAGCACTAAATACAATATTCAGAAATTACTTTTTTATATTAAACAATTTTTTTTGTGTTGTGTTTTTTATGACTGCCACTAGTTTATATTATGTGTATAACTGAATGCTGAAGCTAACATGAAATTAATGAATAAAACAGAAATGTAATGGCTGGGCTAAACATTTGTCAAGAATACTGTAAATCTGAAGTCTCCTCACAAAAGAAAGCCTAAAAATGTATTTCACACAATGTATTGTTCAAAATAACACAATTTCTTCTGAGCATATAGTACTAGTTTAGACAGGTAATAAAAATAATAAAGTTTTAATTGTCAGATGATTGTGTTTTTAGAAGATGGCCTCACTGAAAAAAACTGCATAAATAAAGGTGGGTAGGTAATAAATGACAGTAAATTGGCAATATCTTTTTTAGTTAGGAATACAATTTTTTATTCATCAATATTAAATGTGCAATATTAAAAAGTTCACAGATAAATGTAGCTTGTACTGTCATTGTCTAATCACCAGAAATAATTTACAAATAATTAAATCAAGGGAACCTAATGGGAATAAAATTAAACTACTTGCTTCTATGTGCCAATTACTTTTGGAGTGAGCAGAACAAAGCTGGAGGCAAATACACTGACCAGAAAATAAAGTTAATATAATAAGACAAACAGTAGTCACTTAAACAGCAAATAGTACTGTCATGATCTGGTTTATGATTCAAAATTTTCAACTGTTTCTTTGCATCTGAATATTATTTAAGTATGCTTTACAGGGTTGTGGAGGCCAAGGACTCTAATGTTTATTTTCATTTTTGATTCCTTGCTTTTTTAACATTTTAAAATCATGTTTTCCCATGGTGCTGTCTTGTCTTCCTTAAGGATGATGCAGTGTTGGAGAATGGTGTGTAGGACATGAAAACCTATTGCTAGAATGAAGTTGCTAGAATTTGAGCAACATATTACTGCCAGTGTTATACATCATGGTCATCCAAACTTGGATTCATGAAAGAAAAAACCTTGGAATCATTTCATAGTATTAGTTTAGAATTTACTGGTCATATTGATTTGTTCTGTCCTCTGATTGTATCTGCTGCTTTTTAAGTGTGGTTATGTTTACCCTTTTTACTTATAACTTGACTACAATTATGACTACACATCATGGAACATTGCTTATTTGATTATATTCCTCCTTTCTGAACAATCATCTAATTACATTTTCCCTCAAAATTACTGTTGCCTAGTGCAAGTAGTACAGAGGGTTATTTTTCATATGTGGATTACTCGTTTAGCCGGTTGTAATTGTTGATGATTTGGCATGATCCTGGATCTGTTGGTTTTCCGAAACTCTTGCTGGATTTGTTGTCATAGCAGCACATCCAAATCCTCAACCCTGCTCGGAGCAGGTTTGTTCGATGTAAACAAGGATTAGCTCACACACTTAATCAGTGTCCATGCATGGAATTCATTCAGTCATGGCTTTGCCATTCATGAATGAGAGACCAATTGATATCGTTGCGCAAATTATAACAAGAGAATTTCATCTGGAGAGGGTTTTGCGTGATTGGCAAGATCCGTTATTGATCCCGGAGGAAATTCTGTTAGAAAGATACCCCTTTAACTGGGGAGGAATATTGTAACTCAAAGATTTATTAGCACCTTACTGTATATTCGAAGTCAAAGTAGGCAAAGTCGGGCTCTCACAACCACACAGACAGTATGCATTGCTTTGAGATTTTTTGCAAGCAGCACTTTTTTTATATACTGTAGGCAATGCGGAAAATCTGTCTAAAAGTGCAGTTTGCCAGGCAATTTGTAAAGTCTGTTTGGCTCTGAAATATTTCCTTCAGGTTTTCATAGTACATTTGCAGATAATAAAAGAGGCGTTTCATGCCATTGCAGGTAGGTAATACACAGGCGAAAACACTAACAGTTCCATAAAGAATCTCACAATCAGCCTAACATTCTCATTACCCAGGATTTCCAAATGTGATTGGGGCTCATGGGACCGATCAGAGTGGAGTTTGATCAAATATTATTTGGAAAATGTACCTCTCCTCCTGATGAATAATCAGACAGTGTCTTCATCAAATATTTGACCTTCGTCAATATCTCATTGGTTAGACACAAGTTCCAGGGATATGACATTCCCTGCAACTGACCCAACAAAAAAAAGAGGGCTATATGGAACATGCCTATGGCACACATTGAGGCAAATATATGCAATGAAATGAAGTGACCACTGCATCCTGCCACTGGTTCTGAGGAGGACCTTCCCCCTGGAATGCCCTCAGAAACACAGCAATGGACATTTTGCTGGAGAGCCAACTCTTCTGCAGGGGTTAGGTGTGGACTGTGTGGACCTCCACCTGTTTTTTGCTTGTCTGCCTTCTTATTAGCTTTAAAATATTAATGCTTTTTATATTATATATGATTCTTTATGTCCACAATTTTTTAAATAGTTATATACCAATATTTACCAGTTTGAAGTATATTTTTGTACTTCACTTTAACCTATTCCCATGTTCTCTTTGTGCTCATGTTTGATCTGGAATTATGACATACTAGCAAAATACCCGCGCTTCGCAGCGGAGAAGTAGTGTGTTGAAGAAGCAATGAAAAAGAAAAGGAAACATTTTGAAAATAACGTAACATAATTGTCAATGTAATTGTTTTGTGACTGTTGTGAGTGATGAGTGTTGTTGTCATATATATATATATATATATTTACACACACACACATAAACATATATATATATATACATATCTATACATATACACATATATACATACATATATATATCTACATATATACACATACATATACACACACACATAAATACATACACACATACATACATACACACACATATATACACACAAATACATATATATATACATACATACACACACACATATATAAACATATATATACATATACATACATATCTACATATATACACACACAGCTATTTCGTATCAGTGCAATACGCTGCTTGTTAAAACGGATGACTCCGCTCTTACGTGCAAGTCTGCGTGGATATTATGAACTATCGTATCTGTTCAAGTTCTATTTAAATTTTAAATAGAAGGAATTTTTATTTAGTCGACAGAAATATCTTTGGTAGGAATGGTAAAAACAGACAGGAATATTATTCGTGAATAAATCAACTCAAACTTTAAACAACTTATAATATTTTGCTCTCCATAAAAATATATCCTGTCTAAATTATACAAGTTAGAAATAAAGTAAACGTTAAAAGAACAAACATTCACATTTCTTTACTCTTTTATATAAAAATAAACTTAGATTTTAAATATCCCAAAAGATTTTGCTCTCCATAAAAATATATCCTGTCAAAATTATACAAATTCAAATATGAACATGCTGCATAACAAAACCTAGAAATATAAATAAAAATAGCTTCTGACACAGATATGTGCTACCAAACATGCACAAGGTTCGAGCCGCATGTAGACGGACTTTTTTTGTTCTTCAAAGTCACCAAAGCGCCGTGCAAACTCAGTGTGCTCAGTTTATCAGCAAAGTGCGTATTTGGGAACACCGTAGTGACGACTTGGTTTAACATTACTTGGCAACAGGGTAAGTGGGGCAAATTGCACTGGTGCATTTGTGTCTTCCATAAAAGCAGCTTCACTTGAAATCACTTTGTGATTGTGCACGGGTAAAAACGTCCGCTGAAGTGTCAGATTCTTATTTAATTATTCTGCTTTCTGTATCTTCTGCATTGCATTCAAGTTACCCTGATGTTTTGTCTCATAGTGCCGTCTTAGATTAAATTCTGTAATGGAGACACACGGGTTCAGTAAACATATACTCAGCCTCCCATCGGTTTTTAAAGGCTCTATTTTCAGAATCAACTTTTCTCTTCAGCATCGTGTGAGCTAGCTTCACAATAACTTGCAGCATCATAAGGTAGACTTGATTAATGCGGTAACTGTTCGGCAAGGCAGCTGAAGCGCTGCATTATGGGATCTGTAGTTTATTGTGTTACCAGCGCTTCATATACCCGGGCTTTAATAACAATAATACAGTATATAAAATGATCTCGCGGGCCAGATATAATTACACGCCGGGCCAGATGTGGCCCTGGCCCTTGAGTTTGACACATATGGACTAAATAGAACTTGAAAAGATATATTTTTTCAAATGTGATCGCGCAATTCAGATAGAGTTGACGCGCACTACAGCCTGCATGCCTCAATAAGTCATCCTCCCCTCGCTCTTACTTTTTTACCGTTCATCTAATGAATACACTGAGTATGGCTTTACCAAAACAATCATTGATGGCGAATAAAGTATCCATTATTCGAGTATGTAGATCGGGATATATATATATATACATATATATATATACCCGCATCGCAGCGAGAAGTAGTGTGTTAAAAAAGCTAGAAAAGAAAAGGGAACATTTTAAAAATAACGTAACATGACTGTCAATATACAGTATTTGTTTTGTGAGTGTTACTGAGTGTTGCTGTCATCAAGGATTTGATTATCATTATTTCTTTCAATCAGGTTCGTATTTGTAGGATGTGTTGTGTTCAAGTTACATTCCGTGTTTGTCAATCGTTGTAAAGATGACAGGTTTCATTCATCGATTTGTTTCTTACTGCATCAATAAACAGCTCGTCTTCTTTATCTGAGACCTGACACACTGCATGCACGGGTTTTTTTTACACTGTCTTCCTTTAGCGGGACATTGACTTTTTCCAACGTGTGCTTTGTTTTGGATTTATGAATATGCTTGTATGTATCAGACGCTTCATATTTTTGCTGCCTTTTCAATTGTGTAATTCGGTTTTTGTTCAGCGCTCTTTGGAACTGTTGCTTTTATCTGTGCACTGCGCCAGTTCACGTGAGCCGCTCGTGTACATGCATCGAAGTTTCCCAGCTGTGCTGGTGCCATCTCGCTATGTCCATGGCTGTATTTAATGTTACCTTAGTCCTGGCACTTAAAACTTTCTCTCGCAGTTTCGCTGAGTTTGTGTCAAACACCACCCTGACCATCTCATCTTCCTCTCCATAAGCACAGTCCTTCACCCGTGAATATTTACCCGTGGCAGTTTGCTATTGGATTGCCGCTGACGGACGGCCTTATATGGGCAGGCACTAAATTACAAACGCCAGCGGCAGCCTGTCTATGAACTTAATTTAAAGTGTAGGTTTACATCGTGCTTTGTTTCCGAAGTAGCAGAACTCATGAATATGGTTGTATATGTCACTCGCTCGCTTCTTATTGTTTCGCTGCCTTCTCAATTATATAATGCATGTTTTCTTCAGCGCTTTTTTGAGGTCTTCCTGGTTTTCTATGTACTGCGTGATTATGTGGGAGGCGTGATGATGTCACACGAAACTCCGCCCCCACGGCGTTGAAGCTCATCTCCATTACAGTAAATGGAGAAAAACTGCTTCCAGTTATGACCATTACGCGTAGAATTTCGATATAAAACCTGCCCAACTTTTGTAAGGAAGCTGTAAGGAATGAACCTGCCAAATTTCAGCCTTCCACCCACACGGGAAGTTGGAGAATTAGTGATGAGTGAGTGAGTGAGTGAGTGAGGGCTTTGCCTTTTATTAGTATAGATTAAATAATAATTAATCTGACACATAGGAAATGAAATGCTGCATTCAGTAAGTACAATGCACACTACAGTACTTACGCGTTTAATTTGTTGGCCACTTTTTGGCAGCCGTCTTTTCTGGTTTGGACTGCTTTTGCATATTAAATCTTGAAATTCTTCATATCCTTCAAATAAAAGGTCCTACTCCGCGTGTGTGAAAAAATGCACCCGTTCTTCCGTCATTTTGTTACAGCTTATCAAAGACTTGCTGATCATGTTTTCTAGACTCAATATACAGTATATGGGCTTTTCAATCAGCGTGGGCGCATGCAATCATCTCGGATGATTAGATCCAGCTAGTCTAATCTACTACACGGCTGCATTTGAAAAACCGACTTATCCCAGATGAGTTTCACCGGCATTAACTCATCCAAGATGAGGTATATGATCTCGGATTTAAGCGACGTACAGAAAAATAGCCCCCAGGTCTAAACCAGGAAATCAAAAAAAAAAACAAACATCAAAGGTAAATTAGCCAGTCAAAAATTCAGAGATCACAAAATCAGAAGAGTCCTGTCTACTTATACTTTCTCTGTCTTACTTTATACACAAACATATGGCTTTTTCAAAATTATCCATAAACACAAATAGCATTATGCCTCCATCTTATATAGGTAAGGAGTAACAACATAACACGCCACATGATCCCTGGTAATATTAGTAGCAACAAAAATAGCAGTCAAATTACAAAAATACTTTGGGAGTTCCAATATATGAAAATTATCTGCAGAAATTGAATCAACATATTCCATGACTCTAAAATCATGACAGTTTCCTTTGAAATTTTGTGTGGTATTTGGATATGTATGAGCACAAGACTATATGATAAGTGCATGAACATGGATATCGACAATTTGGTAACGAGAAGGGAAAACATATCTGACTTTATAAATATGAGATCTACTCTTAGTAAAAATGTTGTAATTACACACAGTATACCATCGTATTTTCCAACTGATAAGCCTCAACAACTAGGATCTAAGAAAACACCCTTGAGTTATTTAAAAGATATTAGCAGTAAAATACGCAGGAACAGAAGGTAGCAAAATTGCTTTCTTGACTTTAATACCAACCACATAATCTGATTAACTACTGAACCTGATTGATTTTCCCTTTAATATGATAACTTTGAAAGATGGTGGAAGAAAAAGAAGGAAAAAAAAAAAACCTGTAATGAAAAATAGGAACCATGCATTTTGTGTAAGTGTATCAGCCTAATGAGAGCATTTTCATGCTGTTTCACACATTTCTAATGATTTATGTCTTGTTGTTCTATGCTTCTGACAATCTCCTGTTGTTTTCTGGGATTGAAGATGGTTGGGACTTTCCAAATGATGACCTCAAACTCCAGGCAGATGCAGTCTTCTATTTTCTTAATAAAGGGAAGATGTGGTAAGAATTTTAACTGTTCTGATTTTTTTTTTTTTTTTTAAAAGTAGGAGTTTCTTTTCAGCTTTCATTATTTTCCAGCTCTGTAGAACTTATTAAGGTTTTCTAGGAGGTAATGGGGTAGTTAACTACTAAATTCCCACCATATTTTTATAGCAAAGCTACCAAAACTGGGAAACAGTTCATTCTTAAATAAAATTCCACAATGCAAATCAGCAGTAAAATGTGGTTTTAAGAAAACAAATTACATGCGTCAAGAGGATTTTCATCTAAAACCTACTGCTCAGCCCCTCACTAATAGGAGACTATTAACTTTTACTGCATTTTAGATGTGCCGTAAGTCATAATAACTAGGACTTTTAAGGAATTCAGAAAATGAGAAATTCATCTTTGTAGAAAATAAAGCATGCTTAATCCTAATGAAGCCTTTCTGTGATTACTGAAACCATACATCTCTGACTGCAATTTGCTAGCATATCTCTATAATTACTCTGGAATATTTCCCCCATAGCAATCCAGTCTTGGATTTTTATTTTAATGCTTAGTTTATATAATAACATTTTATGACCCGAGTATCTCTAGACAAATGTGTGTTTGTCTGCAGCTCTCCACTGTAAAATAAATCTTCAGCATTTTGTAGAACAATGAAGATTCTGCACATTTTCATGAGCCATATCTTCAAACTGACTTAATGTTCTGCCCAAATAATAATTTGTGCTTCTGTTCCTTTCATTTTCTGATCTTCCTTTCATTCAATTAGTGTTAAAACCCAGAGGTTTATAATAAAAATGACCCACACACCTTACATAGAAGTAAATGTTTAATGTAAAGCTTAAATTTGGGGAGTTGCCCGGTAATTATAGTTCCCTTAAAGGTAAAATTGGGCTTCAGAAACAAGTTTAAAAAATAACTCATTTCTGATGATAGAAAGGTAACGTAGACCTGCCAACTTCATGCTTATCCCAAGACCACAAGTACTTCTTTTCTAGAGGAACTGTCAGCAGGGGCCTCATGTATAAATGTTGCGTACGCCCATTTCCACTCTAACTTTGAGATGTATGAAAACTAAACTAAGCCACACACATTCTCATGCCAGCTCAAACCATTGTGTACTCAAGTTTTCGGCTCGGTTTTGCAAACTGGCAGCACCCAGTATCAAAGTAGTGCTACTGTTCCTGAGTTTTTTCCCTTCATTTTTTGGATTAACATCCCTGATACGGCTTTATCAAATACACTAAAATTAACCATATATCATTTTTTAGTTTAAGGCATCTGATTGTAATCATTCTGTAACCATATAATGGTGCATGGAATTGTCAAATTATTCCAAATACCATAGCTGCTTTAGCGTTGTTACTCTTAGTTCACCACTCAAGAGTATTTTAACCCACTGTATCTGAGTGTGGAATTACAGCTATACAGAAGCTGTTGTATGGCAGATTCTGTCAAGAGTTGAGAGAATCATCAGGCTACAGCTTATAGCACATGCTTCCTCAGCCGTGCACACAGTCTATTTGATATTCTATTTGATATTCTCCCATTCAGCAAATGCTTCAGAGACTTTCATGTAGGGACCTCGTGGTTCAGAGGTGCTGCTTCAGTTAATGCTAAGCCACATTTCAGTCAATGGTAGAAAGCCTATTTTTCTATCACAATTAATGTAAAATGTCTTATTGGTTATCACTCTAATATTTACTAAAGGCACATTTAAGGTTTTAGAAGAGCCTAGCTATATAGTGTTAGGGCAATTTGAAATGGAAATAAAGTTATTAATGTTTGTTTAATTTTGCCCAGACAGTTTAGATAAACTGTGTTCCATTATTGTAGTGCTAATATTCTGTACATCTATAGAGGAACAAACCACAGAATTATTATACCCTAACCTGGGCTTATAGTTAGCATTAGGCCTAAAGCTAAGTAGTTGCAAATGACAAAATACATTACAGATTTTGTTAGAGTGGATCCAAGCGCTCACAACTGAAGTAATTGTGGCTTCTCCTAGAAAAAATCCCAGTTTTCAATGAAGGCTACGTTTTACCTCTCGCAGCTGTCATCCAGGTGTTCAAAGCCAGTAGTCGACTATTGGCTTCATCTGATCTTCTTAAAATAGGTAGCGGTCCATTCTTGCAGCCAGGGCCCTCTTCTTAGTGGTCTGAATATGGGATGCAAAGTCTGTTGTCAGGCCTTCCAGCTATCGATGTTGATTATCGTTGACACTAGTGTGGAATACAGTTTTTCCAGTAGCCCTGCTCTTATGCTTCTCAAGGAATGTTGGAGCTCTCACATCTTTAACTCGTGCACCAGGAAAACAAGACACAAAAGTTTAACAGTTTGGTAACTGAAAGCTCAAGTAGGGCACAACTGAGTTTCTTATAACAACAACATCACCACTGTTTGCAGGCTTCACAGGGGAGAAAAAAGGGTTGAAGCAGTTATGAATTGATATGACTGCTTCTCCATTTGAATTTTTTTCACTTACAGTTAGGTCCATAAACATTTAGACAGAGACATCATTTTCAGTGACACCTGGCTATGGAACAGCACATCAGTCCGAATATTTTTGAGCCCCTGGTAATGGGGGGCTATGAAGAAAAATAGCTGTCATACTTAAACGGTTCATACAATATTTTTGGTAAACCTCTATTACACACATGTGCATGGGAGGCAGCTAATAGGACCAACAGATGATAATTCCACGCCAGGGGTGGTGGGGTGCACTAACCCTTTCTCTGTTATCACTTAAGACAAAACATGGGAAATTCTGCCTGGTCCCCATGATATAACTTCCGGTTCCGGCGCCTGAAGGCATCACTTCTGGCTCCTATGACATCACTTCCTGCATTTATCATTTCTGTTTTACACTCAACTCTGAACACAATTGTGCAACATGTTTGCCTTTTGCAGCCAGGATTTAAGTACACTTGTGTCAAGGCTATTCATTTCACACCCCTTAAATTAAAGTTGAAAGTCTACACTTCAATCACATGATGATTGTTTCATTTCAAATCCATTGTGGTGGCATACACAGCCAAAATTCTGACAATTGTGTAACTGTCCAAATACTTATGAACCTAACTGTATATGTGAGACAGATCTGATGTTTTTTGAGAAGTGTGATTATGGATATGGAGTCAGAACCAGTCAGAAAGCATTTAGACAGCTCACAAAAACTGTTTTGCATCTAAACTTGTCCAGTTGCTCTCTCAGCAGTCCATTCTCTTGTCCTTTGGGCCAACAGTAATAAATGCCCTGAATCCTCTGATCTTTCATTTTGTGTTTTCTTCCATGCCATCAGTATTTGATGAATTTGGAGACTTTCTGCCCTGAATCAAAGTAAGTAGAGCAGCAATCAGCATCTGATAAAATTGTTTCATTCAATTTGCACATGTGGCACACATTCAGGATAGACATCTGTACTTATACCAGATATTTATTAAATGCAAAATTAATTTGAGCAGTCAAAAATATATAAATATAAGGCAAAAATCAGGATTACATCACTTTTAGTGGCAGTGTGAACATAGCCTTAACAAGACTTGCACTTCTTTTGACAATGGCTGTTTTATGTCCAATAACAACATTAACAAAACGTTAAATTTATGAAAATGCTAAATTTGGGAATGGTAAATCAGGGTTCCATTGTAAGTTCTTTTTTTTCAGGGAAGCTTACTGACACAGCAGAGGCAGTAAAAAAAAAATGATTATAGCCAAATGATGTGATGTTCAGGAACAGGCCAAGATCAATACTAAAAGTCAAAATCAATCTATGACCAAAACTATAGTATGATGAAGAAAAAAGTCATAGTTCAGAGGAAGGATTCATTAACCAGGAGTAATCAAAATAAAATTCTTTTAGCAGCATGATTAGATTTATCTGTCAATCTTGGATGCTGAAGTACTAATGTGTGTGATCTTTATACAATCACGAGAATGACGTCACAACTGAGGGAGTATTGTGGGAATGGTTCCTAAGTCAACAACTGAAACAACATGTCTTAAAATGGCATTGCGGTAAAAATAAAAACAAAATCGAACTTTTCATTGAAACAAGATACACCAAAATATCATTAAAATTTAGAATCCTCTGTATTCAAAATCCTATTTTCGATATAGATTCTTAATAATGCTACAATAAAAAGTACAAAAAATATATACAAACAGGATAACAGGATGGATCCACCACCTTACAATATTGAGGGAAGAGGGGGTACAAATTTTGTGCAATGCTAAGGGATAGGTTTGGCTGACTTCTAAGAATATATGGTCACCTTTCACAGGTGTAATCTTCCAGATGCAATAAATAGTAGAAACTGACAACATGTTGTATGCACTGAGAATAAGGGCCTATAACTTCCATCGGCTGCAAATTACATAAAATCATATTTTAGCATTCTAAACAATCATTTGTCCAGCAGAAAGGTTAAAACCAAATTAATATAAAGATCAGCCTTTTCTCCTGTGAATATGATGCAGCAATTAAATGTTTTTGGAAGAAAAGCATTATTACTGACAATCCCCAAGGACATTTATCTTATTAAAACCTGTAAACTAAAAAATATTCATCCATTCATCTGTTCTCTGGCCAGCTTTTGGTAATTATTAAGTGAAATAACTTATTCCAGATTATTTAATAAATCTAGTGAAAGGAAATTCATAAATATTAAGTTCTTTGATTTTTTTTGGAAATGAGTCATCATATTTTAATGACTCTGGCAGTCTTTAAGTTGATAGAAAATGCTGAGGAAAGGGAAATATTTTAGTTCATTCTGTTGCTGCTATCTTAAAAAATCTGTCAATGTTTGCTAAAAAATGTAATCTTTCAGCTTTTCTACAGTTATTGCAAAGAATACCATGCACAGAAACACTGGATCTTGCCGATAACTACTATAATATTGCAATTTGTTCAAGTGTTCAAAAACCACATGGAGCAATAAGCAAATTGTGACTCTTGTTTGCTTTCTAAGGGTTTACTAAAGTATAAAAAAGGTTGTTTGTTCTGAAAAACATTGCAGCCTGTTATAAAATTCTTCTGAACAACATCCCACCTCAAAAAAGAACAGTAGTTTCAGTGAGCACCTGCAATTTTGCAGATATGTCTGCTTTGTGAAACTGCCAAAGGGTGCCAAAGTGAATTCCATACTTTTAATTTGGGCTGTAAAAATGTACTACTACTCTTTTCAAGAGAACTACAGTAGAGAGTGTGTCACTAAAGTTCTTTTCTCTAATCTTATTCTTTCTCTTTTTCCTGCCTTTTTTTTATAAGCCAGTTTTCTTTTTTAGCGTTCTTCAAGGTATTTAAGACATTATAGAAAGTCTGTAGGTACCAAAGGTGTGTCTGGTCCTCCAAGTGGACTAAGAAGGCAACAAGCAAAATGTTAATGTCTATCTCTACTCTATAATATGCTACCGTGGCTGTCCGTTTGTCTGTCCCGGATTTTAAATCACCTGTAGCTCGCAGTTTGAACTAGTGACCTGAAATTTGGTACACATATACTACGTGACATCTACTATCCGGAGTGATGATTGACCTCCAAGGTTATTCCTCTTTTTATTTTTATTTTGTTTTATTTTATTGTACAATCAACTCTCAGTGGGCAGCCGTGCAGCGCATGCGTATGGGAGCCGTTCTCATCCCTATCTTAATGTCAGGAATACGTTCTCAGAAACCCTTCCTTAAGCCATTTCTTTGTTGTGCGAACGCCTTTGATTAATATGAATTTCTGCGGTGTTACACACAAACTACTAAACATTAAACGTCTACTTCTAATAGTAAGACAACACAACTTTTAATTCATTCTTTCATTAATGGGAAAAAACTGCAAATTCATATAAAATAATACCACACGTAAATCAGTACCATGACTATGGCGTATCAAAATTATGAAATGTTTCTACAGCTTTCTTGCAACTAAAGTTTTAATATGACAATTGTTATACTTAAAGTTAACAATTGAGAAACAGCTTTACTTACAGCTTACTTACCAGAAATCCTCCGTTATAAAAGTCCGCTGCTGAAAATGACCAGACCTGTATAACAATGTCCACTCCACTCAGGAAACTGTTTTTCTTTTCAATTTTTGGTGGTTGGAAAGTTCGAAGAATATACAAACGGCCTCTCCCACACAGCTAAGATGGGAGGCTCAATCAAGAACCATTTAGAAATATTAGGTTACCTGAAATGGGATTTTTATGTTTGTTCCCTCCACCACAACTTACTTTAATACAATTTATTTTACTTTGATTTAGATCTAAAACCAAATATTTCGAGCTACAGCACTAAATGGACTAATTTTAAGTTGCTTGAAAGATGAAATTTACATTGAATGAACAACGTCAATGTTATACTTTTTTCAGTGACCACCTTCATCATCACCCCCTTTCTCTTCATATCCTAAATCATTCTTGAGGCAGATTGAAGACTTAAGTCCCAGCTTAAGTGAAAAATTAAAGAAAACATACTAAGTAATTGCAACACAAACACTGACTTAATGTTTTAACGCGGAAAGATGACAACAAAAGAAGAGAAGAAGTGGGCCGCTAGGGTGGAGAAAAGAACAGCTGCTCAGTAAGCAGCAAGCGCATCAACCTTTGAACAAACAAAGCCTAAAAGCACAGAGAAACAGTATGCAAACTATGAATGCTCAAGTCAAGTGTATTCACTGCACGTTATTGTGCAGTGCGCTGTTACCAGTTTAATATATTCCCATAAGAATTTTTTTATGCTAATATACTGTATGTATAAATTTAAGCAGAGGAGAATGTGTTCTTGTGCCAACCCTTCTAAGCAAGAATGATCCCAATGACACTAGAATTTGTTAAAAGTATGTTTGTTAGTTAAAAATAATACACATAGGAAGGAGAAACTGAGAGAAAACATTATTGTGGAAAAACTTTTTCTGTTTACTGTTAGAGCTGATCTACTTATCCCTTTATTGCTTAATGCTGAACCAGTCAGAAGCCCAGTAATATCAGATAATCTGACCAATGCAGCAGCAGCGTGCCTGATTAACAGAAACTATGCAGATTGAATGGTAAGATCGTTTATTACTAAGTACAGTTGAAAACAATTCAATATAACAAAAATTACATTAGGAATTTTCAGTCATCAAAACAATACCATACACACAATTTGATTAAAAAAAAAAGTACCCAGAAACAAAAACACTTTAACCAAAATAATCTAATAGAAGAATATGCACCACAGCTATTTTCATCTGATACTTGAAATAATTAAAATTCATAGATACTGACCCAAAGCTATTCGACAGAGGTTGGTTCTATCTAATTAATAAAACATAAAGAAATAAGCAATCTTTAAAACCTAAAAAGAAAAACATCAACTCAGCACATCCTACTGCTAGAAGAATAAGTAGGAACTCAAAGCACTTGTTTCCTTTCATTGCCTCTTGAAAATGCATTGAAAAAAGTAAACTAAGATTTAGCAGTCCTTCTCTTTTGTCCATGTCTCTGTAAAAGCAAACTTGGCTTCAGGTGTGACAGCACCAAAATACTTCCCTAAAGGCTGACTGGGAGTCATTAAGTGATCACAACTCCAACAGTTATCTTGTGTATCTGTATCTGCTCTTACACAGTGTGTCGAAAATGTCACTTTCAGCCAGCTACAGAGAAACAGTCACCTTACTCACTACCCAGAACTCTTCCATGTAAAAGGCAGCTGCATTATGAGTCTCATTCAACAGTTATCATCCTCACCTAATCCCACTTCTGTGTATGGTCTGTGTGCTTAATTAACATTCTCCATAGAGTTCAGTCCTGTGCCGTTTTCCTTCAGAACTTCTTTTACTTTGTCACCTCTGCATTGGCCTCCCTCTGTTTCTCTTTTCTACTTCCATTCCCATCACTCTTTTGCCCACATATTTATTGTTTCTCTTCATCACAAGTTCATACCACTTCAACCTACTTTTATGCACTTTCTTAAATATCTCTTCCACTTTTGTGGTACCACTTATAGTCTTATTTCTTATTCTGTCCTTTGTTGCAAATCCACACATCCATGTCAACATTCTCATTCTGTCATATCTAACTTCTCCTGTACTCTCTTTATTGGCCATGTCTCAGCTCCATACATTACTGCCAGTCTTACCACTATTTTAAAAACCTTGATGTTAACTTCTACCATATATCTTCAATCACACATTACTCCTGATACCTTCTTCCAGTTGTTCCATCCACACTGCATTCTATGAGTTATTTCAGCATCTAGTTTTCCATCTTGGTCTACCATTGATCCTAGATATTTAAGTTTATCCACTTTTTTTTAAATAGTTCTCCCTGCAGGTGCTAACTTCTGAATCCTGATCATCATTAAATCAAATATGTTCTGTCTTCTTCATACTTATCTTCAGTCCTGTATCTTACAAAGCCCTTCTCCATTCTTTCAACTTCCTGTCCACTTTTTATTGTCTAATTTATAGCAATTGGAAGAACCTTACCTAATTACTACTTCAAGGACCTACATAACTTAAAAACTTCAAACCCAATTGTTTGCATAGGGTTAAATTGAACAGGTCATTAACCAGGGCTGTAAGGGCTTGTCTTCTTACCCACCATAGTGTGGCACAGTGATTACTCTCATTCCATCTCCTGTTTCTTACTTTTTACTTACACACTCTTTCAGTCCTGACCTGTCTTCATCCCATACATGAAGTTCTAGTGCTACTCACCTTCTAATTCTAGACTCATCAGACGTTTGACTGAATAAAGCTTTAACTTCCCTCATTTGATAATTTCAAGCTATTCTATAAATTCTTACTTAAACCAAGATATAGTGCCTTGTAAGAGGTACCTGCATTCTTGAAACAGGCAAGCCTTCTAGATAATTTCCAGCTGTCTTACTCAAAAAGGTAGCTTAGTCATAGTTTTTAAGTTCCATCTAATACCAGCTAAGAGACTGGAAGAACATACCCAGTCTCCTGTCAACTGTATACTTTAAAAGGACATTGTGCTTCTATATTTTTGTGTTCTTGAAGCACATACCCTTCTCTATCATTCATAGTGTTCCGTCATCCTTTTGGTCTTCCAAGACGCTCTTTTATTTCACCTCTACATACTCCCATTTGGTAGATTGTTATAAGACACCAACTTTAATTACCACAACTACGCTGACAATACCCAGATCTATTTGCCTCTTTCTCCAAATGATCTTAGTCCTATTGATTCACTGTGTGATAGACTACAGCTAATTAACATCTGCATACAGCAAGATTTCATTCAATTAAGTAAAGATAAAACTGAAATTAAACTATCAATAAAGAGGAGAGACTTAAAATTATTGTTATGCTTTTTTTCTC
Source organism: Polypterus senegalus (assembly GCF_016835505.1). Lineage (NCBI taxonomy): Eukaryota > Metazoa > Chordata > Cladistia > Polypteriformes > Polypteridae > Polypterus > Polypterus senegalus. The sequence continues at coordinate 90,366,280 of NC_053155.1, read as the reverse complement.
AGGCCTGCCCAAAAAGACTATTAAAAAATTGTAGTTTATTCAAAATGCCGCTGCCAGAAAGCTTGCCAAAACTAAGAAAAGAGAACACATTAGTCCAGCACTAAGATCATTACATTGGCTTCCAGACAGCTATACAATTGATTTTAAGATACTGGTTTTAGTATATAAGTCACTAAACAGCTTAGGCCCAGAATACATTACAGAAACGCTAATTGTTTATAGACCCAACAGACCTGTTAGATCCTTAGGGGCTGGACAGCTGGTTATACCCAGAGTGAGATCAAAACAGGGTGAAATGGCTTTTAGCCATTATTCAACACAAAAATGGAATAATCTGCCAAAACATGTTAGACATGCCCTAACAGCAGAAGCTTTCAAATCACAATTTAAAAATTCTTTTTTTTCTATGCATTTGACTGATTATGTACTGTGCTGCACTGTTATTGAACCAAAATATTGCTTTGTCACATATATATTCTCTTCATTTTACATAGTTTTAGCTTTCTGTCATTTTACTTTCTCTCTATCATTTTATTGTATTTTATTTCTTTATTGCATTCTATCATTATCATGTAAAGCACTTTGAATTGCCTAATGGTACAAATTGTGCTATATAAATAAACTTGCTTTGCTTTGCTTTACCTTTCTAGCCTAGGGCCTTTCTCGGCTGTGCTGTGTACCACCTCTTTCTGCCTAACATACTGTATAAACAATGCCATGCAAAAAGATTTAGTCCCTTGATCAATTCTCTAATTTCATTGAATAACCAGAGATTTTGTTCTCCATATTTTTATTTCAAAGTACTGAAACACAAAATTTGTTTTTGTAATTTGATATTTTTTATGTTAGAAAATGAAGCAGGGCCAAAGATTATGCCATCGTGTTGTTACTTTCTGATTTAGTCTATGAATAGATTTTCTATAAAAATATACAATAATGCAGAAATCATACAGGGCAAATACTTTTTGAGACCACCAAAATTGTGCTATCAGGTTCTATTATTATGTTGTGCTCTGCATTATACAATACCAGAAACAGATACCAGAGCATAGCAGGATGCTCCTTAGTATTAGACTCAAGTGCTACTCGATCTGCTAAAACCGTGCTAAAAGCGTTAGTCCTGAGTCATTCGGGCAACTGTACAGATGTGTCTTGAGTAAGCGTTAGAACCAAGAATAACTTGGGCTGGAAAAGTGCTGTCATTCTTTGGAAACGTTAAGTCTGAGAGCAGGTTTTCACTAATTATAAAATATCTGCACTTTACCAACAATGAAGACTTTGCACCGTGAGCATGGGAAAGCCGCTATATAAATAAAATGTATTATTATTATTATTATTTGATGACAATACCCATCCAGCACCCATATAAGGGCAAACTGTCATGGATACTGTACATATCATTAAAAAGAGAAACATTTGGCATAAACATTTATGAGCTTTGTGAATCTAAAATGGGATACATTTGGAATTTGGTTCTGTACACAGGGAAATTAACAATTTTTGATCTGAAATACAATTAGTGCTGAATTTGATAGATTCTCTGCTTGGCAAAAGGGTAAAATGCTTGCACTGAAATGGAAAGAAACGGAAGATGGTTGTCTTCTTAGTACTGTACATAATGCAGCTATGGTCACTTTACAGGCAAAAGGCAACAAATAGGTTACGAAGCCTTGTGCTATGGTTGACTACAATAGCATGATGGGCAGCATAGATTGTGCAGATCAAGAATTGACTTTCTATCCTGTTATGCGGAGGCAATAAAAAAAATACTGCAAAAAGATATTTCATCATCTGGTGGAACAGTGCATTTGGAATGCATTTGTCTTATACAAAAAAAGCTGCTCAAACTGTATCTCATGCAAACTTTACATGCCAGCTTGTAGAACAAATCATTGCCGCACATTCGCTGTCCACACTACCACTAAAGAGACACAGATGACCCAGAGCATTACAGACCAATCATTGGTAGACATTTTATTGATTATTTAGCTCCAGCAAAAAATAAACAGAATCCAACGCGAATGGTGCAGTGTGCTGTTCAAAAACTGATAAATCTGGAAACAAAATCCAAAAAGAAATGTGCTATTATTGTCCTGGCTGTGACGTTGCATTCTGTCTTTAACTGTGCTTTAAGATTTACCACACAAAGGACTCATTTTGAGATTATATACTGCTTTGACATCATTAGTACTATTATTATTACTGTTATTATTATTTTTGCTATTATTGTTCATTTCATATTATTTTTATTCATTATTACTATTATTATTTGTATCAATATTATATGTCTGGGATTTCATAAAAATGTAATTTTTCATACCAAAAAAAAATGCAAAGCTTTTTAAATGTTTTTTTGCAGTAAAATGCAATGCTAAGAAGGTTAATGTTTTGTGATTTTAAAGAAGAAAATCTCCTTAACAACACAAAATTGATGATATGAGCTGCAAAATCTTGGGAAATGAGATTGAGAGCAAATTTAGATTATTGTCTGCAACTCAACATGTTTATTGACGTTGCTGTACCAGAAAGCCTCTATGCCCGGTTAATATTCAGGGAGTGAATTTGGAGGTGGTACACTGGTACAAGTACTGAGGGGTTCATATCAGTGACAGGCTGGACTGGTTTAGTACCACAGAGAAACTGAAAGGACAGAGCTGATTATCATTTCTTAGGATATTGTGTTCCTTTATTGTGGGTTGTGACATCCTATACATATTGCATACTATTTCTTGAGCTCCTGTAATGTAATATCTGTCCGTCTATCCATTTGTCTGTCTATATATATTCAGTTCTGGTCACCATCCTACAGAAAAGGGCATACTGTAGCAGCAGTAGGAGTCACATAGACAAAAACAACCAGGTGCTAAAGGATGGGCTTGAGGAACTAAACTTCTTGAGTCATAAAGAGAGAAGGCTCTATCTGGATATAATATAGGTCTTAATTCTAAAAAACATCAAAAAAGTTGATTAAAAAAAAAAAAGAGAATGAGTAAGTTTTAAGTCGTCCAGATATGTAAAGTAATTCTACATAAAATTCAGAAGAGATCAAATACATCATTATCCACCAATCTAAAGAGCAAAGAGAAAAGATATAATATGAGGTGATTACTGAAAGATTTTGAGGAATTCACAAGTTTAACACAGGTTTAGCATATTTAACTGAAGATAAAACATCAGTTCTTTTCCAGATTCTAATTTGGTTTTTTTTTTTTTTAATTTCAAGTAAAACAGGATATCCTTTTTCTATAGCAGACTAAATGTGTTCCCTTCAGGTCACTTTTGATTTTTGGGAACAAGTAAAAATCATAGGGAGCTAAATTGGGTGAATAGGAAAGATGATCGAGGACAGGAATGTTTTTCTCAGTCAAAAACTGCTTTATGGAAAAAGAGAAACTTTGTGAGAAATTTGATGTTGATTTGCTTTTCGATTTTTTTTCTCCCGACATTATTGTGGCAATTCGTGTAGCGATTGATGTGCAAATACTGACTGGGCTGTTCACAGGGTACACCTAGCTGGTCAGCAGTTTGAGAGGGCGTGTAGGAAGGGATATAGTTCTGCGATTCACGTCTGGAAAACCTCCAGACGGTTTTCCAGGAAAGCCCCAAGCACCTCGTAGATTTTATCCAACATGGCCTAACCATCAGAAATTCCCCAAATATATGACCCACTGAGGTAGGTGCATGACATTGGCACTCACAATTAGTGTCGTGGCATGGGTACAATTCTGAGAAATAAAAGATGTCTTCTGAAAATTGTATAAGTAAATAATATATCATACTCTAAAACAATGTTAATATTGAAAATTACTGCAAGTAGATGGCAGTTCACGACCGAAGGCTGAATCACTTTTTTTACACAAAGAGCTACTAGAAATTAGAACAGATTAGAAAACCTGTTTAAAAAAGCATCAGGTTGAGACATTTGAACAATATAGAGATTAGCTCACAAAATGAGCTTTATAGGCACAATGGTCTCCTCTTGTTTAACGTGATGTGCCCTTGTGAGTATATTATTTTACAAAAAAATGGTGTTGTAGAGAAAGTTAAAAACCAAATCCTATCAACAAACATACAACAAAAAAAAAATTGGGAAAAATAATTAATTAGTCAACAATTCCACTGATTTTGTGAAGGTTTAGTAAAATATAAAGGGAACATTGTAATGTTAAGTTTTTTCCTTGTTTTCAGATTCTTCTTATTTATGTGACAATGTTCAGTAATTGTCAGAAGATTTAAAACCAAATAGCTGTAATTAATTTTTAACATATTACATAGAATTGTTTTATACATTTGTAATTGTAGCTATGTTTCTATTGTAGACCAGGCATTAAAACTGCAATGTTTAACTTTATCTAGTTACAACAAAAAGGAAGGACAATGATAAAAAGTTTGGATGCCAAGACAGCCATCCTGTATGACTGGATGTAGCAAAATAAAACGAAACAAAAAAACATGCAATTATTGTACTGTATAGTTGTCTCTACTGGTACGAGTTCAAAACAGAACTGTCAATAGATGGCAGAGCTTATGGTTTTGGGTACTCCTGACAGGAAGAGGTGGACAGACACCAAAATTAACATCCTAGTCATCAATCAAAAGGTCTGCAGAGGGAGGAAGAGAGAGTGGCTTTAAGGCATAGCTTCAAACCCTGGAGCAATAGTAGAACTGCAGTCGCTAGGGCCCCACAGATGTCCCCTATGGACACGTGCATGACAAATGATCTTTATGTGGTTGTTCCTTGTTATTCTAAGCAAGAATGATGTCTTAGTAGCACCTATTTGCTTCTGATAAATTGGATCATCTGGTAAATTACAAAAGCAAACGGAAATATATGTATTCTTCACTTAACCAAAGAGATTCATGCATTTTATTATAATTAGTTATTTTTATGGTTCATTCTCCAATTTTATATCAGTCAATATGTTCATTTCTATTTTTTTAAACAATATATATATATATATATAGAGAGAGAGAGAGAGAGAGAGGTTAGGAGCACACCCTGAAACAGCGCATTGCCATGCCCACCACATGACAAACCAACTCAGGATCCCAGATTAGGAACTGAGTGCAGCCATGCAATGGGTGACATCTCAGCACCACACTAGTTCAATATAAGTATTGCTAAAATTTGCAAAGAAAATTGAATTGGAGCTTTCAGATTGAGAAGGCATGGTTAATTAAATCAATTCATATATAAAACATTTATATAAAAACATAAAGAAACTGGCTTGAATATAAAGTTATATGAAACTTTTTGAAAGGTTTTAATCATTTTCATTAAATAGAAAAGGTGCAGTTTCCACAGCTGTTCCATGCTTTATTAGGTTTCCTGGAATATCACACAGTTTGGGACAGTTGTCCCAATGTTTACATTTATTTTATACTGCAAACTATACTGATAAGTACATTGTAACAAAGATGGCTTCTGTTATCAATTGATCAGAATGAGATATTGTAGAGGCTAGCACTCAGTTTTTGTTGGTTTGTTTTACCTTTTGCCTTGCCATCAAATGAAATTTCTTTCTTCCTGTAATCTTCTCCGATATCCACACTGTAAAATATTGCTGTAAATTTACAGTCAGTTTCCTACAGTATTTTCCTGTATTTTCTTTACACAGTAACATACTCTAATGTTTTAAAGTATTACTGTATATTTACAGCAGATAACTGTTTTCAATGCTTTTCTCCCTAAATACAGTAACATACTGTAACATACTGAAAATACGGTAGCATACTGGACAAGCAAAGCATTCTGGGATTGGTTTGTGAGGAGGAGGTGTAAGCTGAGCTGAGATTTAAGATCAGTAACATTAGAACTTTTAAGAGTACTCTTACGTACTGCTAATTAGGTTATAGCTTATCATTTATCACCCAGCCTATTCAGTTAATTTATTTTTGATAGTATTTTTTTTGTGCTTTACATTGTTGAACTGCATTTGGTGTTTGGTGTTTGTGAAGCGGGAGAACGTGTCGGCGACAGAATAGAAAGATCCAGAAACAATCTGTTGCGGTTTTGACTTGGTGAGCCTCTTTCTCTTTTGCTTGATATTTTTTTTTTCCTTTTTTTTTCTTGTTTTCTTTTTGTCTTCGTTAGCGAGTTGGTTAGTTATTCATTTTACAATTGTTTCACGCTGTCGGCCATCTTGTTTGTACATGTGCAGTTAGTTTGTACTTAGCAAGGTATCGTATAGCTTTTACAGCCCGCACAACCATTTCTCCCTGCTCGTAAAGTGGAAAGCCCTCTTGTCCAGTTAATATTTAAACACTATCTTTATTTTTAACTTGGCACAAAGTGCTGTGTCTATACGTTTTGGGCCAGTAGGTCATGAGACCAAATAAATTTATTCTAAAGTAAAATGGGACATTTAGGCATTGTAAAATAACGTAGATGTTATAATTCAACGTCATTTTACATGTAAGGCATCCAGTACACGAGTTTGAAACTAATTTAACTCAGGAAACTTTAAAGTTTGTCAAAGCAGTAGTGGAAACTTAGCCGTTAGTTGCAAGTTGTCAGGAAAGCAACATAATTAAAGCAGCAAGTGTTTTTTTTTTATCCCGACTTGTTAGATTATATAACTGAACCAAAAATGCTGCAGTGTCAGTTCTGTGATCGTGCTTTTCAATCAATATTGTTGTTTTGTCAGCATATGAAAATCCATAGTCATGTTCCTAATACTGCTTTTAAATGTGGCATTCCAGATTGCTGTAGGCCCTTGTGGTGTTATGGGTCCACAGCTCGTTGAGTAAAGGCCATTTTTAAATAAGTAATCGATGTGCTCGCGGCTTAGTGAGGGGCGTTGGGCTATAGTGGGCCGCGGGACGATCCGTAGGGTGTGGGCGTTTCTCACCTAGTGCACAGGTGAGGAACTGCCCACATTCATGATTGTCCCGTGGCTAATGCTGCAGCTGCTGTGGCCCTCGTCATTTTAAAAAGAAGCGCGAGTCGGTTTTAAAGGGGAGAAAGAAACGTTCGGTGTAAAAAAATGGAGAGAGAAAAAAAGGAAAGGAGAGGACGGAGGTTACCGGGAGCAGGAGGGGAAGCAGGCGGTGCGTGAGTGTGGTGAGCGCGCGATCGAGCGCTCGTGGACAGCTGCGTGGAAGCTGGGTGTTAGGCCGACACCCAGGCGTTTGTGTTGATGTCGCTCCCGCTGAGCGATCAGGTAGCGGGAGTGACCAGGGAAGGCGACTGGCCGCAGAGAGGCCATTGAAAGGCAGCGGAAGTCGGGAGACTTGGTGGTGGGAATCCCCAACGTGAGCGACCTGGCCGTTGTGGGAAACCAAGTTCTCCGGGACTGGGATGAGTGCCATACCGGAGCCAGGGATCGGGAGGTCTCCAGTCTCGAATGTGTGATGTAGGAGGGCAGCTGCAGAGAGCGTCTTGCCTGCTGCGAAGCCCAAACGGGATAAGCAGGTGAGACGCTAACAGAGACGCAACCAGAAAAGCACCAGAGTTGTTGTCGGTTTAAGACTGCTTCCTGATCATTTTAACCTCTGGTTTTAAGGATTGTTTTTTTCTATTTATTGGTTTTACTCCCACGTTCTTTTTATGGATTATTTATTTAATGAAGAACTGTGAAGAACTGCACTATTTATGGAACACTGTTTTTGTTGGTTTTTAAATAAAAGCACTTTTGCACTTTCTACCTTCCCCTTGCTCAGTAATTTGCCTCCATTGACTAGCTCACTCGGTTACATTATCGACGGTGTTGGGTTCAAGTGCTTCCAACAGCAATGGGCGTGTGGAGCCAGAACCCACATCGTCACAGCCCTTCAAAAAGTTTGCAGCTTTCAAGTCCCATATATACAGAGACCATAAAAGGGGGGCTGCAAAGCGGGATGTAACACAGACAGGCCTAGGACTTGATGCTTCAAACTTAGTCTGTTACATTTCTTTGTGCCAAGCAAAATTTAGTGATTTAAAAAGCTTCTTTGCTCACTTGAAGTCTCACATTAAAGAAGGAACCATAGTATCTTGCCCATTTAGATGTAATAAAAGATTTTCTGTGATATCCACATTTTCCTCTCATTTATCCTGAAATCATCGAAATTGTTCAGTGGAAAGGCTCGGTCACAACATTCTGGAGGCAAATGTTCCAGGGCAGATGTGCACATCTTATAGTGATGTGGATGAACACTTGAGTACGCAGTGTGAGGTTGTGATAGACTCTGTTGATGGTGCCAAGGAGTCAGATATAGGCCTAGTACCAGATATTGCAGATGAGTGTCTATTTTTGAAGAATTTGGCATTGTTTTACTTAAAATTGCAGGCAAAGTTGGTTCTACCATCTTCAGTAATTCAAACGGTAATTGAAGGGTTGCAAGACATACATGACATTAGCCAGTCACATGTGTTGCACAAACTAAATGAGAAATTGACTACTCTTGGAATTTCATTAAATGATAGAAGGAGAGTTCTTGATGTCATGAAAGCTGAGGATCTTTTCCGGATTTGCGATACCCATGCACTAAAAACAGATTTGAGGAGAAAGTCTTTTTATAAAGAGTATTTTAAATATGTGGATCATGTTCCCATCTGCCTTGAAATAAATGAATCAGGCAAGGAAATCTTTGCTCAGTACATTTCAATTAAACAAGCGTTAGAAGCACTGTTTTGTTGTGAATCAGTCAGGAAACAATATAAGAAAACAAAAGCTGAAATCAGAACAGAATACATTCTCAGTGATGTTTGGGATGGCAGAAACATTTATGAAAACAGCCTGTTTAAAACTGATTCAGAATCTTTAGGTTTAATCTTATATCAGGATGCCTTTGAAGTTGCTAATCCACTTGGATCAGGAAAGAAAAAACACAAGATTCTTGTTGTTTATGTCACACTTTCAAACCTCTTGCCTTTCTGTAGTGCAAGCATTGACCACATGCAGTTAGTTTTATTGTGCAGGGAGCAGGATTTAAAATACTTTGGTCAGTCCTCTGATTAAAGACCTTAAAGACCTTGAGGAGAATGGTGTTACGTTAGCCGATGGAAAATTGCACAAAGGTACATTGTGTGCCATAGCAGGAGACAATCTCGGCTCACATTACATTGGTGGATTTGTCGAAACTTTTAGTAGGAGTAGCAACTTTTGCAGATATTGTGAGATTGACCGACAAACATTCCAGTCAGCACCCCTGACAAAGGCTTTAACAAGAACAGTGAAGTCTTATGAGCAGAATGTTAAAGATTTAGATGCTGCCAGAGCTGACTGTGTTGTTGGTGTCAAATTCAATTCTGTTTTTAATGAGTTGAAGTATTTTCATGTTTGTCAGCCAGGATTACCTCCCTGTCTTGGACATTATCTTTTTGAGGGTGTTGTGTCCAATGACCTTGCATTGTTCATTGATCATCTTGTGATTCAGGAGAAGCAGTTCACATACCTTGAATTAAATCGGCGCATTAATCAATTCAGGTACTTTGGCAATGATGCACATGATAAGCCATGTGAAGTACACCCAGGTGGTGAGAAATGACGTGGTCATGCAGCACAGAACTGGTGCTTGCTCAGGCTTTTACCTGTTTTGGTGGGGGAAAAGATTGCCAGTTCATCTGAAAATGAGGTTTCGCAATTAATACTACAACTCAGACAAATAGTAGAGCTTATTTGTGCTCCTGCCATTAACACTGGTCAGATAGCATGTTTATCAGTCATGATAGATGAATATACAGACACACGAGCAAAGACTTTTCCGTGTCACCCTCTTATACCAAAACATCACTACATGTGTCATTATCCTGAGCTTACTAATTGGTTTGGTCCTCTCATTCGGTTGTGGACGCTCCGTTTTGAGAGTAAGCACTCGTACTTTAAGCAGTGTGCAAGAAAATTGCACAATTTCAAGAACCTGAGTGCTACATTAGCAGAAAGACATCAGCTTCTGCAAGCATACTTAAATGCAGGGAATTTTTATCCTGAAAGTTGTGTAGTGGAGAGAGGGACAGATTTTCATATAAATGACTACAATGATGACATTAGAGGGTCAGTTGCTTACCTAAATTTTCAGCCAGGAGACACGGTAGCAACAAATGAAGTGACTATAAAAGGAACACTTTACAAAAAGAACATGCATGTTGTTCTGGACAGAAATGATGAGGGTCTTGTATTTGGGAAAATTGAGTTGATTCTCATTCATGGCAATTCCAATGTACATTTTGTCACAAAGAAATATCAGTCTTTTTGCCTTGTGGACCAGGGAATTCACTGTTTGACATCACAAAATTTGGGTGACTTATGCATTAATCAAAATATTAATCAACCTGATTACTATCCTTTGCCTGAATACTCCTTGTGTGGTCTGTCTGTAATAGTTCTTCATCATTCTTTTCCATTACTAGAATGATGTCTGAGTTACAAGAAGAAATTAAACAAACTGTATTGTCAGTAATACCAGGCCTTCCTGAGGAGCGACTCAATCAGTTAGTTGAGAAACTTATAGGCCTAGGAGTAGAGAGTTTTGAAGATTTAGTGTATGTGAAAGAAGAGGACATCTTAGAGTTCATACAACCTATCCAGTGCCGAAAACTGCTCAATGCCTGGAAACATCACGGTAAGTGATTAGCCAATAAGCTAATTATGTTGTGCTGCATTGTTTATGGTATCATTCTTGAGTCAATATTTAATTTCTTAATTCATTTTTCTGAACAAAAAAGCAGCATTTTGGCTCAGCAATTTGTTCAAGCTAGCTCTCCTCAACATTCACCACAAACAAGCTCCTCAGGCTCCTCTGTAAGTAGCATGGGATATTCTGCATCTTCTACCAGTGTGTATCCTGTGTTTGTTACCTGAAACCTTCCAAGTACCCTGGGACTCAATGCCAACTGGTATACAAATGGCTATTGCAAATTGCCAGAGACCTTCACCTGCTGACCGGAGACAAATGATAAGGGTCCTTGCTGATGAAATAAGAAAACATGAATCAAATCCCACCAGATCACAATGCCTTATAGTTGTTCACCAAATAGTCAAGCAGTATCCAAAGAGTTTTGCAGACATGATTGGTGACAAGCAGATTGCAGGAGGATATGCTTCTCTTCTGTCACAGCTCAAAGTGCGCATAAAGTATCTATCTGTCTATCTAGAGCATCTGAACCGGAGCAACACACTAAGTCATCGGATCCAGAGTAATGAGAGTGGAACCATTAAAAAGAGAAGCACCACAGACTCCTATGGTTGCACACGATGGGAGCCTGAACTTCCAGCTGGTGAAAGTTATGACAGCCTTGAAGTGTAGCGTCAAAGAATGGAGGAGATATTTCTTCATGAGGGAAGCACTGGAGCAGACAGAGGAGAAGTTCGTAAGTTGATGGAGGAAACATATTGCTACCAGCGTCGAATGATAAATGCCATCCCGTCTCCTACCATTACCAATTTGAAAACAAAATGGCCATACCTCTTCATGCAGAGGTATATGTATAGTCATTTTGAACTACTCACTGACAGAAATGTCCTCAGCCATTTGGAAATGTCATTTAAAGAATGTGGGAAACTCATTACTGAGTATTTTAAAACCAAGCCAACTAATGCCATTGTTCAGAATGTCCTAACCAGGGGTGAAGAGGATGTGGCTGCCTGTGTCTTGCAGCTACTCCTTGCACATTTTGAGGAGAAAATGGATGGGCTCATCCTTCAAGCAGATGTGAGTTAAATATTTTCAAAAAATTATATTTATGACTGTATGTATGACTTATTTCTAATTGTTTGCATGCTGCGTCTATTTATTTATTTATTTTACTTCAGGCATTTGCCACTTCAGCAGACATCCAGGGAACACTCAACTTGCCTGGTAGTCCTCGACTGATAATTCTTGGTATGTAAACATAATAGTGTGGAAATCTCATTTTACTAGATAAAAGTTACTCAGGTTTCAGAGGACTCAGTACAGAGTCATGGGTATATTTTTGTAATCTTTATTTTCAGGTCAAAATTTAAGTAACCAGCGGTGGATGGTGAGCATTGAAGGTCACGTTGTATGTGAAGGAACACAACCCAGCTTTGTCTCTGGACTTGCAGCTGTATTTGCTTCATATTACAATTTCAACCTCCAGTATCAAGAAGAGGCTGCAATCACCCTTGAGTTTGTTCAAAGGTAAGGCATTGGCTTATTTTCTATCCATACATTGTTATTAAAACTGACATACAGTTCCATTAGACTTTATTACACACTGCCTGTAAAACGTTTATACACTACTGAGCTTAATCTCTTTCTCTCATGCTCTATCAAACATTTCACCTTTAACCACCCTGACATACACCATGATGTGCTTTCTCTAAATTAAATTAGATAAAATTGGTACAGGCAGTCATATACATTTGTTTTAAACAATGCAAATTGCAGTCATGACAAAGTGAATTATCATTATTTTTTATATAAACAAGTAAATGTGTTTTTTTTTTTTCTTTGTTATTTAGACGATTTCTTGCCATCAACCCTGAACGAGGGTCCAAGGCCAAGCAAGGAAAACTTGTATCTAAGAAAACTGGCCGAGTAGTCCAAAAAAAAGAAAAGCTCAGTAAACCCTCATGTTTCCTCTCTACTTTGTAAGATAATGGACTTTGAATGGAATTTTGTCTGAGTTCATCCAAGACCACTTTCTCAATTTTAATTTTGACAGTTTCAGTATTATTTATCTAATATAGTGTTCATATTCTGTTCTAATGTAAAACTCAAGATTGGTTCACTTTTAAATTTACCACTGAACAATACACTATGTTTATTGAGTGAGTTTCCCACTTTTGTTGCAATGATTTGTTTATCTGAAATAATGCAAATTTAAAATAAATGTTCATTGAAATGTTTCAAATGAAAGATGCATTATTTGTTTTCATTTACATCCATCTTAGTCAGTAAAAATTGCAATATAATGTTAATATCAATGCTGTAGTGACAATCTATGCTACTAGAAAAAACACCATACAAAATGGTAATCACAGTATGACCACTGTAAAAATACAAACATTTTTTCTTGTAATTTTACAGTAAAATACTGGCAGCAGAGTTGCCAGCCACTTACTGTAGATATACAGAGATGCTACTGTAATTGACTTTTAGAGTATTACACTGTAATTTCATAATACAGTATTGTACAATAATATTATAGTATCATACTGTATTATGAAATTACAGTGTAATACTGTAAATGTTAATTACAGCAGCATCACTGTAAAAGTACAGTAAGTGGCTGGCAATTCTGCTGCCAGTATTTTACTGTAAAATTACACCGAAAAATTTTACAGTGCATGAAATACATCCACATGGGTGGAGTGCAGTAAAATCTGGTCACTGTTGCACCTGTTGCAGTGTGTTTATGCATATGAAGCACTGTTCTGTTTAGCCTGTAAGACACATAATGATTTTTGCTGTCTTTTTAATATAGCAGATCTATATATAAAAGTCAATGTATGTGTGTGTATGTATGTATGTATGTATGTATGTTCCAGCATCACTTCAGAAAGGCTGGAGCGATGTTTATGAAACTTGGTACACATATTTGTCATTGGTCGACTAAAAATACTGTAATAAGAGGTGGGATGTGTATGAATTGACTAATTTTGCCTCACTGTCATGATTAAAGAACCTAAATTGTACATATTGCATTACTATGTTAGCTTTAAACCTAACATATTACAGTAAATGCAATCTAAGGACTGGTGACAATTTATGCTAGAAACACATGAAGAAATACTCTTTCTTTAAGCGATGTACCAACATGCTTAAAATGTGGCAGTCAGTGAATGAAAATATATAAAAATAATATGCACCAAGGAATATGCATGGAATATCTGGCATGAAAGAATGGGAGATAGCAGATGTGTAATGGAACATCTGCCCCCGACTAGCTCCCTATCAGCTTGAGTTCTCTTTTTTATAAATGTTAGCTTCATCTAAGATTTTTAAATAATACTTTTTGATGATCGGTTCAGTTAGTGTTTTGGTTCTCAGACCACACCCTGCAATTTAGACAGTCAATTTTTTTTACTTCTTTCTACAGGTACTGCTTGCACTCTTAAAAATAAATCTTGAGCACCATTTATTGTCTAAATGTTAACAACAAGAAGAGCTGCAACTGTAAATAGTCAAATAACATTTAGCATCCAAACAAGAAAAAAAGGAGCATGTACGAGTAGCAGATATATTAATTTTTGGTTGCCTTTAGTCTACTGTATGTCAGAAGACATACTAGTAGTTTTTGAAGAGCAAAAGGAAACTGGTCATTTTTCATGTCGGGATTTCATATCACAATTCTGGAATACCTCACTTGGTCCGGGCATGAAAATTATATGAAGACAGAAAACAAAACTGTATAGTAAAGTAAGGAGGACAGGATTCAAAACTAGCCAGGCTTGAAAGAACTCTTACATCTCATGGTGAGTGGCAGTGAGTGCAGTTATTGTGGTATTTTGGGTATTATGGAGAACTGTCTTAAACCTCCTATTTCATGATGGACTGATTATATCTGTTATGAACAAATGAAATAAAATAAACAGGAGGGGGTCTTGAGACTTACAGTATTTAAATACAATATTCTGATATGTGTGATCCATACCTTGAAATTCAGTCTGAATTTGTCCACCTTACTGACTAGGAAGGGGTTGCACTATCTTGTTGCTTATTTTTAAAATCAGCAAGAAATGATTCACTCCATTATGAACACTCTATAGATTAGAGTCATTCTAAATGCTGATGTCTTAAACTTAGTCACTTTGGACAAAACAGACTTTTAATGGCATACTCCTTTTCTGGACACAACAGTTGTTGTTTATATATATATATATATATATATAGTGGCAGGTGGCCAGGGACCTTGCCCCACCAGAACGCCTGGATCAGGGAAGGACCGGGAAGGGGGTAATATTTTCCCTGGACACAAGAGGGCAGCCCCCCTGATTTTCATCCAGGGCCACGACTACAGAGCTGGGAAGCGCAACCCTGTGGGGGTCCATGGTCCAACCAAGGGGCTGCCTGGATGGTTCCTGAGCCCTGGAGGACAGCACTTCTGCCACACCAGGAAGTGCTGCTGCTCCAGGAACTGTGTATGCCCAGAGTGCTTCCGGGTGCAAGGTCATCACTTCCACCACACCAGAAAGTGCTGCCGGAAGACCATCATCAGCACCTGGAGCACATCCGGGGCATGATAAAAGGGGCCGCCTCACTCCCTTCAAGGAGCGGAGTCGGGAGGAGAAAGACGGAGCTTGTGAAGGAGGAGTGGAGGTGGCCAAAGAGAGTTAAAAGGACTGAGGAATCGTGAGTGTGGGGAGCCAACTTGTAAATAGTGAGCAAAATAAACCAGTGTGTCTTGAACTGTGCTGTCGTGTCTGTCTGTGGCTGGGTTATCTATTACAATATATATTGTGAACGCGGCCCGGACACAGACAGACGGACATGTTGTTTTCCACCACCACATGTTTATTTACAACAATATTTACAAAGTCAAAGTGCACACACGACCCCAAACACAGTCCTGGCCACACAATGCCTTCTCTTCGGGCCGCCTCCACTCTCTCTTCTCCTGTCTTGCCCTGCCTCCACCCGATTTCAGCCTCGAATGAAGGGAGACGGCCCCTTTTATATCATCCCGGACGAGCTCCAGGTGTGTCCCGGCATTCCTCCCTGGCCACGCCCCAGTGTGGCAGAAATGCCGGCTGTTCTCCCGGAAGCTCTCCGGGTGTCCCTTTTCTTCTTCCCCCCAGCACTTCCTGGTGTGGCGGAAGTGCTGAGATCCAGGGTCCCCAAGGCATTGGGGCGCCCCCGGTGGTGAACACGGGTCCCTACAGGGTTGGGCTTCCAAGCCCTCTACCCGTGGCCTCCAAAGCAACCAGGAAGACAGCCCCCACGTGATCCAGGGTGGGCTTTGACCCTCTTCCGGTCCCTCAAGGCGTCCCAGGCCGGGTCGTTGCCTCTGGCATCCCTGACAATATATATATATATATATATATATAAAGCCAATTGTGGGTGGTGGTCTTACAAATGGGGAAAGCACATTTTAGGCCTATGTCATGAAATTAGTCAATTATTGCATCATGTTATTTATATGTAAATTATGCCCTCCATTCTTTTGGCAGAAAATGGTCTGTGACACCAATCATACCAACTGGGAGTCTTTTCCAGAGACTTGACCAGTTTCCTCTCAATGGCCAGCATTGCAAGTTTGATTAAACGGTTTTGCAGGAGAAGCTTCTCTCTACACCTGCTGATGTAGCTTCAATTGTTGTCACTAAAGACAATAGCTTGTGTAGCTGAGGCATTGCACTATCCAACTCCAGGTCTTTAAAACCACCCAGAAATTACACAGCTTACCTCTGTTGCCCGGAAAGTTACCCTTTGAATATAGAACTTGGAGTTCAGATATCAGTCTCCCTGAATCAAATAAATGGCCATAACATTTCAGGACACTTTGGAATGCCTCCTCAGGAAACATCTGTGTCATTTCATCAAATATGTCTGGATTGATTAGTTCTAGGTAGTGTATAACTTCCAAAATTTTCCAAACATGATCACCATGTACAGACTTCTGTAATGCTCCTGGGGATCCTGCAATTGTGACAGACACCAACGCATTCAACTAGCCTTATTTTGAGGGTGTGACATAAAACGTGCTGCTTTTGCGTAAACAGATTAGAAAGACTCCTCTGACCTCTCCTCCTTTGCAATAGCAAGGAGACTCTTAATTCTTTGTTTGCAGCAAAGAACATCCATAGCCCTCTGCTGCATAATGTCAAAGACCACACCAGTTTCTGAGATTTGTTCATGTGTGTTCACCATGAAAACAAACTCAAAATCCTCCAGTGCCCTTAAGAATCCTTTGACAGCATTAAGTGAATCCTCATCTACTATGGTCTCATCCTCGATACCTTCTTTTCAAAAGTCTGCAGGAACCCACCATAGTTGTTTCTCAAAGTGCTCACCATTCATAATGTAAAAGATCCATTAAGTAGGAGCATTTCTGGGCAATCTTTAACACCCTGCACACTCGAGAAAAGACATCCTCTTGGTAGATTTAGAAAAGAAATGTGGCAAACCCAGAGAGAGAAGCAAAAAACACTCTGGATTCATACAAACGTTTTGCCTCCCGAGACGGCACTAAGTTCAGCCTGTGTACATAGCAGTGTACAAACATTGCACTGGGGGCTATTGCTTTAACTTTAGCCTGAAGTCCATTCAGAGTGGAAGCAATGACAGCAGCCCCATCATAAGTTTGAGCCACAAGTTTTTCTTTGTAATTGTAGACCTGCATCTTTTCATTTAAAACATCAAAGACAGACTGGGCATCTCGCACCCCTGAACCATCACAAAAATGTAACAAATCGCTCCTGAATTTGACCTGTAGTATCAACATATCGAACTATGACAGACAGTTTTACATGACATGAAATGTTAGTTGTCTCATCTACTCATCTAAAAGGGAGCAGTTTAAACTTGGCCTTTTATTTCATCAACAACAGCGACTGCGATAGCAGAAATCAAATAATTTTGAGTGGAATGGGATGTGCCAGAAAACACAGAAGATGACTAGAAATGTGTGGCCAAGACCGAATCATATTTGGATAATGTTTCAGTGAATTCTCTGTAATTCCCGTTTTTAGCAGATTCACTACCCTCATCATGCCCTCTGAATGACATCTCTTGACGCCCCAGCAATGAAGTGATCTCAATTAGGCAGTTAAGAAAGGCAATGTTTTTTTCACTGTTTCATTGTGTTATGCCACCTGAATGCCAACACCATCATTAATTGTATGTTCTACTCTGACCCTGCCAAGACAACTTAACCATGCACATGAACTCACATGTTCGTTGCTTTTCTCATGTCTTTTGTATGCTCTGTCAATGTTAGCCAAATCCCCAAACTTTTTGACCATAAAACCTAAGATGTCTTCATTAAGAGGCATGGTCAACAATACATTCTCTTTGTCACTGCATTCCCAGTTAGCTAGCTCACCTTGTCATACCAGGAGAGTTGAATAGACTGGTTATTTTTCCCTGACTTTTCAAGCAAATCAGTCTCGGGTGCTGATTTTTCCTGCTGTTTAATTCTGAGTCTGTCCTCATAAGGAAGACTATCAAATGGCTTTGCCAAAATCAGGTCAACAATATTAGCACTGTCAGCCGTTATGCACAGCTAACTCGCTGGCTGACTATTATCCCCACAACCTAGTTTGAAATAAATGAACGAACTATACTAAACCGAAACAAGGATCAAACTCAAGAACACTATATTTCTGTTTTTATTTACAGTAGGATATGTACAAATGAAAATAGTGGGCTATATTGACAGCAAATAACAGACAGCAAGCAACAGCTTATCTTATGACTTCATTTGCCAAAAATCCCCTTTGGACTGAACTTCACATGCTCTGATGCCAAAACGCTGTCAATCAAAAAGAGGTCCCACCACTGTTAGTTCCTCCAATCATCATGCAGCAGCCCATTATCCTGCCAGCCCACTGCCCCATTTACTCCCAAAGATGCTGAGCTTCCCTGTAAATAATGTTTTGAAGCATTTGTCCAATTAAATGTCTAGCTTTACTCCACTGAAAATAAAGCATAATCTGAAGTGCCATTGAAGTTCACTGAAGCTGCACTTCAATAGGTTGTTAATAAAATCGTGCTGCCACGTGAATGTATGAGCAAGAAAAATCATGTTAGATGACTTGCAAGACATTATTCCTGATTCTGAATAACTATCCGTGAAGTTGAACACTTTCTAGCACACTCTTTGCAATAGCAATGTCATTACAATAGTACATACAGTTTTCCCTCCTCAATCGTGGGGGTTGCATTCCAGACCCCCCCGGGATAGGTGAAAATCCGCAAAGTAGAAACCATATGTTTCTATGGTTATTTTTATATATTTTTAAGCCCTTATAAACTCTCCCACACTGTTTATCAATATTCCCCGCACAGTTATACAGCATAAACCCTTTGTATTCTCTTAGATATTAGGTAAGATTCATTGAAATTATGTATATAAACACACTGTTTATATACAGTAAAACCTAAATATTATTTTAAAGATATCGAGTGTCTCCGATATCACATATGGTACAGCCATTACGATAGACAGGCCACCGGCAATAAATACGTACAATGCAAGAAAAATAGTATACAGTAAATGTGTGTACAGTGACACTAAACGTATGTACGTGTAATAAATACTGTAAGTAGAAAATTAATTATGGTTACTCACCAACAATGACACGATGACTTGTCCGATAACAATGAGTTTAATTTTACTACACAACAAAGGAGAGCGTTACAGCCCTTCTAAAGGAGCCACTTCAGGCGATTGTGTAGCACTGCTGTTGTTCTTCTTCTGGCAGTCTTCAATCCAAATCCCTAAAGCAGATTCCATCCAGACTACTGCCTTATTACATCCACTTACAACTCATTTTGCACTCTGGTTAAAAGGACACTGCAGCTGTGGATCTTATATTCTTTTCCTACTTTTTAAATAAAAAGAATCGTAGCCTCATTGATGCCTTAATGGCATCCTACAGCGGTGTAGCTTTTCCCATCCTTCAGTATATCCAAAACAGTTACCTTTTCGGCAATCGTTAACATCTTCTGTTGGCGCTTGGGCACGGCCCCTGAAGCAGGAGCAGATCGTTTTGGAGCCATAATGAAGGGCTTGACTATGCACAAAGATAAACACAAAAGAGCACTACTCTTTACACAGCGAAACACGTTGATGCTGAATGAGCGAGGCGAGACTTCCTGGTTAACACTTCATTCAGCACACAGGAACTTAACTGCGTGCTCTGATTGGTTAGCTTCTCAGTCAGGAGAACTTAACTGCGTGCTCTGATTGGTTAGCTTCTCAGTCATCCGCCAATAGCGTCCCTTTATGAAATCAACTCGGCAAACCAACTGAGGAAGCATGTACAGGACGTAAAAAGACACAGTGTCTGCAGAACCCAAGCAGTGAAAAATCCACGTTATATATTTAGTTATGCTTACATATAAAATCCGTGATAGAGTGAAGCCGCGAAAGTCGAAGCGCGATATAGCGAGGGATTACTGTATTTGGTTATTTTTTTCCATGACATTTTACAGGAGACAGATCTTTCCTTCTAGTCTTAGAGCAGTTGCCTCTGGTATACATATATATGTAGCGGCTGGTGTAGTAGTGACAGCTACACAAAAAAAAAACATTTAGGTCGTCACGATTAATGATTTTAAGTCCAGCAAAGTTAAACTGTGTTGGATGTACTAGCCCTCCAAATATTGTATATTGGCAAAAAAAAAATAAATGTATTTACTGATTAGCCAGTGATGATTAGTCAGTTTCTAATGAACTCCATTGGGTGGTAGCTCTTGCCAAAAAAGGGAAAGCCCGAGCTTTTTTGGGGAGTGAACCAGAAGGGGCGAAGTCAGTAGCTCTCTGGGTGGATTGTCAGCATTGTGGATTGAGAAGGAGATGACAGTGTTTGCTATAGCGCCCCCTCTTGTTCCAGATTGTTATTATATAGCTTGACAGGACTGGTAAGAAGATCCTCTGATGCACATTCATGCAGATTTCTTCTCTTGAGCTTCTGTAAAGTTTAATTTCCCCTTGTGGACAAATAAAGTATATCTTTCTATAGAAAACTCCATTAAGGTAGCAAACATTGCAGAAAAATAAGGTGAATTCTGATGAAAATGAGAAAAGAGAGTTAAGCATTTAAAGCTACAAATAATACTATTTTTTCCAAATTTCTTATAAAGGTTTATATCACACTACTATGCTTTTCTGAATGCAGGATAAGAGAAAAAAATTGAATTAATTAACAATAGGATTAAATAACAGTAAAACAACTCACCGAATGGGGAACAGGTTGGAACAAAAACCTATAGGAACAGCAGGTCCCCAGCACTGAACTTGCCACATCCATAAGCTTATTTAAATAAACACAGAACAAGAATTGTTTAAAATAACTTAATTTTTCACTGTCTATTAAATAGACAAGTACAGTATGTCTGTAGAGAAAGTAAACCAGAATGAAAATTGGGAAAATGGCGGCTTAGAATGCATGGTCAGCATTTTTTGACACAAGGAGGGCAGCATTTGCCTCACATTTCTGCTGAATCATGGTTAAGGTTGAAGTAAAGTTTATAATCTCTGAATGAGAAATTCAATGTACAGATACAATTTAATTACAGAAAAACACCAGACAAAAGAAAGTATAGGGAAATATGAAGAATACTTAG
Source organism: Polypterus senegalus (assembly GCF_016835505.1). Classification (NCBI taxonomy): domain Eukaryota; kingdom Metazoa; phylum Chordata; class Cladistia; order Polypteriformes; family Polypteridae; genus Polypterus; species Polypterus senegalus. Next base: position 90,345,100 of record NC_053155.1, on the reverse strand, counting down.
CTGAAATACAAAATATAGCTACTCTTTATCACTGAATGGCTTTATTGCTGAAGGTATAAATTACCTCTTTTATTGTGTCATTTCTATTCTGCATTTCAGGATTGCATCATCTGTAAACATCCAATATGGAATGTATGGTGACGATGATGAATACAAGGTTTTGGCTCAGACTGTTGTTAAAAAACATTTTTTTCTTTTTTTTTTTTGCATGTTGGATATCAAAATGTAGCAGTGAATTTAATATCTCACTAAACGGACCCCTGGTGTCTAATAACACAGTTGCTATTTCCATAGCAACCCTAGAGTATCAAAAAGCTGATGTCTGCCACCCTTCAAACTACTAAGCCCATAACCTGTTCACATAATGCATACAGAATGTATGATTGTGACCAAGTTGGCTACATTCTGAAATCTACAAAATTATCACAAGTCAAGTATTTTATTCACACTGGCTGGAAAAAATAAGTGCTTCCTGTTGTTCTACAATGGTAGAAATAAGTGCCTAGAAAAACTTCACCAAGAACAGAATTATGTCTATGAAGCACAGTCACTGAGTTTAACACAATCTGATATTGCCAAGCAGCCTGTTTTTAATTTCTGGAATTTTAGGAGAAAAGGAATACTAGATGGAAGTCCATATAAAAGGTTTCCTAGCACCAATATGAACCAGGTCACTAAGTTGTTTATGTAAAGACCTCGACCAATTAGCTGTTTAACAATTCTACTCAGTATTCTATAGTACAGTCTGTGCCAGCCAACCACTCTGATGGCAGAATCTTTCTATCTGATCGTTCCAACAGTATTTTTATCTGAAATGACTTTTCCATATGCAGGAGAGTCAGTGACACCATTTGACACATCAAGAAACCAAGAGTAGCAGAATAGAGGAGGGTTTTAAAATAGTGTTATACTTATATTTCTATACAAATGACTAATAAACAGAAATTCAATATATAGAACAAATATGCAGCTCTAGTCAGGGTGTGCTAGACTAAAGCAGTAAAAACTGAGACTGAAGTCAGATCACTCCACAGCGCTGGGGCCCTGTAATTAGAATCATAAGAATCAGAGACTATTCAATCCATTAGGCTCATTTGTTTAGGTAACTAAAGGCTTAACCTCCCATTACTTACAAAGCACTGCAACATGTAGTAAAAACTAGCAAGTATAACAAAGTACTCAATAACACAGCTTTAATAGACAGTAATATCTGAAAAACAGATCAAAGTGATTGAAATAAGCTTCCCTCAACTGGGTAAGTTATCTGGGTGAAGTGTGTAACATTTTTACCGTACTGCCCTGGTTGACACAAACTCATTGTTCAATGTGGGTTAGTCAGGTTAGGTGAAGCAAAGTGTAATCTGGTCTTTTCTAATGACATCTTCATTATTGATAGCTGTGAGGATTCCTTGGTAAATGAAAAAAATCAGTAATTTGTATCCAGCACAGAAATGTGATTCATTTTTTTCATTTATAAAATATGATTCTTCTGATCACAGTTTTTAGATTTACTAATAGATTCTGTATATCAGTTAGCAAATGATTTCACAAACCTTAACTCTGGAAGAACCAGTATTAAAGAACAACAAAGCATGATTAAAAATTAGGCTCTAAAACAGGATAGCCTAAAATGAATAATAAAAGTAAAGCAATTAGAATGTAAAGGATAAACAAATAACCTTTATTTTATAAGCATGTTTCAGTAGGAAACAGCAGCTGAAGTTGCTTTAATGTTACAAATTGCATAAATCTCTTTAACTTTTTTAATTTAAATATTATGAAAACAAAAATCCATTTTAGGTCATACTAATGCACATGCCTACATACATACATTCATTCACAAAGGGAAAGCTTAGAGTTAGCACTCAACCTTGTAAATATTGGAGCAAATCTGTAGTACTATATGTGAACAAAGGGGCGGCAAGTAAAAAGCATTGAACTCCTGGAGCTATGAAGCTGCAGTGCCTCACTGCCCCACCATGGCATGCACAATTGCAAATTGTATTTCTTTCCCAGTTGGAATACATGCAAGTTATGTGAATAAATCATGGTTGTGTTAAAATCTATTGCACCTCTACGCCACTCACAGAGGAGACCAAATATGCTAAGTATTCTGTGGTTTGTTATAGCCATGCCTGCCCCAGCAGCACTGAGTGTATGGTAGAAATCAACTTTAGAATAGACACCAGTACACTGAGCCAAAGAATTAAAGCCAGTCATTCATTGTGTCCTCTTGAAAGCCTCCGCCTAAATAATCCTTAATCCCGGAAGTTCTGTACTTTAGCCCATTTCACATAAATAAGTAGAAAGACTTAAAATGGGATCAAGAGGGACTTGGTATTCAAAGCAACTGTTCAGGAAGGCTATCCACATCCTTAATCTTTACAGCAGTTACAAATAGATGTCAGACTAATGTGTTAAACAGAGGAAAATAACATTTATTCTTTGCAAGTTCAACAAAAGAAGAGTATCTGCACATCAAGAAAGTGGCTGCAAACCGTTAGGAACCAGCACAGCCCTATATAAGGGTCCAATCCACCTTCTTAAAGCTGTGCTTTTTCCAATGTTAATGGTGGACATTTGCAACTTTGTTTTGAATGCAAATGTAATTCAGGCATTGAACACAAACAGAAAGCACATACAATTTTGTATTCTAGAAAAGACCTAAAGGAGGGTAAAGAATGGAAACAGGGCCCATTGACGCTACAAAATGTTAAATGGTAAACACTAAATGTTAATGTTAAATAATGTAAGACAAAATCTGATATGAACAATTGAACTTTTTTGGTTAAGATTTAATTTATATTGCAGTAATGCATACACTTCTAAATTTAAAGCTGTCTTAGGGTTTGCTTTGTTGGTAGAGTAGTTACTCAGGTTGTCTGGTAGCAACTGCATCACATCAAAATTTTAAACCAGGGTGCTTACCATGTGTAGTTTGCAGTTTTCCCTGTGTACACTACTGGTCAAAGGTTTTAGCACACCTCAGGTTTTCCAGTTTTTCTTCAAATGTAATCAGTTGAAATGCAATAAATGCCCTAAATGAGTGAAAAGGTAAGCAGTAAAGTGCCAGAGCTTTAAATTTAAAGTTTAGGTTAGCAAAAACTGAAAAAGGAAACATCAGAATATTACAAATGGGCATTTTTTGGGGGACAACTAATAGATTACAACCTACAGATGTTCTGCAGCAATTAAAGTACATTAACTCTTGAAAGTGGAAGGAAACAATTTGCAAAGGTGTCCCAAATTCTGTTCATTAATTAAAAACCCTCTGCCTGACTTAAAGCAAAATTAGAACTGACTGTATTACTACACTGTCTGAATGAGTACTGCCACACATGCGTGTTTAGGAGACAACTAAAGGGCTTGAATACATGTAATTCCATGCCTGACCAGGGGGTGGCGAAGTGCGCTAATTCCCTCTCTCGATCTCTTGCAGACCATTCTAGGGAAATCCTGCCAGGCTCTGGGGCAGCTAGCGATGTCACTTCTGGTTCAAGTCCTGATGACATCACTTCCCTTACTGGCCTTAAAAAGCCTCCATCTTGTCAATAATAGATAAGTTCTGTTTTGGACTCTGTTGTATGAACATGTCTGTGCTTTGGCATCAGTTTTGCAGCCGGGAAAACTATACGGGTGGCTGCCCCAAACCTTCGCAATGTCTTATGGTCGGTCTTCATACAGTGGCGTAGTCAGCAGGATGATAAAAGCCCAGAAGATAATGGGACAGGACCTGAATCATGACCAGGTGGGAGAGTACTGGGGCCGAGCTTCCGGGTGGGGGTTTCACCTCAGAGTTCGGAAAGAACCAGTGCAGACTCCGCTCCCTTTGACTAATTCCAGGCCACATAAATTAAATAGGGAGAGTGTTGATGGGACACACAGATGTGGGCTGGTCTCTGTTGGGGTAGTGACTGTGACGTATTATACTCTCTCAGAGGAGAGAACTGTTCTCCCCACAGGGGCCAAGGCTCCAGAGCAAAGTGGGAATTCCCCAGACAAGCAGGTAAAGTCACTGCAAGAATGGAGGCTAGATCCGGAGCGGTTTACCCTAGAGCAGCTTGATGCTCTATGGGAAATGGTGGCAAAGTGTTTAAAGCCCTCTGAGTGCTCCATCTATCAAGTAGTAAAAAAGGTAGCCTGTTTTATATTATTCAGCAATCTTCCCGACCATTTCACCCAGCCGGTATGGAGAGACTTTTCCAATGTGAACGAGCTCTTCGAGCTCATAGAAACATCTAGGACAGCCTTGCAATTTGGGAGAGCAGAGGGGTCCTTTAGCGGACACTGTGGAGATTATGTCCATCTGCCCCCTTGGCATAAACCGAAGTTTGCACTGGATAACCCAATTCCGCAGGTGCGGCCCTCCCTTGGGAGCAAGGCGGAATGTAAGTTTGGATTTTGTGCGCTCACAAACCCCTTGTCAATGGCTAATACCGGAGAGGTTGTCATTAATGGATTTAAAGTGGAAGCCCTTTTTGATTCCAGCAGCAACATTTCAATTGTTGATCGTCGGTATTTACTACCGCGACAGACCAGAATAACCTGTGTACACGGGGATATCCAATTGTATAAATCCGCCCAATGTTTCATCAGCCAGGGAGGATCAGTTAAAGAAAATCACTGTAATGGTCTTCCCAAATCCACCTTTCTCTGTGATTCAGACTGGTCTGATAGTAAAAGCAGTGAAGTACTAACCCTTCCTAAGCTGAATTTAGGCCTAGTAACAGACGGGAATTCTCAGTCACAGGTTGTCTCCACACCGTGTACTCAGCTGGCACAGAGAGATACGGGAGGCCAAGAGGAGGATGGGGAGTTTCCTGGGCCATCACAGACCGTTGTGTCATCTGCCCGCGTCTTGTCGGAGTGGGATGACTTCCCACCCCTTGAGGTCAGACCAGACTAGGGTTACCACTTTTAATACAAAAAAATAAGGGACGCATACTGCAGCGGGGGCCACATCCGTTGGGGGCCAAGACCACAGTGATCACAGGCCCAATGACATGCCAGTGGTGGTAAATCACAACTTAAAATATGTTTTCAGGAAAGTATGAAAACTTGGACATTAAAATAAACTGTCTTTTATTGAAATGCAGTCAGTCTTTCTCTTTTACAACTCAACAGACTTCTCTAATGATAATCGTAGCTAAACACATAGGCATAGCTGACAATAATTAACATAGGCCAAAATAGGTCAAACAAAGTGTGACAGTAACCACAAAAACAGGCTTTGGATGACCTTGTGATATGTGAACCACATTTTAATAACTTATTAAATTTACAGATTCACAACTTATTAACTCTAAGTTAAATATTTTATATTCAGAAATACAATTGGAAAAATATAGAAAGTGCACAAAACTGCAAAGGAACCTTTCTTGAACACCAGTAGACCAGAACTATAAGTGTGCAGTACTAGAGCATGTTAGGTCTACTTTCTTTTGTAAGTGTACTTCTTGTCACTCCGTGCAGCACTGAGTAGCTGTTTGTCTTTTAATCAGCTAGAGTAAAACTCTGAACAGGACTGTTTAACGTTGAGGGTGATCAAGAGCTCACTCCTAATGAGCTCCACAGAGCACCTGTTCCTGCTGTCACTCCATTTATTGGTCATTATGGAAAAGATTCTTTCCACATAGCCAGTTGATGCTGGGATGCTCAAGATGTGGCTGATTATGTACAGCATGTTAGGCAGGTCAGCTATTTGAAAGAGAGCCACCCACCTGGCAGCCACATCTTTGGACTTCCATTCATCCTCTGCATCATCTTTGAGCCTCTTCAGAATGGTATTTGCTGTGGTGCATTCATCATAGAGGTCATCCATGTTCACATTTTGGATAAGGTTGAGCTTAGTGATCCTCTCAGTGTCACTGTAGGAAAGCATGCCATGTTGCAGAGAGAGAGGTTGCAGGAAGAACAGCCAGTTGTCCACAGAAAAGTCAAACCATTTCTCAATGTATGAGATTGCTGTGTTGAGAAATGCTGTAAAATCTGCCCTTGCCCTGTCTACTTCATGTGGGAGAATATTTTGCAGCTTTACTTTTGGTAAGTGGCCATAAAATTGGTCATCTCTTCTCTGTGTGAGTTTTTGCTTGAAGGTAGATATAATGGAATATATCTCAACACAGGTGGTTGAATCACTTTCCAGCTTCTTGACCACTTCCTCAGATAGGGAGAGGATGTTATTGGAGAACAGGAGATAAACTTCCACATAATCCGGATCTTCCTCAGGTGAGGCTTCACTGAGCTTTAACAAAGATCTGATCTGTCTGGGACACTCTTCTCTGAGGCTGATGAAATAAGACCTGAGAGCAGTCCAGGTTTGCAAAAGACGGGAGATGGCTGAATTGAGAGACAGCCACTTTGTTGAAACATGTCATCTCATGGAACTCCACATCACAAAACTGGCAAAAGTCTTTAAGGGATTCCCTTCGTTTGGCAGATGTGGAAAAGTAGCCATAGACCTTCAGCATAACATTTTCCACATCTACAGTGAGCTGGTCGAGAGCATGCTTCACCGTGTTGTGCACAATATGGGCATGGCAGTTCCCTTGCAGCAGATCTTTTTGCTTTTTCTTTAGGTTAGTGAAGACAGAGTTGTGGATTCCATAATTAACATTAGTATTGTCTACACTATATGCAGTAACTTGACTTAAAGATAAGCCAAATTTATCAAGGGATTGTTCTATAAAACCTATAATACCAGCAGCAGACTCATCTGCATTTTCTATAAAATCAAGCATTTTGTTACAGATCCCCGTTTCTGGCCTGAAGTATTGTACTGCAAGGGGAAACATATTTCTGTTCCCTTTATTTTATGCATCTATCTGTATGGAGAATGGGAGGGGTTTGTCTGACTTTAAGACATATACAACATCAGCCACTGCTTTTGGAGCAAGGACGTCTTTGGCCATTGCCTCAGCCTTTGTTCTCCCGACAGACATTTTCTTTATGATTTTGGAGTCAAGCAGAATCTTTTGGTTGAGCTTGTGTCCACAGTCAGCACTGATATAGCTGATGTTGTGTTTAATAGTGTGGTACACCTGCGTCAACTTAGCTGCTGTAACCTAGAGGAGAGAAGAAAATACTAATGAACCTAATTTTAAAGGGTGGTATTGATAACAGATTTTGGCTAAAATATTTGTCATTATTTGCTGTAACACCTATCCAAACATGGAAACAGCACATACATAAACTACCTACAAACATTAGCTAGTAAAGTTTTTATATAGCCTATTTCTAATTTTAAAATATGAAAAGTTGCAATTTACTAGTTTATTTTCTTTACATGGGCATTATGTTGTTTATTAATGTATTAAATGTAATGTTTCATGTAATAAATTAATGCTTATGTGTCTGACTTAACCTTAACAAACAAATCATAATATTGCATTGGAATGTGATCCACTTACATTGTATTTACAGAATTTTTACAAATTACAATTTGTGACCCAGTGTGTGAAAACCAGGCCAAATCTAATTCTGAGATAAAGTTTGATTTTAGCCATTCATTTCACTGTGATTTCAGTTGTTGACATGGTTTTACTCAGTTAATATTAAATACATATTTTTTTATTATTTTCACAGACTGTTTTTTATTTCATGTAGAAAACAGTAAATTACAAAACAAATGACTCCAGCTAGGTTTTCACAGACTGGGTCACATTTTTAACATTATTTAGCAATTAATTAATTAATTAATATTGTTGATAATAATTATACTGTCATTACTATGTCTGCTTCGGGAGAGACTTGGGGTATGAAGAACTGTCTGACTGTGCTTTGATTTTTGTGAGCTCTGTCATTGCGGGAATGCTGCTCTCCGGAGGCATGTTGTCGCACGTCTGACAGACCACCATGAGCCACAGAGAACGCTCTCCGACAAATTGTGCAGTTGGCTTGATAACAATTTCCGCTAACACTCTGCAGCCAAGTATTTGTTTCCTCCCACTCTCTGCGGTATTTTTGCAGCCGCTTGCGTTTATGCTCTGAAACTTTAAGACGCGGGGGATTACCTGGAGAAGCATCTGCCATTTTTTTAATATTACTCTCTGCCAACACTTTGCAGACTCTACTTAAAATACCCACCCTCCTCACTAAACAGTTAAAAAGACCAATCAAACTAACGATGACATCAAGTATTACCCAATCAAAAGTAGGAAAGGAGGCATCTTCATAAAATGCGTGTGGGATGATTTGCATGAGACGCTGCTTTAAAAAAAATGATAAAAAAAATACGGGACAAAACCGTCCGTATTGATTCAAAACGGGACGCGCAATTTCATTCTCAAATACGGGACGATTCCGTATTTTAAAGGACGGGTGGCAACCCTAGACCAGACCCTCTCTCAGAGTTAAGTTCCAATTTAGACAAACACCGGCCTCGTTTAAAAGGGAACAACGGAATGATGATTCCCTTAAATTTGCTAAGAATGTAGTCACGCTAGTCAACGGTCAACGCATCCATCAGCCCATGCCACAGGGTCCCCACTTTGTTATTGAAAATGATTTATTATATTGGGTCAGTGAACACGAGAGGTGGGTGCGGAAGCTGTTGCTAATCCCATGGACTTTCCGGCGGCAGGTTTGTGAGCTAGCACATGGCCACCTCCTAGCAGGCCACCTGGGCACAGAGAAAACATTAGAGCGTATCAAGCTCCGATTTTATTGGCCGGGAATTAACAAGGATGTTCGCCACTTCTGTATCTCTTCTCCAGAGTGTCAGCTGTGGCAAATTCCAAGGAGGGGCTGTGCTCCTCTTGTTCCCCTTCCCTTAATAGACGTCCCATTCAAGAGAATAGGGGTCGATATAGTGGGACCCCTGGAACCCTTGGCCCGAGGACATAAGTATATATTAGTCCTCGTGGATTATGCAACCCAATATCCAGCTGCACTCCCAGATATTTAAAGGTCTGCACCCTCTGCACACAGTCACCTCTGATGATCACAGGGTCCATGAGGGGCCTAGGCCTCCTAAAATCCACCACCAGCTCCTTGGTCTTGTTGGTGTTAAGCTGTAAGTGGTTTGAGTCGCACCATTTAACAAAGTCTTTGATTAACTTCCTGTACTCCTCCTCCTGCCCACACCTGATGCAGCCCACAATAGCAGCGTCATCAGCGAACTTTTGCACGTGGCAGGACTCCGAGTCATATTGGAAGTCTGATGTATATAGACTGAACAGGACCGGAGAAAGTACAGTCCCCTGCGGCGCCCCTGTATTGCTGCACACGACGTCAGACCTGCAGTTCCCAAGACGCACATATTGAGGTCTGTCTGTAAGATAGTCCACGATCCATGCCACCAGGTGTGAGTCTACTCCCATCTCAGTCAGCTTATCCCTAAGGGGCAGAGGTTGGATGGTGTTGAAGGTGCTAGAGAAGTCCAAAAACATAATTCTTACAGCACCACTGCCTCTGTCCAGGTGGGAGAGGGATCGGTGTAGCTTATAGATGATGGCATCCTCCGCTCCCACCTTCTCCTGGTATGCGAAATACAGAGGGCCGAGGGCGTGACATTTATGATACTTGTAAAGGTTAGCTTTGTTTTTTTTTTTTGTCAGTTTTATTATTTTATTTTCTCGGCCGCGTTCACGAGCCCAAACACACCCCACCCCCGCATCTGACACGGCTGTTTTCACATAGACGCGCTATAACAGAGGTAAACTCAGCTCCCTTCTACATCGGAGCAAGAATGCACATACCATTGCTTGCATGCTAAAGTGTCAGCAGGCACTTTTCGTGGCATTACACACAATTTTGCCCATGCCCTCTGCACACTACTTGTGACTTTAGGCTTTAGGAAGTAAGTAAATAAATAAAGGTAAATCGTGTCATAAAATGATTACTTCAAAATACTTCACATATATTTGTCTCTTTCTTTTTTTAAAATGTGCGTTGATCACAGCCAGCATGTTGTAGCATACAGCATCTGGCTACCTGCATGTTCTTACGTGCACTGAATAAGAGACAAATATACAGTCTGACTGAGAGAATCAGACTGAAAAAAGCAAACATTTAGAAATGCCATACTTTTACAGCTGATTGGACGCTGTTTGTTTTCAAATAATATTGCATTTGTGCGATGATGTTTTCACATATATTGTCTCTTTCTTTCAGGTGTGTAATAGAAACCACAGCATAGAGAGAAATGCAATATTATTTGAAAACGAACAGTGTTAATTATTTGGCACGGACATGCTCAAAAAATACATGTGTAATGCCACAAAAAGTGCAAGCAGACATGTCCGTGCCAAATAAATAACATTCGACATTTTGAAGAAATCATTTTATGACACGATGTACCTTTATTTATTTACTTACTTCCTAAAGCCTAAAGTCACAAGTAGTGTGCAGAGGGCATGCTCAAAACTGTGTGTAATGCCACGAAAAGGGCCTGCTGACACTTTAGTATGCAAGCAATGGTATGCGCATTCTTGCTCCGATGTAGAAGGGAGCTGAGTTTACCTCTGTTATAGCCCGTCTATGTGAAAACAGCAGTATCAGATGCGGGGGTGGGGTGTGTTTGGGCTCGTGAACGCGGCCGAGATAATAAAACTGGCTAAAAAAAAAAACAAAGCTAACCTTTACAAGTATCATAAATTACACTGGCTGTTACAGACTGAAATCAAATGTATGTTTTTATTCTAAAATAGTAAGATTAAGAGCAGTTTACTTCTCAAAACAGAGAGGTGCAGGATCGAACTCGCGACCTTTTGATTCCCAGTCAGCAGCTGAGTCATTTGCACCACGGTGGAAGTCATAATAAACACTTGTCAAAGTCGCATGTTAAAACCGTTGACCTACTTAATCTAGTTCAAGTCTATCTTGTTAGCTCTGAGCACATGACATAAAGCAACCATGGAAGGAATGTAAGTCTGTTGCAGAGTACAGTTATTAATAGTTCAAGGTAAAACCAACAATTTTACAACAATCTAACATATTTTTAGAAAGTGTAGAAGAGAATATGTCAACATTGCCAAGGTTAACGAACTGTTGCAAGACAGAAGGTTCACACTTCACAATAGTGGTTAAAAAATCAAGAATCCTCTTACGACATTTGAACAGTGTTCTTCCAACCGTTTGTTAGCCTTGGCAATGTTGACATCCATAACCACAGTTATCATGCTTTGGCATTCACTTGTGCGTTGTGGACCTTAAACTGCTTCTACCACTTAAATACGGCAGCACAGCTAATCATTTCATCACCACATGCTTGCCATAACATTTCAAGAGTTTCATTATCAGTCTTCCCAAGCTTTATGCAAAATTCAATCACACACCTCTGCTGTACTCTCACAGGAATATCTTCCTCACCCGCCATGGTGACACGTACAAGGTACTTCCTTTCGCTGTGACAGAACACTGAAGAACATGGCAGTGCAACTATAGGTTTATACACGTCAATATGCGCCGCCCTCAAACACCTGCACAGCATTCCCATCTTGACCTCCCTTAAAGAGAAACAGTCTCATTACTTCTTAATGAGCTGTTGTAAGTACACTTTAAAAAGTATCTGTTTGACTCCTTATTTCTTTTCTGTAAGCATTCTTGCAAATATGAAATAATATCTTAAACTAAACAATATAGTATAAAGAAAGAGTAATCTAGAATTTCTGCAATAACAATTGACACAAGTGTAGTGAAGAAACATTATATGGAACATTCAGTTGAAAGATGGGTGAAGCTAATCTAACAAAGACACACAAAAAATAAAGCACTGTTATGTCTTTTTTTATCTGGTCCCTTTTACTTGACATTGTTTCAAAAGGAGCATGCCAGTTATTATTTAATGACCAAAAAGGCAGCAGCTGTCCACACATTTTTAAGAATGGGAAATCATGCCACTTTTTGCTTCCTTTGCTGCCACCTTGCTCAAATCTGGTTAATTTAGATTTGCTAACTGACATAATAGTTGTGCCAAACATGACAGGTCATTGAGCAAACTCATTAGAAAGATGTTCAAATTCTCCTCAGAATGTAACATATCTGAGAATCAGTGAAGACCCCAAGAGCTATGAGACAGGAATGCAAACCACTGTGCCATCGTGGCTAAATTCAATGCATCTTTTTGAAATGCTCTCTATGTTCCCTGTTGGAGATCTTAAATGATGCCTTTCCATTTGTTTTTTTCCCCTCATTTTCCCCAAATACAGAACTGCTAGACTTGGGCAACTCCATATATAATATCGGCCTCTGTTTCTGATCCTTTTTCCCTTTCACATACTACATGTCTGTATTACTTGTATAAAATAAATATTAAACCATATTGAAGCAATGGTATAAAGTCACAAAGTTCAAACTACATAAATCCTCCTTTCTCATTTCAGATGGTTCTGCCCATGTCTTAACAACTCCAGGGATCTTTCATTCTCAGTGTAAGGTTTGCTTATTTATTTGAGTTTTCTCCTATTACTTACGTTTCCCACCACATACCAAAGACAAGTATGTCTGTGACCCTAAATGAGTGATTTTGGAGGTGTGTGTGACATTCTGTCTAGGGTTATTGCCTCATACTACCAGGACAGATGTTAACTTTTGTAGCCCTATAGAAGAAAAAGGACGAGATCCAAATTCAACTCCCTGGGTATGAATGGTCTGTTTCTTTGAGGGTTTATTTCCAGGCATTATGCCTTTCCTTCCATATTACAAAAGCTTATGTGTTAAGTCAGTAAATAGAGTAGGTGTATGTGTGCCTGGCAATTAAGTGCTGCATCATATAGAGTTGCCTCCTGCATTGTGCCCAGTATTGCTTAGATACTCTCCAACATTGCATCATCATGAGCATGATCAGTGATGGATGGAGTCAGAGGTTTTCACTTAGTTTGTAAGGAACTTTGTCTGTGTTTTGTTTGACAGCTAAATAAATGCATATGGCCACAGTTTCTTTATTTCTTATTTCTGTTTAAACTCATTCTCAGCATAGGGAAAACTTCAGCTTCTGTATTTTATTACACACCAATAAAATGTTGGAACCTAGAAACCTGCACTTCTTGAGATTTATAACTCATCAAAAGTGATGGCCTTTTACTCCTTTATGTGTGTAACAGGAGGTGGCAGGGTCTTCAAACTTTGTTATTTTTTCTGTTGAGATTTATGGCCATCTTCTTCGAACCTGCCCAATCTTGCAAACCAGTGAGTGCTTAAGTGTGACTGACAGACTAAAACTACCTTGTAATTTAGGTCTTGGGGCTGCAAGCGGCACTGAGTAATAAAAAGTAACTTGGGCTCAAGTAAGCATTTCTTACTTTGCTGTTATGTTGTGTTATAAACTTCAAACTTGCAGGAAAGGAGAATCGGACAATTCTTCTGTCACTTTTAATTGAGCGTTTACAGCTTTTAATCAAAATTTACATGATTACTAAAAGATAATTCCTCAAACTTCTCAGACTGTGTTGGGTGCTTCAATTTTTATTTACATTTTATAAGAATTCTATTGAATATGTGCATTCTTTGTAGCATGCAGGCTTTTTCTTTTTTTTTTTTTGCCTGTAGTCCGGTAGTGAGTAGCATTTATCTTTATAAACTGGCTCTTGGATAATTAGCCTCTCTTGTTCTATGAGTGGACTCCTTGAAGCATCTCTAATGAGAATGGCTTTATAAGAACCCTTTAGAGTGGGATGATTGAATACATTGGGAGCACTCTCATAAAATTAAGATGTCTCCACTATCTCTGAGTGTGCAGCAGACTTGGGATCAAGATGGGGACTTCAGAACTTTAAAGGGCCCTATCAGTACAAGAAAAAAGCACCAACACCCATCACATCAGAGCACCGAGGGAAACAGCAGTGAGGCCGGAATGCCTTTTTAATGATGACTTTTAAAATGTCACACACCAGTGTGATATTTGGCCGGAATTTTAATATGGGAGTTGGACTAATATTTGAATTGATTGTTTGTTTTTTTTATATAAATAGTTTAATGTTATTAAAAATCCACCTGTGATTCAATTTCCACATATCCTCACCCTCTCTGTAAGTAAACTCACAGCTTACATATTTCTTATTGTTCTTATATGTAATTTTGCTCACTGTTGGAAACATTCATTATCTGTTGGTCATTTTCACCTCTGAAAATATCTGTTCAGGCATTCAGGTTGAAACCATAATTGGACGTGTTTCTAAGAAGTGTGCAGTGCACTTAACAGATGTTACTTTGCTACATGCATTGCTTCTGCTCACACCTGTTCTAGTATTGTAACCTCGCACAGTAACCTCATGCAGTTAAAATACAAACTACAATATACAATACTTTTTTTAAAATCTTATTTTAAACTAGCTAACATAGCTGAAATACCCGGTGTTGCCCGGGAGGAAAATAAAGTGATTTTTTTTAATTGTTTGAGAAAAATATAATAAAAAAAACCACAACTTTAAAAATAAAAATAAACTAACAAACAATGACAGACAGAGCTGGAGATAGCAGAGATAAAGATTTGCATTGGGTGTGACGAGGATGAATAAGATTAGAAATGAGTACATTAGAGGGTCAGCTCAAGTTGGACGGTTGGGAGACAAAGTCAGAGAGGTGAGACTGCGTTGGTTTGGACATGTGCAGGGGAGAGATGCTGAGTATATTGGGGGGAAGGATGCTAAGGATAGAGATGCCAGGGAAGAGGAAAAGAGGAAGGCCTAAGCGAAGGTTTATGGATGTGGTGAGAGAAGACATGCAGGTGATGGGTGTAACAGAACAAGACGCAGAGGACAGGAAGATATCGAAGAAGATGATCCACTGTGGCAACCCCTAATGGGAGCAGCAGAAAGAAGAAGAAGAGTACTTGTTTTGTGGTCTTGTATGTATGTTATTATCCAGTTAACCCTTGGAACTGGCCAATTCTATTTAGTTTTAAAGTGCAGTGGTACTCAAACATAAAGAATGCTGGCAGTCACCTCCAGTTCGCCCTCTGGTGATCATTCCAAGTGTCAACTTTATGATAACATGCCTAGAAGACCGCACTATCGCCCTGCACCCTACCCAGAAGGGGGTGGGTTAGGGTGGATTTCACCTTAAAGTATTTTTAGTTGACCAATGAGAAACATGTGTGCCAAGTTTCATGAAAATCGAACTCCAGACATTCGGAAGTGATGCTGGAACATACATACATACACACACACATACATATTTTGACTTTTATATATATATATATATATATATATATATATAGATAGATAGATAGATAGATAGATAGATATGTATCTTAAACTAATTGAAAAAACTTATTGTTAATTAGTTTTGAAATTGACTATCTATTAAGAAAATGTAACATGTTGCTTGATTTATTATAACTAATGTCAAAAGCGTTGTGTTACTATTGTTCGGACTTATTTGGTGATATCACCCTTCATTATTTATATTTATAGCAGTGCCTGTCTGGGGCAGAGAATGTAGTTCAAAAAAAGAACAGGGAACCTCAATGCCCTTTTTCTGTCTCTGACATGGGTACTCAAATATGTCTTAGTGAAGTGTTATATCCCTCTGTGTGGAACTTCTCCATATTCGTTTTTCTAGCTAGCGGTTCACTTATAATTTTACTCACCACCTTCGATAGGTGTTCTTAATTAGGTGGCCATTTCTTGTGTTTCACTCCAATTCTCATTTTCTAATTGCTTTATAAGCAATGGTGGTGGTAGGCTCACAAGTCTTGCTCTTAGTTGTGCATAAACTGCATCAAATTGTAAAGGCAGAATCTATGCACCATCAAAGAAATGTTATTTAAGTTGAAACAGAATCATGATGAAGTGGGCATTTAAATCCATAAATTGTTACCTTTTTAGCTGACCATGTGAAAGTGCTTACCTTTGATTTTTGTGCAGATGCCAGTCCTTCAATCTCATTACCGCTGTGAGTCAGGAGACTGCACTGTGCCTTGAGCTTTATCGGAGGCACACATTCACAGATGCTGTTTCACATGTAACCCTGTGAAAGTAATTAATTTTAAAAGTTCAAACTGAGTAAATTATTATTGTAATGGAAGGAATTTTTAAATGATCAAGGGTGCAGTTGGAATAAAAGCCAGAAGGTTGCCAGGAGCTTTGAAATAGAGTGGGTACTAAAAAGCATAGTAAGAGTCACTTTTAGAACACCATTATAATGCATGTTCAACAGGTCATCTTGTTTTTAACTCACTGGAAAAATCTCTGCAAGATATTAAAGAACAGTATTAAAATTCACTGTTTGCATTTCTGGGAATAAGACTCCCACAACTACAACAGGATATAATCGCACCACTGGAGGCTTCCAAGATTTGACCTTAGATCCCAACTATATGAAAACAAGACAACGACATATTCTTGGCTGTCATTTCTTATCTCTGTGATTTATTTTACATAACTCTTTCAAATGAATAGAGCAAAAAGGAGGCACAACTGCTTTCTTCTTGTGATTCTCTTTTTATTAAGAACAAAAAAAAAAAAAAGTTGAGTGACATTCAGAGTAAGTGAGATATGGACAGAAGCAGGAGGGTTCGGACTCCAGAGAGTAAAATGCCTGAGGTGATTAGGGGAGTTTGAAGTGGTTTTTAAAAGTTATTAGATTTGTTTGGACTATAGTCACGCATTGATATAATCTATGATCAGATACCGCAAAACCTCTTTCATTCGGATAAGGCAACACAGCTGTGGTCTTAAGTAAGCAGGAATGCTGTAATACAGGGAAACCTCAGTTTGTATTGCTGGTTAGAAGGTGTTGAGAAAGAATTACTTTCATTTAATTACATTAGACAGTAGCAGAATAAATAAACAAGCACAAGTACCCTTTAAATTCACAGAGTAACCACTTATTAGGAAAAAAAATTCATAGATAAAAATTATTTTAAAACTTTTGTGAAAATGTAAAGTGTGGTACAGTATTTCCTTTTCTTACCACTACTGAAAAGGCTATTTAACGATCCTTTGCAGAGATACCTGCACACTTGTACACTTGATAGCAGGGCTGCCCAAATGGGGTGAAAGTCAGGACAACTTCAAGGCTCTATGATAACAGGGCCCTTCAATATTATTGAAACATAATGTTATCAGTTTGTATCAGCCAGTTAATGAAAATGCATTAAATGAATAATTTACTTATGATTTAGAAACTAATATTTTTTTGCCCAAAGTAACAATCTAAATTCAGACTACATAGTATTTCTACCTTCTATTTAATGGTTCACCCCAGTCCTTACAAATTTGAATCTTAGAGAAGCAATCTCTCACTTGCTAACCAATGATAAACACATTCTTTTTTTTGTTTTAATTGAAATGTTGAAAGCTAATTCCAGGTTCCAAAATAGGAAAGAATGGAAAGGAAAGCTTTAAAAAGCAAAGAAAGGACAAAAATTGGTCACCAATTGTTTTTCTCCAAGAAAAGTCCATTTACCAACATTAGTCCATTCTCCAAGCATGGTGCAAATTAACCATTTTACAGAATTGTTAAATCTAACCAGGAACCAAAAAGATAAAAAATATCTAGTTAGAATCATATTTGAATTTGCCATGCTGGCACGTGCTTATTATTAAATAATCCACACCACAAGGAATGTGTTGTACCCCAATAAACAGAAAACATTTCTGTTGCTCACTAAATCCATTCTGCCCTGGTGCCAGCACAGATGCAGCTTCAGCTACACTTTCGACATTGAAATTGGATAGTGAGTATTAGGGCTGAAAGAACATACAGTATGTCACTATTCAAACACAGTTCAAATTTATTTGAGAAAGGAGTTCAAGGCAAAGGCTGACATGCAACTGTAAAAGAACCATTGTTTGTTTTATCTTGCATTCATTTTGGCATTGTCTTATTCCACACATGCTCTGTTTTTTCATATCATTTCCATTTTCGTAATTTTGAGTAATTTATTATCTTCATTAGTAAAACCTAAAGCCACAACCAGTGAAGTCTGGGACAGTTTTTTGTTTTTGTTTCCTTTCCCTTCTTTTTGATCTGCAAGTGTACTCAGAGCATTTTTTCTAAAAACCTCTCCAAACCCTAAAAACCTCATTCTACATTTGATCCTTTTCTGATTCACTCCTAAATGTGTGATTCCTGACTGATGTTTTATGCTAAGACATACTCATTAATGCAAATGAAAAATAACTGGCCTAATTCTGATTTTACTTTTATTATTATAATGCTTTAAAAACCCCTTTGTTAACCCTTAACTACTTGTGCTGGTGTATTTTGTACACAGAACTCATTTGTTTTTGTCCAGCGTCCTTTTACTTGAACCTACCGGCAGCATCCGCCATCTATCCTCAACTCAAGTACAGTGTCACAATGGTTTCTCTCCAGTATGCCCACAGCCGGATTTGTGAGTGGATGCACAGTCATAAGTTCCATATGGTGCATTTGGTACACCGCTGGGGTACTTACGTACATATGACAATGATGAGATGTTCTTCTTGCAATGACTTTGTCTGCAAAGAACATTCAACTACTGAAGTGAAATGTGATACATGAGCAAATCCTGCAGTGGATGAAAGTGTGACTGGTGACGAATGAACGCTGGAGAAGTGCATTAAGTTTATTTTCAGATAGTCGTAGACTCTGTCATACTATTCAGTAATATGGTATTAAATTACATTAAAACATGTACTATTTTAAATTATTGCAATATTTCATATTGCAACCTCAAAGCATGCATATAAATTGCCATTTTAACACTGGTGCATAAAGTACACCACGTGAGTACTTATGAGATGAGAAATGGTGCGAATAATTAAGGGTTAAAGAACTTCATGAGTGTCAGTAATGAATATTTAGTTTGGCTACCTCTACAAACATGCAATGTAACAGAATTAATTTTTGTTTTATAATGCTGCTGACTTAACACATAATGCCTAAAACAAGGAGGCATAATTAAAATACGTGGGCTACAGTTATGCATCTGTAAAAGAGAAAAAAGACTCCATTTACTTTAATCCTGGCTGTTTGTTATTGACTTCTGGCTCCACTTGCAATGCTACAATGCTGGGGTTCACACAATTTGATAGCTAGCTTTTTTAAGCAAACCACATCCAATACTTTTTGAGGTTTTCTTCAAACTTTTGCTGTCTATTGTTTGTTAACTTAAAATTTCCTGGTAAACACTCAAACTCATTATACAGAATGTTAGTTGCGTAAAAATGTCTGTTAAATAAAACTTATAATGGGGACTAAACATGTACAGTTCATTGCAATGCAGTACTTAATATATTCAGTTACTTTATTTGTGAGACACAGAGATCCTCTTATTCAACTGAATGACATAGTCATTTATATGAAAGAGATTGTCATCTGGCTACCAGGAGCAAAATACAACTTAGCTGGGGAAAATAAACTGCATTTAGCTTGTTTAAGCAATCCTGGTTAATTTTATCTGGGCACAAATGCACATACACAGATATTACTTTTTGATCATGTCACTTATTGTGCACAGAGAAAGGTTTTTTCAAGTTCCCCTTACATTTGAAATCTGCAGCATCCACACAACATGCAGTGTCATAAGTGTTTCATGCTTTGCAGAAGCACTGCAAGTAAAATAAGTAAAAATATTAATAGCAAGATAGAAAGGTACGTTTTCCACACATTACATACACGCTTATGAGGATTTCAGCTCCTTGTTGTGGCTGATTTTATTGCTTGCTATCTAAAAAAGTTCTGGTTCACCAGCTGTCATTTCTAGATTGAAGACAACACTGTTGCGCTGATTTTTTTTTATAGGGTGCACCTGCACAGAATTTTGATTACTCATTTCTAACAGTTGTTATTTTTTGAGATATTTATAGTTGTTTTACTATTTCTTGGCCAGCTCCATCTAAAGTCAACATGTAGCCTTATAGGCCTGCCTGAAGTCAGGTGAGCCTCTGCTGGGCAGAGCAGGTAAGATTCTGGCCTGCTCCATAGCTTCTTTTGGATGCCTCACATAATTTTACCTTGGAGGAAATCCCATATGATAACATGTACTAATTTATTCTGATTTGCTATTTTTGGTTCACATGTGCTTATTTCCAATTTGTTCTTTTTATTTTTTCACATTTTTCTTTGATATGAATTATAGAAGTAAAAATACTATAGAAATAAATATTGTTATTGTTTTTTTGTTTTTTTTACTTGCAAGATTAAAATTCAGAATGAACAAAGCAATATAATTATAATACCGATTGGTTGACAGTATAAAATGCAATAATAATTTTACTAAAACAAGAACAAATAAATTTGTAAAATCAAAATGCTAACCCACACCAATCAAAACATCAAAGGAGAGGTTGTTTTGCATTAACTTATGCCTCACTATACTGTATCAACAATTCCTCCAGTGGACTAAAATAGTGGCACCTGCTCTGTATTGAGTTCTGTTTATTCTACTATGGTCCTCTTCTAAGAAGGCAGGCTTAGAGCATCTGCAGATATGCAGTTATACATCTGTGTAGAGGAGGTTTTAGCCTTGCATTCAATAGGTTGTTAATCCTTTCTAGTCCAGATGTCTATTTTTTCTTCTTGATTGGTTTTGGTAGTAATATTCTTGCCAATCAAATATTTTGCTGTTCTGTGAACTGTTTAACCATCTCTGTTTTTTTTTTCAAATATCTGATAAAAGAAGGTTCTTCTTTGTTTTTGTTCAATGTCTTTGTTTTTGTGGATTCTCCTTGTAAAGTAGCTTTCTTCTTATCATTCTGTTAATCACTTTTGAATGAATGCTTCTAAGACATGAAACAAGCACGAACAAGATGTCAGAACATTGCCGGATGACTTATTCATATAAAGGCACCAATTGATCTGGCTGACGGTAAAAGGGCCTGGCTAACTGTTAGACAGCAGTGCATACACATGTGCCACCTCTTTTCAAATCTTAACTTTACAAGATGCTGACAAAAACTCTACTATTATGTTGCTTTCTTTTAATGTTGAAAGTTCTTTTTGCAAGTATGGAATCACTTAACAAGTGGCAAGGCGTGGAAGTGATAATACTGTTGCCCAGTGTTTTTCTTTTAAGAAAAAGTTGTGGCTATTCACATTAACTTTTCTAGAAAACAGCATTTTACAGGAACTTCCATACTTTTGACATATCTTCCAATGCTCTTTCTGCTTCTCTTGATCGCTGCTTGCTCTTAGTATTTACTGAAGAGTGACGTATTCGTAGCAGCCATAGGTCCATATATCTGGGCTGAACTTAAAAAGTGGAGGTCCTACGATTGTCAGGATCTTCACTGCAGAGGTTGCCTGTATTAACAGAGATAATCTTGATGTGGTGACAATCAGATTAATCTGAGAAAATCCTCTTTCACATTCACTTTATGATATTGCAATGGTGTTTGAGGTGTGTGTTAACCTAACATTTTATCCTTCAGGTAAAGTCACTCATTTCTCTGGAAGAAATCATTGAGTTGTTTTCCAGCTATCATGCCCATCATTTCAAAAACTGTGTTCCACTTTATCGACACTACCAATGCTGTCAATGTTTTTGTGATAAGTGGTCCATGGAGCTGTGCTGATATTAAATAATTGAATGCAGGCTCTAATCGGTGCAAGCATGCTTCGCTTAGAGGATGGCTAGGGTTGACTGTGAGTGAGCGTGTCAGGCAGTTACCTTATTAATTCCATGGAGGGAGTGGCACATTTGCACCTGTGCTGCACAAGGAGCTTTAGTATAAGAGTAGTCTGCACTGGACTGAGGGGTGGAGAAAGGCAGAATAGAAGCAGAGCAGTGAGAACGGCATTTGGGTGGAGTGGCAGGGCAATCCAGCCAGCTAGTGGGAAAGGCAGCATGTTTGTTGGCACCACAAAAGAGCAAAGGATTGGATTTCTAGGGCAGATTGTCCACACTGAATAGTTGTAGTGTAGTAGGTACGATTGAGGCAGTATCCTCTATAGGGATCCAAGGTATGCTGGAGCGAGTGAGCAGAAAGACAAGAGGATGCCAAGCCGAGGATGGGTTGGTGAGAACTGTGGTTGCTGAAGTCTCCACCAGTTGAGTGAGCAATGGGTGAGACTAAGAGGGAGATTACTTTGTGATTAAAAACAACCCACATGGCATGTGCACTAAGCTGGTAGCTGTTACAAAGCAGAAATGAAAGTGAATATATTTCTGAGGTGGAAATGAACCAAAAGTGGCAACATAAAGAAAAGAAAATGGAAATGGCATTTACAGTATTTCCCTTCAACCATTAATCGGAAATTTTTTGGTGGCTGGCCAAATTTTTAATAATGACTCATACGCCTGGCCACATAAAGTCTAGGCATGTCTACATTGGCACATGTGTTAATGACAAACCTTAGCTTTTAAAATTCTTGCACAAGAAATGGCTTAATTATAAAACTTTGAGCAGTGATTTCAATAGCTTTTAATACAAACACTGGCAATAAAGTAGTTTTAAAGCAAAGGCATTGCGCTTTGACATTATTCTGGTTGTAAACGTAAAACTGTTTGCTTCTGTACAGATTCTTAATATTGTAACCATCTACCTCCACAAAGCAGGGTGCCTCATGTGTGGCTAGAAAGAGGTCTGCAAGTAAGGGCTGCTCAGAGCAAAGTGGCAGGGTGAGCACAGAGTTTCACTCTGCCCACACTCAATGCAAAGCAGTAATTTAGATGCTGAGATGAAGGGTTTGGGAATAAAAAGAGGGGCACCAACCAGAACGGGCACACTTTTTCTTTAAGCAGCATCTGTTGTTGAAGTGCTGAGGGGCTTGTTTGCGTGAAGTTGTCAGATGATATTCTTGCTGAGACAACCTCAAGAGTTGCCTGATTGTGTAATACTTCTATGAGTAGCCTGCGGGCCGGGCCACAGTTTGACAACCCCTGATCTATATCGATGGTGGAAGATACGTATTTCAAAAACAGGAGTGAACCAATAGTACCAACCTCAACGAAAGACATCAGAAATGGCAATGCAATACATTAATTCACAGGAAAGTGACACCTTTTATTAATAATTTTATTTATTATTACTATTGTACAACAAAAAAGGAACCGGTACTGTGTACCACTACTCTTGCCTCTTAACTTTAGAGTTCTGGGTTCACTATTCAGTCAGTGTCTGTGTTAATTGGGTATTTTGACCTCATTTATGTTTCCGTCACATGTCAAAAATGTGAAGGTTAGAAAGAAGTCGCTTCCAATATTGTTTATTTCATAGACACCTTTATCCAAGGTGATTTATAAAGCAAGTTATAATACATACAACAATGAAGGTACAAACATCAAAATCAACAAAAGAGCAAGATAAAATGACAAGCACAAGGCAGCAGAACTACTACATAATTACAACTGCAACGAGACTAATACAAAAAACAGCATCCTAAACTCATTGTCAGTGCAACAGCAGCATTCCTGTATGTAGGAAAGAAACTAAGCAGTTCTAAAATATTTAATGAAGGGTGTTTTTTCAAAAGACATCTAAACAAAAGTCAATAGGGTGCAATGCAAATAGATAAAGGAGATCATTCCACAGCTTTGCAGCCAGAATGGAGAATTACAGTCCAGTCTCAGCATGTCTGGCAAAAGAAGCGACGGTCAGCATATGGGCAGAGGCAGAACAGAGACTTCTTGGACTTTTATTAGTGAGTGTTGATGCTTAGATCTTCAAATGAGTGTCTCCTTATAATTCCAAAAGCTAAACATAAAAGAAGTGGTGAGGTGGCCTTCTGCTGTTATGCACCCAAAATCTGGAATAGCCTGCCAATAGGAATTCGCCAGGCAAATACAGTAGAGCACTTTAAAACACTGCTGAAAACACATTACTTTAACATGGCCTTTTTATAACTTCACTTTAACTTAATACTGATACTCTGTATGTTCAATTCATCATAATAATTATTCACAGTGGCTCTAAAATCCATACTGACCCCTACTCTCTCTTCTGTTTCTTTTTCCGGTTTCTTTGTGGTGGCGGCCTGCGCCACCACCACCTACTCAAAGCATCATGAGGCACCAACATTGATGGACTGAAAGCCAGAAATCTACGTGACCATCATCATCAGGTCCTTCCATGAAAACCCTAAATACAAAGAGGACTGTTTGACTTATGTTAGGTAGATTGCCCAGAGGGGACTGGGCGGTCTCTTGGTCTGGAACCCCTACAGATTTTATTTTTTTCTCCAGCCTTTGGAGTTTTTTGTTTTTTCTGTCCACCATGGCCATCGGACCTTACTTATTCTATGTTAATTAATGTTGACTTATGTTTATCTTTTATTGTGTCTTCTATTTCTCTATTCATTTTGTAAAGCACTTTGAGCTACATTTTTTTGTATGAATATGTGCTATATAAATAAATGTTGATTGATTGATTGATTGATTGCATGAATCTGTCCAGTGAAGTTGTATTTTGGTTCCTTTCTTGTAGCCATTGCTGCCAGGATAGATTCCAACCCCCATAAATCCTTTACTTGAATGAATATAACAAATTAATGAGTTGTCTCATTATTTATCCCCACACAGAAAGAATCTCCAAGTTTTAAAAATAGTTCAAAACCCTGCTTCCATAATGCCATCCATATGTCTTCTTTCTGATAGCTCTAATATATTGTCCTCCAATTTGTTTTACAAGGTCTGCCCAGCAAGTATTAGTTTATTAATAGAAGCTTTAATTATTTGCAATAAATTTGAACTGATCCATTTTCCCAGTGCAATTTTGTTTGTAACTGCTTTTTAGAAATATTTCATCCAAATTATAAATCCAGCAATCTGTTGCATCCTTGGCCTCTTCACATCTCATGAATTATTATTTTCCAAGTGCATCTTACAGTGTTGGCAAAGATAAAAATCATTAGACTCTAAGTCAGTACCTCACTGTTAATTTGTATTCTTGTCAGCCTTAGAAGTGGAACTATGTTAGTTTTATAGACATTTTCCAATTGAAAGTAAAATGATGTAATTCATGTGAAATAATAGAGGAGTAAGAAGGAAGTCGTGTAATGCTCTAAGCATTATTGACAGTCGTATCTTATCCGATAGCAGCTTAATGCTACCTGACACAAGAACCTTCAGATTACTTGAAGGTATCGCCAAACAAGGAAAGCACATAAGCAGTCAGATTTAGGCTTGCACTTCTTCTAAATTATTAAGAATCCATTTTATCCAAGCCTTAACCTAGAAACTGGACAAAAATTAACATAAAAGTATAAACACAATAATGCATCACTTTTCCAACTAAAGTACTGTATTGTGCTTTAAAATTTCAGTAACATTTGCAGGTATTAAATGAATCTTTCCATGTAACACTACATTAATTTAAATATAAACTTAGAAAATGCACTATGTTTTTGATATACCTCAAAATAACATGTGCTCTAGTACCAAGTAACAATTCCTAGACTCTTCATAACATGTCAGCTAAGCTATTAATTAATTGCATAATTTATCAAAATTGTAATTAATGCATTTCTTAATCAGATGTTTGGCTTACAGTCCCAAAGCTCATCTTCTCTCTATGTTATAAACCACAAAGCTCATTTGATATTACTTGCATCAGTTAATTCTTAATGATGTCTAGCAATTCTCCTTTATATATCAAACCTTTAATAGAAAGTAACTTTCAGCTACATGAGTAAACCTCACATCTCAGGTGCCTTTATTCACACTTTTCTATTTTCCACAACACCCCTCCAACCACAGCTCTTGTTTTGCAGATTTTGTATAGACTCTTTGTGGTAGCTGCCTTATAACACAGCTAAGCTTGGTTTGTCCCGCCACACTAAGAAATTGTAACAAAATATACATCAAGCAGGCTTTCTGTAAGTAGTCAGACTTTTCATGTGGGCTAATCTTTAGTGATGTAAAAATTGAGGCTTTTTGTCAGGATGTACAGGTGATGGCCAGTCCTTAGAAATTATATGTTATCTCTTGAATGAAATCCATTCAAACTGGCTGGAACCAAGCTGGACAGGACACCAGTTTAATGCATGTTCTCACTGATGGACAGACTTAAACTCACACTTGTTTAATTTAGAGCTTCCAGTTAAGTGTTCTGGACATGGGGGAGAAAACTGCAGTTTTCCGCCCACATAAATCACATTAAGAAACTTTATTACTTTCACCTCTGTAAAATATCCCATGTTCGCTCCTTCCTCTCATTTTCTAATGCTGAGAAGCTTGTCCATGCTTTCATCACATCCCGCGTCGATTATTGTAACTTCCTACTGGCAGGTGCCTCTTCTAATCTTATATCAGAGCTCCAGCTTATTCAAAACTCAGCTGCAAGATTCCTTACTCGAACCAGCAGCAGCAAGCACATCACACCCATCCTGCTCTGTCTTCACTGGCTCCCTGTGTCTTACAGAATCGAATATAAAATCCTACTAATAACCTACAAAGCCTTAAATAACCTTGCGCCAACCTTCTCCATCACTATGTGCCTGCCCGCCCATTAAGGTCCTCTGATTCTGGCAATCTTGTTGTGCACCACACTAATCTACACTCCATGGGTGACAGGGCCTTCAGCTGTATAGCGCCCAGACTCTGGAATGACCTACCAAAATTAATCAGATCAGCTGACACCATGAATTCTTTTAAAAAACAACTCAAAACTCATCTGTTCAGGAAGGCTTTTAGCTCTACTTGACTTTATTACCCTTCTCTCAGTTTACCTCTCTGCCAAGATGTTCATGTACAGTATCCTATATGTGTGTGCTAGACCATCAATTATGTTGTCTGTTAGGCTTTCTCTGAATTTGCTGTCTTAATCTTCTTTATTTATTTATTTGGTTCGTACAATGCTATATACTGTATACCCTGCCGTTCTTTCGTTCTTTGTTATGTTAGTAACAATAAAAAATACTGATTTTTATTTTTCGGATGACTTTAATGGAGAACCTTACTGTGGTGTGGTACTTTAGTTCAGCCAGTCACTGCCTGCATGAAGTTTGCATGTTCTCCCAATTTCTTATTGGTTTTCTTGGCGTACTCCAGTTTTTCTTCCACATTCTTGAGATGAAAGATAAAAAAAATAAGCATGCACACAGATACAAATATAACACAACTCACATAAAACAACTTTCACAATTTTTCACTCAGAGCAGCACCTCCTTCATTCTCAGCCTTATGCAATTGGATCATGCTAAAGAAAAAAAAAGGATAAATTTACTTGCAGTCAGGTCAATGAAAATACAAATAGAGCTGTCGAGAAACAAATAACAGTGTCCTGTGAGACCAACAATAAATTGTACTAATTTTGTGTCCTCTCAATGTGCACACTAACTTTGACATGTTAGTCAATGTTAATCAAGCATTTCAAAATAAATACAGTAATCCCTCCTTGATCGCGGGGGTTGCGTTCCAGAACCCCCCACGATAGGTGAAAATCCGCGAAGTAGAAACTATATGTTTGTATGTTTTTTTTATATATTTTAAGCCCTTAGAAACTCTCCCACATTGTTTATAAATATTCTCCGCACAGTTATACAGTAAACCCTCGTTTATCGCAATTAATCCGCTCCGGACAGATAAATGAATTTCCACGAAGTAGGATTCTTTATTTATAAATGTAATATTTTCGCAGTTAGAGTACAGAAAACCTGTTTACGACCTTCTAAATACGTTTTTTAACATTATTGGAGCCCTCTAGATATGAAATAACACCCTTTAGTCAAAAGTTTAAACTGTGCTCCATGACAAGACAGAAATGACAATTCTTTCTCACAATTAAAAGAATGCAAATATATCTTCCTCTTCAAAGGAGTGCCGTCAGGAGCAGAGAATGTCTGAGAGAGAGTAAAGTAAACAATCAAAAATCAATAGGGCTGTTGGGCTTTTAAGTATGCGTAGCACAGGGATAAAGCGGCCGCAATGAAGGGATCAATGTGAAGGTAGTCTTTCGGCATTTTTTTAGAGGAGTGTCCTTTTCTACTAAGCAAACAGCCTCTGTGTAAACAGCCCCTCTGCTCACACCCCCTCCGTCAGAAGCAGAGAATGTCAGAGAGAGTGAGAGAGACAGAGAAAAGCAAACTATCAAAAATCAATACGGGCTGTTAGAGCTTTTAAGTGTGCAAGGCACCGCGCGGGAAGCATATCGTATATCATTGAGGAGTTTTATTTAATACGTAATACATGCTCTGATTGGCGTCCCTTGTATGAAATCACCTGGGCAAACAAACTGAGGAAGCATGTAACATAAATTGAAAGACCCACTGTCCGCAGAAATCCGCGAACCAGTGAAAAATCCATGATATATATTTAGATATGCTTACATTTAAAATCCGCGATGGAGTGAAGCCGCGAAAGTCAAAGCGCAATATAGCGAGGGATCACTGTATTATTAACAGATATGTACAAGAGTTAAGCCAGTAGACGTGATTTGAGATAAACTAAATTGAGACTAGTGAGTTAATATGCAACAGCATACAGTTAAAAGGAAGATATGTGATAAGCCTTCGTGTATGCCTTCAGCGAGGTTTTCTTCTGTTGTACAGTGAGTTTTTTGAAACCTGTTCTTCAGCGCATAATTTTCAAGTATTCTTGTTAATAAGAAGTCTTGTTAATGATTATGGAAAGTATGACAGTACACAAATTCAACTGTTGTCCACCCTACATGATATTTTTCCCAGAAAAAAAGTTTCTGCCCAAAGAAAAAAGTCCACAACACGGGCACGGCATGTTTATTGATACATCTAGTTTGCATAAAAGTTTGCAGTATCAAACTCCACCGGAAATTTAAACAAGGTAATGAAATGTCACCTGATTCAGAACAAAGCAAACGGACTATAAGTGTGAAAACACCATTAGACGAGTTTCATGTTGTTTTGTGATGTGTTACTGTTGCTGTAGGTAGCATCACATTCTTTATTGTTTAAGATTTTGATTATCCAGTCTCTTTATTTCTTACGTTTGGTCAATTTCTAGTTTGTGCTCAAATTCTGAAGACATATGTAAGATTAATTGAGTCCAATGTGATCTTGTATAAGTGAGCATGAATAAGTTGACTTATGAGCTGACTCTCCTAGTTTGATGCTTAACTTGCACCAAAAAACAGGCTCAAACCAAAGTGATCATGTAATGTAATAACTGAAGACTTACATTCTAAACCAAACATTTGCTGGTTCAGCTCCTGTTAGTGCCCTTGAGCAAGACACTTAAATGACCCATGCTATAAAATACACACAAACTGTTGTACTAAGCCTCTAACCGTGTACAGAGTCTTGATATTGTGTAGGTAGTAGAAAAGGTGCTATATAAAACAAATGTTGCTTGTTTATAATTGAATGGGTAGATGTAGAAAAAGGATGAATGGATTTGCATAGAAAAGCCTAAGCCTCTACTATGCAGTGTTATCAGCAAGTTCATAGGGGCAGCACTTAGATTATTTCTGGAAATGAATCATTATATAAATGTGAACTACAATTAATTCAGAGAATGTTGGCAAAACTCCAAGCAGTCAATGCCGCCAGAAGCTAGGGAAACTGTAATATTTAACTGTTTTGACAATCAATATTTTAATATCAAGTATACTCGACAAGTTATTAAAATTGATTTTAATATTCTCAGCACTGAATAAGAGTCAGATTATTATAAAATCAGAAAATTCATAATTCTTTAGGTTTTACTTCATCAGCAAAATGTATATGTAAATTGAAGTATTGCAATTCCTCAGCATCATATTTTCATTTCAGGAGCACAGTAACTCTATTACTTCTCTGCAGTCTTATTGTGGCTTCAAATTAATGTCAACAAATGAGGTTATTTTTTTGTCTCTGTATATGAGTTTAACATTGAAGTATTGAATAATATTAGATACTTTTGTGTTCATTATTTGATTAAAAAATAAAAAGATGAGTTTTTAATTGTGTGCTTTAATGAATTTGGCCATAGGTGCTTTAGATCATCAGCACGTATTCACAATGAAAACAGAGACTTTTGGCAAAAGGCAAAATATAGATTAAGTACTTTATTAAAGTAGAAATACCCACAATTCGAATAACAGCTTATCCCTCCATTAAGCCACTTTCTGAACCTGCTCTTCTTGATCAAGGAAAAATTACAAAAATAATGAGCAAAGTACCTACAAAAATGAGAAGTTAATTAAGTAAGTGCTATATATGAGAAAGCCAGGGCAGACAAAGTGATTATTATTTCATTTACGAAAAATGCGTGTTCATCAGTTATGGATATTTCATATTCTCATTAACCTAGTGAAGTGCAAAATAAAACTGGTTAATTACAGCTGAAAAATGTAAGCTCTGTTATCTTTGAACAGGTTTTGCTTAGCTATATAGCGTCATGAAAGAGTATTGAATTAATAGAAATGAATTTCAGCAATTGTTTGTCATATGTAATCTAATTAGTTACATTACATTAAACCTAAAACATAATTCATATATAGAGCTGTTCTTTATATTTTTTATTAAATAATATGAGGTATTGTTACCCTATTTCATCAAACACAAAGGTTTGCAGTTAAGAAGTAAGACAAAGACATCTGCAATTTTCTAATTTCACAGTACTCTGTGCATATTATGGATTTAATTATGAACAAAGGCCATTGACACAATAGGCAAGGAAAGACGCCAGCACAAGTTAAAAAAAAAACAAAAAAAACAATTTAATCCTGGAAAGTTTTAATAAGTGGACCTTTTCAAGTGTACCAAGCTTCTATTTGTCTCCATAATAAAAAGATAATAAAACAGAAGAAAATAAATTTTCAGTACAGAAGTTTGATGATGCTGTTTAATTCTTTTAGTTGTAGTTCCATATCATAGTGTGCAAATAGTCAGAAGCTGAGCCAAGGTAGGATTTTAATGCAAGAAACTGGTTTTATTTAAGTAAAAAATGAAACCTAACAAGGCAATAAATATAAATATAGCATGGAATAACAAAGCGTGTCTCACCTCAGTCTAGCCTTACAAAGTTTCCTACACTGCACACCCTCTGGCTTCTTCTAATTATTTCAAAAAGAGTTCAGTCTGCTGCCTGATTAGCAGTCATTCTTACAGCCTTTCTCTGTATTTTTCTGTTTGTCCTTGAAGGAGCTTACTGAACCCTAAAGCCTTTGAGGTCTCGCTGCTACAGTAGATAGCTGGACAGGTTAGAGTCATGAAGGGTCTTTTTATGGGTCCTGCAAGTGTTGCTCATGAAACACTATGATCACTTCAAGCACGTCTGTGTCTCTTTAGAGGAAAATCATCCAACCCGCTATATATCCTAACTACAGGGTCAAGGGGGTCTGCTGGAACCAATCCCAGCCAACACACGGGAAACAAACCCCAGGCAGGGTGCCAGCCCACCACACCGCACACACACACACACACACACCCACACACCAAGCACACACTAGGGACAATTGAGAATCGCCAATGCACTTAACCTGCATGTCTTTAGACTAAGCGAGGAAACCACCCGGAAGAAACCCACGCAGACATGGGGAGAACATACAAACTCCACGGGGGATGCAAACCAAGGTCTCCTTACTGCGGGGCAGCAGCATTACCACTGTGCCACCGAGGAAAATCATTTTAAGATTAAATATTAGATTATGACCTACAAAACAAATCTTTCATGATTTTCAGACTAGTTGTGAAATAATGTTATTCATCCAGATACTGTTCATTTCTTATATGGTACCTAGAAAAAGTATTTTCCTCTTTGGAAATTTTGACATTATATTGTCATATAACATTGAATCACATCAGATTTAATTTGGGTTTTCTGACTCAAGGCCCTTTAATGTCAACGTGAACAAGAGCTCTGCACAGTGATCTAAAATAATTGAAAATATAAAACAAAATCATTGATCACATAAGTTCTCCCCTTTAATATGACACACCTAAATCATCACTGGTACAGCCTGTTGGTTTTTGAGGTCACATAATTAGTTCAAAGGAGATCACTTCTCCGTAGAAAAGGGGTCTCAACTGATTGTAATATAAATGCACCTTATCTGAATTGTCTAATTTGTGGTGAGTTACCCTTCCCATTTCACACCCAACAATTCTCCTCCCATATTTAGCCTCTAACATTTCACCTTCCACAATTTTCCCCCTGTAGATAATGAGTAGGTTACATTAATGTAAATAATGCACCTCATTTTTTATATATTATAATTTATTTTGGTTTAATAAATGCACATGTTTGAATTGCCAAAAAATTAAACACACCCTTTGCATGTGGAATGTTTTTCACGAAAACAGCAAACAACCATAGTGTGTTGGGACACATTAAATTGAGTAATGGTGCTGATGAAAAAAATTACATAAATTCCAGTAGCTCTAGTTCTATGGAACGCTATTCGATATTTAAAATAAAATCAAAATTAAAAAAAAAAACAATAAAATACAGGTAATAATTTTTTTTAAAGTTTAAATGATCCAGATGATAGGAAAAAATATTAGGTGCAAAGTGTGAGGAGTGAAATGTGGGAGGCAAAATTTTATCGGGGTGAAATGTGGGGGACTACTTTTCTGGATTGCCGCCTAATGTACACAATGAAGACAGAATAATACTCCGAGCAACTCTCTTAAAAGCTGATTAAAAAGCACTAGTCATGGGATGAATACAAGAAAATATCCAAGTCATTGTGTATTGCTTGGAGTCCAGTTAAATCAATCATTAAGAAGGAGGAAGAGGTTGTGAGGGAGGCCTGCAACGTGCATCTCCCAGTACAGGGTAGTGGGGGTGCCAAAACATATTTCATCTCACAATGGGAATCCGCCAGCAACTGGCTGCTTCTGGTTCTCATTGTTCGTGTACAGGTTCATGTATATTGTCACTCCTACAGCAGGGCCAGTTTATAGTCTCCAATCAACAAAAAATGAACTTTTTTGAGATGTGTTAATAAACTGGTATACCTAGAACAAGCACACGCAAGCACATGGCAACTGAACTCAGGACCCTGAAGCTCTGAACAGTCAGTGGTACTGAGTGTGCCACACAATTTAAGCTCAATAATACGGAGGGGGTGTCCGTCCTGGTTATGTTGGGGGCCTCGGGTACAGGGCTTGGAAGCCCAGCCCTGTAGGGACCCGTGGCCACCACCAGGCGGCGCCCCAGTGCCTGATTATCCCGAGAGCCCGGCACTTCCACCACACCAGGAAGTGCCGAGGGGAAGACGACAGGGGACACCCGAAAGGCTTCCGGTTGCGCAGTCGGCACTTCCGCCACACGGGGGTGTGTCCACGGGAGATTGCCGGGAAGCAGCTGGAGCCCATCCGGGTTCCTATAAAAGGGGCCGCCTCCCTCCAGTCATTGGCGGAAGTCAGGTGGAAGTGGACAGAGCTGGGGAGAGGACGGGAGGCGGTCAAGAGAGAAAGGCACAAAGGACTGTGTGGCCTGGACAATTGGGGGATCGGTGCAAGAGGCACTGGAGTTTATGCACGTGATTGTAAATAATTATTGTAAATAAACAGTGTGTGGTGGAGCCAACGATGTCCGTCTGTCTGTGTCCGGGCCAGCGTTCACAATATATACTGTATATATATAGCTATCATAAATGTTGTGTTATATTGCTTGATTCTAACTGAAGTTACCATTCAGTGTGTACCCAAAGGAGCACAGCATGTGAACTGATAGTGTATTATTGCTTTTATCAAGTGATAAAAAAGAAAAAAAAATGGAACCCTCTAGTTTCTCAAACATACATAAAATGTTTACACTAATTAAAATGTTAATGAAATTTTTGTTAGCCTATTATTGCCAACAACAAATTTATAACTCCACTTGGAAAAACATTGTATAATCAAAAGGGAAATCCAAAGCAAGTCACATGACTGATTGGAGTTTAATTGATTTCACATTCATACATTTTAATAGCTTGTGCAATTGTCATCTTGATACATTTGACTTTCAGTAGGAATGCCGCTGGCTTCACCTGACAAATTGATTTCCCTGTCAGTTTCTGTGACAGCTCATGAATTATTAATTTTACTCAGAAATCATTTTACCTCTTTTTTCCCAGGATGGCCACAATTCTTAATTCACTAATTTTTTTATTGAGTTGCCATATTAAAGCAGTGACCATTGGTGACACACATTCAATTAAACAAGCATGAAAATACCTGTAGACCTTCAGACAGATGACACAGGGGCACAAGAACTGACAAAAGAACATTCTCAGTGCTAAACGTAGTGGGATACAAAATACATACCGTATAAGAATATTGAGGCTATGGACATGACAAATACATTCATCCCTTCTTGTTGCTTCTATGCAGAACTGCTAAATGAGCAGTTTTACAAGTAAGTTTGCAGATTAAAAGAAAACATGTCTATAGTCATTGACACTGTTATAATTGTTTTTATTACAAACCATATACTGTATATCTGACAGAGCTGCTTCTGGGGATTACACTTTGGTAAGTTCTGCTTATTGAACTGGTTTGATTCTTTTTTGACATATGACTGTTTGATTAATTCTAAATGTAGTCATTATTAGACTTTGAAGTCAGAATAATCAGTTGCTGTTTTCCATTATCACAATGTGCCAACAACATTTTCCTAAATTTCTTCCATGTTTTCAGCATGGACTGGTTCAAACTTTTCCTTATCCACTTAATGATCTGATTCACTATGCAGTGACCCATAACATGATACGTTTTGGTTGGTTTTACTTTGTATCAAATCAAAATATGTGTCTTCATCACTTGCATCACACAATTGTCATCTGCCACATATTGTTCATTTAGGACTGCGGTAATAAAATGATGAAAAAGAAACTGTTTACCACTATGACTATTGTGTGCCAACTATTGCATCCTTTACTGCCATGACATTTTGTCCGTTGCATTTCAGTACCCATTCTGATGATTTTGAAGGCAGTTTTCCAATTTTAATAATTAACCACAAGCTTACACCACAGAAAACAGGATAACTTGAAATTGCCTGTTGTTGGGTGAACTTAAGACTAGCTGCACATAATGAATTTCCGCCCCTTTACCATTGCATATTTTTAAATTGTAAAACATGATGATCATGATATCATACAGGTGATCTGCCACTGATAAGAACAGTTCCAACTTTCATTATCTACTTTAACACTACGTCCTACACATGTCAGGTATTACCAGTAGCATCTACTTTAGTGGTAGGAATGTGGTTCAGTTGAAACATGAAAAACATGGTGAGGTTTCTTTTTGAAACATCTGCAGTGCAATAAGAAGGAGCATTCTGCAGTAAATGTGATGACAATTGGACACATTGCCCACTTATTATCAGAAGCCCTTATGCCGTTTGTAAAACATACTGTAATTGTTTTACACCAAATGTATATGAATAAGTGCAGTATGTCAGTTGTGTAAATGCAAAATAGCAAAATAAATATTGGTATAAAAAATACACATTTATTTTACTGTCAAACTTTTTAGGTCATCCTTGGAGGGATATCTGACCTGAAACAACACGGTGCAGGTACTACTCATGCCTAAGCAACTAAAGAGGAGATGACACAGATTTGAATCACTCAATTTCTATGCTTCAGATTTTCCCCAATGGAGACATGGTATGTTGTTGTTTAATTAATTGTATGTTACCTACTGTACCCTACGTGTATTATACTGTAGCCAATAAAACTAGAAAATAATCACCTTGTGGTTAAGATAGTTAGACTTACAGTTACATTACTTTCTTAGAAAATGCTTTTATCAAAAGAGACTTACAAAGAGGTCTACATAATTGAGTAACATCAGTCAAAGAACTTTTTTGAACAAGTGTAGCAGGACAGGATACAAAAGTTGATTACCATAAGTGAAAAGCTGTAAAGCTAGCATAACAAAAAATTATCAATTTAACAATACAACGGATATCCACAGAGCAAAAAACATTTAATAACAGTTTAATATTCACAGAACAACAGGGTTTTTTAATCGTTTCTTAAACAAATTGAGGGAGTCAGCAGTTCAGATGAAGGTGGGCAACTCATTCCAGTAGCTGGGAGCTCCCTATGAGACAGTCTGGATCGAGATTTGATACCCCACAGAGTTGGCATCGCCAGATGTTGTTCACTGGCAGACCTGAGCTACTGAGAAGGAGCATAGTACTTCACAAGTGTGTCCATATACACAGAAGATGACAGAATGACCACTGTGTAGGCAATCATCAAGAATATGAACTTAATGCATGTTCCTACAGGCAGCCAATGTAGCGCCCTGAAGAGAGGTGTGACATTTGGCTGGCTGAATACAAAATGGGCCACTGCATTTAGTGGCTTGAGAGCACAAGCAGGTCCTCTTTCTAGTAGTGAGTTGCAGTAATCCAGACATGACAAGACCAAAGCCTGGGTTAGAGGTTTGATAAATGATACATTCTTTGAAAATGTGAAATTTAGAATATCTAAATAAATTATTTTAACACATACATATTTTTTCAGTCTATGCATTGCTATTTAAAAGCCTAATCTGAACACGTTTTTCAGTCTAATTAATGACTCCTCCTCTCCAGTTAAGCTACGGAGTTGACTTGTGCATATCACACAGTTGAGGCCAACATGAGCTATAACAGTGCTGATTGTGCACAAAAGCTGAACCATGGTTTTATATTTCTGCATTTTTATATTTAATTGTTTTTGTAACTGTTATTGCTTTTGAAATGTTATCTTGCAACATAGCAGTTCAAACCATGCATATCGGCTTTCTCAAATATTAAACCAACCCTGGAGGGGTAGGGGTTTGGGGTTGTTTGGTGGTCACTGGGTATTGTTTCTGTTACACAAAACTGTTGAATAAACTATCTGGAATAATTTAATATGCGCAGGCAAGTGATTAATAAAACTGTTTTGTATTAGAAATTAATCATTAAGTTATTTCTACTTTATAGAAAAATATTAATATGTTTCAAGGAGCTATGATAAATTACAATTAATATGCTAATAATTTTGATTAAAAATTTTAATCATGTGATTAAATGTTTTATCAAATAGCAGCCCTCATTTTATCTACTTATTTAAATTCTGAAAGTCACAAGTAAAATCATGTATATCCAACCTTAAGCAATATCTAAAAACTCTATTTTAATCAAAAACAACTTAGACACTATAATTTATTTTTTTCTCTGGTTTTCATTAAATTTTAGAGTATAATACATAACCACCCTACTAACGCCCAGTTCTTATGTTATAACCAAGGTTTTTCTCAGGCCTGTGCTTATTTTCTGTTTTTCTTTTTTTTATCTTTGAAATATTTTTCATATTTCTGATAGTTTTGTTTATTACTCATTAATTATGTAGTGTCTCTTTAAAGTGCCATTCTTAATTGTTCTCTGTGGATGTGTTATATTTCAGTCTCTCCCCAGCTTGTGTTTGAATTCATTTCTTATGTCGTTTTTGCTCATTTTTGATTCATTTGCTTATGTTAAATATTTGCATTATTCTATTCTGTTTTGTATTATTTAATGTCTAAGTATCTGTGCTTGTTCTATTACGTTCTAAGTGGTTTGTGGGTAGTTCCTCCTGAGGCGAAGCCACTTGTCCAATTCCATCAAGAGATTACCCTCAACCCTATACAGGTTGAAGAAACAAGCAGTATCTTGAGGTTCTCTGAACATGTTAGTGGTATTGGTGGGTTAATCTTGTGGTTATTACTGTGCTTTGTGAAATGAATGGAATTTTTGATCTTTATGCTCTTGACTTCACTTTCTGAACAAGTGCATTTGTGAATTGTTTGCTTCTGAATTGCCTATTTCAGGCTACTCATTCTGTGCATTTTGTGCTCCTTGGAGCTTTTTGTTAAGATGAACAATTTTGATTAATAAATCTTATTTATAGAGATTCTTTGTTTGCCTCTTTTGCTTCAAGCTGAGGGCTGATGGATTCTTCCACTTGTGGAGCTTTTTGCAACAGTCAACAGGACTGCTGTGCTTAGAAAATCCTAGTTCATGACAGGAGGAGCCCCTGGATTGAGTTTTTTGGCAAACCCTTTTTGCAATTTTTTGGTATTTCTGAATAAATTTGTGCATTTATAAAAATGGCTTTTGGCCTTGTCGTTTCTAGACAAACTTTTTGATTATTCCTTTTCCCTGTATAGATTGTGTGGTTTGTGATCTGGCTATCTTAGGTATACCTTGTTTGTGGAATTGTTGGAGGCCTACACCCTATTTACTATAGCACTGCATTTAATTCATGACACCAATATTATAAAATTGCAACAAAATATTAGGTAACCTAAAAAAATGAGTCATAATATGAAGGCAGCTTTTTGCACATAGACCACCCATGCTATGATTTATTCCCTTTCTGCAAGGGTAACACTTTGTTTGAACCATTAAAAAAATCCCAGGTGGCACAGCAAAGAGTTCATGTCCAAAAGCAGATGTGCTGCAGAAATTCCATTCTATTCCGGGTAATACAAAAACAGACTAAAAATATTTTTAGATACAGCAAAATATAGCAAGGTGTTTCAACATGTGTCAACCTACATTTGTGTAGAAAAAAGTAGGATGTAAAGGAATAACACTAATAACAATGTATGATCTCTCAGTATATTATAGTTAAAAACAACAGGCTTAAAGTAAACCAACCTGACTTGCCATTGGCATGGAGTTGACATGTCCTTCCCTTGTTGGAGTGAATTGCTCCTGGGAATTCTGTTTCCTCCCACAGTGCAAAGACAGATTGATTTATTTGGTGAGTTAAACAGTAGCAATGTGAAGGAGTTGCAGTTAGTGAATGGATGATGTTCACAATTGTCTTTTATCCTGTCATACTTTGGTTCCTTCCCTATTCCAATTGCTGATGGACTAGGATGCAGCTTCCTGCAACTCTTTAATAAATAAAATGGGTTTGGAAAGTAGAGTATTATATTAAATAAATCATCAAGAATGTATGCTAATTCAACAGAAGGTACCTGTACAGAACATAGATATTTTTTTTGAAAATGAATGTAGCTAAATTTCCACGTATTCCACCAATCACTATTTCTGAAAAGATACTGGCTAGTTTTGATGAAAATACTGAGTGTTGTTGTTTATTAAAGTTTCTTTATTTACAGTGAAATACGCTTAACGCGAAAACGCTTAAGATGAAATATCGGTTAACACGAAATAATACAACAGTCCCGACAAACCACTATGTATTTTCATGCATTTTTTTCTCTTAACATGAAACGAAAATTGCTTAACACGAAAAGATTTCCCTTCTGGGAATGAACAAAATACGGAAAACACATGCCGCGCAGGCGAGATTTAAGAGGGGTGTGAAATGAAAGAGAGGTGGTTTCACATGTTTCGTAGAAAGAAGGCTAACTTGGCTTTGAAATACCCTCGCAATAGCCTGTGACACGAGCCAACTTTGTTTATCTAAGCTACTTTCACCCTCCACCCCTACAAACGCCACACAAAAACATCTCATCTCTCATCAGTTGGCTTTGGAATTTGGTGATGAGTACATCGCAGTGTGAGTAAAAATCAGTGGGTTTGGTTTGCATTTTTTTTTTTATTTTAGAAGAATTTTTTTACGAGCACAATAGTAAAGAGCTCAGGGGGAAAGCAAACTGCTATTTCGCTTAAAATGAAGATGGAGCTTCTTAAGGCTGTTGATCAAAAACAGAAGACAAAGACGGAAATCTGTAAAGATTTTGATATTGTTAACTCTACATTATCAACAATAATTAAAAAAAGAGAGCAAATTACAGAAATGTTTGAACGGAGTAAGTTTGAGCCAGAGCGAAAACGGATGAGAACAGCCAAGCACGAGGATTTAGAGACGGCTTTACTTGTTTGGTTCAAACAAGCGAGATCTCAGAATGCTGAAAATTTTGTTTTAAATTTCATTAAGTTCTTGTGAATGTTTTTGTTTCATTGATTTTTATTAAATATATGCATATATACATATCTATGTAAATAAAATGTACTCTAATAAACTTCATTTTATTGAATATACTGTATGGTTTTTTTTGTAATATCCTTTAACACGAAATTCTTTTAACATGAAAAAATATTTCAGTCCCCTCAGTTTCGTGTTAAAAGATTTTCACTGTATTTTTATAAATTGTTTTATTTTCATGAATAGACATATTTGTGGTAAATATCTTCTTTGTTAAATATGTTGTAGTTATCTTCCTCTCAACATTTCCCTGCTGTTGAGCACAAGAGCATGGGGCTTTCTGAGCCCCTGTTGAATTGTTCTACAGGCCACAGGCTAAATGCTCGGGCATTGAGTTTGCTCTCCTTGTTGCTGGTATTATGACATGCACGGATTTAACAGGAATATTGTGAGCAAAAGGAGTAAGATATGACATGAGAGAGAAGGATCATAGTTAAAAATGAACCTGGAACATCACAAATATCATGGAACAAAACAAAACTGAACAAAACAAAATTTAAAAAGTCAAAACCAAGATCCACAATCAAAGAGCAAAGAATTCAAAAGCAGAAGAGCAAAATCTGACTTCTTACGCTAGCTACAACTGATAACGAAAGGGTTTCTTGTATTCAGGGATAACCTGAATATATGACTGCTTGCATATTTATACATAGTGTCATGTGACCCCCGTAGACTTGACCAGTACTAAAGTGTAAATAATGAAAGTCAAGGTGGTAAAAATAGTGACTTTATTAATTTTTATTCAAAACTTTAAACAAATAAAGAAATTAAATTGTATTCATGCAACAGCTCTTTTAAATTAAAAAATACACAAATAGAATTGCATATACTGTATAATACAGCTAGTGACCCTCATTATACCAGTCGCAAAAAACTAATGCAGCTCAGCTAGACCACAGCACCAAAGTTAACCACCTGCCTTTTTATATCCAGCGGGCTCCTATGAATAGTATGCTGACAAAAAGAGAGATGGAACAACTGCTAAGATGTAATTAGCAACAGACCAGGAGGTGCGTTTTGTCTTTTAACAAAGAAGTTAAAAACAAAACAGGTTTCTCAAGAGACTGGTATGAAAACTAGAGTTCTAAACTGTTATCGTAGTCAGATATGAATTGCAAAGAATTATTTATTACCGTACTATTATTCAACTGATGCCAAAACACTAAGACGGAGAATTGAATAGTTACAAGAAAGCTATTAACATGTGAATCGTAAATGCCAGCACCTAAATCACAAAACTACACTCATTCACAGGTGAAATCTGTAATCTCAGACAAAGGGCTACTGGTGCTTTGCTGTAATTTAAAAGTGAGTTTTTGTAATGTGAATCAGGGTGCCTCTTGGGAAGCGGGCCTTAGCAACTAGACAAGGTCTCTTTACAGCCCATTATCCACCCACACAGATTCTAAAATAACAGAGTGATGCACTTAAAATATTTAACAGAAAAAAATCTTTCTCAAGTAAAGAAATAAAATTTAAAAAACATGTGGAAGCATAGTTTGAAAATACATCTTTCAAAATATTAAAGTCATAAGAACTAAAGAATAATCAAAAGCTAAGGCTGGTTTAGACTTCTTTGATTTTTCTTGGACTTTTATATTGCTTGCCATTACTCTCAATATTGCATTTTTGTATCTTCACCTTTCTGTATTGCTTGGCCTTTTTACTCATTATAATGTTTTTTATCTTGCTGTTTATATTTTTTGGCCTTTATCTTTTGGTTCATTTTCCTTCTTGAGCTATTTGATTAATTATTTTGTATGAACTTTAATTTAAATCAAAGGCAATTAAAGTTTATACAAAACAATTAAACAAATAGCTCAAGAAGGAAAATGAACCAAAAGATAAATGTTAGTCAATAAACCAATTGAATTATTATGTAGTTATTTTGGGGACTCATGTCTTCCTTGTAGTTCTAGTTGCAAAAACAAATTAAAATGTTGTAATTATTAACAAAACAAAATCAAGACCACACTACTAAAGCAATTTAGTATATTAGAATAGATAATGCATTGAATGGGATCCAAAATTTTATTTGAATATATCAATTGTAGGTCAAACCTTAATCAGAGGTAAGCACATCCATGGCTTGAAATCTAATACACTGGCAAACACCTAACTTGCAAAATAAAGTAGCTAAAGCAAGTAGAGTGTTGCAAGTACTTAAGAAATTCTTGGATAATGAGGGTATTGGCAATTTTATTGACCATGTAACTAGAAAATCTTCATGTGCAATGTATTGTAGAAAAGATTAAATACTGGGAAGAACACTAAACCCATATTCCCCAAAAAATCAAAAAAGAGTACAAGTAAGAACATATAAATACCACTTCATGTATCTATCAGGGTTATAGTATCAGAGATCCATCCTTTGTCCATACTTGGAAGTGTTCCAAAGATTAACACAACCTTGTAAAGGATAATGACAAGTTTCTCCCTGAGTCTGCATTTCCCAGCAGCTCTAGTTGGCAATGTCTCTTATATTAAGCTACCAGTTTTAATATGTGTTGTTTCCCAGCTGGAGTGCCCAAAGAGTGTCATCTCTGTGTCTCTCTATCTCTCTTGAGTTCAGCATTTCAGGTCAAACTGTGAATCAACTATTTCCAGTCTCACATTCTCTGAGTTTGGTTTTGTTGTCCAATCATCTCAGCAAGTGGAGTGGGTGGAGGCATTCTAGAGCTGTCTATGTTAATTTTCCTGTAATTATCTTTTTCTGATTTCCTGATTGCTTTGTGTTTATATTGAGTCTAAAATGATTTAGCCACTCAATTATTCCAGTTTGTAACTGACAGGACAACTTTCTGAATCCTGATGTAAGGGTTATCTGTTGTGGCATTGAGTTTATTCTCTTTATGATTGACCACCCTTTACTCACTTCCACTAAAATTTGGATTGTATTAGACAATTATCATTTGCTATTCTTTGATTATCAATCTTGGCATTTTTTTTCTTCATAGTACTATATTTTTGTATCTTGGGTTTTCTTTGTTTTGCCATTATCTTTAATGTACTTTTGCTTCTTGGCCTTTTGTTTAATTATTTTGTATGAACTTTAATTTGTTTTGCTTTAAATAATTAGTCATTAAACTAGATCAGCTATTATCTAGTCTTCCTTTCAGCTTTATAATGAAAATCATAATAGACTAGATAGATAGATAGATAGATAGATAGATAGATAGATAGATAGATAGATAGATAGATAGATAGATAGATACTTTATTAATCCCAAGGGGAAATTCATAATTTATTGGTCTAAAAACACTATTGAAATGATATGAAAAATAAGAAACAAAGAGCAGCCGTCACACGAAAATCCTGGCTGTTTGTCTATCATAGTAGTTTGATATTTAAGTGCTGTCTCATTGAAATTCAACAAATCATCTAGCCTTTGGACTGCTTCTCCAAACCAAGTCAGATAAATACAACTATTTTTTTATATTTAATCTGTTGCATCAGAGTCTGTTGTTCTGGTGGGCTGGTTGCTATAAACTCTGTGTAGACTTTAGTCAGAATGCTGGTATTGTGTATTGGAGACCTAAACATGGTGAAAGAGGTGTGAAGCC
Source organism: Polypterus senegalus (assembly GCF_016835505.1). Taxonomy (NCBI): domain Eukaryota; kingdom Metazoa; phylum Chordata; class Cladistia; order Polypteriformes; family Polypteridae; genus Polypterus; species Polypterus senegalus. The sequence goes on along the minus strand of NC_053155.1, from coordinate 90,301,854 downwards.
TCTAAAAATGTACACAAATTAAACAAAAAAACAACACTCACAGTAACCTGTAAACAGTTCTTAATTATGCAGTGTTGGACCCCTTTCTCTGACCTCAAGCTTAAGGCAGAGAGAGAATCCAGCAGTAGTGATTCATGGTGGCCTCATCTTCTGGGGTGCCATTACTGGGAGTGCCTTCAGCATCCACAAAATACAAGGAATGGTGGAACATTTAAACACAAGTACAATAAACTAAATAATACACAAACCTAACATGAATTACACTGGAACCTGAACAATAATAATTCAAAATTATCAGAAACAATAAAACAAAATAACACACAAGTCAGGAAATAAACACTAGCTGAAACATAACAACCAGAATATTGACCATGAATGAGTGAGCGCATTCTCCCTTTCTGTCACCGAATCAAGTAATTCAAACAGTTTAGCATTTCTTTAATAGTTGTGTTATTCCTTTGGATATTGTTCCATTTAGATATTGGCTAGCCTTCTGGTGTTTCTATGGCTTTTTATTTACTAAGAATTATTATTATGTTATGCATAAGTCTGGTTTCCTACCATTTGTAGGTTTTTTGTTATCAGTTTATCACAGATCTTGATTATTTATTTTTCTTTTATTTTCTATATTTTTTCTCTTTACCATCTTATATTTTATTTTTGGTTCATTTTGACAGCATTGACGGCTGTTGTTTTTGTTAATTACGTTATCTAGTAAATTGTATAAATAATCAATATCTCTTAATTTGTCATGTGTTTTGGGATTTATCATTTTTTGCCAGCTGATTGCTCGCTGTTTGGTAAGAGCAGTTTTTCAAAAACAAGTGTTTTGTCCTTCAGCAGCTTATTTCAAGGTTGGTGTGTTCCAATTTTTATTTTTTAGGGAAAGTGTGACTATCATTTGCAGCTCTTCTTGTTACAGCTCTTTAACAGACTTCTGTAAATGATCATCTAGTGTATGCATGGTTTAAAGCCTGAATAAGGTCTGAAATGGCATTTCAAAATGTCTCCTGTGCAGTTTTTTAAAATTTTAATTAAAGAATCTCTGTTTGCAAAATGCCTTTTTATGATTCAAAAGCATCACTTAAACAGCTGTATTAGATGGATCAAGATGATTGATTAAACTGCCCTCTTAAGATTGTTCTGTTAAGATTTTTCAGCTTTCTTTTTTTGGCACTAAAGAAAAGGAGAACTGCTCAAAAATGTCCCTTTATAGCTACTATGTTTAACAGTACACATTTGAAGAAATATGTAGGTTTAAAAACCTTCAGATGAGAATGAAATGCATTTTCCCATTTCAAAGAAAATCTGCAAGCTATGTTCTTGAATAGAATGAAATGAACTAATGAAATGTCAACATTTTATGATTAATCATTCTTAGTTACTCAAATATACCACCACTGTATAAATACAATGTTTGACTAAATGTTTCATACAGCCAGATTCATGATTTATGCATCTGTATCCCACTAGCTGCCATCATTTGAGCCACAGGCAATTTTATGGGTGTGAGGTCTTATCAAGATGCATGTAAAACAGTGTAGATACGGGTTTAGTGTGGCTCCAAGAGGTCATAAATAAACTAAGACTTTTTTACAATAGACAGAAGTTAGTACACAAGAGAGCATGACATTAAAACATTAGAGCCTGGTAAATGGCTGCTGATAAATTAAGCTAAGATTCAGAGACTTGAAAGGTCAAGAAAGAAAGGAATTGGGGAATTTAAAATTGAGCGCCTGCTAGGAAAAGTCTTAGTTGAGCAAAGACTGCTTAAATACAATGTTTAACTGCAATGTAATGTAGGTGTGGAACAAAAAGCAGGTGATGATTATACATGAAAAAGGAGAAAAGACATGACCAAGAGCAACAGGAAAGTGAAGCACTACCTTCTTAAATACAATAATCATTTATATATTTATAACTATTGGGGAACCAATAGATATAAGCAGAGTTAGTGTCTAATCAAGCAGATTACAGGAGTACTTGTCTGAGGTTGAAGGATTCAGTGACAGCATGAACAATCCAAAGTCAGTACCATATCGGCAGTTTAGTGACATGTGATGAAGCATTAATAACTGTGTCAGACTGTGTGTGCAACCAAAAAATTTGTACTGTCAGATTCATTACAGAGCATGACTTGTCACTCCCACTTCTTCAACCACTCTTTGAGTTGAGTTAAAAGCTGTCTGACCACCAAAATGCTCCTTCAAGATTGGCTGTTGTAAAAACATAATACAAATATTCCATTATACATGGTATAACCCACAGCTCAGGCTTTGTTGTATTATTCTCAATGTGTCAGCGGTTGGTGTTGTAATTCTTTTCTACATTTAGGTCTCGTTGGTCATAGCTGTGAAAAAGGAAGTACTTTAAAGTGTTCATTATAACATGAATATGTTGCAATTCCCTTTTTCATTTCAGCTGTTATGTTAGTTATATGTTCATTTCTCAGAGGAGAAGGATGCACATAAAATATGTTCATCGGATGTGTTCTTTGTGACAAAAGGAAATGCTTCAAATGTGTTCATTATTTATGTTGTTTGCATGACATAGTAATTTTGCACAAATTTATTTTCATATTGTTTCGGTTATTATCATTTTTGTGATATACGCTGTGAATAGCATGACATTCCATAACACAAAATTTCCTTAATCCAATTCATTATTGTGGGGGCCACTCCATCATCGGGCCCACTCACACACACATACCCACAATCACTAAAATCAAGTCATTTAATATTGTCACACAATGAGTAAGAAAGTAGAGAACGAACCAGCAGCAACCTTTGTTTTATAGTTCTTAGACCCACAAAATGTATTGTCGTTCAACATGCTGGAATGTACTCTATGTTAGGAAAAATAGAATACCATAACCAGTACCGGTGCACTGCACGATAAAATACAGTTAATACACTTGACTTGTAGTTTTCATACCCTTTCTCTATACGTTTAGCATTCGTTTGTTCAGAGGTTGATGCATTTGTTGCTTCTTCTCTTCTTTCGTCGACGTCTTTTTGTGTTAAAACTTATTAAGTCAGTGTTTGTGTTTCAATTACTTAGTATGTTTTCCTTAATTTTTCACTTAAGCTGGCACTTAAGTCTTCAATCTGCCTCAAGAATGATTTAAGATATGAAGGGGTAGGGAAAGTGACGGCGAATGTGATGAGGTAGGGATGAGGACGGCGGCCATATGCATTATTGATTGAGTTGATTCTACAATAAAATAAAAATAAAAACAGAAATAACCTTGGAAGTCAATCATCACCCCGGAAGTGGATAGTAGATGTCACGTAGTATATGTGTACCAAATTTCAGGTCAATAGGTCAAACGGTTTGCGAGCTACAGGTGATTTAAAATCCTGGACAGACTAATGGAAAGTCACGGTAGCGTATTATACAAGAAGATTAAAAGATTATTTAACTATTAAAAAAATCAAAAATTTGCTAAGGTTTGTGAAATGTTTGTGTCTATCCATCCATCCATTCTTTCCAGCACTTCGACGGTGAGTCAGAGATTATTCTAGAAGCATCAGATAAAAGACATGAATTCACCTTGACTGAGGTGAGAAACCATTACACAGGCACATGTTCTGTTGCATCACCGTTACCAATCTTACCCTAAAGCATGCATGTTTGCAATGTGAATTTAAACTGAAGAAACAAAAGAAAAGTTAAATAGACTGGATGAAACATGTAGAAAGTCCATTCAGGCGTTGATTGTGCTGGCAGAACAAACAGATTGATTTGTGGGGCTGTAAGGTAACAACAGTCCCATGAGAGCAAAGTGCACAATCATGAACTCATACGAACAACAAAGTGAACAAATGACAGTATTTCTAATATAACATGGCAAGTTTGTCTGCTGCAAACTGAAGGTACTTGGAATGGGTTAAGTATTGCCAGACTTGAGGTGAAACCTCTGTGATATTGCGTTGGGGTTTCATGTGGTTAATTGTGAAATCCCTTTCATTCTATGAAGCTCTGGAAAAATGTGCTGTCATTGCATTTTGCAAACAGGATTAGATGCTTTCTCCACATCCCAAAGTTACCAAATTAATCTTTTCTTATCCCCCCCGAGAGTTGAAATCCCTTGCAACAGAGATATATGTGTGTTTGAGCAGCCTGACTGCAAACTGCCTGATGGATGTGGATGTCATAAAACTAACATATTTATTCAAAGACTAGTGCAACCAAGGGATGTTAATGCAGTATATACTGTAGATCAATTTTTGTTTGTGTGATTTCACAACTTTATGACTTATCTATACAACAAATGCTGTTCCCACGTGAACTGTTTTTTAAAAGTGGTATCTGTCTGATAATGAGCTGTTATACGATCTTCCTTTAAAGCATTTTGTTTGAAAATTTCATTATTTGACCAGCTTATCATTTTCATCTTCAGATCTTACTTTCTTTAGGTCATAAACTTACAAAGCATTGAAGTCCCTGTGATGTACTTATGGATCTGAATTTAAAATAATCTCCTATTTAATATCTACCCTTAGTAATCTTGAAAATAAATTGTGAGTTTTAACTTTGATGATTTGCTTTCTATATACCCAATTTATCTATTTTGACCATGCAGCTTCTTTCAAACATTGCATTAAATTATGAGGTTTTTCTGAATTCTGCCAGTACTGATTTAATTTGCACTGATATGGCTATACATGAAGAAACAGAATACAAGGTGCATTCTCGTATACAAAGTTTGTGAAGAAGAATCTTCCTGTAAATGAGCTAAAAATCCAATTAAAATGTATTGTCATTTAGTGAAGTAATGCAGATAATTACTCATTAAGGACGAGCCAAAATAATAATTTGCTGTACAAACTTTTGCAGAAGATGCAACATGTTTGGGTAGAGCATGTGTGTTATATGTCTACTGTCACAATATGAACAGCTTTTATCAAAATGAGATCAGCAGAGTGACACAACCTGGTCCTTGGAGGGATGTGGTGACACTAATCAGGACTCAGTCCTGATTATGAAGAACTTCTTAGCTGAGCAGACTTTTCTATTCTAGTCTTGGTCTATAAATTCAGAGTAGTGTTGTGTGAAACTCAGCAGATCTATGTTCATTACTGCTATGGACTGACCTGTTTGAATGCATTTATTCTCCATTTTTCTGTTATTTTGTCAAAACACTGCATGCATTGTGTGCTGTAAAGAAGCAGATGAAAGTGACTAAAGAAGTGCATTTTAGGCTTGCTGTTGTTGAAATTAAATGTGTTGTTCTATTAAAAACTATTTTAGATAAAGGTTCCATATTAGATACATCCATTGCTGCAAACATACAGTATGTGTGAACTTTAACATCTAAGGTTCTTTTTATAGTGGCAGACAAGTCGAACTACATGCCCACCCCACAGTACTAACCTACTTATCATTTAATCATTACTCATGTCTCAAACATAACATTGGCCAAGGGCCTGTCACTACCCATGCCAAGTTATCAGATCAAAGCATGAATACCTAAAGAGAGGCCAAAGGCTTATTATTGCCCTTGGGTCACTTCCCCTCAAAGAGCTACACTTCAGAATAACTTAGCGAAGACTACTTCGAGAGTTGCACTCCTGCTGGGACGTCTCTGAACATTACCTTTGAAAGGGTTGCACAAATCAAACAGAGCAATATGGCCAAGACTGGCTACCTCAGCCTCCATACCTTATTAGAGCGCAGAAGCTGATTATCTCATCATTACCACAGCAAGAGGTGCACAACTCTAACAGAACAAGTTCAGGACGCACCTGTAGAAACATGCAAGACATACTCCAATAAAGACTCCCGTCAGGTTATTCTGATAAGTGAAGGAATAAGCATCCTGGGGCAGATGATACCAATAAACAAGGCAAAATTCACTGAGGTAATATTCAGATATTAATTTCATTACTTATGTTTATTTGCAGAGAAAGAACTAAATACTAGGAGTCAAAAGCAGAAAAAAACATACAAATAACGATTCAAATTAATGTCTGCAAAAGCAAGCTTCACTTCCGTATAACCAGAAGAAATATATCCAGGATAAAGGAGTCCATTCTTCTTGATCCAACTAAAGCATTCCCTTAAACTATACACCTTCATCGCTCAGCCTTTCTCCTCCTCCTCCTCTTCTTCTTTTGGGTGCAGTTTTGGTGGCACTGCTCTCTCATCCTTAGACAGCATAATTGTTCAGTATGGCTTCAGGACTGCCTGCTCTCTCTCTCTCTCTTTCTCATACCAGTGTTGCATTCTCATATTAAAAGGTGGGTATCATCCTTCATCCGTCATGTTGCTTCACGTTTGGCTCCCTCAATAGCCATTATGCCCACCTCTCTTAAGAGCTGTGCTTTCTCTCACACAATAGCTTGATGGCCATATTTAGTAAGTGACACTAACAAAAATTGGAAGACTAAGAATATCCCCTTTCGTCTTGCTCTTCTGTCAACTTGAGGTTATTTTAAGCTAACTATGAGATACAGCTGTACTTATCAATAGCACCTGATGACTCCGACTCTCTCGATTCACTAACACAATGTCTTACTGGTATTTCTGAATGGATGAATAGTAATTTTCTCAAACTAAATAAAGAGAAAACTGAAATCTTAGTAATTGGCAATAATGGATTCAATGAGGTTATCAGAAATAAACTTGATGCACTAGGATTAAAAGTTAAGACGGAAGTAAAAAACAGGGGTAACTGTTGACTGTAATCTGAATTTTAAATCGCATATTCATCAGACCACTAGGACAGCATTTTTTCACTTAAGAAACATAGCAAAAGTTAGACCTCTTATATCATTAAAAGATGCTGAGAAATTAATTCACGCTTTTGTTTTTAGTAGACTAGATTACTGTAACGCACTCCTCTCAGGACTAGCCAAAAAAGACATAAATCACTTGCAACGAGTGCAGAACGCAGCTGCTAGAATCCTAACTAGGAAAAGAAAATCCGAACACATTTCTCCAGTTTTGATGTCACTACATTGGTTACTTGTGTCATTCAGGATTGACTTTAAAATTCTGCTTATGGTTTATAAAGCCTTAAATAATCTCGCTCCATCTTATATATCGTAATGCCTGACACGTTATATTCCAAATCGTAACCTTAGATCTTCAAATGAGTGTCTCCTTAGAATTCCAAAAGCTAAACTTAAAAGAAGTGGTGAGGCGGCCTTCTGCTGTTATGCACCTAAAATCTGGAATAGCCTGCCAATAGGAATTCGCCAGGCTAATACAGTAGAGCACTTTAAAACACTGATGAAAACACATTACTTTAACATGGCCTTCTCATAACTTCACTTTAACTTAATACTGATACTCTGTATGTTCAATTCATCACAATAACTATTCATAGTGGCTCTAAAATCCGTACTGACCCCAACTCTCTCTTCTGTTTCTTTTTCATGATGCACCAACATTGATGGACTGAAAGCCAGAAGTCCATGTGACCATCATCATGAGGTCCTTCCATGAAAACCCTAAATACAAAGAGGACTGTTTGACTTATGTTAGGTAGATTGCCCAGAGGGGACTGGGCGGTCTCGTGGTCTGGAACCCCTACAGATTTTTTTTTTTCTCCAGCTTTTGGAGTTTTTTGTTTTTTCTGTCCACCCTGGCCATCGGACCTTACTTATTCTATGTTAATTAATGTTGACTTATGTTTATTTTTTATTGTGTCTTCTATTTTTGTATTCATTTTGTAAAGCACTTTGAGCTATATTTTTTTGTATGAAAATGTGCTATATAAATAAATGTTGATTGATTGATTGACAAGTTAAACAACAAAATCCCCAAAAGCCCATTTTTCGGATCTTCATTCAAGTATATAGATTGTGAAGACTTAGACATTGTGTATATATATTACTGGGCCAGGAAGCCAGCTGGATGTAAGGATGAGTCTGGGGGAGAGAGCATTGGCAGGGCTCTACCTTTCCAGGGATGCTAGAGAGCACAGTTTCCCGCAGGGTATGCTAGGAGTTGGAGTTTGGCACAGCCCTGTTGGGTTCCATGGGGGTCACCAGGGGGAGCTGCAGAGCCCTACATTGGGCTTTCACCACACCTGGGAGTGATTCCAGGTATGATTAATGAGCCACCTGGAACACTCCCAGGGCCAACATAAAAGGAGCCGCCTCATTAGATTCAGCCATTCAAGGAGCCAGAGTTGGGTGGAAGAGGATAAAGCTTGTTAGGGGGTGAAGGAAGAGAAAGAGAGAAGAAGAGTGTGTTTTGTGCTTTGTGCTTTGGACAGTGAGAAAAGCGTATCTTCACTGAAATAAAAACATGTGCTGTGCAACACTTGTGTCTTTGCCTGTTTTTAATTCAGTGCCCAAAAAATTTGTAAAAATCACATGAAATAATCAAAACAATTTTTTTCGATGAGTACCTGTGTAATAACCCTTGAACTATGGTTTAAATGCTGAGTGTGATGGGGCTTCTATAATGTTGGTATACAAATCATTCCAGAATTTAGGTGTCCTTTAGCTAAAGGCTCTGCATCCTACAGTTACTCAATTTATTTTTATACTTTTAAGGAGGCCTGTATCATGAGATCACAATTTATGGTCTGGAGTGTAGTCACTAATAAGGTCTGTAAGGAAAGAACTAGTACATAATTTACACTCGTGAATTTCCCCTTGGGATTAATAAAGTATCTATCTATCTATCTATCTATCTATCTATCTATCTATCTATCTATCTATCTATCTATCTATCTATCCATTATAAACGGGAAGGAGAAATTTAAAATTGGTTTTAAACTTGATTAGAAACTACAGAAGTGATTTAAGAACTAAAGTTACATGGTTGTTGCTCTAGTTATCATTCTTGCAGTCATGTGTCAATAAGCTCTAGACTCACAACTGATCGATTTGACCAGTGAAACCAAAAAAACGAACCCAACCTGTACTTGACACAAATGAACAGACTAGCTGTTTAGTCTTCTTTTACTAAGTGGGAAAAATTTGTTTTCAGAAACGAAAATGTTACAATTGAGTTTTAAATTCTTGTAAAAGATAATACTTACATTTCTGATGGATTCAGCTATCCTGTCAACCATTTCTAAATCTACTAAATACAGTTCATGGTATTGTGATAGTGGGATGGAGGGGTTGACTGTCTTGGCAGATTCAGGCACAAGGCAGGAACCATATTAGTATATTCTCTTTTTTTGGCTCTGGATCAGCCAAAGTTTTAGGGTAGAGGAATCTAAAGCGTATTCTACAGGAGCTGATTGCTTTTGGTTATTCTTTTCTACAGTCTTATCTATCTCAGACACAGAGAGATGCTGTGTCTTCATTTCTAGAACTGTTCAGTTTCTTTGTCTTTTTTCAGACTTGCTGACTGCATACTGTTCCTCCGGACAAACCATATCATCCATCTATTTCCTCAGCCCAATTCATTGAGCCCAGTTTTATTTAGTTTAGTTTTAGCTTAATGTAATAGAATTCAATCCAAATTATATTATTGCCATGTAAACTGTATTTGTAAATATGTATGCATTTTATACCCATTTATGCCTTATCTGTTTGTTTACTTTTTTCTGCACATATTACAAACTTTCAAAACAGGCAATGGAAGGACAAAACAAAAATAATAATAAAAAGTAAAGCATTTAGCATAATCTCCTGATACTAACAGCTGTCGCAGGAAGGCAGCAAATTAACAGAAAGTCTCTGGTCCAACTGCAAAACACAGCATGATCAGTGAGCCTTTTGTCTGTTTCTGATATATTGGGTCATCAAGTGATTAGGTTTGGAGAAAAAAGTTCAAAGACTGGAAGATCTGATGATTTTCAACAGGATAGCACAATTGTGATATGCACATACCCAACAGCAGGGTCTTGTCATGATTTGATCTATTTCTGTTTTTTTTTAAATGACAGAAACATGTATACATTGTTTTGGGTGTTAATGACATCCAGAAATGTAATGGCCATGTTTATTTTTTATTTCTGTTATGAACTTGAGAGTTCCTAAACACACAAAATCCCAAAATTAGTCATAATGTCCATTATGGACAATTTGTGATTTACAACAACACACATCTTTTTAGTAATATCAAAAAGGCAAGTTTACAGGGGGATATTATAGTCATGGGGGACTTTAATTATCCAAATATTAACTGGGATAACCTTACAGATGGAGGAGCACAAGAGCAGGAGTTTTTAGAAGTAATCGGCGACTGTTTTTTAACACAGCATGTTAAAGCACCAACAAGGGGTGAAGCCTATCTGGATTTAGTATTCTGTAATAATCAGGATAGAATTGAGGGTGTAGAGGTGATTGAACCACTAGGGTCAAGTGACCATAATGTAATACAATTCTCAGTATTTTGTAAGAGTACAGATGCAAAGACTAAAATTGTTAAGTTGAACTTTAGTAGGGCTAATTTTGAGCAGATGCGACAAAGTCTAAGTAGGATAGACTGGGATAAGCTTTTAAATGTGGAGACAGTCGAGGAGCAGTGGAACAGGTTTAAAAATGTTTTACATGTAATGCAGGACAGATACATACCTAAATTTGGAAGTAATAGGAAACTAAAAAAATCTCCACGATGGATTAATAAAGATTTAAAAAAGAAGTTGCAAAGGAAAAAACTGCTGTATAAGGCATATAAGACTAATGACTGCAAAGAGAACCGTAGCGCGTATGAGAAAATGAGGGCAACCATTAAGAAGGATATCAGAGAGGCTAAAAGACAGTTGGAGAGGAATATAGCAGATAAGGCGAAAGAAGACCCCAAGAGATTCTTTCAGTATTTTAGTAGTAAAAGAACAGTTAAGGAGGAGGTCAAGTTCATCAGGAATAGTAAAGGGGAATTAAAAGATACAGACAATGAAATAGCAGATGCCCTAAACTTACATTTTTCTGAGGTGTTTACAAGTGAGCAAGTGGATAACCTGCCAGAGGTAAACGCAACTACTAAGGAGGTACTGAGGGATTTGGAAATTGTAGAGGGAGAAGTGCTGCTCAGATTAAATAAGATGAAATCAAACAAATCACCAGGCCCAGATAATATTTATCCTCGTGTTCTTAAGGAGGCTAGTGAGTACATATATAAACCCTTGACACACATTTTTAGGAAGTCACTGTGCACTGGAGAGATTCCAAAGGACTGGAAAATGGCAAATATCATCCCATTATATAAAAAGGGTGACAGGGCAGATCCAAGCAACTATAGGCCAGTAAGCTTAACAAGCATCACAGGAAAATTAATGGAAGGAATTATTAAGGATAAGATTGAGCAACACATGACAAGGACAGGAGTTATTCTGAACAGTCAGCATGGGTTCAGAATGGGGAGGTCGTGTTTTACTAACATGTTGGAATTCTATGAGGAGGCAACAAAAGGATACGATCAAAGTGGAGCTTATGATATTATTTATCTGGACTTTCAGAAAGCATTTGATAAGGTGCCACATGAGAGGTTGGGCATCAAGTTAAAAGAAGTGGGAATTCAGGGTGATGTTTTTAGATGGGTGCAGAATTGGCTCAGACACAGGAAGCAGAGGGTGATGGTGCGAGGAACCTCATCAGAACTGGCCGATGTTAAGAGTGGTGTTCCACAGGGGTCAGTGCTAGGGCCGCTGCTATTTTTAATATATATAAATGATTTAGATAGGAATATAAGTAACAAGCTGGTTAAGTTTGCAGATGATACCAAGATAGGTGGATTAGCAGATAATTTGGAACTGCTATATCATTACAGAAGGACTTGGATAGCATACAGGCTTGGGCAGATTTGTGGCAGATGAAATTTAATGTCAGTAAATGTAAAGTATTACACATAGGAAGTAAAAATATTAGGTTTGAATACACAATGGGCGGTCGAAAAATCGAGAGTACACCTTATGAGAAGGATTTAGGAGTCATAGTGGACTCCAAGCTATCAACTTCCAGACAGTGTTCAGAAGCCATTAAGAAGGCTAACAGAATGTTAGGTTATATAGCACGATCTGTGGAGTACAAGTCCAAGGAGGTTATGCTCAACCTTTATAATGCACTGGTGAGGCCTCATCTTGAGTACTGTGTGCAGTTTTGGTCTCCAGGCTACAAAAGGACATAGCAGCACTAGAAAAGGTCCAGAGAAGAGCGACTAGGCTGATTCCAGGTCTACAGGGGTTGAATTATGAGGAAAGATTAAAAGAGCTGGGCCTTTACAGTTTAAGCAAAAGAAGATTAAGAGGTGACATGATTGAAGTGTTTAAAATTATGAAGGGAATTAGTACAGTGGATCGAGACTTGTATTTTAAAATGAGCTCATCAAGAACACGGGGACACAGTTGGAAACTTGTTAAGGGTAAATTTCGCACAAACATTAGGAAGTTTTTCTTTACACAAAGAACGATAGACACTTGGAATAAGTTACCAAGTAGTGTGGTAGACAGTAAGACGTTAGGGACTTTCAAAACTCGACTTGATGTTTTCTTGGAGGAAGCAAGTGGATAGGACTGGCGAGCTTTGTTGGGCTGAATGGCCTGTTCTCGTCTAGATTGTTCTAATTCTAATTCTAATTCTAATTCTAATACATCCATCCATCCATTATCCGACCTGCTATATCCTAACTACAGGGTTACAGGGGTCTGCTGGAGCCAATCCCAGCCAACACAGGGTGCAAGGCAGGAAACAAACCCTGGGCAGAAAAAAACTCATAATCCTGGGCCACCTTAAAATACTTTGTACCTCTCCATCAGTGTCTTTTGTTTTGCAAATGTGACGATCAGCACAAGCAGCAAGCAGCCTGCTATCCCATCCCACCACCGCCACAGCTCAAGTTGCAAAGAAGATTCTCAGAGCTCAAGTCTGTTTACCTAAGTGTGAGGTGCCAGGAATTGTAGACGGTAAATAATATATCATCATTTGGAATACATACATTTCCTGTGTGTTCCATGTCTACAACAATCTATGTAAAAGTAAGATGACAGGAAATGTGAGGCAGGAATTGTTGAACACATAGCTAAAACAGAAACATTTTCATTTAATAATACCAGCGACAAAATTTTGACATGATGTGTACAATGTGTGAAGACTGAAGTCCAAATATCAAGTAAACACTTTCACAAAAGGTACAAGTATAACAAAACAAGTGCACTTTTATTCAAGAATATAACCGAAGAAAAAAGAAATCGGGTTAGGGTATGACACTGACATGACCGCTTGGATGGTGCTACTGTTGTCTCCTAATCAAGAGGTTGTGGTTTCGATTCCTGGGTCCTCCAATTAATTACCATTTTGAGTAGCGAGCTGTTAACTGTTAACATTTGAATTTGATGATTGTACAATATATAGCGTGGAACTGACCTCTCTCTAAACTGTAAATCACACTATTTTTTTATTATTTCTCATTTAAGATATCAGAATAAGCATAACTGCTCAGAAAGATGCTGACTTAACATGCACACCTTTATTTTAATACCACTGCAAATTACTTTCACATCAGAGTCTCTTACTTATCAAATATCCTTTATTTTCTTTAATAAATTAGGTTTCTTACTGTAGAATTATACATCTTAACACACTTAGTTGCAAAGCGTTGTGTTTTAATGTCTTTGTACTTGCATATGCACAGTATAAAAACACCTTCCTTGTAATATTTATGTTTTGATCCAACATCAGAAAGAACTTTGAACACTGTAATAAAGACGGCTACCCTCTCATGTCTGAGTCTTTCTTTATGCCATTCTTTGTGTTGTCTTTTTTTCCTGTAATTTCAATATCTACTGTTTAATAGAAACATGCATGCTGCTTCCCACCCTCTGATGCTCTGGGTTGTAAAAATCTAAGGATTTACGCTATAAGGTTATAAAGGGAACAATCATGCACACGTCAGACTTTTCACGCCTGTTACTAAGTGTGGACTAAGATGAAGACCCACTGTTCTGCCCCACATCTTGTTAGTTGAGACTGTTATTTGTTGAACTGTGCTCCCCTTTCATCTTTTCATTTATTAACACACCAGTCAGTCACATCCCACACTCACAGTGGTGCTATAAAAGTCTATGAAACTCACGTAAAGCACGTAGGTCCCATAATAAACATTTGAATACAATACACCCCATGTGTTTCACGTATGCACCCCTTTATCTCTTGTTTCGGTCACGTCCAAAACGTATCCTTAGTGTATATAAACCCCTGTGTCTGGTTAGTTGTGGTACGCAGCAATTTGAACCTCTGTCTACGTGCTTCTCTTCGTCTTGATCCAACTGTGGAAATCACTCGCCTTGTAAGTGTCTTTAAAGCTCTATTGTTTAATGTACACTGTCTGCTATGTATTGCTTTGTAAATTATTCTTTATTGTCTTTGATTGTACACATGTAAATGCCTGTATGTTTCTTTTGTATATATTTCAGTTTACAACGGCACGTCCAGTAAAGCCTTCAAGATAGCTCGCTCACCCCTTGTCATTTTTTATGTGGATGTACCGAGTTGTTTAAGCTCTCTGTGGCCGCATAGTGCGGAGTGAGGCAGAAAACCCACCAATTAGGATGTTTGTGTAGGGACCACATGTTGCATTTACTGAGATCCAAGGTGAAATGCCCAATAAAATGATGTAGTGCTGCATCCCAAAATCACTTGGTCATGGAAAGTTACAAAATCCTTACCATTGTGCTTAATATGGAATCATCAACATATCTGGATGGATAAAAAAGACGCACTTTTCTTGTGTTTTGTGTATTATATATTTCCCCACTATATTATGATGCTTTCTAAACTGATTCAGAGACACTGTTGTCAGGCCCTGAAAACTGATCATTAGGAACTTTTTATGGTATTTGTGTGTTTTTCTTATTTTTAATTATTTTAATCATTATTTTGAAACCTTTTTATGTTGTATTTTATTGATAGTCTTCCTGATTTTCGGAGTTGGTTTGCATGGGTGTCACTGTATTCTTTATAGCAATATCCCCCGTTACTGGTCATGTGATACAGTAACCAGTGACATCAAGCAGCCACTATTAAAGATGGCAGTGTGCATTGTCCTGTCTGTGACAATCTGTGAAACAGTGAATTTAAACTATAGGAGAATTAGTGCAGTTAGAGAATGGCTGACAAATGAATTTAGATTTGGGAATTCTTTGGGTAGGTATTCGGACCGGAAGATGAAATATAGTTGAAATAATGGAGATGCCTTGTAATCAGGGAATCAAATAGATCAAGTAATTAAGCAAACACAAACCAAAGTCAAAGTCAATAAAACAGAGCATAAGATCTTAAACCGGTAAACAAGAAGCACACTCATTATGTTTGTTAAGAGAATCCAGTCTCAGATAACCAGGAAATTATTGTCACATCTTCTGTAGCACTGGTCAGCCCTATGCACTGATTCCACATATTGCCAGCATCCATATGAAAACAATGTAGGTGTCACAGTAAGATGTAAAATATTTTTATCTTCACAAGAAATATTCTTGTAGAAAATATGCACTCGATTTGGGTTCTTCAATGTGAAAACAATCTTAAATAAAACCCATCCTATAAGGTGCAACATAAATCAGAGAAAAAAATAAAAAAGGAACTCATAATATTTTGGTTCTTTAAACTTTAGATTACATTTTGGTTTTGACTTTTTGCTATTCCTGTGTAAATGTTCTTGTCTTTTGGTTTATTCTGGACTGCTCCTTTAATAGGTCATTATCTCCTGGTTGTTTAATAATACGAAGAAGTCTTTACTTCTCCCTTCTTTACTAAGGGAGCTCATAACATTGTCCTATTTTGGTTGTTCTGTAAGTACAAATGTGCTTATGTTGTCCAGTGTGAACAAACAATAAGAAAAAAAAGTCAATTTTCAGAATAATAACATGAATGTGAATGTTATAATTCATGTTCCTCCAGCACTAAGAAAATGAGATTTGTTATTTTAACTTCTAATCTTTGTTCAAGCCAAACCCCAAATATATTATTTTGAGTACTCTCCATGTTCTGCTTCTAACTTCTAACAGCTAAAAATATCAGCACTTCCTGTTTACCACAAATTCTGAAAACCACTAAATGCATATTTCTTTCATAATGACGAAAACCCTATAATCTTGTATTTCCTATGGAGATAAGAGAAACCCACGTAAACTACAGTGATTCAAGATTGCAAGGGACCAGAGCCTAACCCAGTAGAACTGGGATCAAGGTAGTGCCAACTGTAGTTGACTTTCATGCAAACATATGTCCACACTTACAGAAATGAAAGTAACACAGAATGTCTTTGGGGTATGGAAAGAAAACCAGGTTACCCAGAAAAAAAATCCACACAAACGCAGTAACAATATGCAGTTACCAGAATTAAACCTATTGTCCTAAACCTGTGAGGCAGCAATGCTGCTGAAATATTGCAAGCAAGTTTGTTTTTAAATATAGAAAGAAAACAGAATTTTATGAAACCTTTTATAAATATCATAATTAATTAGACAAAAAATTAGAAATTCAGAATATTTCTAAGAAACAGTAGCATTATGGTGCCACAGCAGATAGTGCTGCCTCATATATCCTTGACCAGGGTTACATTCTTATGCTGTGTGTGGGATCTGCATGTTCTCCCCATGTTTATACGAGTATGGAGTTTCTTCACTAATCCAGTTTCATTCCTTGCTTAAGTGTGTATTGTGAGGGCTTGACCCAGGATTGGCTCTAAACTTTTGCCCATTATGCCAGGATCTCCAACACCCTATAGCCTGCAGGTTTAGGAAATGGATAAAGATTTCAAAGAAATATATCAAAAATATTAAATAAAATCAAGATATGATTGTATAATTTGTGTTAATTTTAAACACAAAATGCAAAAAAAGTCCTGCTTTAAGATTTGGAGCGATATAAAGAGATTTCAGTATAATACCACCAACAGTCCAACCAAGCAGCCAATTAATTAATTAACTGTACAACAGATTGAAACCAACATTCTCCCCCTGAGACGTATGCGGTTCAATAGAAATGAAGAATCTGCTAGGTGATCTGTCAAATTTTTAACAAGGCAGAGTAAACAGCCCTTGTCTGCTCAATCTGCATCTTATCCTCCAGCAACCTATTACCCAGACTTGTGGAGGTGATGGTGAGTGGTGGCGGTGAGGTGGTCCTGCTATTTAGTGATTGCCCTCAAGCCTCTGCCAATCTTTTCCCCCTGATGGCACTGAACTGCAGAATGTAATTACTTCATCATCAACTTTACCTTCCTATTTTAAAGTGTTGAAAATCAAAACTGTTAGCAAAAAGAATATAAGGGATTATTTTAGTTTGTACGTGCACTTTATTTTGAAATTCTGAGTGCTTAGTAGAGTTAGCAAAAATAGAATTTTCTTTTTAGGTTACTTTTAACATTTATGCTTTCATGTTAAGATAATTGATTTTAAAGTGTACTATCATGTGAAATAAATCTTCTAGCTTAGTAAAATCACTCACATGTAGAGAACTCCTGAGGGTTTTACCAAGTATCACTAGTACAATGTGTTTTCATTATTAATAAAACACTAGAATGGCATATTTAATAAGAAAGGATGAACTAAATTCTCAAACTCTCCTAGCAAAATATTTAAGTGAACTGTATGGAATGTGGACTTTTCAATAAACCACACAAAGTCAATATTTTAAATACTTCCAGTTATAGCACATTTCGGTATTTACAAGTATTAAGCGGGAAAATTATTTCCACTACTGCATGACACGGCTCCAGGAGACAGGGCTCAAATAGTGACAGGGTCACTATTTGTGTGGAGTTTGCATTTTCTCTCCATGTTTTTATTTATTTATTTATTATTATTAGTGTTGACCTTGCCAAAAGGTTTACTTACCTCGGCAGTGACATTTATCTCTGGTGACTCTTTCTATGAAGTTAGTAGGTGGATTGGGAAAGCATGAGGGGTCATGAGGACGCTGGAAAAAGGTGTGTGGCGCTTCTGATATCGATGCAAAAGGATGAAGGTCCAAGTCTTTAGAGTCCTAGTGCTCCCTATCATACTATATGGCTGCAAGACATGGACACTATCCAGTGACCTGAGAGAAAGACTGGACTCCTTTGGTACTGCGTCTCTTTGGAGAATACTTGGTGATCTCTGGTTTGAATTTGTGTCAAATGAGCGGTTGCTCATGGAGTCCTGAATGAGACACATTACCTGCATTGTGAGGGAGCATCAGTTATGGCCCTACAGCCATGTGGCGTGATTCCCCAAGGGTGATCCGTCTCGCAGGATCCTCTTTGTAGAAGACCAGAGTGGCTGGACCAGGCCAAGGGAAATCCCACATAACATCTGGCTGTGGGAGATAGAGGGTCATTTCCGGTGGGTGAGACTGGACTGTTTGTCTGCCTGTGGGATTGACAACCAGGATCCCGAGCTGTTTCGTCGTTTGGTGGGTGTGGCAACACGCTGTACCAGTGCATGCTCCCCAACCTGCCCTGACCTTTGTCATTATTACATGCTCAGTCACACTATATTTAATTGTACCTCCTTTTGTCTACTTGAAAAAAACAAAGTATTGTAACTGTCCATAATTATAAATGTAGATATATTGAAAGTATCAAGTAGCATCTTAAATACATATAAGATTAGGAGGACCTCTAAAGAAGAAGTATTCTTGAGGATGAATGCTCTCCCGGTTGATTGTATGTAAGTGTTGTTCTGTTGCTGGAAGATGTACAGGTCAGTTGTTATGTTTTAGCAGAAAGTTATCAATTACCATTATTATCCATCCATCCATTCATCCATTCATTATCCAACCCACTATATCCTAACTACAGGGTCACGGGGGTCTGCTGGAGCCAGTCCCAGCCAACACAGGGTGCAAGGCAGGAAGCAAACCCCGGGCAGGGCCCCAGCCTACCGGAGCATTATTATTACATTATCAATTGGTTTTAATTTTACTTAAAAATGAGCTCCATGACAAGCAATTTTCAAAGAAAAGTTTATCGTTTTTATGAAATTGTAAGAGGAGAATGCATATCCTGATCAGAAGATGTTTTATTACCTGGACGCATACAATGACACAGACAAAGTGGTTGGTGGGACAGGAAAATAGCGAGTAGTTCCATTCCCCATATGCCAGGTGGCAGTTGTACTCATGCAGCAACCCAGTGGGGACAACCACATACAGTAAGTGCTTTGGGTACAAAAGTATTTTCCTGTCCTGCCTACCACTACTGGTGTCCTAGCCGGGTGAAAAAAACATCATTTGATTTGTTTGCGATGCACATTCTCCTCTTACAAAATAAAAATACATTTCATGAAAACCATTAAAACCTGTAAATCAATTAATATTCAGAAGGCAGTATTGGCAGACACTGAGCATATTTCCTGAAAACAACTTTCCATGAAGAACAGAGGAATATGCATTGTGGAAAAAATAAAGAATATTAGACAGTTAATGGAAGAAAAACAGATCTAGAAAGCAATTTTCAGGTGGTACTGTATCTCCAGAATTTATTAAATGCTAATTGTTAAGGATTCTCTCAAAGCAATTTCCAGTAGGTTGTGGTGGATATGTAACTGTTCAGGAGAAGTATTGTCATTCATACAGTAGATATCTTTAAGGGGTGACTTTTCTTCTATATGTAATGGTTCATTTAAGCAGTAATTTGGGATAACTTTAAAAACATTGGCAGGGCAAGATAAGTTATCACATAGTAGAGTACCTGAACTTTAGGCTTCGCAAAATTGCAAAGGGTATAAGGCCTCCTGTCTGTCATGATATAACTTTAGTGTGAGGAACAACAAAACTAACACTAGAGTGATTGTAAGAAGACAGGCTAGGTGGCAGAGAAAGTAAGTAGATTGGAAAGAGTGGATGGAGTCTTTTGTGTTAGTATGCTGGAGCATGAGTAGATTGGGCACCCCATAGATATAGAGCTCATTAAGCCAGATCCAGAATGGCTATAAGGTTTACTCTTTTCTATTTTGTTCCATGTGTTAATTTTTTATCGTCTTTTAAATCTATTTGTATGTTTAATTTGTTAAATACGTGTCCTGTTTTTGGCCTGCACGACTTTATTTAGGATATCAAGAACACTCCCCATTGTCCACAAAGTAACACATATAAGGTGTAAGAGCCAATCTTAGAAAGTTGAAGTTTTGAGTTAAATTCATATTAATGTTTGCTTAATTTGAATAGAACAGACATTTCTTTCATAGTCATAACTTATGGTATAGTCTTTTCCCCCTATTAGTTAGCAAGAGATAGAACCTTCTTACTATAACTGAGAAACAGTGTGATAATAAGCTTAGTTGTGGTAAGAACAGATACCAGTAAAGAGGGACTTGAAAGACCCATTTTCTACTCAGAGATGGGATAAGCATACAATTTTCTAACCATTTTGAAAAGTAAATAGTATCGATTTGAGATGTAACAAGATTAAGCTTTGAACTGAACTTTTCTCAACATTAATTTTTCCTTTTTATTGTTTTAATTTTCTTTTTTGTGTGAACTGTTTTACTTTGAAACTTAACTAAACTTTTAAAAACAAAGACATTTTGTCTGTGGAATCATTTCTGCGTGTTAGGCTTTTGTTGAATCTCATTTTTTGAGTTGAAGCTGCTGAACTTTGATAATTTTGGGAAAACACAGATACGTAAGGTTTCAGCTATCCTGTGGTCTGAAACATGGTAGGCCAGGCAGACAGGTACTCTGGAGTGCGCAAGTTGTTTCCTTTGCTAATCAAAAAGAGAGTTTAATGGAAGATTCTAATTATCAGTTTCATATTCTGTTTAAGGTTCATGAAGAAACACCATTGAAAGAGAGTTTGCAGTAAACCAAGTGATTACACATGGCAGGAAGGATCAAAAGATAGAAGACAGCAAAGTATATACAATAAAAATGTAAACTTCATGATACATAACTAAATGTTTTAAAACTAAATTAGGCAATGTGATTATGTTTGTAAATATTCAGAGCAGAAACCAGATCACAGGTACATTTTGAACAATCTAGACAAGAACAGGACATTCAGCCCAACAAGCTCGCCAGTCCTATCCACGTAATTCTTCTAAAAAAAAGTCTAGTTTTGAAAGTCCGTGAACTCTTACTGTTTACCACACTACTTGGTAGTTTATTCAAAGTGTCTATGGTTTTCTGTGTAAAGAAATCTTCCAAATGTTTATATGAAATTTACACTTAACAAATTTCAAACTGTGTCCCCTTGTTCTTGATGAACTCATTTTAAAATAACTTTCTCAATCTACTGTACTAATTCCCTTCATAATTTAAACACTTCAATCATGTCACCTCTTAATCTTCTTTTACTTAAACTGAAAAGGCTCAGCTCTTTAACTCTTTCTTTATAATTCATTACTCTTCTCTTCTCTGGACTATTTATAACACTGCTACATCTTTCTTGTACCCTGTAGACGAAAACTGCACACAGTACTGAAGATGAGGCCCCACTAGTGCATTATAAAGCTCGAGCATAACCTCCTTGGACTTGTACTCTGTAAACTGTGCTATATAACCTAACATTCTGTTAGCCTTCCTAATGGCTTCTAAACACTGTGCAGAAATTGACAGTGTCAAGTCCACTATGACTACTAAATCCTTCTCGTAAAGTGTAATCACAATTTTCAGACCAAATCTGCCTAAGACTGTATGCTGTCCAAGTCCCTCAGTAACGATTTAACAGATTCCAGATTATCTGACAATCCACATATCTTGGTAATCAACTGCAAACTTGACCAACTTGTTACTTATGTTCCTATCCAAAACATCTCTCTATTATAATAGAAAACTCTTGAGACGAGACGTAACTTTTTGAGAGACTTTTTGAATGAAGTCCTGTGACATTGAGACTTTTAACATGAGATTCTTTCAAGTCATGCAAAAAATGCAACCTTTGGAAGCAAGTTTCACGAGACGTTGATTTTTGCAAATAGATTCTTTCAAGTCACGCAAGTAAACACAAACTACTTACAACCATTTTCAAAAAAGACCACAGTCATCTAACCTATCAGTTGTGTGAATGTTTTTGTCAGACACACTTCCTGTCAGCTGTCAGCTCTTATGAATTTTATTAGGACAATATATTAACTAAGCGATGAAGAAAAAGCAGGGACAAACATTTGAAAAAGTCAGGTAATTTATTAGAGATAAAGAAACTAAATTTACTCATGGGCAGCTAGAAATACATTCTCAATTACTTCTGTTCTCATTTGTTCCTGAATTTCTTTGTGAGGTGCTTTTGGTCTACTTCTCTGTGTCAGGCAGCTCGACTATTTAAGTTGTCACGATGTTAGTAAGAAATCAGGAAGGGGCAAATAGTTTTTCACACCACTGTAGATTCTTTCAAGTCACGCCCTACTTACAACCATTTTCAAAAAAGACCACAGTCATCTAACCTATCAGTTGTGTGAATGTTTTTGTCCAAACAGGGACAAACATTTGAAAAGTCAGGTAATTTATTAGAGATAAAGAAACTAAATTTACTCATGTCAAAATTCAATGCGATCTTGAAGAAAAGTTAATTCCAAATATTGTTTTACTGGAGTTTTAAAGTAAAAGTGAAATTAATGCATATGTAACAATTCCCATGAAAATAATAATCTCTTTAAATTGTATATCCAGTTAACCAAACCCGGGGATGGGTCTCGCGAAGCAAGTAGGGGGCACAGTAGCCCTAGCACTGATTCCGGTGGAACACCACTCTTAACATCAGCCAGTTCTGATAAGGTCCCTCGCACCATCACCCTCTGCTTTTGGTGTCTGAGCCAATTCTGCTCTCATCTAAAAACTTCACCATGAACTTTCACTCCCAACCTCTCATATGACACCTTATAAAATACTTTCCGAAAGTCCAGGTAAATATCATATGTTCCACTTGGATCATAGCCTTTTTTTGCTACCTCATAGAATTCTAGCATGTTAGTAAAACATGACTTTCCTCTTTTGAACCCATGTTGACTGTTCAGAAAAACTCCTGTACTTGTCATGTGTTGCTCAATCTTATCCTTAATAATTCCTTCCATTAATTTTCCTGTGATGCACATTAAGCTTACTGGCCTATAGTTGCTTGAATCTGCCTGGTCATCTTTTTTATATAATGGGATAATATTTAGGAATTTCCCCAATGTGCAGTGACTTCCTAAAAATATGTGTCAAGGGTTTATATATTTACTCTCTAACCTCCTTAAGAACTTGAGTGCAAACATTATCTGGTCCTGGAGATTTGTTTGATTTCAGCCTATTTAATCTGAGCAGTACTTCGCCCTCTACAATTTCTAAATCAATCAGTACCTTCATAATAGTACCTCATTTATTTAGGTTATCTACTTCATCACTTGTGAAGACCTTAGTAAAATGTCAGTTTAGAGCATCTGCTATTTCACTGTCTGTATTTTTTCATTCCCCTTTACTATTTGTGATGCACTTCACCTCCTCCTTGACTGTTCTTTTACAATTAAAAATACTGAAAGAATCTCTGTTGTCTTTCAACTTATCTGCAATATTCCTCTCCAAATATCTTTTAGCCTCCTTAATACCCTTCTTAATGGTTGCTCTCATGTTCTTATATGCCGTACGATTCACACTGGAGTAATTAGTCTTATACCACATATACAGATGTTTTTCCTTTGCAGCTTCTTTTTTAACTCCACTCACTGTGAAGTTTTTAAAATTTCCTATGAATTCCAAATTTAGGCATGTATGTGTCCTGAATTATGTGTGAAACATTTTTAAACCTGTTCCACTGCTCCTCAACTGTCTCCACACTCAAAAGCTTTTACCAGTCTATCCTCCTTAGACTTTGCCGCACTTGCTCAACATTTGCCCTCCCAAAGGGGACGGTTTTAGTCTTTGCATCCATACTCTTACAAAACATTGAGAATTATGTTATATTATGGCCACATGACCCTAGTGGCCCTGTCACCTGTATACCCTCAATTCTATCCTGATTACTACAAAAAACTAAAACTAGACCAACATCACCCTGCGTCTGTGTTTTAACATCCCCCATGACTATAATTTCTCCCTGTTAACTTGCCTTTTTAATATTACTAAAATGATGTGCACTGAAATTACTGTCTGCATTGGGCAGTCTATAACATGCTTATAAAATAAGGCCTCTTTCCCTAATGCTTTCCAGGCAAAGCCACATATACCTCATTAAGATGGGACTCATCATTCAAGTGAAGAGGACTTGCGTTTAAATTCTGTTTGACATAAACAGCAACCCCACCTCCTTTTCTGTTTAGTCAAGCCTTTCTAAAAAATGTGTATCCCTCTATGTTACACTCATCCCCGTCATTGTTATTTAGTCAGGTTTCTTTTATTTCTATAATATCATAATTATGCTCTGCGACATACAACTCCAACTCACTTGTTTTATTTTTGATACTTTCAGCATTAAGGTAAGCTATTTTCTAAGTGTTACTCCTTATACTTTTACATTTAAATGTTGGGTTAGAATATACATTACTATGAATTTTTATTTTTTCTCTATTGTTTGTTCTACCACATACAGTTCTAAACCTGACTTGTCCTAAACTCGTAGTGTCCCCCCAATTCTCTAGTTTAAACAACCCTTGACTAACCTACTCATATGCCTCCCAACACATTGGTGCCCCTCCGATTCAGATGTAATCCATCTTGGCAAAACAGGTCCCATCTGTTCCAAAAAGAGTCCCAAAGCCCCATAAACCTATACCTTTCTATCCTGCACCAAAAGTTGAACCACATATTAAGCCTTCTAAACTCCTCAGTCTTTCCTGGACTGCTGCATGGTACAGACAGAACTTCAGACAAGACTACCTTGTCAGTTCTGCTCCTCAGCCTGGCACTTAAGACTAAATTTGGATCGCAGAACTGACATACTACCCTTGTGTATGTCATTATTTCCAAAATGGACATCGACAACTGGATCCACCCCCGCTCTGACCTGTCCACCCTTCCATCCGGAAGGCAACACACCATGCGAGACTCTCTCTCTCTGGAGCAAGCCTGCACTTCAAAGTACCTAATGACTGAGTCCTCAACTATCACTACCTTTCTCTTTCTGGGAACTGCCTACCACCGAAGAATATACAGAGACACTGTTCAGCTCTGCAAGGACCTAAAAACGGTTTGACAGTTCCAATTCTGGGGTTGATGCCCCCGGACAGTGGGGACACTATACTATATACAGTGACCCATGTATCTGAACCTGTCTGGTCTGGATTATCCTCCCACGCCATGTTAGGGGGTGCACACTGTCTCTTTAAAGGACACCTGGGTCAGGTCTCCCAATTCTTTACTACAACGAAGTCCAGCCAACTCCTCCTTCATTTCAGCAACCCTGCGAGCTCAAGGTGCTTGATCAGCTGGCAACTCTTGCAGATATAGCCCTCATAGATGACTGGCTTGCCAAGCCATTATCTGAAAAGTCCAGCATCCAACAGGATACAACTAGCTTGCAGCCTAGTCAATTGATTATTAGCTTTACTACAGCATTATTGAGCAGAATGCAAATAGATTCCCACAAGTACACTAACCGTGCTTAAATCTATTTTCCACTTCAAAGTGTAAGGTTTCAGTTGCTATGAACTGGATTAAACATTTATGATAATGGATGGATAAATGGAATATCAGGTTATTTTTCATTGTTGTACATTTCTACCTATCACTATGGCTGTAGTGTACCATAACTAGAAAGTTAATTGTACCGACTAGGACTGGTCGGTTTGCATTGTCCTAGGACTTATATTTTACTATTCTTATTTTTTTTTATTGCTGGTGGAGGAGCATACTGAAAGATCAGCCAATATTGTTTTTGGATATACCCTTAATCATCTTGTCTGTTCTCACAAGAATGGACAGGAGACATAAAAAGAATTGTGGAAGCCACCCATGTATTATGCCCTGGGTTAATTTAATGTGGAGTCATGTCTGGTTCATTGTCCAAAACAGAACTGATAACATGTGGCAAAGATGGCAGTCTGCAGAGGTCATGACGTCATCTGGATAGAAAGTGACGTCATTATGGGTGCTGGAACCAGAAGTGACATAATCTGGACAGGAAGTGACACCATCACTGGCACCGGAAAAGGAAGTGACATCATTTGGGCAGGAAGATATATCATCATGGGTGCTGGAACCCTGTGGAATTTCCCGTGAATGGTCTGCAGAGGATTGAGAAAAAAAATCAGTGCACCTCGCTCCTCCCTGGTCAGACATGGAATTGTCACTATTCAAGCCCTTTAGCTGCCTCCCATGTGCACGTGTGTGACACTGTAAAAAAAAAAATCTTCTTGCTGACATATTCAGCTTTTTCACAAATGAACAACAGACCCTTCTTTCTCTTAGTATGAAATTCACTGTAAAATTGTTAATATTTTTATTATAATGTTGACATTCTTGTTTTGTTGGTCAGACATCCTGAAAGTCTCCATTGAACTGAACAAACAGGAGCTGCAGTCAGGGACCATGTAGACAGCAAGCAGGAGTGAACTT
Organism: Polypterus senegalus; assembly: GCF_016835505.1. Lineage (NCBI taxonomy): Eukaryota > Metazoa > Chordata > Cladistia > Polypteriformes > Polypteridae > Polypterus > Polypterus senegalus. The sequence continues at coordinate 90,275,497 of NC_053155.1, read as the reverse complement.
AAGAATCTGCTTAGCCCCTAATAGAGGGCTATTTTAGGAAATGCTGAAACCAACCAATGTGATTTATGGCCGGCTGTTCATTCCGGCCAATACCCCCACGCCGTCAGGTGGAGCCCTCCCTGCAGTATGGAGGTTCCCCGAAGACCAGCAGGGCATTATGGACATTGGAATCTTTATTCACAGCCCTGCTGGATACCATGGGGGCCCCCAGGAGTCGCTGCAGGGAGGCCCAGAGACTATTTACCTTATGCCCAGGAAGTACATCATAGTCACATGGACAAAGAGAACGATGTGCTTCCTGAGTGAAGAAAAAAGGATTTTTTATCTGACCCGGAAGTGTTCCAGGTCATATGGACAGAGAGGGTGAAACGCTTCCGGGTCGAGGAGTATAAAGGACTGTGGAAATCCCAGACAGACGTGCTGAGTTGGGAGGCAGGGTGGCTAAGCGTCTGGGAGTTTGGAGGATTGGTTATTGTGATTATTGTTTATTGAGAATTGTGGAGAGGTGTGTGCTTTGTGCACTTATTTATAATAATAAATCAATTATTTGGACTTTTATCTGGTGTTTGACATGTGGTCTGAGGGTACAAGGGTGCGAGAGAAACCCTAATCTGTCACACCAAGTTGGGGGACAAGCCTACTATTCACATAACCATTATTAGTTCAGGGCCACATTTTATTTTGTTTATTAGAGTTTGAAACACTGTTTGTGAATTCATACTCTACTTTTTTGCTTCCTACCAAATCAAATTATTTCTTATATGAATGTATTCCAGGCATGATAACTCATCCTCCCTATGAGTGGGATGATGTAAAATTGTTCTTTTGTTTGCAAAGCTGTAGATACCTTCTTTATTTAGCTGCATTCCAGCACTGTTTAGCTCCAGTACACTTATGAATGCTGGGTGTTTAGAGAAGATTGATGATGCAGTACAATATTAAATAGAAAACTGGAGATGCCTTTCATCCTGGAAGAAATATGGTGTGCACAAGTTAGAAGCAGGGAGCTGACCTCTGCTGAAGAAATGTTTCACAGGGTTCGTTGGTGTGCTGTGGTATTGAACCTAAACTGGTATCATGACGCTGAGACTAATGCTTAGGCATCAGGAATTTGACAGGAAAGGACGCTTGTTGGATCACTGAAAGATAACTATTAAATCTGTGCCTCACTTGTTTTTTAATTCAACAGAAATTATCATATGTCATTATTGGAAGCTCTGTACAGCTCAATGAAAAAAGCATTAGCGATCCTTTGTAATGTATGCACATGAGATTAATTAAATGTTGTATTATTTATCTTCTTGTAACATTTTGAATGTGCTGATTTTTATTTTTTGTGTTCACTATTGTGGTTACTGTATTACAATTATGATACTAAGAGACTCTCCTTATTTTTATTTGTATTTAAATTAAAAAATTCGTAGGTTATTTTTACATACAAAATTATCTATTAGGCATGCTGGATAATTTTAATTGGCATCAGTTCTCTTTCTATGCAGTAGAGTCTGTTGCCCATTAACAGGGTGATAGCAAAACTACCAGCCTAAAAATTCTTTTCACCACTTAACAAAGTAGGAACTCTTAGACTAAGACATGTATGGTCTCTCAATCCCCTCGTGGGGTCATGTAATGAGAAATGACAGTCCTCCTTGTGTCCTGATTTTCTTGAACTGGCTCATTCTTCTTGAACTTCCAGTGAGCTTTAAGGGGCAGCTCCCATCAATTACATTTCCAATCCTGTGAAACCCCAGGCAAAGACCCTGTTGTACAATTTCTGACTTGGGGTGCCAGTAGATGAGGTCGAGCAACCAGGGGATAGAGTAATAGAAACTCAGACTGAAAAAGACTATTAAAAACAGGATTCCATTTTATTCTAGCCATGTCTAAACTGTTTTACAAAACAAATGTCTTGCAAAAATATTTACAAAGTCCAATGCAAAGACACTTTCAAAACAAAAGAAAATTAGTGCAGGTGCTACTTCTAATACTTACAGTGGCACCAAAACAAAAGTGAAGAAAAAAACAACAAGAAAACTCCTTTGCCTAGCTAGTTCACAAAGGACAGGCTGAAAAAATGAAAAACTAAGCACCTACTATATGCACAAAGGTTGCTACGATCTCTACTACTAAGCTAAGCAAACCAGTAGCACTGATCTGCATTTAAGCCTGAAGACCTGGTCAAATAAAGACCCCTAGCATTTTGACCATGGGTGTATACCGCAAGCCCTTTTGTCCATCCAATCCTCACTTATGTTACCTGTGGTCTTCCAATAAACTCTCAAGTCGGGACACCCACCATACGTCAACACCTGCTCAGGTGCAGACCACCTTATTTAAACTTCCCGCACTCATGGACACACACATATTCATCTGTCTTGGTGTCATGAAGGTTCCTCATTCAGCCTCCAGCAACTGAGTGCTATTTTACTTTCTCCCAGTTTCACTTCCATTCCTTTTTGCCGGCTACTCTGAAACTGTGCCCTCTATCCTTCTGACCTGTTCCTCTGAATTTATAAGCAAATTAAATTCTTTCACCAGGATAGATTTACCAGATTTATATAAATAATTTCTCAACTGAGACCCACCACCTGCGTCCTTGACACAATACCAACAATTTTTTTTAAAGAAGTATCGGGTGTGCTAATTCATAATATTCTTGACATAGTAAACTCGTCATTAGATACGGGGGTCTTTCAAGACTGTCTTAAGACTGCTGTAGTTAAACGCCTGCTCAAGAAAAATAATCTTGCCTCCTCAGCTTTAAAAAAATTTAGACCTATTTCTAACCTGCCTTTCTTAAGTAAAATTCTAGAGAAGTTAGTCATTATTCAGCTTAATGATCACCTCAATAAACATGCTATTCTTGATAAGTTTCAGTCGGGTTTCAGAACAAATCACAGTACATACACTGCACTCGTTAAAGTAGTCAATGACTTGTGGGTAAATGCAGACAAGAGGCCGTGTATCTGTTCTCATCCTCTTAAATCTGAGTGTCATTTAATACCATTGATCACAATAGTTTTAGAAATCACCTTAGTTAATGGGTGGGCATCCCTGGTAGTGTCTTAAATTGGTTTGAATCCTACATGGCAGGTAGAAAATTCTTTGTTAGTTGTGGTAATTATACTTCAAAAAGACATGATATTTTATATGGTGTTCCACAAGGCTCTATCCTGGGTCTGCTGCTCTTTTCGATTTACATGCTTCTGTTAGGTCAGGTTATCTCGGGGCATAACGTGAGCTTCCACAACTATGCTGATGACACACAACTGTATTTATCAATAGCGGCTGATAACCCCGACTCTCTTGATTCACTGACACAATGTCTTACTTGTGTTTCTCAATGGATGAGTAGTAATTTTCTCAAACTAAATAAAGAGAAAACAGAAATTTTAGTGATTGGCAATAATGGATATAATGATGTTATTAGAAATAAGCTTGATGCATTAGGATTAAAAGTCAAGAAGGAGGTAAAGAATTTAGGGGTAACTATTGACTCTGACCTGAATTTTAAATCACATATTAATTAGATTACTAGGACAGCATTTTTTAACTTAAGAAATATAGCAAAAGTTAGATCTCTTATAACATTGCAAGATGCTGAAAAATTAGTTCACACTTTTGTTTTCAGTCGGCTAGATTACTGTAATGCACTCCTCTCAGGACTAACAAAAAAAGACATTGATCAATTGCAACGAGTGCAGAATGCAGCTGCTAAAATCTTAACTAGGAAAAGAAAATCCAAGCACATTTCTCCAGTTTTGATATTGTGACCTGGGGGGCTGATCACACCCCTAGAGGATACGGACGCTCCTCGGAAAACCCCTCCTAAAAACGCTGACAACCTTCACCTTGCTCCCTTACTTGCTAGGCTTACTTGTGGCTGCTCTGTTGAGCAATATGCTTTTTGTGCGGTACTCCGCATACATAAAAGCCTGAACAGCACCTGTCGGTTTTAGATTGTTTGCTTCTCTCTCTTTCTCTCTCAGACATTCCCTGCTCCTGACGCACACTCCTTTGAAGAGGAAGATATGTTTGAATTTCTTTAATTGTGAGACGGATCTGTCATCTCTGTCCTGTCAAGGAGCACGTTTAAACTTTTGAAAGAGACATATGTTTGTTTGCAGTGTTTGAATAAAGTTCCTTTCTCTACAACCTCCTCTGTTTCTGTGCAAATCTGTGACCCAAGTGTGACAATATCACTACATTGGTTACCTGTGTCATTTAGAACTGACTTTAAAATACTGCTTATGGTTTACAAAGCCTTAAATAATCTCGCTCCATCTTATATTTCGGAATGTCTTACACCTTACACTACAAATCATAACCTTAGATCTTCAAATGAGTGTTTGCTTAGAATTCAAAGAGGTACATGTAAAAGAAGTGGTGAGGCAGCCTTCTGTTGTTATGCACCTAAAATCTGGAATAACTTGCCAATAGGAATTCGCCAGGCTAATACAGTGGAGCACTTTAAAAAAACTGCTGAAAACACATTACTTTAACATGGCTTTCTCATAGCTTCATCCTAGTTTAATCCTGATGCTCTGTATATTCAACTAATTATCGTTATTATTCATGGTGGCTCCAAAATCCCTACCCCTACTTTCTTTTCTGTTCTTTTTCCAGTTTTCTGTGGTGGTGATCTATGCCACCACCACCTGATCAAAGCACCATGATGTCCCCTACATTGATGAATTAAAGGCCAGAAGTCCACATGACCATCATCATCAAATATTTCCATGACAACTCTGAATACAATGAGGACTGTTTCATTTATGTTAGGTAAAATGCCTAGAGGGGACTGGGCAGTCTCGTGGCCTGGAACCCCTGCAGATTTTATTTTTTTCTCTAGCCGTCTGGAGTTTTTTTTTTTGTTTTATCTGTCCTCCCTGGCCATTGGACCTTACTTTTATTCTATGTTAATTAGTGTTCCCTAATTTTAATTCTTATTTATTTTGTCTTTTTTTCTTTCTTCATCATTTAAAGCACTTTCAGGTACATTGTTTGTATGAAAATGTGCTATATAAATAAATGTTGTTGTTGTCAAATATAGCACTTTTGCCATCTTTCCTGCAGTGGTTACAGGAGCACACGTCTGCCCTCAGCCGCCAGAAACAGTAAGCACGCGCAAAAGACGGCTTCAGACGTGTGCCTCGGTGTCGGCTAGTTCAAGCCCCATCGCCTCCTCTTGGAGCCCCTGTAGGCCTCCAGTCAGCCCTTTGAGCAACCATTGTGCTCAAACACTGGTGAAACTTTGTAACGCTGCTGTGTTCATCTGGGAAGGGGGTGCTGAAACAGGTAAATAATAATTTTGTTTCTCCAACATTTTTCCCAATGTCCGTGACAAGCCAAGTGGCTGTCTTTATTTGCTTTATTTCTACACCTACTGAACTAAACTAAAGAAATAGAATAAGCTCTCAGGCATCTGGAGTTCTCAAGCCCCTTGCCCTGTATGCAGTTCATAAGAAAGTGGGGAGAATTAAGACACTACCTATTAATCTTACTGCCATTTCAAACAATACTGTACAAATACTTTTATCTTGACGATGGGATCTCCAACACAAAACCTGTATATGTCTTTTTTTTTTTCATTTTGCCTGGTGATCTTTTACATATTACAATGGCTCCACAGTAAGCCAACATTAAATTCTTTGCACATGTTTATTCAATTATTATTATTGAATTCTGTTGTGGAGCTCATTTCATTCTCTTATTTCGTTTAATTTGTAAATCTAAGAAGAATATTAGGAAGGCTCTAAGGCAGTTAGAGAGAAATATGGCAGATAAGGCGAAAGATGACCCAAAGGTATTCTTTCAGTATTTTAGTAGTATAAGAGCAAAAGGTGAAATGCATCTGGAATAGTAAAGGAGAATACAAAAATACAGAAAAATAGCAGAAACTCGCATTTTTCAGAGGTCTTCACAAATGAGGAAATTGATAACCTCCCAGTAGTAACAGGGACTACTAAGGAGGTTCTGAGGGATTTAGAAATTGTGAAAGAAGTACAGCTTAGATTAAATGGGCTGAAATCAAGCAAACCTACAGGACCATATAATATTTACCTTTGAAAATTTCAAAGGTCTGGAAAACGGCAAATATCATCCCTTTATATTAAAAGGGTGACTGGGCAGATACAAGCAACTATAAGCCAGTAAGATTTACGTGCATCACAGGAAAATTAATGGAAAAAATTATTAAGGATAAGATTTAGCAGCACATGGCAAGAACAGGAGTTCCACTGAATAGTCAGCATGGGGTCGGAAGAGGGATGTCATGTTTTACTAACATGCTGGAATTCTATAAGGAAGCAACAAAAGGATACGATCAAAGTGGAGCATATGATATTATTTACCTTGACTTTCAGAAAGGATTTGATAAGGTGTCACATGAGAGGTTGGGCATCAAACTAAAAGAAGTGGGAATTCAGGGTGATGAATGTTGATGGGTGCAGAATTGGTTCAGATAAAGCAAGCAGAGGGGGATGGTGTGAGGAACCCTATCATAATTGGCTGACGTTAAGAGTGGCGTTTACAGAGGTCAGTGCTAGGGACATTGTTATTTTTAATATAGATTAGTGATTTGGATGACATTATGAGTAACAAGCTGGTTAACTTCCACCCATCCATCCATTTTCGAACCCGCTGAATCCGAATACAGGGTCACGGGGGTCTGCTGGAGCCAATCCCAGCCAACACAGGGCACAAGGCAGGAACCAATCCTGGGCAGGGTGCCAACCCACCACAGGACCTGGTTAACTTTGTTTCTGAAATTTATGGTTATGAAAAGTGTTGAATATAGATGATTAGATTAATGTCAGATACGATTTTTTAAATAACTAATTATGTAATTTGCTAATTTAGTAAGAATGTGTCCTATGTTGTTGCTGTTTACCAACTGAATTCTTTATGGAGTATTGCGACCAAGGATATTTCCAGTTTGAACTTAAAACCACTATGGATGGCAAATTAGGGAGCGGGGAGCCATAGAAAAGTTGGGATGCCAACCGGGTCACCCCATTTACTGTTAAAGTCCAAAAAATAGAACAGAAATGAGTGTGCAGTGGTGCAACAAAAATAGATGCAAAATCTGCATTTTAAGCCTAAGTAGCTACTCTGAATTCTCAGCTCTGTCAAGCAGGTCTTGTCTGGGAACTTGGTCATATAGGGCATAGTTCTTTGGATTTTCCAGAAGTCCTTGGATTCATACCATCCCAACCAGAAGAAGCATGAAGTAGTTGAGTGGGAGTATGGCTGAGGTGCCCTCCTTGTGTGGCTTCTCTGAGTTACGGAGGAGAAAACAAATGGTATTGTTAGCATTGGCAGCACCCGCTTGTCCCAGCGGGTTATTATATACCTTATCCAAGCACAGAAGGTGATCTACAGGCGCCCATGCTTGACACCATCCTGCATATATCTGTTAATCTGTATATATTGCAGTTTTTCATATTATACATGCAATTTGTAAGTGGAAGTACACTTAATAAGAAACATTTGTAATTAAAATTAACAATTCATACAAAAGAGTACTGATTCTATTCCCATTATTTAGCCCTCTTTCTAAATTGTTTTATTTTTATTATTATTGTTGAACTAGCAGTACTGAGACTAACCATGGCAATTATATTACTTGCACACATATCCACTCTTGACCATACTGGGTCGACATAGTAATTTAGCAATTAAGAAACTCCAAAAAAGCCAGTGATAGATGTGAAGTGAAAAGTAGAAGCTAGGAAGTAATGTGGATACCACTAGATTCCTGTATACATCAAAATTTGACCTGCCATTAATTGTAGACAATTGCAACTGAAGGGCTGTGTTAAGCTAACAAATTTTTTTTTCTTAGTATATTAACTGGCAAATAATAAACATATAACTAATTAAAGCTTATTAACAAATTAAAAATATTAAGTGTATTGCTTTGCTTATTAGCAGATTATACAATATGTCTGAAATTCCTTTAGTCTTTGTTATCCAGTTTTAGTTCTTTCTTCTATTTTTTACACTTAATTTTTCTTCATGTGTTTCTTCCACCAAATTCTTTTAGTACTTCCTAATTATAAGCTCCCTATGCACTTCTGGGGAGGAAATGTCTATAATAAATTATGGCCTTCAGCTTCCCTTTACCCTGCACCCATTCTGCATCCTGCTTATCTTGCTCACTAATGAGCACTACTGGTGCACCATGTCAACCATAATGACATCTGAAAAGAAAAACCTTGCCTCCACCACTATCTCTACAGTACTAGAAAGCACCCTCTGGGACTTTTCGATTCCATTAGCGTGGGTCTTACTCTGAGACTTACTAATTCAGAGAAAATCTACTGAACTGGAAATACCAATTGATGGGATAGTTTTGTCAGGTAATCAGTTGCTTGCTGATACAAGGGTCTTTGGGATTACTGATTAATATCTGTCTTTCCAGTGCTGGATGCTTAGAGCCTGATAACCTAAATCCCGAGCCCCAGCTCTTGCTGAATCATTCCTGTGATAATTTTACTATATTTGGGGGAAAAAAGTGAAATCTAAATCCAGCATTTAAATATGTAGAGGTACTAGATAGAGCAAAGGGCACCATTTTTTTTCCTGCGTTTTGCATTTATTTAGGCAATGAACAGCTATATAGTTTATGAAAAATGTATCTATGAACCAAAAATATTATGTCGGTCTTTACTGGGCTTTTCAAGACAGTAATAATAAATCACTGGAAGCGTGCTCCCTAGCAGCAAAGAAACATCGGAGCTCATTATGGAGTTTAATATTTTGTTTTATTTCAGACTGGATTATAAGTCATGGTACTAAAACTATAAAACAAAATTACACCACCTGACCCATTTACACAGTGATTCTATATATTGTACATGGCTACATAGCCATCAAAAAATAATCTTCTAGGGTGTTGACCCAACACAAATTAGCTCCTTTAACGCTGCTGTCAACCTAACATGATTTTTTCTCCATAAGGATATATTTTCTTTTATTTTTTTCTAATATCATTGTCTAGTTTCCCAAGTGATAGTTTTAAAGGTGATTGAATTGCCCATATTAATTGTGACCACGACATTGATGCCACTGAATTGCCCATATTAATTGTGACCACGACATTGATGCCATATCTCTTTGTGCACTGCTTCTCCTTAACTTTACCGCTGCTTTTGACATGGTTTATCACATGGTTTCAGCTTTAGTGATCTTTTCTTGACAAGCTATAACCTGTGACACATCTATATGCTCCAACCTCATTTCCAGCATTTCATTTTAATGGCCAGTCCAGTTCAGTGCTCTTTTTGACTGGAGATTACTTGAGATGTCCCTTAAGGTTCTTTGTTTGATCCATTTCTTTTTGGCATTCAGATGTCTTCAATAGAATACCTTCATTTTATTTCAGGCTACGTCACATCCTCACATTGAAAGCTGCTGCCAGTAGACAATGAGTTGTTATGGGATCTTGCCTGGTTGCTAGGGACAATCTGTCTATTATGAGATATTAAATTAAGATGGACCTGTATTGTCCGAGATATGAATCCAAATTCTGAACTATTGGTCAATGAGAGTTTAGTACTCAGTATTCTGATTTTAACTCTAACTCTTTTGTTTTAGTGTTTTGGTTCTGGGTATTAAGTAGGATATTCTTGGTAAATGACTTTTGCAGTTCTATCTGGACTACCATTATGGTTAAGCCCTCTGGTTAGATGCTCTTTGAATACTTTGTCCTTTGTTTTATAGCTAAATTCTCAGTCTTTCAGAAAAAGAAATGTTTTTATTTTGTTTCTAAAGTAAATGTGTGTCTCCTCATAAGCTTCATAAACCACCACTGGAAAACCTGAGTGGGGGATTTGGTCAGTTTGTGAAAGAAGGTGGACAGCTGGTTTGGAAAAGAACATGGATAGGGGGCAATTGTGGTGTGTTTTTTTCATGATTGGTATGACACATACCTGTCTTTGCCACATACTAATGTCTCAGTCTCTCTTATATTACCTCTTGTGTAGATTTTTGCATTTCTCTCCTTAATAGGCTTTCATCATAAAGAGTAACGTGGCTAAGGCATACTCAGTAAAAAGATGCCTCAGTCATTACTTAGATCAAACTACTTTATCAACTAGTGCATCACCCAACTCATTCATATACGTTTTATGGAGATTATTGTAATTTTCTCTTTAACAGAATTTCTTCAAAAAGAATGCAATGGCTAAGGAAATTCAGAATAAATATAGTACAGTTCTGGCTGAGATCATCACCTGATGCATTAGCTGACTCAACCATATACACTTTCTATCAGGTGCAGAACTCTTCTATAAAGATCTTCTTCAATCTTCCCTCTATGCCTTTAAAACATCAGCTATAAAGATGTCATGATGAAAATTCAGGAATGCTTTGATGCACTGTTTACAACATTATAAATCTTGAAGATAACCCCTATTAAGTATACAGCAGGCATACACATAGAAACTCCATAGATTGAATGGAGGATCATTAACAGAGAGAAAAAAAAACACAGGTGACCAGTGTGGGGAGGAAAGAAAAGAAGATCCTGGTGAGTATATTGCCCCATATGTACAAAAGACAGAGACACCAAAGCAGAATACATAAGAGAGCATGATACGCAACAGATCCCATGGATGTCAGATCCTTTGCATAGGATCCAGAGCAGTCATACAGTGATGACACTGAGGAGGCAATACACTCAATCATCAAATTAGTACTGTCAAAAGCAAAGGCCATCCTTGATTCTGACATTGATCCCTGGACTTGGATGGAGGAAACCATGCAAAAGGTTTAAATCCATCTTAGAACAGAGGTCATGTCGGTTCTGAAATCAAGAGAAGAGTTTGAGGTTAGAATTTACTAACCCACTAGTAATAGAAGAAAATTAAGAGTTGAGAAGGTCAGTAAGAAGAGAAAAGGGAGTACTTTGGTACGGTCCATGAAAATTTGGTCAAGAGAGCAAAAAAGAGGAGGGGAGGTAAGAAGTCCTGTACAAGGTATATTGGTTGAATAGTTGGGGCCTGGCTTTTTTTTTTCTTCTTCTTTTTTATGCGTTCTCTTGTATGTAACTTTAATGTAGCATAAAACACAAATTATAACTAAATTTGAGTTTCAGTACTTTGAAATACTAATATCACAGAGAATAACATTTCTCGGTGATGTTTGGAATTCAGTAAAATTAGAGAATTCGTTAAGAACCTGAATGACACAGGATCTAAACCAGAACAGCTTGCCATTTATTGTAATAATCAAATTTCTTTCAAACAGATTTTTATGCATCCAAACTCTCTGACAAAATCTTTCAAGCAAGAATCCTTCTATATAAAAGCAGTTGGGATTATCCTTCCATCCCGTGAGTGCTACGCAGGCGCGGAGTTTCACACACGCCCCGTCCATTTTGCAATGCACGATGGGATTTGTAGTTTCGTTTTTCCAGGTAAAAGATGATTTTCTACTCCAGACTGTGCGATATCTTCTTCTTTCTTACTATATAAAAGCGGTCGGGATTGTCCTTCCGTCCCGTGAGTGGAAAGCGTAGCGGTATTCCGCTTATCACAGACTTACTACTTGCAGCTTTTCGGTACAAAGCGACATGATGTGAGCAGAGTTCTGGTACTCCCATCATTCCCTTGCTTTTGTGCGCGATGCGCTGGAAAAATAGACAAAATGATGTCTCTGGAAATAATTAATGTTGATGGAGTACAAATGCCTCACCGCATAGTAAATATCGGGGGGTTCAAAAGAGCGACCTCAATATAGAAAAAAAGTTTAAATTTCATGACAAAAATAACAGAAACTACGAGTATTAAAGTAATACCGCTCAAATGCAATATAACCAAATTAATGAGTTTGTATAAAATATCAAATTGATCTACATATTGAATTGCCTTAAGAAGTGGTCAACTTAAAAGTCGGTCGCCTTAAAAGGCGGGTCAGCCTAGTATTAGAAAACACTCTGTGAAAGCAATTTTCTTACTGGTATATTGGATGTCACTGGCATTAACAAAAGACACTTAACAAAGTTTTATATGTATATATCAAATGACTTATGTTCTAGACATTATATTTTTGCTAGAGAAAAATGATAAAATCAAAATTGACAGTAAATCATATAACTACTGGCATACATTTAACTGTGTATTATACCTCATATGTTAGTATTTTATACATGCACTGTAATTCTGTATTTATGAATATACAGAGAGGTAAAAGAATACAGCTTTTTACACATAATATCTGCATACTAAAGGCATATCCTATAACAGACTTTAACATCTTTTTTGTATATATATTGTCACAAGAACGAGACATAAACAAATAAAGGTTTGGGGCAGCCACCCGTATAATATGGTATCTTGGCTGCAAAGTCGTTTTTATCAAATACACAGCACTAATGTGCATCCAACAGAGTCCAGAACAAGACTGAGGGAAAAGGGAAAATAACAGGCTTTTTAAAGGGGAAGACAGAAAGTGAGGTCATAAGGATCGGGCACATGTTCTTCATTCATTGGATCGAGCCAGGCCGTGACGTCAGAGGGGCCGGAGCTGGTAAGGTCTACTTCCATTGGGTCGGTCCCGAAGGTGATGTCAAGAGAGTCAGGTGGAATCTCCCAGGAATGGTCTACAGGAAAGGGAGAAAAAGAGTCAGTGCACTCTGCCACATCCCGGCATGCCTCAGAACTGCCTTCACTCAAGCCCTTTAGCTGCCTCCCATGCGCACGTGTGTGACAATATATATTTGCCTGATGCTTTAATCCAAGATGATTTTACAACTATTCCCAATGTTTTATTTGAGCACAGGCAGATTACAGTAAGCGACATGATTAGGGACACACACTGTGGCAGTGACAGTAATTTAACCATCAATCATGTGGTTTAAAGTCCAGTTCCTTAGCCACTAGGTCACATTTAGAACTTTTAGTGCCTTTTTAAAAATCACATCACTGTATTGAGTTTGTTCAAAGGTATCCAGTTTATTTAGATATTATAAAACCCACCCAGTTTACTACTAAAAATGAATGTTATTCTAATTGTGTAAGGGTAGATAGATAGATAGATAGATAGATAGATAGATAGATAGATAGATAGATAGATAGATAGATAGATAGATAGATAGATAGATAGATAGATAGATAGATAGATACTTCATTAATCCCCAAGGGGAAATTCACATACTCCAGCAGCAGCATACTGGAAACTGTGTTCAAAAGGACCAGCTCTGTTGCAGCATGGATAATAATTTCAGATTACTTTGCTGAAACAGATACAGTATATATATAGAAAGGAAAGTGTATAAATTAGATGTTTGAAAAGAGTGAAGTATTACCAGCAAATTGGTTAAAGCAGCTCTTGCCAGTCATCACTTACCTTTCAGTGTGGCAATATTTTTCTATCCATTTAACACTGTTTCATCTCAGGGGAAACTTGGGATGGATTTCTGCTTGATAGCTGTGCATTTTGACCTTTTACAGCTGGAGTCCATCCTGAAAAGTAGTTTACTGCTTGGTGAAACTTGCATGTGCTGGAAAGCCTGAGTTCTCAGTAAAAACAGAGTAACATGCAAGGTTTTAGTTGCACTTCCAATGTAATCACAGGTTCTTAGCTCTTTAAAAAGTGTGCAATACTTTTGTAAGACAGATATTGTTAATTATTCAATCTCTAATTAGAAATTAATTCAAAATCTTAGGTGATGATTGTGAAATATGAGACAACATATAATGAATTTATGAGGCAAAGAAAATGTTGTTGGGTTAATTTATTTTATTTTAGATACCTGAAGAATGGAAAGGAGATTTTTACTTAAGTGTTTGATTACAGCACTATGTCTCTAATCTCAGTTTACATAATTTAAAGAATCAAATAATTCTATATAGAGGCACTTTTATAAGGGATTAAGAACAAATGTGGAACTTGGAAGTCTTCAAACACCCAATGAACATCAACACCACCTCATCGTTAACGGAAAAGTCAATCTATGTTCGAATTCTGTTACTGTTCCAGTAATAATATTCTGTCATAAAAGAAGAATGCATCCAATAGAACAATTTTCTGAAAAAATTGTCATTTATTACACAAAGTTTGAAAATTGTGTATTTGAGAGTTAATTACTGTATTTAGGGTGGAGTGGTGGCACTGAGGCTAAGGATCTGCACTGGTATCTCAAAGGTTGTCGGTTTGATTCCCCGTCACTGCCAAAAGAGATCCTAATCTGCTGGGCCCTTGAGCAAGGCCCTTAACCTTCAATTGCTCCAGGGGTGCTGTAGAATGGCTGACCCTGCACTCTGACCCCAAGGGGTATGCGAAAACTGACAAATTCCTAATACGAGAAACCCAAGGCTGGTTTTCTCATTATGAGAAACCTTAATATCTGAAACTCTAAAACATTTTTGCAAATAAATCAATCTGTAAATAAACAGAACTTGTCTCCTGGGATTGCTTTTACAATGTCAGAACCTGGTCAGTCATAACAGCTAAGGCACCAACTACAGTCAGCAATGCACACATCACGGACAATTGCTGCCATGGAGGAGCACATGGATAATTCTTGGCTGGATGTTCCACCCAGAACACTATTTTAAGAATCTGTAAGACTTCATGTCAATGTTCATAATAGCTTAAATCACCAGCTATGGTGGTTATATCTATTTATAATCCATGTGTAGCCCTGCTTTCAGAGGATGCTTTACGATTGATTGATGTAAGAAAGAAATCTAAAACTGATGAACAGTAAACACCAGCAACCAGAGAGTGCACAATGATATCAAAATGAGTGCGCTGAGGCAAAGTAAAATGCAACAGTATCAAGTATCAAGATCTAGAAGCTGGTTTGTAACAACTCACAAAATGCATATGATGTTATCATAAAAGTAAAGTTATGGCTTTATACCAAGGCAATGAAACATCAATAACAGTAACAGTAGACTCTTAAACAACCTGGATGACTGATGGTAAATTAATGAGAGGAGGAACTGAACATACACAGCCATGTTACACCCTTTGAATACGTGTGTTTAAGTAACTTCAGGGTGACCATCAACCATGACAGGGACTTTTGCATGGAAATCCAGGTCAAGTTACATACTGCTAGGTTGCCCATTAAATTTTTGGCTTAGATATGGTGAAACCAAACTCTGAAAAACAAGATGACACTGAGATTACAGAAGACATCGGTGTGCTCCATCTTGAAATATGGGTGTGATGGTGAATTTCTGAAGAGCGAGGCTATAAGAAAGGCAGAGACATTTGAGATGTACTGCTACTGGAGTCTTTTTAGAGTCAGGCGGATACATCACAAGTTAAAAAAATCAATTTTATGTGAACTTAATTGATTTCATCAGTCAACATTCGACCTAGAGAAAAAAATCCGAACGTATCAGGTTCTCGAATGGTATCTGACACTCAGTTGTGGTAATGGAAAAAAGCAAGTAAACAAGCAAGCCATGGTTTGGATAAGTAACTCCTCCATTTGTTTCATACATTAGTGCTAATGTACTTTGTGCCAAGACACACTGTATTTATGTATGTATTACTCAAGATTTTGAACATTTGTTCATGTATAATATGTAATCAGCTATGTGTGAACCTGTGATTTGATAAACCCATTATAATAAATCTCTAGGAAGATGATGTACTGAATTAATTGCAATATTCATTGTAAAGCAACCAAGCAATTTAACATGAATTTAATATTCTCTATAAATATAAAAAAATAATATTACATGTAATTTGCTCTATTTGGTTATTTCAAAGGAATGTTATTTTAAAATCAGTAACATGCCTATGTAAACTGGAAAATTTTCTTTCAACAGTTATATCTTATCCTCCAAAAGTAACTGTTCATGAATGAAAAAAGACTACCTAAATGTATTTCTTACAGCCGAAATAAAATGCTTAACAGATACTGAATGTAGCAATTGTTGCTCTCCATTATACTTAGACCTGTTCAATCTAGTTCAGGCATGCCAACAGACTGATATCTTAGTTGTTTCCTAATAAAGACCTAAAGAGATAAATGGAAAAAAAAAGGTTTTCACTCTCTTAAACTGCCAAAATCCAAATAAAGGCAAAAAAGAAATTTAACCTGAAAAAAAAGAAAGAAAGCTTTGCCAAATAAGTAGTAAATTATTTTAACATGGGTGTGACATTCCAGCATTGAATTAAAAAAAGATGTTTTCTTGTTTCTGCTTTTATTTTCTTCAGCCACGGCCCATGCTGAGGTTTTATACACTTGGCACAGTGGAGCCTTATAATAATTTGCTCAGTGACACACCTCTGTAGTTTTCATAAACCGAATAGCATAAAGGCATTTAACACTAAAAAGATTGCAGTAAGTTAACAAAACAGCCTTGTGATATAAACAAAAAGAAAAATTAAAACTCAAGGTCTTTGAAAACGTAATGGAAACAAGCAATTCATGTATTCATTCATCCATATATCCATTTTTTAACTCACTTCATTCAATTCAGTTCATTCTTATTATTAACCCAGCACCCTATTAACAGTTACAAATATTCAAAAAAGAAATGCAAAATAAAAAGAAACAGTAACACTAGACAATATTCACTATCTGTGTTGTGGGAATGTGCCTTTCCTGTTTTTTGTTTATGCTGTGGTTTCTGGAAGCATTGATGGCATTTTAGCAAAATATTCATGTATTTTGCACATTCTGCAAATACAAAGGAATAACAAACGAGTTATGTAAGAATTTTTTTGACATTGTTTGCCATTCTTCACAGTCACTGTTTGGTCTCGCTCAATTTAAATCTCCATTATGTCTTTTCTCCATGAAAACATGAGAATAACATTTTTTCTCGGCTCCCACTACACTGCTACTACTATTAATAGACTTGGATTAATTTGATGCTGCTTCATTAATTACATGTGAAACATGGTTAAAATACGTGGATTTAATCAATTAATTTAAGTGTTACCTCAAAAAATTTAACACTAACACCGATTAATCAGCAACTATAGTTTAAATTATAAATACAACCAACTATTGTTAAGCACAGGACTAAAAGTTAATTGCAATTTTGGAATACATCTCCTAAAGATAACATAAATAGAGAAAAAAAATTGGTTTCAGCATTATACTCTTAGGAACACCATATCTAACTGCAGACAGAAGTGAAAGAGTACCAGCTTTAGATTTTTGCACATATGCCAAACAATCAAGACAGAACCCAATCTAAGAACAGTGATCAAATGAGGTCTAAAGGCATGATAATTGTGGTAGCCCCTGTATCATAGAAGATTGGAATATCATTTACAACACAAGGTATATTCTGTATCATTATTAGGCCATAAGTCTACAGTTTAGCAGTATTGTGATTAGTGATGAGCAAAACCTGTTTGACAAAATCACAGCAATGTTCAGGAACTTCGCCAAACACCATAAAAAGCACTGAACTCAAAGGTAAAGGAGGAACTGAACTAGTTTTGACTGGATGATATTGGTGCAATGGTCTTTTAAGTGTCCATGTGGACTAGGAGGTGTGTGCCAACTATGCTAAACTGATTATTGTGGTTAAAAATCTGACCTGAGCTGTGAGGCAGCAGTGCTAACCTCTATGCCACCTTGCCTCAAACAACAAAAGACATAGATAGCAATAAACAAACTGCAACAAATGGCCACAAACTGGAAGTAAGTAAAAAAAAAATATACAGTAGAGTCTCGCTTATCCGACATAAATGGGCCGGCAGAACGTTGGATAAGCGAAAATGTTGGATAATGGGAGGTGTTAAGAAAAAGCCTATTAAACGTCAAACTGTTATAATTTTACACATTACGAACCTAATAATCATGTTTTACAACAAAACAACTGAAATAATAAACTTACAGTTACAGAATTGTCTGAAGTTAAATACAGTATGTACTGTACTTTTGCAAGTAAAAGTTCAGTCCGGTGATGATTTAAAGAAATTTTTGATTGTAGTCTGCTTTCCTGACAAGTGCCATTTCTTCATTGCCAAGTCTCGCCATCTTTGCAGCATCATTATGTAGATTCTTGTAGCTTCTTCTTGTTGCTCTATGTATTTAATTGCAGTTTCTAGAGCCTTAACTCCGTCACTCGTATAGTCAACATCTGTACGAGCGTATACTGTTTACTACAGTATTGTGACTGCGTGTGTGTGTGTTTGTGCTGTGACGTGCGAGTCCCTGTCTTGCACCGGAAAATACTAAGCTGAGTCTCAGTACTTTAGCAACACCAGCTTTATTCAGCTTGAAACAGCAACAGTGCGGTTATTTATTGTATCAGGATCTGCCACTCACCTATACACAGACACAGCAGTCAGGCAGGGTCGTGGCCAAGTAATACTGTGCCCTGCACATTTATAATGGTCCTTGTTCCTTGTATCACCCATGATAGCATGTCCACGATCCTTTCGGATTTGCTTTTACAGCGAACTGCTACAGCGCTGGGAGACTGTGATTGCTTTGGGACGCTCTTCCAAATGTTGTCCCGTTGGGTGGAATTCCACAAGAGTTTAGAAACTCACTCACACCAGCCATGATTCTTTTCAAAGGTAAAGTGCAGGTTAATTTGTTTTATATATTTTTACTTTATATTAAAAACTAGCAAAATACCCACGCTTCGCAGCAGAGAAGTAGTGTGTTAAAGAAGTAATGAAAAAGAAAAGGAAACATTTTAATAATAACGTAACATGATTGTCATTGTCATGAGTGTTGCTGTTATATATATACATATATATACACACACACATAAACATATATATACATATACACACATACAGTATATACAGTATATATACATTGTCACGCATGCATGGAGGCCGCAGACGGATCTTGCACCGCTTCGAAAGACGTTCGCCAGTAGGGAGTGGCGGGGTACTAACCTTTCTCCTTTGTCTTCCAGGAAAAAAGACGCTCCTTCCCGCAGTACATCCACTTCCACCCTTCCTCCACCATCTTCCTTGACGTCAGCAGTCCCATCCTCCCTCACGGTTCCTTCCGAGCATTCCTCCACTTCAGGCTCTTTCCCTATAAAATGGCTGCCGACGCCTCTGAACGGCGTCGCGCATATGAACTGTTTTGTTTATATCTTTGACCTTTGTTTGATTATTGTGGAGTGTCCGCAATATACGGGGCCAGAAAACCCCATCCTTTTATACTGTCTGTGCTTTCTTTTACAGTGGCGTAGTCGGCAGGATAAAAAAGCCCGATAAAAATGACCGAAGGGCAAGACCTCAACACGGTGCTGCAGGGAATGAATGCACAGATCCTGGCCCTGCAGCAGGCGCAAGCCAAGACCACCCGGGAGTTGGAGGAGACGAAGGCCAAACTGGCAGAAGCCCAGAGGGTAAGGCCCAGCCTGCCTCGTCCAACTCCCCCGCCTCTGGTACCCATGACGGAGGCAGACGACATAGAATCCTACCTGGGGATCTTTGAGAGGACGGCCACCCGGAACGAGTGGCAGCGGTCCGAGTGGGCGTCCATTCTGGCGCCTATCTGAAGGGACCCGCGCAGCGGGCTTATTACGACCTCCTGAAACAGGAGATCATGGCGCGCTACAGCATCACGCCGGGCCAGCAGGCGGCCGAATGGCGGAGCTGGCAGTTCGACCCAGAGAGGCCGGCCATGCGCAGGCCTTCGACTTCTGGGGCAAAATGGGGCGCTGGTTACGACCCGAAGGCCCCCAGGCCCAGAAGGTCGTAGAGCAGGTGGCTTGCGAGGGCCTGGTGAACGCTCTGCCCAGCTCCCTCGCTCAGCAGGTCCGGCGCCATCCTTTTAAGGACATGCCAGGCCTCCTGGAATTCTTGGAGCGTCAGCTGGCGGTCTACCAAGGCTGGGGGTCGGAAAGGCATGCTCGTGGGAACCGACAGGGACGGGCGGCCACCCCGAGCCCTCTCGACGCGCTGCAGAAGCGACCCAGAGGCCAAAAGAAAAACCGGCCGCCCCGCGCTGTTACAAGTGCGGCGAGGTTGGCCACCTTCTTCCTACCTGTCCCCTTAACACGGCAGTAGAGCCGATGGACTGCACTTGGGCGGCCGCCGAAAGGTACTGTACTCCGTCACACCCTCTGGCAAGTCCAAACACGGGAGTGGTGTTGTTGAATGGGCACTCGGTGGTGGCTTTGTTTGACTCCGGCAGCAACATTACCATTGTCGCTCGTCGTTACGTGTTACCGCGACAGTGGCTGGCACAGCACTTGCAGGTCACTTGTATACACGGGGAGACCAAGACTTACCGCAGCGCCCGCTGTTACATCACCTGGAAGGGGCAAGTTTCCAACTTGACAGTCGCGGTGTTACCCGATCCCCCCTATCCGGTAATTTTGGGGCAAGACTGGTCACACAGGAAAAGCGGTAAGACGAACACCACTCCCAGGGCCTCGCTAGGTCTGGTTATGAAGGGGCGAGGCGCCCTTCCCGCGGTCTCCACGCCATGCTATGAGGCAAGCCAAAATGGCGCAGGCACATCGTGGGAGGTTTCTCAGGCGATGTACTCTGACCCGGAAGTAACCGCCGGAGAAGGGACGAGCCAGGGAACCCTTCCCCCAAACCGCTCACAAGACCCCCTAAGTAATTTGGACCACCAATTTCGGTCCACGCCTGCTTCGTTTAAAAGGGAGAAGTGGAATGACGATTCCCTGCGATTTGCCCAGAATGCGATTGTTCTTCCAGGCCGCTCACAAGCTGACAGTTCCATGCCACGCAAGCCCTTCTTTGTACTGGAGAATGATCTGTTGTATCGGGTCGCATCCCACGAGGGAGAGGTGTGGAAACTGTTATTATTGCCGCGTACCTTCCGGCGGGAGGTATGTGAGCTGGCTCACGCCCACCTCCTAGGCGCCCACATCGGGGCCGAGACGACACTGGAGAGAATCAAGCTCCGCTTTTACTGGCCCGGGATCAACGAGGAGGTCCGCCGTTTCTGTCAATCCTGTCCGGAGTGCCAGACTCGCCAGATTCCTAGGAAGGTCCGTGTTCCTCTCGTCCCGATTCCCCTGACAGACATCCCTTTTGACCGAATAGGGGTAGACCTGGTAGGCCCCCTGGAACCCTCAAACCGTGGCCACAAGTATATATTGGTCATGGTAGACTATGCAACCTGATACCCAGAGGCGGTTCCCCTGCGCTCCGCTAATACAAAAAGTATCGCACGGGAATTAGTCCACCTATTTTCAAGAGTGGGGATCCCCAAGGAAGTCCTCATGGACCAGGGTACTCCTTTCACCTCAGATACGTTCAAGGAGGTTGCCAAATTACTGCGAATAAAGCACCTGAAGACGTCTGTCTACCACCCCCAAACAGACGGGCTGGTAGAACGTTTTAACCAGACGCTTAAACAGATGCTTCACAAGGTGGTCAGCGCCGATGGCAGGAATTGGGACTAGCTCCTGCCACTCGTGCTTTTTGCCTACCGAAAGGGCAGCACCCTTGACTAACCTAACAAAGAAAGGCGCTCCCTTACAAGTGGTATGGACCGACATGGCGGAACACGCATTCAATGACCTTAAAAGGGCCCTAACGTCAGCACCTGTATTAAGGACGCCTGATTTTGGGTTGCCTGTTATCCTCCAGACCGATGCTTCGGACACCAGCCTGGGCGCCGTGTTGAGCCAAAGTGTCGAAGGTGTCGAACACCCCGTAATGTACCTGAGCCGGAAACTGCTGGACCGAGAGAGCCAGTACGCGGCAGTGGAGAGGGAAGCTCTGGCCATTAAGTGGGCCGTGACTTATCTTCGGTATTACCTGTTGGGTCGCGAATTCACTCTGGTGAAAGATCACGCTGCGCTTCAGTGGATGTCCCTCCACAAAGAGTCGAATCCGCGTGTCACCACCTCTCGGTCAGGTCCGCCCGACCTGGTGGTCTTGGGCTAAGGGGGGGGTCGTGTCACGCATGCGCGAGTAGGAGGCCACGAACGGACCTTGCACCACTTCGAAAGACGTTTGCCGGTAGGGAGTGGCGGGGTACTAACCTTTCTCCTTTGTCTTCCAGGAAAAAAGACGCTCCGCCATTGTAACCTTCCCGCAGTACGTCCACTTCCGCCCTTCCTCCGCCATCTTCCTTGACGTCAGCAGTCCCATCCTCCCTCACGGTTCCTTCCCAGCATTCCTCCACTTCCGGCTCCTCCCCTATAAAATGGCCGCCGACGACTCTGAACGGCGTCGCGCATATGAACTGTTTTGTTTATATCTTTGACTTTTGTTTGATTATTGTGGAGTGTCCGCAATATATGGGGCCGGAAAACCCCAACCCTTTATACTGTCTGTGCTTTCTTTTACAACATATACATCCACATATATACATACAGTGGAACCTCGGTTCACGAACGTCCCGGTTCACGTACAACTCAGTTCACGACCAAAAAGCTCACCAAACTTTTGCCTCGGTTCACAACCACACACTCGGTATACGAACAAGCCAGTTTCCCTTGCCTGAATGAGCTGAGCTGAGAGAGCGAGAGAGAGAGAGCAAGATCGAGCGAGCACGTGCCTGCTGGGGAGGGGGAGGAGGAGATTGCTGCACGTGTTTGCCTGCCTATTTGCAGGCTGTACTGCTAGCGCACCATCCCCCCACCACAGGCAGCCTAAGAGAGAAAGAAAGAGAGAGAGAAAGTGAGTGAGCCGCTGCTGCAAGAGCTCTGTTCATTGTTCTCCTTCCATTGGCTTCTAAGCAAGTGAAGAGTGGTGAGAAGAAAATTTTGAAGAAAATTGAAATCGAAGTAAAGAAAGAAATTACAAGAGGTGGAAAAACTGTTTACCAGTTTACTCATTTACCAATCTGAGAACCCTCGTGCTTTCAAGCAGCACAATGTAAACAAAGCCAGACTGCTAGCAAAGGGTTTTCATACCAATGTTACCTTTCTCTTTTTTCAAATGTTCCTTTTTTTCCGCTGTGCTTAAAACTCGTTTTATAAAAAGTGTTTACAGCGATCAGGCTTTAAGTTTAATAGCGTGATCTCCTGCAATCTTACTTTTTTGGTTGCTTGTGAGTTGGTTTTTAAATGCACTTTGGATTTGGTCAAGGTTCCTTTTTTTCTGCTGTGATTAAAACTCATTTAAAAAAGCACCTGCTACAGAGAGATTAGAGAGCACGAGCGAGCAAGCGCAGAGAGAGAGCGCGCAGCTGACAGGGAAAGGATGGGGGGGATAGGGGTGTGTGTGTGTGTGTGTGTGTGCGCGCGCTCGTGTTACAGAGAGAGAGAGAGCGCGTGAGCCAGGCTGCTCCTGTAGCGGAGGGAGGGGCTTTGTTGGTGTGTGTGCTAAAGAGAGAGAGCTGCGAGCGAGCCAGCTCGTGTAGCTGAGCAAGGAGCCTGGGTGTTTTGTGTCAGTGTTATTCAATGTTTTTACATTAGTTTACTATTACACTGTGCATTCTATGGTGTAATTAACTATATTTGTGCTTAATCTTTACATATTTTTACATATTTACATACAGTTTGTACGGTCTGGAACGGATTAATTGTATTTACATACAATCCTATGGGGGAAACTGCTTCGGTTCATGACCAACTCAGTTTACGACCAAAGTTCTGGAACGAATTATGGTCGTGAACTGAGGTTCCACTGTATATATATATATATGTGCACAAAACCACGCTTTTATCAAGGCTTCCATCGGGTAGTCTTTTGAAATGAAATTTTCCTCCAATCAGTCGTAGCAACGCGCTTTCATCGGACTGTTGCATTTTTGTAGCTCTGATGTGTGCATCAATGTAATCGGTGTACCAGGAAATCATGCATTAACAGAAGTTCACCTTTGCTTGGAATGCAAAGTGTGATTAAATGCATTATTTTTTAACGCGTTATGGAGCACATGCATCGAGGCTTCTCAGCTGTGCTGGTGCTAAGAAAAGGAAACATTTTAAAAATAACGTAACACGATTGTCAATGTAACCTTTTGCAAGTAGTTCCTGGAGGATTCAGAGTGTGGAGAAACTCTAGAGACAGCGTGTGTATTACCTTGTGGATTTTTCTGTGACTATTTGGTGGCAGCGTCACAAAGTTGGTTCCGCAAGACTACGTTAGCTGCGGAGCTCAGCTCAAAGCAAAATGAGGTGAATGGGAGAGGAGATGATGACGTGACTCCCCCACCCGCCTTAACTGTCAATCCCCCCACAAACACAGTCTCTCAGAATTTGCATAAGCACAGCCCTTTACCTGCAATTTTAACTTATTTACAAAGTGATCAAAACTCTCGTTTATATCCTGCGTCCTCTCATTAACCTTGTACACGCATTAGCCGTGGGTATGACAAACGCCAGCAGCAGTCTGTCTATGATCTTAATTTAAACTTTAGGTTTACACCGTGCTTTGTTTCCGAAGTAGCAGCACTCATGAATATGGTTGCATATGTCACTCGCAGGGCGGCACGGTGGCGCAGTGGTAGCGCTGCTGCCTCGCAGTTAGGAGACCCGGGTTTGCTTCCCGGGTCCTCCCTGCGTGGAGTTTGCATGTTCTCCCATGTCTGCGTGGGTTTCCTCCGGGCGCTCCGGTTTCCTCCCACAATCCAAAGACATGCGGGTTAGGTGGATTGGCGATTCTAAATTGGCCCTGGTGTGTTTGTGTGTGTCCTGCGGTGGGTTGGCACCCTGCCCAGGATTGGTTCCTGCCTTGTGCCCTGTGTTGGCTGGGATTGGCTCCAGCAGACCCCCGTGACCCTGTATTCGGATTCAGCGGGTTTGAAAATGGATGGATGGATGTCACTCGCTCGCTTCTTATTGTTTCGCTGCCTTCTCAATTATATAATGCATGTTTTCTTCAGAGCTTTTTGGAGCTCTTCCTTGTTTTCTACATACTGCGTTGACAGTCAGTTCACGTGATTACGTGGGAGGCGTGATGATGTCACACGAAACTCCGTCCTTAATGGCCATCGAGCTCAACTCCATTACAGTATATGGAGAAAAATAGCTTCCAGTTATGACCATTACGCATAGAATTTCGAAATGAAACCAGCCCAACTTTTGTATGTAAGCTGTAAGGAATGAGCCTGCCAAATTTCAGCCTTCCACCTACACGGGAAGTTGGAGAATTAGTGATGAGTGAGTGAGTCAGTCAGTCAGTCAGTCAGTCAGTGAGTGAGGGCTTTGCCTTTTATTAGTATAGATTTTTATATGAATAGTTTTAGGTTGTGGAACGAATAATCTGAGTTTCCATTATTTCTTATGGGGAATTTCGTTTTGATATACTGTACGAGTGCTTTGGACTGCGAGCTTCCAGAACGAATTATGCTCGCAAACCGAGGTTCCACTGTAATTAGCTGCGGTAGAGTCGGGAGCAACAAAAAATAAACTACGCTCATGTTCGCAACTTGCAGTTCTTGTTGCCGATTGATGCGTTTTTTGTTTTTTTTTGTGGTGGGACTTCAGATAATACGGAATGTTGGATAAGTGAAGATAGGATAAGCGAGACTCTACTGTATATACACATATGTCATTCTGCTCAGAGACTTGCAATTTTGGGGCACACATTAGCCATGCTATGAAGTACATGCTTCCACTGGGAACTTTCATTAGAAAACAATGTTAAGTTTCACTTGTACACAGATGACACCTACTGATACCTTTCTTTTAGACCAAATGAAGTTTCTCCGATATTGTCTTTAATTAGTTGTGTTAATGAATTAAAAGACTGAATGGATGAGAACTACTTTTTTTTAACCCTGATAAAACAAAAATATTAATTACTGAAGGGAATGATGCTGATCGCAATAATATTTTGTCATCATTTAACTCAGTTGGAATCACCATTAATTTTGCTGAATCAGCCCACAATCAAGGAGTTATCTTTGACTCTAGCATGCACTTTGCACACAATATAAGTTGTTTAAATCATATTTCTTCCATCTTAATAATGTTGGAAAATTAGGACATTTTCTAAATAAGCTGGGATTCTGAGAAATTAATTCATACATTTATTTCTAGTAGGATTGACTACTGCAATGCGGTGTTGACTGTATGTTCAAATTGTTCTTTATACAGCTTCCTGTTAATCCAAAATGCTTCTGCAAGAATTATTACAAGGAGAAGAAAATACAAACACACAACTCCAGTTCTTAAATCATTACACTGGCTCCCAGTCAAGTTTAGGACAGATTTCACAATCCTCCTTTTAACATATAAAGCCTTAAATGGCCAATGTCCTGCTTACTTATCTGAACTTATTATTACTTACAAAACAGAGCGCACATTAAGATCTCAAGATGCTGGTCTGCTTATGATTCCAAGGATTAATAAAATAACAGTGGAAGGTCGAACATTTTTAGTTACAGGGGCCCTAATCTATAAGAGATGCCCCTTCAGACTCAGCTTTTAAATCCCGGCTGAAGACTCACTACTTCAATTTAGCATATCCTGACTAGAGCTGCTGATTAACTGTACAGACTGCATCTCTGTTGTTAGTCATTAGCACTAAAACATAAGTAACATGATAATTATAATTTATTACTAACCCTCACCTATTCTGTTCTCTCCTCGGTACTCAAATGTGGCACCTTTTGCCTGCCTAAGGTAAAGTCATCTCTGAAGGAGGATCACAGAAATCATTGGGTAAAGGGGCCCTTTCACTGGATTGGCTGGCCCAGCACTACTCAGCTGTGTAATGGCCAATAGGGGAAGGCAGCTTGATGGCCGAGGTCTCCAGAACTCTAAACAAATCCAAATTGTATTATGTAATATCGTCTACTGTTAAATTCTGCTCTGTATTTCTAATATTTCTATTGCATCATTATATTGTATTGAGGATTTCTTGTGTTATGTTCTGTGTGTTGCACTGTAATTACCCCTTTTGTGACACCCATTGCACACCCAACCTACCTGGAAAGGAGTCTCTCTTTCAACTGCCTTTCGCATGGTTTCTTCCATTTTTTTTCTCCTACAAGGGTTTTTTTTAGGAGTTTTTCTTTGTCTTCTTAGAAAGTCAAGGATGGTGGGGCTGTCAAAAGGCAGGGCCTGTTAAAACCCATTGTGGCACTTCTTGTGTGATTTTGGGTTATACAAAAATAAATTGTATTGTATTGTATTGTAAGTAACAGAGTGATAATGGCTCCTTCCATTGTCTGTAATAATAGCTTTCGCACAGATAGAACATCTTTTTTGTTTCCTATTTGTGCCGATATTTTGCACACCTTCTAAACAGCAATGACTCTTTTGTTATTATTATTTCACAGGGCCCATTCTGATTTGGAAAGGGGGAGGAGGAACTGAGGGGGAGCACTCCTTTAAATCTTAGTCAGTATTAGATATTTGGTGGCAGTAGTCATATTCTCATTATGGTTTGCTAATGTACCCCTCATGGGGTGCTGTGAATAAAGTTTTCCTGGTCGCACAGTAACTTTCCAGGTAATATTCTTGGAACAAGTTCACCTGCAAACACACCATACTGACTGCAAAACATGGTTTGGAGAATTTCCCTGTTCAACACTAATTATGATAACTGATAAGAAAGAGAATGTTTTATGTTCCATAATACTCACCAGTGGCCTCACGTATAATGCGGTGTGTAGAATTCACACTAAAACTATTACTTTAAATGTGCCACCATTCTGTGTATGTTGTGAGCAGAGCCACAGGAGGCAGGGCCACCCTGACGTCACTACTGCTGGGATCTCCTTCTATTTACTGCACCGGTTAGAGAATCTTGGCAACAGATCACTGAAACTTGAAGGGGTCTTATTATTGTATTGAGCCTTATTATTATAGTGATTATTGTTATTTGTTTGGATTTCCTGGTTTTGTGATTTATTTGCTCTGATTTCTGAATTTGCCTTTGAATTTGTGTTTTTGACTTGTCAGCTTCAGATTGCCCTTTTGCTTATATAAGCATTTTTGTCATAGTTTTTTCTTTTTATTTTTATTAAAGATATTTTCATTTATAAATTGTCTTCAATTGAGTTGTTTTCATGATTTTTTTCTCCCTTCTTAGAAATTTGTGTTAAGATTGGGCCTTTCTTTATATTTGTTGTGATCAACTTTTTATTGAATAAATACAAAATGACAAGAGATAAACTATAAACAACATTATATTAGAAAGACCCCAACCCTGTATTTCTCACAAAGCCTGAGCCAAGTGGCAAAATATTGTGCAGGAATCCAACTTTAAAAGCAAGCTCTCCATTGTTATGCCTTTGCAGTTCACAGCATGCAAGTAGCATTCTGGGGACTTATGCCTTGAGGTAAGTTTATGCTGGGCTGGCCAGTAAAGATCCTGTCTTGATTTATGGTGGAGACTCTATTTCGCAATACACCTCATACAGCTTGTTTAAGCTAATGTCACATTAAAGGGCTTTCTAGTCAGAGACGATGTCAGACTTGACAACTGTGGTGCAGATCACCTGTGCACACCAGATTGAACAACTAGACATAGGACGTTATGTCAAATCAGATGACCTCATGATGACTTTCCAACATAGTTTCTCATTTCAAAAGTATTACAGGCTTGTCTCTTTTTTCTGACAGCTAATAACTTGCTGCCTGTCAGAGCTGGTGCCCCCTGCAAAATCTTCACAAGTATGGCCACAATCTTTGCTCCTTTTTTTTCTAATTTTTTTCATGGTACATAAGATTTATGACATCATTCAGGTCCAGAACACCCATGTTCTTTATTCGTCATGGCTACATTTCATGTGAGTGGTAATTGGTTCTCAGTTCTCACATATAGTCAAGCCCACCCAAGGCTAATGATGCCAAATCTAACATGTTTGATTTTGTTGGGGTGAGTCGCAAACTAGTTGGACTGAGTTGCTGCGCATGTCAAACTATGTGACTGCCTCTGACTTACTAAGATTATGCACTGTAAATGAAGTCTGGGACTGAAAATCACTGGAAAAGCTGTCTACTGTGGCATGGCCTTTAAGTGTACTGCAAGGCATCTTTCTCAAAAAATGAAATTCCCATCCATCCATAGTCCTACTAAAAAAAATGCTAGATGATAAGAAAGTATTCCAGCTCTGTTTGCAGGCTGCTGAATAAATCTCATCTTTAATTTAAATGTTTTATATTGTACTATGTGGAAAAATTGAGGTGAAATACACATATACAGAGAATTATGGTTATTTTGGTCAGCACCCAAATGTGCAATATGCAAGTAGATAGATAGATAGATAGATAGATAGATAGATAGATAGATAGATAGATAGATAGATAGATAGATAGATAGATAGATAGATAGATAGATATTAATCCCAAGGGAAATTCACATAATCCAGCAGCAGTATACTGAAACAAAAAAACAATATTAAATTAAATAGTAATAAAAATGAAAAATGAAATCAAATCTGCATAAAAATCAAATCTGCATACATATTTATTGCAGCAATTTTGAAACAAGTGTTTGGACTTCATTGGAAAGACTCCATTTATTTCTCAGAAGGTAAGTAAAATGGTTAAGATTATTTGCAGCAATACTGGTGAATTTTAATGCAGCCTTTCGCTCAGTAGTTTCCTCTTGGTGAACTGATGTTAAATGACAGTCTCTTTTGATGAGTGCCATTCTCATATGGTGGGAAACCAGAAGGGAAAAGATTAGTTGGTGGACTGGTGGTGATGTTATTGTTCATTGTCTACCATTTTTTCTTCCATACTTGAAAGCACAGCAAAGCTGTAGTCATACCCTCTGCCTTTACCCCACTTCCTGCCTTCTCAATAATCCAAACACAATCATTTGTGTTACAATAATCCAAGTAAAGCACTCACCAAGCTCACATTTTAAAAGCATATTTAAATTGAAGGTTGTCACTTGACACTGGAATTTGTTATTCTCAAAAATAAAGTAGAGTTTATGTGCTGCATGCACAACTTCCAGTTTACTTCTAATCCCATAGAAAAGTCTGCCCGGCTGACTGGCATCTTCATCTTTGCTTCATATGGATCAGTCTATGGATGTGATTGAGAGTGTGTCCTGCCATTAACTAACCTCCAGTCCAGAGTACTTTCTTGGTCTGCAGTTACTGCTACTGGGATAGACTTTACACATTGCTCCTTGTTAGACAAACAATGTTCAGAAAATGGACAAATTAATGTATCTGTAATTGAAGCTACTTGTTTGGATGTTTTCAAGAGTTATGAGTTTGATGGCCATTCTTTGCTGTAAGATTACATACTTTATGTAGCATTTCCTTCACTCTTTAAACCATGGGCAGTGTTCTAAGTTCGTATAACCAATATGCTAAGTGTTTTTATTTGTCAAAAGCTCCTTCCTATTTAAAATTAAATTATTTATTATATACTAGCTGTGTAAGCCCGTGCTGTAAAAAGTCCAGCGTCCTAGAAACTATTGAAATCGTCAGAAAAAAAAATTAAATGTAGAGAATAAAAGTAGAGGTAATTGAAAGGAATTACTCTGGGTATCTCTCTCCTAGGAGGATTTGTTTTGCTGACGTGCTCGCATCGCTTGTGCATTAGCGGGAGGAGGAAAAGGAAAAGGGATACCGTTTTGCTGATGCTAGCGGCTAAGCGAGTTTGTTTTTCTTCGGAGGTATCATTTTGCCGATGTGTTGGCCTCGCTTGTGTATTAGAGGCAGGAGGAAAAGTAAAAGGGATACCATTTTGCCCATGTTAGCAGCTAAGTGACTTTGTCTTTTTTCTAAGGTTTCATTTTGCTGATGTGCTGACCTTGCTAGTGTTATTAGCGGCTAAGTGAGTTTTCTGTTTCCTTGGTGGTGAAGCCCTTACCCCGACTCCACCTCTCACTACCAGGCCAGACATAAACACACACTTCAATGCGTAGACGTTCATATATAAGATTCACTTCTTGAATGCATTAGCATCTCTTAACTACTTCACTTATAGAATTCAGTGCCTAGTGAAATGAAAATATTAATTAACAGAAAGAAAATGTTCAATAAACATTTGCACATAAATTCTTCAAGTAACTAGTTAAACTACAACTTTTACAGTAATCCCTCGCTATATCGCGCTTTGACTTTCGCGGTTTCACTCTATCGCGGATTTTAAATGTAAGCACATCTAAATATATATCACGGATTTTTCGCTGATTCGCCGCTTTCTGCGGACAATGGGTCTTTTAATTTAGGTTACATGCTTCCTCAGTTTGATTGCCCAGTTGATTTCATACAAGGGACGCTATTGGCGGATGGCTTAGAAGCTACCCAATCAGAGCATGTATTACATATTAACTAAAACTCCTCAATGCTATAAGATATGCTTCCCGCGTGGCGCTTGTTTTGTTTGCTTCTCTCTGTCTGACAGGGGGGCTGTTTACACAGTGGCTGTTTGCACAGAGGACGCTGACGCTCCTCTACAAAATGCCGCTTTATCGCGATGCTTCTGTATACTTAAAAGCAGGTATTGATTTTTTGATTGTTTGCTTTTCTTAGCGAGCGCTCTCTCTGACATTATCTGCTCTTCACGGTGCTCCTTTGAAGATAAGCTATGTTTGCATTCTTTTAATTGTGAGAAAGAACTGCCATCTCTGTCTTGTAATGAAGCACAGTTTAAACGTTTGACTAAAGGGTGTTATTTCATGTCTAGAGGGCTCTAATAATGTTAACAGGGTGGGAGAGTTTATAAGGGCTTAAAATATACAAAAATAACCATACAAACATATGGTTTCTACTTCGCGGATTTTCACCTATCGCGGGGGGGTCTGGAACGCAACCCCCGCGATCGAGGAGGGATTACTGTACTTTGCCATTCTAAACTGTATATTTCCATCATTATTTCACATTCCAAACCTTACAATTTAACAGAATCTAACAGGATTCAGTTCTTCTGCTACAACCTTGTGAGCTCACACACACGCCTACTCAACCACGCACACACAGACACACACAGGTGTTAAAGAGTAAGTGGTGTATGAAATTGGGGGGACTGGTGGCTCTGAGGCTAAGGATCTGGGCTGGTATACAGAAGGTTGCTGATTTGAATCCCTTTTACTGCGAGTGGGGATCCTGCTCTGCTGGGCCCTTGAGCAAGGCCCAGAACCTGCAATTTCTCCCAGGGTGCTGTACAATGGCTGACGCTCCACTCTGACCCCAAGGGGTATGCGAAAACTAACAAATTCCTAATACAAGAAATTATATAAGGCAGAATAAACAGCAAATAAAAATACAAAAATTACAAATACACATAAAATAATCCCCGTGTTGCAGGCCTAAGCAACACTAGTGGGTGTGGAGACAAAAGAAAAGAAAAACAATTAAATTTCCCCTTCACCCTCTTCAGAGCACATAAGTAAGAAAACAGATACTCACAAAAATAAAAAGGAGTGTTCAAAAGCCTTGACAACTCATACAGAAATGCACAAAAAATACCTTTGTAAATGTTGTTCGTTGCAAGAGGAATTTTCAGGGTTTTTCTCTTTCACACAAAGAGCTGTCTTGTTTGTCTTCTTTTGTGCTTATAACGCAGTCTGAATGATAAATTCACATCCACGCTATGAACGCTTGCTAAATGTTGCACTAACAATTATGATGCTAGTGGTTATACTCTCCAGTTGTTTTTCCACTTCACAATTAAATTTGTTATTTTCAAAAAATTTGGATTCTGCCTTATTTCTCTATCCCTCTTTCTGGCTTTATTTTTTAAAGCACACAGAGCTGGAGCTTTTCAGTTGCTTCTGTCTCAGTCTTTCTTGTCGCTACCCTGTTTTATTTATTTATTTATTTATTTATCGATTGATTGTGCCACTTGTCCTTCATTTTCAGTCAATCACAACTGAGATACTGTCAGATAGGTTATGCTCAGCATGTTAATCAGGCACTTTTGAAATTACAATCCAATTTTTGAAAATTTTATTAAAACTAAGCTAAACTAAAGGCACTCTAAATTAAGCAGAACTACACATATAAAAACCCATGTCTGCAGTTGATTGTTATTTATATTTAAATAATTTTATAGACTTCAAGGGGACATCTGCTCTAAAGTCCCCATAATTATGTATCCATGTCAACAATACCATTTCTGTTTCTGTACGTTTCATTCAATTCCTGCAATATTCCACCTAAGAATGCTTATTTTTTGCTTCTGGATGCAACCTTAACAGCACCAACCTTAACATGAAAAAAATTAAAGGAATACCCAAAAATAATTTTTTTATATGTTGCTTACTATGTATTTGTGGTAAAGATTTTAATCTCATGTTTTTTGCATAATTTAGAGAAACAAGTTTATGACATAACAGAACTCAATAGTCATCAGTTTTTTTTCAATGGCAAACAATTGGAGCAACCTCCATGGGAAAAAAAGATCTCACTTTACTCATGTCAATTAACTCATGTCTTTTATCCAGTATCTAGCTCAAAATGTGAAAAATAAGTGCTTTTTGTTGCAAAAATAGATGCATTATCATCTTGTACAAGAACAAGAAACTCAAAGACTCATGGGAGGAACTTTTTTACTCCACCATTCATTACTCAAGAGTCCCATCTTCAATTCAATGCGATGAGCAACAAATTAAAAAAAGTTATCATTTGTGGGTGGAGAATTCCTTTAAATACAGTATATGCATTTAGCTCTACTAGAATGGGAGCAAGTAATGAGGAGTTGATGTTGCCCAGAGGGGACTGGGCGGTCTCATGGCCTGGAATCCCTGCAGATTTTATTTTTTCTCCAGCCGTCTGGAGTTTTTTTTGTTTTTTCTCTCCACCCTGGCCATTGGACCTTACTCTTATTCTATGTTAATTAATGTTGACTTATTTTATTTTCTTACTGTGTCTCTTATTTTTCTATTCTTCATTATGTAAAGAACTTTGAGCTACATTTTTTTTGTATGAAAATGTGCTATATAAATAAATGTTGTTGTTGTTGTACTCAGTGATCCTCTTTGTAGTGGATAGAATATTAGAAATGTCATTAAATCTAAGAGAATACCTCCAGCACAATGTTACATTAAACAGAATAAAAATGCTGAATCTTTAACCCTTCATTTTATAAAGTCTTTAAGGTTTCCTGCAGTTTTATTATTTCTGGCACAAAATTACCAAATGTCAATGGATCATTAAAGATATCAGGTTTAGTGTGATTTTTTTTAGTATAACTTAATGTTTTTATTTTCCTTGAGGTGAAAGGTTACATTTCAAGCAGAATATATTATTACAGTATGAAGCAAGCCTTCAGGCTGTTTGAATTAAATTACACAACTCTATTGCCTTCATCATATTTTTCCAGAAATTTGGTACAAAAGCTAAATCTGTTCATTTAGAAAGCAAATAAAAACTAATTACATTATTATTATTATTAAGATTTTGTGTGCACCACATCTAAGCTTATGGAATAAAATGGCCATTTTATTCCTCAAAAGATAAGGGAATGCTTCTTTGAATGTCCAAATCCATTTGCCTGTATCTATGCGATACAATAGGCTTTCAAATTATGCCACCCAGTGCTCAGCACTACTGTTGATACGCTTTGCAAATATAATCACATTGGGCTGTAAAAAAATATATATTTTTACCCTCTTAATGTTTCATTCAAAACATTAACAAAAAATGTAACCTTCATGTGAGGTAAAACAATTGAAAGAAAAATGAATTTTTTATCATACAACAAATATTCTTCTCATATGTGTGTGCCACAATTATTGGTACCCCTAGAAAATCAGATGAGTAAAATCTAACTGAAGTTTATTCCCATTCATATTCTACATTTTTAAGTTCATCTGAGTGATACTTGAGTGATCAGTCATGATGTTCTGTTTCTTTCAGGTATTGATATGAGGTAAAACACAAATCAAATTTCCTTAGTCATCCATTAAAATGGGAAAAGACCAAAGAATACAGTAATGCCATGCAACATAAGGTTGCTGAACTGATTGGTTAGAAGATTGTGGCTAAATGGTTGAAGATGCCCATTTCCACTATCAAGGCAATAATTAATGAGTTTAAAGCAACTAGAAGTTGTAAGGATTGGCCTGGAAGAGGATGTTTGTCTATGTTGACCCCACACAGAGTGGCCAAAGAGTCTCAAAGGATCACAGCTGGAGAACTGCAGACATGTGAAGGGCCTTGGGTCCAATAAGTCTTCAGAACTACAATCAGACAGCACTTATATAACCATAAGTTACTGTGGAGGGCTGTCTGAAAAAACTCTGCTCTCATCAAACAACAAACTCCACTGCTTACAGTTTGCCAAGCATTACAACAAATGCCAGAGGTGGGTTTGGTACACACTCTTAAAACTAAGCGTACCAGAGCAGTTCTTCAGAGCGATGCCAAAAGGGGAACCAAAAGACCAATCCAGATGAAGGTTTCAGAAAGAACCTTTATTTATTTAGATCTGTTAACCTGCTCAGTATATTAAATGAACATGAGTAGATGGTATAGATAGTAATAGATTTGTGAAATACCAATAGGTCATGATTTTAATTTAGCTCTTGCTGTATATAGTAACACAGACTAAGTCAAGGGTTTCTTAATCTGTTATTTTTCTCTACATGTTATGAAGGTTTTCAAAGTACAAAGAACCAACTTTATATGCAAAGAATCCTTCATAGAACAAAGTGCTGCTGTGTCAAGTTATGGTTTTATGAGGAATCATACAACCTAGTAAAGACCTGTAAATTACCGTTATTTTTAAGCAGGTAGAGGGAAGGATATGCATGCAGAAAAGCACCTAATCCTCACTGTGAAGTATGGTGGTGGATGTTTAATGTTGTAGGACTGTTTTTCAGCCAGTATCATAGAATCCATCAAGTATCAGCAGATATTAAATCAAAACTTCACTGCCTCTCGAAGGAAGTCTAAATTAGTCAATATATTTGACTTGACTTGAAATATCAACACCTCACAATATATGCAATGCAATTGCAATAACTAACAACCATTAACTTGGTCTTCTTCCATTCCAAAGCCTCAATACCCAACTCCTGAGGAATACTTATTTTTATGGATCCAACAATTTCAATCCAACCTTAACTACTCAGAACTTATTAACTGTGGAGTCAGAGACTCTGGTTTGATTTCCAGGCCAATTTTCTATTTTCAGTGAGGTTTTAAAGATTGTCAAAGAAACCTGTTTTGTTGTATAGACCAATGCTATCTTTCAGCTGAAAATCCATCTGTACAGTTCCTTTTTCCTGTGACTATGTGTTTGAAATAATGCTGAGAGGGATATAAACTGGGTTTGACTGGTAAAACTTGCTAATCATGGTGGTAGTAAGCGGAAGCATGTCAATATTGGTCAGACATGCATGCATGCAAGCATTTAACTATACTGTGTACACATGGCAATATATTTGACTTGACTTGAACTTGATGAAATGGCTAGTAATCTGCAATTGAAGTAGGGCCTTATCTTACACGTACAATTGGTTTTGAAGCAAGGATTAGCCATTGTGTACTGGGTGGACATCACAGGTTTTGTTATTTTCTATAATCCTTGTTTGGATTGTCCAGCAGGATGATAATTGAAAGCACACTTAAAGATCAACACAAAAATGTTTCACTGACTACTATATCAAGGTTTTGTCATGGCTATCCCAGTTTCCTGACCTAAACTGCATTGAAAGCCAGTGGGATGAACTGAAGACAATAGTGCAGAAGTATGGACCATGAAATCTGTAGGATGTGGAGAGATTCTGGATGGAGGAATCATCTCACATCCATTTCTATGTGTTCTCCAATCTAATTAAGCATTATAGGTGAAGACTAAGAGCTGAGCACTTGGCAAAGGGTGGTGGGGATACACAAAGTATTAAATGATAGAGTGTCAGTAATTGTACTACACAATTATATGAGAAAAATATTTGTCAGTTTTTTTGTTGTTTGCGAATTTCTTTTTTATTTGACTTAAGGTTAGAATTTTTTTACTTTGTTTCACAGCCCAGCCCATCATGCTGTTATTTGTCAAGGGTGAAAGACAATGTAGCTGATAAATTGTGCCATTTAATCACAAAACCAAGTAAAGTGACCACTACTTAAAATAAACATGACAAAATAATAATTTAAAAAAATGCTATATTCATATTGTAAAAGATTTTTTTTCACATTCAAGACTCCAATCTGCAATCTAACACTTCAAAGCCCACACAAGCCTTATTTGCCATCTTTTTTCTTTTTTTTTTTTTTTTTTAAATAGCCTGGGGTTATTATTGTTGCAAACTGTTCAGGGTTAATTGTCTCCGGTATAATGCCTTTTAACATGCTGAGAAGAGCACCCCTTGTTTCTGTGACTATCAAAATAACTCACTTAACATTAAATTATACAGGTTGAAGCAAGTTTTAAACTTATGCTGTCATCTTTTACTTGCTGATTTTTTTTCCATACAGCATTCCTTGCCATTAGAACGTCACTATTAAATTACCTCTCCCTTTACTTGTGGCTTTTACAGTCATTGATGCTCTAACTGGTGCTCTTCATAAGTTTTCATTACTGTCTCCTGAATCATACACTCACACTCATGTGCTCAGTTCTTTCTTCAAGTATTTTATATCCTACCTTGGTTATCTTTGAATGTTTTAGTTGCATTAAAATGTCAGCAGTAAAATTAAAATACTTTACTTTCTGCTATTTATTTATTTTGGCTTATTTAATCATCCCTAATACTAACTTTGATTGAAAGAGGTCTTATTTAATAAAACTATTTGTCAGCTAAAGCAGACCTTGCCCTTTTATCATATAGAGGAGAAGGAGGTCCTGCTAGGACAAACTGCTTAATCATTAAAACCACTTAATTAAAATTTGCATTATTTACAGGCATGTATGCTATCAGAACTTGAGCATATGGTCTACTATGATCAGAGTTGCTTGAGGTTTGATCACAATTTCTAACTCATAATTCTTAGAACAGTAATTGATAAAATATCAAACCTCACAATATATGCAATGCAATTGCAATAACTAACAACCATTAACTTGGTCTTCTTCCATTCCAAAGCCTCAATACCCAACTCTTGAGGAATACTTATTTTTATGGATCCAACAATTTCAATCCAGCCTTAACTACTCAGAACTTATTAACTGTGGAGTCAGGGACTCTGGTTTGATTTCCAGGCCAATTTTCTATTTTCAGTGAGGTTTTAAAGATTGTCAAAGAATCTTTCAGCTGAAAATCCATCTGTACAGTTCCTTTTTCCTGTGACTATGTGTTCGAAATAATGCTGAGAGGGATATAAACTGGGTTTGACTGGTAAAACTTGCTAATCATGGTGGTAGTAAGTGGCAGCATGTCAATATTGGTCAGACATGCATGCATGCAAGCATTTAACTATACTGTGTACACATGACAATATATTTAACTTGACTTGAACTTGATGAAATGGCTAGTAATCTGCAATTGAAGTAGGGCCTTATCTTACACGTACAATTGGTTTTGAAGCAAGGATTAGCCATTGTGTACTGGGTGGACATCACAGATTTTGTTATTTTCTATAATTATTTTTGTGTTTATAAGGTTACACCATAGTTGTCAACTTTATATGTGGTTCTTTTTGTTTTATATTGTAACTGGCATAATTGCTATCAGAAAGCATTACACAGCTCTGTCAGATATTCCCAAGAAATGCTGGAATGGATTATTACACTATTGTTATGAACTCATTATTTAGATTTATGCTCTGAAATGAGTACTTCAATAATGATAAAACTGTTAAACTGGAAAATTCTCAGCTTAAAAGGTTAATTCTTTGCAGAATTCATAGTTACATTTCTTGCAACAGGATAGTTTGTAACCGAATGACTCTTGACTATTCAATATTATCAGAAAACACTTATCCCTGTGTCATTGTAAGCACGGCTGTGTTTGTGACAAGGCCTTGCAGTGGACTGGTGTCGTCTCCCGGGACGGTTTCCTACCTTGCTCCCTGTGTTGCTAGGATATGCTCTAGCCCTCTGTTTAATTATATGATTGTGTTTAATTATGTTATGTTATGAAGCACCACAATTAGCAAACTTACCCACTCCAGAAATCTAAATTGTAGTTCAGGCATGATTACTATCTTTCTGAGTTGGCACTTCCTCCCACTTCTTCTACATGAGTTTTTTCTTGCCAAATCCCAAAGACATAAAGTTTAGTATAAGAGCCAAATATACATACAAAGCCTCAAATGGCCATGACCCTAGTTACTTATGTGAACTCATGAGTACTTACAAACCAGAGCGCACATTAAGATGTCAAGATGCTGGCCCTCTGATGAATTCAAGGATTAACAAAACAACAGTGGGAGGCTGTTCTTTTAGTTATAGGACCGCAAAGCTGTGGAATGGTCTGCATATCTACTATAAGTGGTGCTCCTTCAGACTCAGCTTTTAAATCCCAGCTGAAAACACTACTTCAGTTCAGCACACCCTGACTAGAGCTGCTGATTACCTCTGCATACTGCATCTCTGTCACTAAAATACAAGTAATCCTATATTTATAAACTGTTACTAACCCTCCCCTATTCTGTTTCTCTTCTCTGTATCTTTATGTGGCACTTGGTGCCACTGCTCTACTGCCATGTTTTTTGCCTGTATATGGAAAATTCATCTCAGATAAAGGAACACTGGAATCATCAGTTAAAAGGGTCCTTTCATCAGATTGGCTGGTCCAGCACTGACTCAGTTATAGAATGGCCAGTAGAGGGGTGGCGGCTTGTGGGCTGGGGTTTTCAGGACTCTGGCTGTGTCTGACTTGTCTCTAACTTCTTTTTTACAATCTGCCTGTGGTTCTACAACTAACTGATGGACATACAGTGCATCCGGAAAGTATTCACAGCGCATCACTTTTTCCACATTTTCTTATGTTACAGCCTTATTCCAATATGGAATAAATTAATTTTTTTCCTCCGAATTCTACACACAACACCCCATAATGAGAACGTGAAAAAAGTTTACTTGAGTTTTTTGCAAATTTCTTAAAAATAAAAAAAAAAAACGAGAAATCACATGTACATAAGTATTCACAGCCTTTACTCAATACTTTGTCGATGCACCTTTGGCAGCAATTACAGCCTCAAGTCTTTTTGAATATGGTGCCACAAGCTTGGCACACCTATCCTTGACCAGTTTTGCCCATTCCTCTTTGTAGCACCTCTCAAGCTACATCAGGTAGGATGGGAAGCGTCGGTGCACAGCCATTTTAAGATCTCTCCAGAGATGTTCAATCGGATTCTGGCTGGGCCACTCAAGGACATTCACAGAGTTGTCCTGAAGCCACTCCTTTGATATCTTGGCTGTGTGCTTAGGGTCGTTGTCCTGCTGAAAGATGAACTGTCGCCCCAGTCTGAGGTCAAGAGTGCTCTGGAGCAGGTTTTCATCCAGGATGTCTCTGTATATTGCTGCAGTCATCTTTCCCTTTATCTTGACTAGTCTCCCAGTTCCTGCCACTGAAAAACATCCCCACACATGATACTGCCACCACCATGCTTTACTGTAGGGATGGTATTGGCCTGGTGATGAGCGGTGCCTGGTTTCCTCCAAACATGATGCCTGGGATTCACACCAAAGAGTTCAATCTTTGTCTCATCAGACCAGAAAATTTTGTTTCTCATGGTCTGAGAGTCCTTTAGGTGCCTTTTGGCAAACTCCAGGCAGGCTGCCATGTGCCTTTTACTAAGGAGTGGCTTCCATCTGGCCACTCTACCATACAGGCCTGATTGGGTGATTGCTGCAGAGATGGTTGTTCTTCTGGAAGGTTCTCCTCTCTCCACAGAGGACCTCTGGAGCTCTGACAGAGTGACCATCGGGTTCTTGGTCACCTCCCTTACTAAGGCCCTTCTCCCCCGATCGCTCAGTTTAGATGGCCGGCCAGCTCTAGGAAGAGTCCTGGTGGTTTCGAACTTCTTTCACTTATGGTGGCCACTGTGCTCATTGGGACCTTCAAAGCAGCAGAAATATTTCTGTAACCTTCCCCAGATTTTTGCCTTGAGACAATCCTGTCTCAGAGGTCAACAGACAATTCCTTTGACTTCATGCTTGGTTTGTGCTCTGACATGAACTGTCAACTGTGGGACCTTATATAGACAGGTGTGTGCCTTTCCAAATCATGTCCAATCAACTGAATTTACCACAGGTGGACTCCAATTAAGCTGCAGAAACATCTCAAAGATGATCAGGGGAGACAGGATGCACCTGAGCTCAATTTTGAGCTTCATGGCAAAGGCTGTGAATACTTATGTACATGTGCTTTCTCAGGTTTTTTATTTATAATAAATTTGCAAAAATCTCAAGTAAACTTTTTTCACGTTGTCATTTTGGGGTGTTGTGTGTAGAATTCTGAGGAAAAAAATGAATTTAATCCATTTTGGAATAAGGCTGTAACACAACAAAATGTGGAAAAAGTGATGCGCTGTGAATACTTTCTGGATGCACTGTATGTTGTTGTTGTTTTTCACTTATGTTAATTAGTTTCTACCTTTGTGTTTGACATATTTGAAAAAAATATGCGAGTGGTATAATCTATTCTGCATTTTTGCCTTGAGAGTTGTCGCAGCGCTCTGCGCCTAAACTTGGTGAGTAGTGCTTTGCAAGAACAGAGTTGTTTGTACTCTTGTCTTGTGTTTCTGAGGTTTCAATGATAGTTTTTGTCATCTAGCTCTGTAAAGAGGATTATTTTGTTCTGGTTTGTGTGTTTTATTTACCCCATTACCTGAAATGGGTCTCCCCCCGAATTGCCCTTCCCAAAGGGTGTTTTGGGAGATTTGTGTTGATTATTTTCTATTAAAATAGCAGGGCCTGTTAAAACCCATTCAGGCATTCATTGTATGATTTTGGGCTATATAAAAATACATTGTTGTTGTAAAGGGATAGTTTCTGACTTTCTGCAACTTGGAAATAGAATAAACAGGTTTCAAACACTGATTGACTTTCAACGTTATGTTAACTTGAGATTATGAAGTGGCATATTGTGATTCAGTGATTATATTTGGTTGCTTAGTCTAAAGTCCTGGGTTCACATCCCAGTTCCAGCATGCTCTGGTTGCCTCTTCTTCCTATGTATCTGTGTTTTCTCTGAGTACCTGTGCTTTATTCCATATACCACATCTGCAGAGCTTAGGTTAAATGGTAGCTACATTTTTTTCCCTCATGGATGTGAGCCTTATTATGGTGTGCACTGGAGTGGTGCTACAACTATATTTGGTTTTTGTTTTGTGTTTAATTGTGCTTGAATTTGTTAAAGATCCTTGTGACTTAGGATCACAATAAAAAGGTTCAGAAAATAAATAAATGTATGAAAGAACAAAAGAATAATAGCAACTTTTTTTTTTACCTTACTATAAATAAGTATGATTTAATGAGAACAACAATAGGAGTGGAAATAATAAAAGGTCAATTCTTCATTCTTGCTTCAGCATGTAGTACAGTTTCAATTTAAATCTCCTTATGAGTTTATTATTTTGAAACTATAATGTAATCTTTTGTGATCTGGCTACCATTATGGGCAATCCAAATCCCATTTACAGTGCAATAACAACATTACTGCAACTATGATAAAAAGATGTTGCGGAACTCTGGGTTTGCTGCCCTCACCATCTTACTCGTGATGCTTACTTTCTGTCAAAAAAGTCATCTCAAAAACACCATTTATTTTAATACACACGCAGGTAATTATTTTAAATGAGTGTAACATAATCCTGCCTGTTCCCTGACAGTTTAGAAGGCACTTTTTAGGATGTCATAGTTATTTAGATTTTGAAAATAAAACAGATCATTCCATTCATATATTTAGATAACCAAGTTTTCTTTCCCTAGTGTTAGCTTTGAATGTCTTTCTGTTCACTAGAATGTTATAATGTGCCCATGTGACAACTACATTGTAGGATCTTTTGTTATAAAATGTTAAAAGCAGGCCGGGCTATGATATCGTAAATTGTTCCTAACAGTTTGGATTGCACATTCTTTGCAGATTAAGTGACATGTGACAAGTATCAAATTCATTTCTTAAAAAGAGGTGACAAATTCACAGAATTGATTGCCCAAGTATTCTACTTCTTCAGTGACCCTCACATCATTCTAAAATAATTTAGATCATGTTTCAGAAACACTTTGGCATGAAAAAGTCTCACTTCTAGAGATTTCCAGCTAATTCTTTTTTTAATGCCCTAATCATTTAGAGTGCTTATTGTATGTATAAAAGGAGCTAAATTATCTCCAAACAGTTTCATTAAGTTGCATTTTGAAAGCTGGAATTTGTGTTTATTTATTGTTTCTTCTTTTTTCACTGTAAATACTTTCTAATACCCTGTAACTGTACCTCTGCCAGCTACATTCCAGCAGTGCTCCATCTGTCATGTTAGGTTATTGCAGCTGGCAAGGAAATCCAAACAATTCACAGCTTTTCTGTTTTTAAACAAAAGGCAGACAGGGAAGCCTGGTCATCATGAGGGTGGGAAATGCCTGTCAGAAATTACTTTTGGGAAAAAGACTCCCCTGTCCAGGCAGTGACAGAAGCAGGTCTCATCCAGAAATGAAATGTGGTGTAAACATATACAGGAGCACCCTCAATATTTTATTTAGGTTTAAAATGTGTAGAAATAATTGTGCGGATATAGGAACATGCATATCAACATTATGATACTATTCTGTGGCTGTATATAGTATATTACAAATAAATACTGTATAGATTCTGTATGGGCTGACACCCTGCCCGGGGTTTGTTTCCTGCCTTGTGCCCTGTGTTGGCTGGGATTGGCTCCAGCAGACCCCTGTGACCCTGTAGTTAGGATATAGCAGGTTGGATAATGGATGGCTGGATTCTGTAATGAAGAAGACAGAGTTGTTTATTAACAGATGGAAAGTGACATCTTCTGTCCCCCCTGGCCATTGGACCTTACTCTTATTCTATGTTAATCAATGTTGACTTATTTTGTTTTCTTATTGTGTCTTTTATTTTTCTATTCTTTATTATGTAGCACTTTGAGCTACTGTTTGTATGAAAATGTGCTATATAAATAAATGTTGTTGTTGTTGACAGATAGATCCTTAATAAGCTCATACTTTACACAGAGTGAAGGTTCCACAGATGATCCTAACAGTTACAGACACCTGTCATGGGGGAGGGCAGCATGGTGGCACAGTGTTTAGCACTGAACACTTGCAGATCCTGTGCCCTGATTCTGAAAGCAATGCTAGGCAATTGTCTGTGTGAAATGTGCATGTTCTCCCATGTCCGTGAAAGTTTTCCTCTTGGTACTTACATTTTCCTCCTAAATGCCCTGAGACCTGTTGATTATGTTAATTAGCAATTCCAAAAAAGATCATGTGTGAATGGCAGCATATGTGCAGGCCCTACAATGGACTGGTGCCCTATCCAGGACTTGTTCCTACTTTGTGTCAATTGCTGCTGTGATGGGGTTCAGCCCCCAAGGCTTTAAATTTTATTGGTGGTTTGAGAATATTACATCATGTAATGTTATGGAGCAGCTGTCTGCAGGATATGACCCAAACTCAGAGTGTGGATTTCAGACTGCAGGGCAAGGCCAGAGTGTCTGGCCAGAAAGAGAACTGGTCCTTTGGCGGGTGACTTAAAAAACAGGACACATTCTCATAGCAGCTCGTCTCAGTGAGGTACTGCTATGAAATTGTAGCCCATAAATTGTAGGTTGGGCCTGAATGTATAGTGGGCCATAATGATTTTGAAAACTGGGCTTAGGAATCGGGTGTGCAATCCCCCTACTGACCTCAAAGAGCTTTAGGTAAGTCATGATTCATGAGAATGAGAGAGGCATGCAAAATGTATATGGTAAGAGAAAAAGTAGAATGGTACAAAATGGAAAGGCAAGAAAAAATATACCGATGTATTTTAGGGCCAATACATGGAAGAGCCACTTTACCTGTTAAAATTAAAGTCCCATGACAAAATCTTAATTTTAGGGAGAACCAGAAGTCCCAGACTTCTACAATCTAGCTGTTCTGACTTATGTTTAGACATTTCTTTACGTGCGTATTATTTTGGATGTGAAGCATTTCTTGCTAGGGTCACCTATGCAGACATTGTGCTGCACATGTTGTTGTCCAAAGCGTACATCAATGCACTCACTACATTTACACGTAAATGAGATAAGACTTTATTCAAAACTGACAAGATCTGACTGAAAAGCTTACAG
This sequence comes from Polypterus senegalus, assembly GCF_016835505.1. NCBI lineage: Eukaryota > Metazoa > Chordata > Cladistia > Polypteriformes > Polypteridae > Polypterus > Polypterus senegalus. The sequence goes on along the minus strand of NC_053155.1, from coordinate 90,230,565 downwards.
CTACTTCAGTGTTCTCGCTTCCTTTGTGAAATGATCACTTTGAGTGTAAAATGCAACTACTCTGCACGCGGTGGAGTTGAAACTAAATTAATGTGCAAAACACAAAGGATGGCTTCTTGTGCTCTTCTGTTATCCCAACACAGACCTGTCTCCCTCCCTGTTGTCCTCTCTGGCCGGACACATTTTCTCTCTGTTAGTGAGCTAGCACCCCAAGTGACATCCCACCAATGTGCTGATTTAGCACTCACTAGTGAAACCCTGAATATTGAATCCAAGATGGGTAATTTCTTGTAAACGTTAGTCATAGTGTTTGGTGCTGCCACCTCATAGTTGATATCAGCAAAACATCCATAACTAACTCTTAACCAGACTTGTGCTGCCACTGTGCTTATTTATTCCAGTTATTCTTAGGTAGTTAGGTCTGCTTATCATAATACTTACCCTGCATCTACACATAAGCAAAGTAGTGAAGGCACTTTACATAGAATGTAATAAATCCAGTGAGATTTACCTTCATGGCAATTACCTGAATGTGGACCTTCACACATCACCCTGATATTGCATTACACGCATTCAGTGAATGTGACCTATGACCTATACTGGTTGAATGGCATGCTTCACATCACAAAAATGATCAATTTGCTCTCACAATTGAATTGTTTCACAAATAAAGTCTTCAGTCTGGTTCTTAACATGTATTGTATAGAATCTTTATAAACCATCACACATAGGAACTAAAACACTCAATACCCTGCCAAAAAAAAAAAAAAAAAGCTTATTTATACAGCATGCGAGTGTGTGATTATCTTTCCAGAATTCATTTTGTGATATGCCCACATAAACATCTTTCATAATTTCTCTTTTCCCCTTTCCAGCCAGTGAGGATTCTTTGGCAACTGCTACTCTCGGCTGAATGTTCTGACACACCCCAAAATCTAAAGGAGAGAAAAATGCAGCTTATGAAAAGGAAGCTTGTCCTTTTGAAGGGTGTCTTACAGCAAAGCAGGTGGATCAAGTTACATGACTACACTGAATTCGATTGTGTTAATATCTGCAAACTGGCAACACTTGTAGTTGGGAATGTGCTGAAGTATATTACTGAATAATACAATGGAGCATTTTGCCCACCGTTGACTATGGGGGGAAGTGGAAAACTGACAATGGCAGCTCTTTTTACTTTAATGTTTTGAATATGTGCTTCAGTACTCTTGTAGAATATTTTTAGCTTTTCTTTTGTGAAATATGCTACTTTCTCTAACAATCACTGAAGTCATTTTCTTTTTGCCTTTTGTCCAATCCACAAAAAACAAAACCTGCATTGTTTCTTTTCTTTCTGTGTAAATAGTTCAGTCAAAGTACATTGAAGTGCCAAATTACTTATGTTTTCTTATTTTAGATGCTTTCACATGTCACCTCATGTTAACAGTGGCACTCATCTCTAGTGCAGGAGCGCTTTTGACAAAGAGAAACAACATATGAAAGATAAGGGCTCAGTTCTGCTGTTTTTCACCAGCATAATGAAAAACAATTGAGAAATATTTTCATTTCAGTAGCCTATAATTCATGAAGCTCAAGAGAATTCATCTGATTAAGTGATGCTGTTACCTTTAAATGACAAAAGATGCAGAACCACAGAATATAAGTTACTGTTCTAGCTCCATTATGTTAGAGATCTATCTTATTTACTTATTGCCTGTGGCATTCAGATGCAAACTATTAACTCCATCATCAAACAAACTTTTTTTAATATACATGAGTATAGCATTACTCATAGTAAGCACTATCCCAATGTTATCAACAAAAAAAAAACACTCTTATATTATCAATACATTAAATACTGAGATTTAAAATAGAAATTTATATAGATGAATTGCTTCTCTGCTTCTGTTCATTGTCTATTTGGAGTTTGTACACTATCCATATGTTCACTTTTTTACTTCTCTGTATACATAGCGTAAAGAAAGAATTGGAATCGTGAAAAATTTCAACCTCGAGATTATGATGAATCTTGATGTTTTAGACCTTTAAGTCAAGTCAAGTTGGAGAGTATGCACTGGTACAGTGCATTGCCACACCCACTACACGATGAGACAACTCGGCATCCCGGTTGGCAACCTCCCCAGGCAGACATGCTTTTAGACCTTCCTGAGTCCGAAAATACCATTTATTGAAATGATGTCTGTCTGTGTGTAAACACCATAACTCAAAAACACATTGACCTAGGTCAGTGAAATTTTGTGCACTTGCTTTATTTCAAAAATAAGGAATCCTATCAACTTTTTGGCCATGCTCAATACTTTAGTATATTGTCAAGTAAACTACGGTTATAATTACAGATAGATGATTCAAATTTTGTACAAAAATTTATAATGATAAAAAGCAAATAGATGTGAAATTTGAGAAAAGATTACTCAATCGGAAGTACTTTTTTATTTAAACAATCATTCGAATTTTTTGAATTATGGAAATATAAATGTGTACACGATAATAAAAACTGTATTCAATATAACGCATATTTTTTCAATAACTATTATTAATTTTATTTTAATTTATACATCATCAGTTTAACAATACCTTGTAAACATTGAACATGCCATCTCTATATATAATCTTCATTTGGATCTTAATCTTTGTTTGTCCGCAAATGAATTAGAAGAAGAAGCACTAGATGGCAGTAGAGACAGCTAAAACATAGGCATTGCATTAAGAATCTCCTCCAGGCTTATACTACTGAAGACTGTAGTACTCCAGTCACACCTCAAAACACAGACATTCAAACTAAACAAATTGTTGTGTTTTAAATTAACTAAAGAGATCTTCATTTAGATCTTGATCTTAGTTTGTCCGCGAAACGTTGTTGTTACTCATGGATGTCAACAATGTGCCGGAATAACGAAAGGAGTGGTGGACAGTGTTACGCTGGTTAGCTCCTGAGGCCTGGTTAGAGCATGAGATTGCCGAAGATAAAAGCTACGTGCCTACGTAACATATGAATGAAAGAAAGACAATGGGTAAAATGAATGACAACGTAACAGCACGTTCCGGAAATGATTACTGTACGTTGTAGCCGGCGAGTGCTGCACGTCTCACAGTTGTACCGTGGCTTGCTCACATGTCAGTGAAGTGATCCCTATTTATGCTTTAAAGAGCCTGTATACCTATGTGTCCCCCTTTTATAACCATTGCTCCGTGTATACTGCCTTACTCTTTGGATTGCCACAAAGCAACCTGCGAGATTGGAGAAATGTTGAGAAGAGATCGTGAGAGGAAACGACAACGTCATGAAAACGAGACGGACTGTGAACAGACAGAAGCAGAAATGCTCCTACACCGCCACATAATTACTATTTGGACAGTGATTCCGAGTAGGCAGTTCCAATCGAATCAATGTCCAAGGATTTTCTTTTGTAATTTTGTTTCCCTTATAAAAAAATCATAATGCTGTGCGATGAAGGGCCCAGTTCACGACTGGCAGCCACGTTTAAACTGGGAGTCCTTCACAGACAACTTTAACACGTGCAACGTAGTTGGGCGCACATGGCTAGTGTAAATATAAAGATGTAATGGTGACAATATGCTTGTACTCTTTTTAGGAGACCCAGGCCCCTCCTGGACCCTGTGATTATCAGAGGTGACTGTGTGCAGAGGGTACAGACCTATAAATACCTGGGAGTGCAGCTGGATGATAAATTGGACTGGACTGCCAATACTGATGCTCTGTGCAAGAGAGGACAGAGCCGACTATACTTCCTTAGAAGACTGGCATCCTTCAACATCTGCAATAAGATGCTGCAGATGTTCTATCAGATGGTTGTGGCGAGTGCCCTCTTCTACGTGGTGGTGTGCTGGGAAGGCAGCATAAAGAAAAAGGACGCCTCACACCTGGAAAAACTGGTGAGGAAGGCAGGCTCTATTGTAGGCAGGGAGCTGGACAGTTTAACATCCGTGGCAGAGCAACAGGCACTGAGCAGACTCCTGTCAATCATGGAGAATCCACTGCATTCACTAAACAGTGTCATCTCCAGACAGAGGAGCAGCTTCAGCGACAGACTGCTGTCACTGTCCTGCTCCACTGACAGACTGAGGAGATCGTTCCTCCCCCACACTATGCGACTCTTCAATTCCACCTGGGGGTAAACATTAATATTATACAAAGTTATTGTCTATTTTACCTGCATTTTTATCACTCTTTAATTTAATATTGTTTTTTATCAGTATGCTCCTGCTGGAGTATTTGAATTAATTAACAAAGTATCTATCTATCTATCTATCTATCTATCTATCTATCTATCTATCTATCTATCTATCTATCTATGTCCCTGTCCCTGTTGTGTTCCTGGTAATACATTTAATTGTATGATTTTTTTCTTCATTTCCACCATCATTATCATAATTATATTTACCTAAATGCAGTTTTACCTATAGCAATTTATTGTAACAAATATTATGTAATACTAACACTTTTTCTATGTTTTTAGGTGACTATAACTCATTTTACTTCATAATTAATCTAGGTAATGCATATGTAATCATGAAAAAATTCACTGTTTTCGACCTCCCCATGTGTCAAAATGTAATTTTAATATAAAGTTTGATTATAAACAGAGATAAATGATTGTGTATCGATATTATCGATTAGTTATGATGAGAAACAAAGAGATATAATATTTGAGAAATAATGTGCAACTGGAAGTGGTTGTGATGACCTTTTCCTCGATCTCAGTATACGAGAAAGTCGAGGGGAGCGCACTCTTGGTTTTTTTTCTTTAATATGTTTTTATCTTATTCCCCAACTTAAAGAAATGCATGATAGGTAATTAGTAGTTCTAAATTGGCCAAGTGGGCAAACTCCTTGGAATGTATTGTGCTCTATCAAGTGTGGAAATCCCTAAACTTTGTATCACTGGTGTCATCTTATAATGTACTAACTCTGCTACCCATTGAAGAGGGGTAGAAATGTAAGTAACCAATGTAGACTTCAGCATTAAAATTCACAGCGCACCATCTATTGGAATGTATTTTGTAATGCCTGTAGTAATAAAATGCATTACTACACGTGTGTGATGAGCCATCTATTGGAATGACAATGCATCTCATTGCTAAAATGTTTGTAAAGCACCATCTTTTGATATGACAGAGACATAGGAAAACATTTTTGTTTTGGAAAAAACATCTTTGGAAAACATCTTGTATCACCCCAGTCTCAAAGGTATCACATCCTAGGGAGCTGAATGACTTCCGGCCTGTTGCTCTGACGTCACATCTGATGAAGACCATGGAGCGGCTGCTGCTTCACCACCTGAGGCCACAGGTCCGCCGCACCCTCGACCCTCTGCAGTTCGTATACCAGGAGAAGGTGGGAGCGGAGGATGCCATCATCTATATGCTACACCGATCCTTCTCCCACTTGGACAGAGGCAGTGGTGCAGTAAGAATTATGTTTCTGGACTTCTCTAGTGCCTTCAACACCATCCAACCTCTGCTACTTAGAGACAAGCTGACTGAGATGGGAGTAGACTCACACCTGGTGGCATGGATTGTGGACTATCTTACAGACAGACCTCAATATGTGCGTCTTGGGAACTGCAGGTCTGACATCGTGTGCAGCAATACAGGGGCGCCGCAGGGGACTGTACTTTCTCCAGTCCTGTTCAATCTATATATATCAGACTTCCAATATGACTCGGAGTCCTGCCACGTGCAAAAGTTCGCTGATGACAATGCTATTGTGGGCTGCATCAGGAGTGGGCAGGAGGAGGTGTACAGGAAGCTAATCAAAGACTTTGTTAAATGGTGCGACTCAAACCACTTACACCTTAACACCAGCAAGACCAAGGAGCTGGTGGTGGATTTTAGGAGGCCCAGGCCCCTCATGGACCCTGTGATCATCAGAGGTGACTGTGTACAAAGGGTGTAGACCTATAAATATCTGGGAGTGCAGCTGGATGACAAATTGGACTGGACTGCCAATACTGATGCTCTCTGTAAGAAAGGTCAGAGTCGACTATACTTTCTTCGAAGGTTGGCGTCCTTCAACATCTGCAATAAGATGCTGCAGATGTTCTACCAGACGGTTGTGGCGAGTGCCCTCTTCTACGCGGTGGTGTGCTGGGGTGGCAGCATAAAGATGAAAGACGCCGCACACCTGGACAAACTTGTTAAGAAGGCAGGCTCTATTGTAGGAGTAAAGTTGGACAGTTTAACATCTGTGGCAGAGCGACGGGCAGTAAGCAAACTCCTGTCAATCATGAAGAATCCACTGCATCCACTGAACAGTCTATCTAACAATCTATCTATCTATCTAGCAATCGGATGGACATACAGACACTTACCCTTTATTAAGGTGGATATTACTGTACAAAAATTGAAGTTATATAAAACAAAATCAGAAATTTTAAAATATATAATTACAACATTATTGCTATGATAGTTACAACAATAAAAGCAGTCTAACAGTTTTGTAGCTTGGACACCTACTGCCTATAACTTCCTCAAACTGACCATCCTGGCAATGAGTATTTAATAGCAACTGCTACAACTAATCAGGGAATGTGTGTTTCTTATGGGAATGAAATCAAAAAGTAAATGAAGTCTTCCCAAATTGAATGAAAATAAAATTAAAAAGAGATGATTTTCAAGCCAGAGATTTTAACTGTAATTTAGTCATACAAGAACTGCAAAGGATACTTCAGCAAAATTCAATTAATTTACCACAGCCTAAACACTAAGACCTAAACCAAACTGAGACAAAAGAGCTACAGGTCGAAACTAGAATATCAAAATCGAGACTTTGCAACTGCACTTGTTTCACTGATGAAATCCACATCTCAGGTAAAGGCACTCAGCAATGAGATCCCTAGCAACCTGGCAAGATCCCCCAGTAAACCAATATCTGCCCATAGCACCTTCTAAAATAGTGATGTGATACATTTAAAATTTAAAAGGAAAAAATTGGAATCTTTCTCAAACCAAGAAATAAAATTCAAACTCATATATAAAAACAAAGCCTGAAAAAATGATGGTTTCAACCCTTTAAAGTCAGCCTCATTTCTGTCCCTTTTCTGCTACTTTGATTTAACTGGCTATAACCTCATCACCCTTTGTTCAACATTTATGTTCTACCCATAATAATAAAGGTCAGACATTTCTCTTTCAGAATTTGTACACCTCAGGAATATAGTTATGCTTTACACATATGTCGCAGCAGAATAGGTTGCATTTAGTAACATTTTTACCAAAAATGCACTTTCAGTGTTCTTATTTCAATACATGTTTAAATAAGCTTCCAAACACTATAAAGGTCTCAGTCAGGAACACCCAGAAAATGTTATAAAATATCTACAAGTAATGCTTCTATTTTTATGTTTTGAAGCGTACACTTTTTTTTTTTATTGTTTTCAAATAAGTGCTTATAGCATACATATTCATTATTGAAGATCAATGGCATTGTATCATTTTGAAGGGTAGATCTTCTTGTCAGAGTATATATAGTTGGTAAAGAAATTCTACTGTGTATTCAAATTACAACACTAAGAGTTGCAAGTATCAAAAATATCTTTACACAAAAATAAATTCTAAAATATTGAAAGTGGATTTGGGTGTCATTTGAAAGTTGACTCAATTTAGTAGATCATGGTCTGTCAATTAAATTATGCATATTTGAATCAGGACATTCAAGAAAAAAATTGCGGGTGGGTTAGGGTCAGGTATTGTTGTGATACAGTAATTTGAACATCAATGAAGAAAAAAATCAAAACATTTCAATAAGGTATCAGAATATGACATTTTAACTGCAAAACACTGTAATATTATTATAGCAATGAGATAATTAATGAGTTTATGCTATTTTAAAAAAAATTTGCATCATTGTTTGGTTCTGCTGGCGGGTCCAAAATAATGGGGCTATGTTTAAACTGTGAAACATAAAAATGTCAAACTAAAATAAAATTATCCAAAACACAAAAAGATGGGCTTCCCAAGTCTTAACAATTATGTGTCTAGCACTGATTATAGAGCGTGACCAGCAATGAACAAACACTATGACTACATGCACACAATGACCATACAAAAACAGCAATCTGGTGGCATTACTGAAAGAATGGAAAATTATTTTTAAAAAGAAACTAAAAAACAAATAACATTCAGAAACAAAACAAAATGAACAGACATAAAATGCTTTCTAAATGCTTACATCTGTCCAAAACACTTCTGTATAAAATGGATTCCCCAATAGAGACTTCAATTTGAGGGCAGAAGAGAAGATGAGGATCCGTTATTTTGGCACAGCTAAATGAAGATCTATTAATACTGAAATGTTCAGCTCCAGTCAGGTTGAGGTCATTGATTATTTAGTATAAGAAAGTTACATTTCATAAGTAAAGTAACAATTCATTCTTAAACACCACAATTAGGGAATCCATTCCCGGGAATTCGGGAATCCCGCATGTCATTCCCGGGAATCCCAAGCTCCCGTGGATGACACAGTGCACAGGCATCTCACATGTGAACAGTTTTAAAATGACCAACACTTATTTTTAATAAAACTACTGCAATATGTTGACACCAATAAAAGACTAACCTTATCTACAAGCATTTCATGCTGTCATATAAGTACATGTATCTAGTTCAGGGGTGCCCACACTTTTTCGGCTTGCGAGCTACTTTTAAAATGAACAGGTCAAAATGATCTACCTACATTAAAAATTATATATATATATATATATATATATATATATATATATATATATATATATATATATTGCATAGTTTTACTGTCAAATAATGCAAAGAGTATGCGACACACAGTTTCGCCCTTTATGTTGCACCACGGCTTGTGGTTCATTTATTTGACAGCATGTAGATCGGGGTAATTACATTCATGGCATTCATGGTCTGAATCACAATCTGATTATATGGGTGGTTACCTACCAGGTAATGCTTGTGTCGGCAAACATCCGCTACGGTGCCCTATTCAGTTGCAAGAAGCAGATCATAGAATGTTGCAAAGTTTTACTGTCAAATAATGCAAAGAGTACGCAACACTTGTTTCGCCCTAATTCTGGGCTCATCAGGCGTACACACTCACTGCACATCAGCGTCAGAGGCGAAGCCACGATATGTGGTTCGTTTATTTGACAGCATGTAGATCTGTGTAATTACATTCATGGCATTTGTAGTCTGAATCAAAATCTGATTGTATGGGTGCATGTGGGATGTGTTAGAAGGAAAGAGATCTCAGACTGGCCACCCTGTATGTCAATCAAGTGGCAAATGCCATAGGGAGAATATATGATAGACTAATGTTTAAAAAAACATTTTTTTGAATGCAAAGCGATCTACCTGATCAGATACTGATACACTTGTTCTAAACAACGCCCACGCTTGCCGTTGCTCTGAAACAACACCATTTCAGCTTTTACTGATGCATCCAGTTTCTTGTCATCATTCTGTGATGGCAAGTTTCTTGGCACATACAATACAGATAATGCGGATGCAACAGACTGACGCATTGCAATTTCAAGTTGCTGTTCAAAGCTGTTGTCTGACAGACGTCAATGAAGTCTGCCCTGTCCCGGCATTTGTGAGCTGCTGAGAGCAGACTCCTCCCAGTCCACTGTACTCAGTCTTAGTTGGAGCCGGGAGACTGATGATTGCTACTGGTTGACTAAATTAATCTGCAAAACTCTACACCGTGGGCCAAAAAACGGTGCCATTTAATTATTTTCAACTATAACTCTGTTATTTCTTGATTGATTTTTAGACTTTTACACGCTATATATGCGAGCTTGGCCGTTCCCGGTTTCCCGGGAATTGCAGCAGTTTCATTCCCGGGAATGCGGAAATGAAAAATGTCCGAGAGTCAGGTAATCGGGAGCCCAGAAATGGATTCCCTAACCACAATAGGTCTATCCAGGAAAAAGCAATATTGAAGGAAAAATGCAGCATGATAGTTTGTTCAGTTCTTGTGGGTTGAGGATACAGCCTGTGAATAGCTGTGAAAAAAACTTCATAGCAAAAACAGTTATATGTTGTGTAACTAGTTTCAATAAACATCTGTGAGAAAATCTAGAAAACTGTATAAGCAAAAAAGAAAATATCTGCACATGTCTCTGTAGTATGTCATTTTTCCCATCTCCCGATGATGGATGAACTGCCATTTTAATGAGTAGTTTTTCAGAAACCTCACAGCAGATTTGTAAAAAGAATTGTTGTACTACATGAAATCCTTCAGACAGCATTTAGGGAAATATTCCTATTTCTACATTCACTTGTTCTGCTTGAAAGGCTGAGAGGCATGCAATCTTAAGGGCAATCTTATGAGAAACTATAAAATCCTGCAGTGGAATACTGGCATAATAAGTCTGCAAATTGCAGTTGTGGAAATTATCGCAAAGTTTAGGCCTGCTGTTATCAGTGTCAACACTGCAGCAATTCTGTGTTTCTGACTGTTTGCATTTTGGATGCTATGATAATAAAACCTGGCTGGAATCCAATAGGGGTTTCTTATTTTCATCTGTGCAGGTGTTTAAAACAACCCATGTGTCAAAGAAAAGAGCATTCTTACAGTGAGATAAGCAGAAGTAGGATGTTAAGGATTAAAACTAAAATCATCTTGCCCACTCCTCTATATCCTTCATGACTTAAATGGCAAAACTGAATGTTTTTTTTTATAAATTTTAATTTCTCTTGTTTGAGCAAGCAGTAGTTAAAACTTAATGGATTCAATTTATACCATTTTAGTTCAAAAATAAAAAGTATAAACTACTGAGCAACAGTTCTGCATGTGGACAAATTAATGCAGGTGCAATATTTGAAGGAGTGCACATTTGAAACTGAATGCATCATTACTAAAATGTCATTTGCTAGACAATGTCTAATGAGCATGTTGCTAATTAATCTGTAAAATGCAGTATGTCTGATCATTTAATGTATGCTGCTGCTTGCGTAAAACAATTATCTTTCAGTAATATTATCAAGTAAGTAATATAGTTTGATGATTTTGGCATAGAAAAAGCATTTAGACGCTGTTTTGATGAAACAGATGGAGAGGGTGCCATTCCTAGCTGCTACTGAGGATCAAACAGCTGTGAAAACTGGAAGTGAGCAGCACCTAATACGATGTTCCTAAATATGTGGCACTGCCTATCATGTTTATCAGCATAGCCACAGTGGTCTTCACACTGAACAATATCACTTTGTTTACTTATCCAGCAGATAAATTACTTGTAAGGAAACGTGAAGTACTAGTAATGTTAAACTGTTAACTAAAGAGACACATGCTATCATTTCAGTAATATACTCTTTTTTCTTTGAGAGAGGCAAAAATCAGAAATTGCCACAGCCTTGTACAATTTGTATAATAATAAATGTAATCTTCTGTTCACTTTTTACTTATACAGGTGGCAGTATCTTTGGAGTTTGCATAGTCTCCTCAGGGTTGTGTTGATATTTCCGGTAATTCTTGTTTTCTCCCATGTCCCACAAATTGATGACCTTATTTGGCATCTATGATAGTTATTGTTGGTGTAGCTGAATGCGATTTTTAATGCACTGGGGCCCCATTATTAGAATATTAGAACTACTGTGATGACAACAGGCCATTCAGCCCAACCACCGCATCCATCTTCTTCACTTAGAATGCCCAAAATAACACCAAGTCCATATTTCAAGGTCTCTAAAATCCTATTCTTCACCAAACTACTTGGCATTTTATTCCGTTTGTTGATGGGGTTTTTGTGTGTGTGTGTGTGTGGGAAGAAAAACTTTCTAACGTTTCTGCTAAAACAAGTTTCCAAGTGTGTCCCAATGTTGTTACTGAAGTTTTTTTTTTTTAAAGTGACAACTGTGATAAACAGAACTAATTTCTTTTTTAGAAATGTAAATACTTTGATCACGTCACCTCTTAATCTCTGTTTGCTTAAAATGACAAGGCTAAACTCTTTTGAGACTCTTACCTCTTAGTCATAAAATCAGCCTTCTTTTGACTTTCTCTAGTGCTACTATGTCTTTTTCTATTAAATAAAAGTATACAGTACTCCAAGAGAGGCCTCATTAGTGCTTTGTGTAACTTAAACATAATCTCCTTTGACTTGTACTGTACACATTGAGATATATAGCCTAACAATAATATTAGCCTTCATGATCGCTTCTGTAAACTGTCTTGCTGGAGATAGTGATGAGTCCACAACGATTCCTAGATGATTCTCATAGATTTTTCCAAAAACTCCCACTATGAATTGACATGTAACATTTTTATTTCTGATGTGTAATACCTTAAATTTAATTACATTAAATTCATCTGCCACAAATCTTTATGCTTTCAAAGTCCTTCTGTAACAGTTAGCTCATTCTACATTATGTGCCTTTCCACCCATTTTGTTATAATCTGCATAATAGTCCTGTCCTGATTGTTTAAGTATTTTGAAGAGAACAGCAGCCCCAACGCACACCGCTTTTAACATCACCTAATTCTGAAAATGTACCTTTACCATAACCTTTTCCTTCCTGCATTTGAGCTAATTTTGTACACTCCTACATAACATGCCTTGAATTCCCACTTCTTTTATTTTGATCACTATCCTTTCATGTAGTTCCTTATCAAAGGCTTTTTAAAAAGTCAAGTTAATAATACAGTACCTATTTTATTGTATGTTTTTGTTGCTTCCTTATAGAATTCTACCATATTAGTAAAACACAACCATCTCCATCTAAACCATTTTTGATTATTTGCTAAAAATTGACAGTCATCCAGCTTTATTTCTCAGCTTCAACAAAACTGCCAGAATAAATTTACCTGTAATGGAATCTGTGGGTTCAAAAAATTAATGGGATTGCTGGGTAGAAGTGATGTGTTGGGGAAATGGCATCTCTCAGCAGTTAGGTTACAAGGTGAGAGGTCCACATCCTAGGGTCAGCTACTATTTATAAATTGCCTTCATTTAAATGTGCGTATGTCTGTTTTTGTATGCGTACTAATCAGAAGTGGTGTATCATCCAGAGTGGCATCCTTCATTGTTGCAAACTCTTCTGTCTGGAAATGATAAAGTGTGTTTAAAATTGCTGGAAAATGTATACAATTTTATAACTTAATACTGATACACCTTTTAGTGCACAAGAAAGTAAGTACTTAAGTATAAGGCACGGCTTCTTTGTGAAGTGCTTTAATATACCCATTTTTGAATTCGTTTTGTCTACTTCTTATTTTTATTACAGGGCTTGACAGGAGTTTTACCAAATAACACAGGAGAGTTCCAACGCACACAGATGTGAGAGTCCAAAGGAAAGCAAAACATGAAATATCAATTCCAGCTTGGCAGTTTTACAATATTACATATGAATGAATGAATAAATAAATAAATACACCCCATATGTCTGTATAGACAGATATTAAAGAAACACACTCGGAAGCTGCCAAAGGTTTAGGGAAATACCAATCTCTCTACTTATTCTGGATCTGCTAGAAAGAAGATCACAGCAGACTGAGAAGCTGCCTCCTTTGCAAAGTAGTTAATCCAATGAAACAAGATGGTTCCTGCTTATACAGAAAACTTTAGAGGCTTAAGACAAATCCGTACTTGTCTCTTCTTTCTTTCCATAAATGTTAGGTCAATAAAAATTCGATTATATCAACATCCCACCTCTATAAGAATAAGAAAATGAGTGCATTTTTCAATTTACTGAAAAGTGGTCTTTAGAAGACATAAGCGTTCATAATATCTGTAGCTTCAACAAACCCATTGGTGCAAAAGAAAACACAACATTGACAGGTAAAGCTATCAGTGGATGTGCTGTGCTTCTATATAATTAACACTGAAATTCTCTCTCTGTGTTTTGTAAAAGACAAAACAAGATCTTCTGTTCATACATTATTGTCTTCTTTTGCTAAATTAATCTTAGGTTGGAGAAGTCTGTTAACATTTGATACTAAACATATCTCATGTAAGGTTTTAGAATCATGTTACGTTCCTAGTGTGTATACGTATAAACACAGGTAACTCCAGTTTCTGTAGTACACCCTGATGGGGCCTGAGCTGCCCTGAAAGATTGAGTAGTTTATAATATGGAGTTAGCCAATACAAGGTGGTATTCTTGTTAGCCATAGTGAAAGTTAGAAATAAAGATTTTAATTACGAACATGTTTTTTATTTAACAACTATTCTTTAATGTTTCAGCTGACAGGGTTGGAGCCGTGTTACAGATCTATGTATCGCTAAAATATTGGTATGCAAAGCTACATATTATTCAGTTTCTTTTGTTGTTGTTTTTTATTTTGATAAATTATCACGTTTCTTAGACGCTTATAAAAATTAGGTGAAGAGCCTGAAAATCTATTCAATTACACTGTACATGAATGCCACTTTTCTATATTGAAGTTCAGAAGCACAAACTAAACTTTTATGTCAGTTTTGGGAATCTTGCAGCTGAACTCCATGAGAGTATGATGATTGTGAATTTATTGCAATAAGTTAAAACCACTTATATGTGAATGCTTTTAAAAGGTAAATCCCCTATTTACAATGTTTATCAGTTGAGTTTATACTGATCTTTTTAATATTACAGGTTTGTTGTATAGATATTAAAATAATTCTTCTTTTGATAAGAAAAACATGTTTGTTTATTCATAGTTAAATATTTTAAGAAATGAAAAATCCAAATCATAATGTTGTATATGGTTTTATTCACCTTTGTTGCTTAAGTGTGGATATCAGCTTTGCCTAGATAAATATTTCTTAGTCATATAGTCATATGGATTTATTTCTTTAGTTGTGCACATCTGAATTCCTCATGTCCAAAAAAAGCCAAAATCTATCTATCTATCTATCTATCTATCTATCTATCTATCTATCTATTTAAACTACAATCAATGCCCTATCATGCTCTTTAAAATGAAAAAGAGCAATAGTTTTACACAATAATTCAGAAAGTAATTAATAATAATCAAATCCAGATTTAATTCACTATTATTTATATCAGTGTCATTTCTTCATTAAAGGCCAATAGGGCACAGTCCCACCAAATGCTGTGCAATTTAAATAAATAAGTTTCCTTCTAATGTTTATAACAACTGTCAGCTTTGTCTTCTTAATTATCTCTTTTCTATTTTCAATCATATTCTCAATGTAATTTCTTATGCCAGAATTTTCCAGTTTAGCAGTGGGGCTTGAAGTCTACTGCCCCATAATCTTACCTTTTTTAAAATTGTCCATTTGCACATCTTGACCAAGCTTTGTCAGTCAAGGCTCTGCAAACCCAGGTCTGAAAAGTCAAGTAACATTTGCTCCCTTGAAGGTAGCCACAGTAATTTTAAGAAAAAAAAGCATATCCATTTTAGGAATGCATTGTGCACATGGCGTTATGCAGATCAGAATGGGACAGCTTGATCCTTCCCCACCATTGAGAAGGACTGCCCACCAAAGTAAAAAATGCCAAGGAAGCCTCTACTTTTCTTTTGCACTTCATAGAAGTCCAGCTGTAGGATGATCCTGTTTGAAAGTAGCACATACTTTTGGTGTGGAAAAAACAGGTGCCACTAAACATTTCGTTGCAAGGTGGGTAGCTTTACCATTCCAGCTCCGAGTGCTATGTTTAAGTCATGCAGAGTGTTTAGTCTGCGTGTTCTTTCTGCATTATTGAGGTTTGTCTTTTTTCACCTCAAGTCACTTTGACTGTAAATTTGACTTGTCAAGGTTTCAGTTCATAGCCAATATATTTTCCAGGGAAGCATATGGTTATTAGGCTCTCCATTAAACTTACATTTAAATCTTTACTGTTGAAGTTTGTCAGAAGATGATGATGTCAGAGGGTATACCAATGCTCTGATACCATTCAGGACAGACAAAGAATCAGCATTCGATTGCTGGACTAACATTTTGTAACACAAAGACTAAATAAACTTGTACATCTCACTAGTCATTACCAACAGTCAAACAGTTATTATTAGTTAGGTAAGTTAATGTTAACGTTAGGGAAGTCTGCACACATAAAGAAAACATTCTGGTATGTCTCCACCAGAATTTTCATGCTAAAATTGTATTTTGTTTTTTAACAATGCCTAGTCTTATATGCTCACTTTACTGTTCAACTTCTTCATTTGTAAAGTTGAGTCTTGTTACTTAAACTATTTCTGTTCTTCTTCTGTTTACATATTTATGCAACATAAAAACAAATGGTATCTTTATACAAAAACATGATTTTTTTAGATTAAGATTTTTTAGATTAACTTTAATGAGTTTTTATTTTCTCAGTTCTTTACTGTTAACGGAAAATTAACACAATAGATTCTTCTTGTTTCATTGTATTTCTCCTAATGATTTGACATTTGATTGATTTAGGTAATCAGAAAAACGAAGACCCTGCACACACTTTTCAATTCAATCAATGTTTATTTTTTAGAATGTTTTTCACAAAATACACTTTTATAAGCCCACTGTATGAAGCATACAAGAATATAATCCAGAACAAGAAGATATTACATTTTAAGAGAAGATTATTTAAATACTGACAAAATGAAGTGTACAATTAGATATTGTGAATAAACAGATCAAAGGACAAAATTTGAGGAACTATGAACCGAACCTCGTGGGATATTACAGTGGAGGAAAGAGGCTGCACACTCAAAACATACTGTGCAGAATTTCATTCAGTCACCAGAAAGGATTGTAGAAATGCAGCTGGACTCTGTTGAAAACATCACAGGTCAGAAAATGTGCTGGAGATTTAAGTAAAGATTGGACTCACACTGGTCACCATCACTTTCAGCTATTACCATCATAGAAATGTTACGGGTCATTTAAAGAAGAACTATTAGACACATAAAGAGTTTCCAGCTGTGGCGTCTCAGGTTAAATAGTTGTGATAATAATGCAAAAAGGACATCATCAAGAATTGGGGCCGCTACCTGTATATTGTGTTTCCCGGATACAAAAGTTTAAAGTTTTTGAAACACGATGTGCATAAAACAGAGTCCACAACAGAACTGACTATAGTAGCCCAAGATGGAAGCTTTAAAGGCCCGTAGAGGAACTGATGTCATCAAAATGGCCGGAACACAAAGTGACCTCAGCAAAGGGGCCAGCTTCGGAAGTGATGTAAGCAAAGGGGCTGGCTTTGGAAGTGACGTCATCAATGGGGCCGGCTCCGGAAGTGATATCTTCTGAGGCGCCGGAACCTTGCAGGATTTCCCGGGAAAGGTCTGTAGGGAACTGAGAACGACAGTCAATGCACTCTGCCGCCCCTGGTCGGATGTTTTATTACACTTACTCAGACCCTTTAGCTGCCTCCTACTCGCACGTGTGTGACACAGTCTATGATTTAGGTCTCTTCTTTCTGATGTAAAAATGATATTTACTTTATAAAGGCTTACATGATATATTACTGGGTATGAGTATAATTCTGCATTTGTGTGTTTGTGCACAATATTGTTATTCTCTAGAACTTTATATAATGCTGGCATAGTGTTTTGCATTGTGTTAACTGTATTTATTTGTGTCATATGTATGGATGTAACAACAAAAGAAAATGTCTGACAATAAAGTTCAAATTCAAATTCAAATCACTGATCACCAAACTTATCACTTCAAATGAGTGTTAAGGTAAAAAATCTGAATATGAAGCATCATGTGTAATTAACTGAAAATGTGATCAGGAGCCATCTTAATTAATGTGTGTGAAAACAATGGGTTAAATAAAAAAGACAGAAATGAAAAAGTATTTAAAATAGAAAAATCAACACTTGACATCTTTATCTCAGAAATAACCGAATGACTAAAACTACTGGCACAAAAAAAGCCACAAAAGCTTAGGTCATGTCATAGCCATCTAAATCTGTCATAAAATATAAGAACTATCCAGCATGTTTTTTTTATGTATTTAAAAGTGTCAGGGATTAAAATTAAGATATTAAGCTATAATGATACTAAAAAAGAGGCAGAGGTTAGAAAAGAAGGTAATGAGGTAAAAACAAATCCCAAGACCAAAAAAATTGTTCTTAGTTTATATTTCCTGACTGAAGTTATGGATATTCTTTAGTGATTTATTTATTCTTCCTGAGACAAAATGCCTTGTGTGAGCTTGCAGATGCATATGCTTAAATGGCAAACAATGACAATAATGTACTGAGCCCAAAAAAAAATAAGATGGCAAAATTTGATTTCCTGGCAAGTCATAAATTAAATCCAAATAATAACAAAAATCATATGGAGCTGCTCTTAATTCTCATGTTCCATTCCAGAGATGAACACTTTCCTTATCTTTATGGAATATATATACAGTATATTGTTCCGTGTTGGTGTGTGTTTTTCCTCTCTGAACTTGAATACATGGGCTGGAAATGAATCAACACCTGACCTGAGGTTTTTATTAATCTATTAGTCTCAATAGACACTTATCCCAGATGTGTGCATGTCTGACTGCTTTATATTTTAAACATTTCTCAATATGAGAAAAATAGATTTTTAAAACTATGACAGGTTTTAAAATGTACAGATTTTAATGACTAAAATCATGAAGATGATTATCATAGTCTTACTTACTATGTCATAAACAATGGTTGTAGATATTTTCTGGTAGGGGACTACTTATTCCTAAGGGAAAAAGACATTTCAAGGACATTTTCTAAGGGTTCAGAAAGGGTGAGTATAAACTGACAAGCCATAATATTAAAAGAGAAGAGCCTGAAATACAGTAAAGCAAACCTGTCAGTTCATAAACTAAAACTGAGCATATAAAATGTAAGTTCAATCTGCCCAAACACAGAACTATTGCCTTTCAAGTATGGTATGCCACTCAGCTATAAAATAGAAAATGTTTTTGACAAGAATTGCTGTACGCTGGAATTTCCCTTTGACATCTTCTTTGCAGTAAAAAATATATATATATTTGATGTCATTCTGTTTTCAGTAGCTAACGCAGTCTGTGATTACAGGAAAATCATTACTTTTGTCAATGTAGTGGTCACAGCAAATGATGGCAGAAGCTTACTTAATGTATTTAATATGCAGACCAAATAGCCTGTCAAAGTTTTATCAGTTCGGCCACTGATGCTTTAATAAGCAAAGTGTAGTGCTACCAGATACATGGATCTAGTAGGTTTAGTTCATTTTAATCGAGGTGCTTTTGGAAAAAAATTGGAAGAGGCAAGCATTATAAGTGCAATTGTAATTCAAAGATATACCACAATCACTGACTATGCTGATTGCATTATTGATTTTTTCCCCTGAATGCCAAGTAGCATTAACTGCATGATTGTCACCTGTTGCAGTATTAAAGATTTCAAACAGGTCATGTTAAAAAATACATATGAACATATTAAGTATGTGTGAACGCTGGCCCCAGCACAGACAGACGGACAACATATTTTGCTCCACACACTGTTTATTTACAATATATATACAAGTTCTTAAGTTACGTGCACTCACGATACCCCAGTGCCTTCAGCACCGAATCCCCCAAAAGTCCAGGGCCCACAGTCACTGTGCCTTTCCTCTGGCCACCTCCTGTCCTCTCTCCAGCTCCGTCTGCTTCCTCCCGCCTTCCACCAAATGACTGGAGGGAGGCGGCCCCTTAAATAATGCCCCGGATGAGCCCCAGGTGTTTCCGGCCTCTTCTCTTTAGCCACGCCCCAGCGTGGCGGAAGTGTCGGCTGCTTTCCTGGCGGCTCTCCGGGCGCCACACAAAGTCTTCCCCCCGGCACTTCCTGGTGTGGCGGAAGTGCCGGGCTCCCGGGATAATTAGGCACCGGGGCGCCGCCTGGCCGTGGCCACGGGTCCCTACAGGGCTGGGCTTCCAAGCCCTGTACCCGAGGCCCCCTGCCTAACCAGGACGGACGCCCCCACTCAGTCTGGAGGAGGCACACGCCCTCCTCTGGTCTTCCAAGGTGTCCCGGCCGGGCTCCATCCCCGGCCAAAGACCACACAGGGTAAACCGGCATCGGGGCGCCGCCCGGCGGTGTCCACGGGTCCCTACAGGGCTGGGCTTCCAAGCCCTGTACCCGTGGTCCCCTACACAACCAAGACGGACGCCCCCTCGCGGTCTGGAGGAGGCACAAGCCCTCCTCTCCTCCTCCTGGGCGTCCCGGCCGGGCTCCAGCCCCGGCCGGGGATCACAGTATGATAGTGAGAATTTATTCAAAATAATATAGTAAAAGTACATTTTCAAAATAAGTCATGTCAATTTAGTTGTACATCTACCACTTCTGTACTATAAACTTTGGAAATCAATGTAACTCTCTTAATATTCACAGGTACCAAGAAAAGAAAATCACACATAGCAATGCCCAGTGATTGAGTACAGCCTGAAAATGTCATCCAGATTACCATTGTGTCTTTCAGAAATAAGTACTCAGAATCAGTCTTTAATGCAAAAGGCACTGTAACGTGTTGAAAACTAAACTGTAACTCATTTTATTAGTACTTTGTAACTAACTCTACGTAATAACGTACTTTGAAAAAAAAAATTTCTCTTAAATTTGGCAATTCCTATACAGCACATCTTATAGAACAGCAGATGAATGACAATTTCTTTGTTCAAGTTCTTTCCAGACCCCATTTCTTGCAACATACAGGGAAAAAAAGTCAGGTGTTTACCAATCTTTAGGATTTGTGTATTTATGAATTATAATTACACAATCATTCAAATAAATAATTACAACTTTACTTTAAAAGACTTACAGAATCAGATCATGTCTCAATTTTTATTTTGTTAGAAAAATTAATACTGTTAAAATAAATATCCTTAAATTATTTTTATATCAGTACATTATTTATCAAGAACTATTAAAAAAATTGGATGCAACTGTAAATCAATAGGCATATTTGAAATATAAAAAGGCCCCAAAAAGTTCAAAAATGCACATTCTGGTGTATTCAGGGACTGTTAACTGATTTGAAAACTGGAACACTTTAGATTCTGATTATCTGCTTCACAAAGACAGAGATATTACAACTTTGCTTATAGAATATTTTTTATAACAATGAGTCAAATCAGAATAACTTATTGCTAGCATATGAAACATACCAAAATTGACTTTGGCTTGGTGCAAAACATGGGATACCAACTCAAGACAACACAATTTCAATCCACCATTACCCTGACACTGTGCCAACCACTATTCAAATAAAACAATTTCTTGAACAAAACATTTACAAACTTCAATAGTAGGATAAATAGAAAAACTATACAAAATAATATAGATATCAAACAGTACAAGTTCAGCAAGTATGAAGTATTTATGAACAGACAAACAGCACAGGTACCAGTTTTATGTTGCAAAAACATTTAGGAGTAACCTGGCCTATAGTCATTAAGTTTAGAGATTTTATCCTCCTTGAGAACTAAAATGATAGTGGCTACCTGTGGTATAGCGGGTCCATGGCTCAGAAGAAAAACCCAGTTCTTAAATAGATAATCGCTGCACTCGCAGCTTATAGTGTGGCTAGAGCGGTTCTTGGATGCTGTATGTAGGTGGGCGTTTCCTCGCTTATGTACACAGGTGAGGAATTGTCCACATCTATAATTGAAGCCGGGAACTGCTAATCGCCACCCCTGAGTCACGTCCCCATTAGAGGGGAGAAAAAAGAAAGTGGTTGAAAGTTAAGGGAGAAAAAGGCTGTAGGAAGCTGAAAGTTGGAGCATGCAAGTGTGAGCGAGCGAGCGGGTGAAGGCAGGCTAGCTAGAGACAGCAGGCAGCTGGTAGAAGAGCCCTTCGGGAGTGTTAGGCCAACATTCTGGGGCAAGTAGAAGTGGTTGCTCCTGTTGAGCATTTGGAGGAGAAGGAGTAACCCGAAGGTGGTTGGCTCACCGCAAAAGGTAGCGGGAGTCAGGAGGCTTGGGAGGTGGCAGCCCCAGAGTAGGCGTCCTGGTCGCTGGGGAACACAAGTCATAGTTTGGAGAGTCCTACGGAGCCAGAGACCGCAGGGCTACAGACTAGAAGGAGAAGGTCAGCTGCAGGTAGGGCAACTCCCCTGGTGCATAGCCTGGATGGAAGAAGCAGGGGAGCTGCCAGGTAGAAGAAGGCACCTGGCTTTGTTTTAAAGGACTGCTTCCAGCCGTAGTATTTTAATTTCATTTTTATGGATATATTCATTGGAAATTTAATCTCCACATTTTCACTGGTTTTTAATGAATTATTTATTTATTCACTTTTTGAAACACTGCACTATTTATTTGAACACTGTTTTTGTTTTAGTTGTTTTTAATAAAAGCACTGTCTGCACTTTGCACCTTTTCCTATGCTTCGTTGTGTCCAGACTGTTCAGCTCATCTGGTTACATTACCAATGGTGCTGGGATCAAGAGCTCGCAAAAGGAAGTGAGAGCAAGGAGCCGAACCCACATCGTAACACTATCTTAAAGCAATCTGGAACTTTGCTCAGCTGCAGTGAGATGTTGAATATGTCAGTGAAGACGGTTGCTAACTGGTCTGCACAATGTCTAAGGGTACCAGGTGAGACTTCAGTCAGGGCCAGCTGCTTTCCT
Source organism: Polypterus senegalus (assembly GCF_016835505.1). Lineage (NCBI taxonomy): Eukaryota > Metazoa > Chordata > Cladistia > Polypteriformes > Polypteridae > Polypterus > Polypterus senegalus. Next base: position 90,208,093 of record NC_053155.1, on the reverse strand, counting down.
AATATTCTGTTTCCTGAAATGTTTTTGTACCTCCTCTTGTTTCACAGAAAGTATAGGCTGGAGCGGAGAGAAATGACTGAGGGAATAAGAAGTTGAAGATGGTGAATCGGACTTCAATGAAGGGGGTAAGGTGACACTGAAATACTTGTGAGAGGAGAGAGGGAGACTGTTGATATACAGTAGATGACAGTGGGTCAGAGTCCAAGCAGGGGCTCATGTCCTTGTCAAACTGGCAATAAAACTAATTTAGCTGATTAGCCAAAATGGTAGAGAATAAGGTTTGGGAACACTTTTGCCTGAAATTTGTAATATTTTTCAGAGAACTCCTCACCACCTTGCTGTTACTGGTAAAGGAATGCCATTAAATATACTAGTAGAGAACATAAAATACATGCTGTAGTGGCTGAAATGGGTTTCATACATATCCATTCAGAAAATATAAAAATTGCATCATTAAAATTGCATTGATATACAGTACTATTGTTAGCTGTTGGTCATGGATGGTCAATAACTAATTTATGTAGTCTATATTTCTTACATAAAAAAGTTCTGAAAGGAGTATCTGATGGAGGCTTAAAATCTATTTTAAATTTCAGCCACTAACATTTAAATATCTTGTACTGGGGATTTGTTTTGCAGTCTATAATATAGATTATATAGTAAAATATATATGCATATTGAAATAATCTCTCTCAAAGTACTGTACATTTGAGAGAATAATTTAATTAATAATTGAGGTTCTATGTGATAACACAAACAATTATAAAAATTGGCAATATTTTCAAATGGTAGTTTTTGAAATTTGAAAAAAAAAATTGTACAGTCTACTGCATTCTGAATATTTCATAATTTGAAAAATAATTATACCAAAATTGGAGAGCCAAGTTGTTTTTTACAAAAAGAAATGTCAATGACAATAATCATTTTCATATTTTAAGCAAAAGCACCTACTGTAAAAATGAATTCTTTAGAGATCTAAAGCAGATTGAGAGACACAATTCTACCTACTTTAAGTTAAACTAATGACTTGCAAATATACAGTATGTACTTTGAGATTATAAAATACATCAGATAGAAGCAAACTAGTATCTTGATAATTAGCCATAAAGAGGAAATCCTGCACATCTCCCTAAATACTTTACTTTGTGCTCCAGTTACATTTGAAAAAAGTAGTCAAACAGGAGATACTTTGCAGGCTCCTGTATTGCTTTTAATTGCACCCTTACAAGACAATCATATACTCCCACCATCTCTAAATTATACATAATATTTTTTTCTTTTTGCTCAGTTTTGTGACTTTCGGAGATTTGTATATTGACACCAAGTTTGGACCCTTTGATCAGCTTAAGATATACTGTAGCCTTTTAGCAAAACATTAATGTTACTAAATAGTAGTAAAAGATTAAAAGGAATCCTACCCAACTTTTCTAATTTTCCCTCACCATCTACTATAGAATTATTATTTTCTCAGTTTCTGAAATAAAGGTAACATTTCTAAACAGTGCATTCACAAAAATACATACCTTTACATAATATGACATAGCAGTAAAAAAAGTTCAGTTGGTCCTTTTTTAAACTAATTTACGTAAGTCACCCCAGATAAATACACTTTATATTTACCTCTGTGAAATATGCTTTAACACAACTCAAAATTGTGTATTACAGTAATCCCTCGCTATATCGCGCTTCGATTTTCGCGGCTTCACTCTATCCCGGATTTTAAATCTAAGCATATCTGAATATATATCACGGATTTTACGCGGATTTCTGCAGACAATGGGTCTTTTAATTTACGGTACATGCTTTCTCAGTTTGTTTGCCCAGTTGATTTTATACAAGGGACACTATTGGCGGATGGCTTAGAAGCTACCCAATCAGAGCATGTATCACGTGTTAACTAAAACTCCTCAATGATATACGATATGCTTCCCGCGCGGTGCTTGATTGTTTGCTTTTCTCGGTCTCTCTCACTCTCTCTGACATTCTCTGCGCCTGACGGAGGGGGTGTGAGCAGAGGGGCTGTTTGCACAGGGGCTGTTTGCTCTTCTAAAAAATGCCGCTTTATCGCGGTGCTTTGGCATACTTAAAAGCCCAAAAGCACGTATTGATTTTTTGATTGTTCGCTTTTCTCTCACGCTCTCTCTCTCTCTCTGTGACATTCTCTGCTCCTGACACGCATTCCTTTGAAGAGAAGATATATTTGTATTCTTTTAATTGTGAGAAAGAACTGTCATCTCTGTCTTGTCAAGGAGCACAGTTTAAACTTTTGACTAAAGGGTGTTATTTCATGTCTAGAGGGTTCTAATAATGTTAACAGTGTGGGAGAGTTTATAAAGGCTTAAAATATATAAAAATAACCATACAAACATATGGTTTCTACTTCGCGGATTTTCATCTATCGCGGGGGGTTCTGGAACACAACCCCCGCGATCGAGGAGGGATTACTGTATACAAGTCTCGCTCTTTACTATCCTAAATGCATCTCCTACTTGTTAGAGATTCTGTCAAGCTTTCCTGGGATGGTGTTTTATCATAGTACATCCTAAACCTCTAATAGTTCAGGTTGGGGTAACACCCAAAGGCAAAATACTGCTCAATGAGCAGTCTATTGTGATAACTTAACGCAACATCGGTAGCATGCTGTCATATGTAGCTCAACTATAAGAATTCTAACCCTTCTATTATAACACAATGATAAACAGAGTTCCGGTTTTACTTAGATTCATTGACCTTGAGATTGATAAATACCTTCCAGATTGGAAAAATATTTTGAAATTTTCCTTCTAATGTGAATTTATTTCTTTCTGACATATACATATTGTAAACCTGTTTTACATTCTTTACACGTTGCATGCTGCCAGTCAAATTACTGTGCCTTTCTACTAATTATGTCCAATATGTTCCCACTGACACTGCTTGTGAGAGGCCATCTCCTTGGTTTTCTATTTTATATCATCTTAATCTGCTTCTTACTGTTTCTGTTCTGTATTCCCCTACTTTATGTTCCTGGTTTCAGTATTTTGTCTTTTTTTCCTAGGACAAAGCTATATTTTGCTTCTATGTGAGAAAATTCTAAACCGATCATTAGGCAGCATTCACAGGTTTTCCTGTATGAACCTCGCTCTTTCTAGCCAGGATTAATGGTGCCTTTAAATTTCTTCTCTCTGTCTCTGAAGGCAATGGATCAAAGACTTGAATTCTCTTATTAGCTAACCCTTTTTTATGTTTATTTAATCATCTTCCATTTTTTTCTTTATAATGTTTGGATCTAATGCATACCATTGGTATGACAGAAATGGGTCAGATTAATGTTACATAATATTTTTATATGGAATATTTTTTCTTCTGTGCCTGCAAGTCACTAGGTTGCTTGTTTTGTGTATGTTATGGGATATACTGTTTTATTAAGCAAAGTGCTGAACTTAAGAAAATAATCATATTCTCAATTTCAAACAAATGTAGAGCTCTGCATAAGAGCAGAAGGGTAACAGATTATATGCATCCAAACAAATAAAATGAATCTGATATAAAGCAACATTATATAGACACTGAAAACAGAGAGGTTCTTCTACTTAATAATCATTAACATGGCAATCTAGTCAATGAAAATGTATTATGTAAATCATTTATTAATAGTGTACCCATTTTTTGCATTTGGGGAGGGATATCATGTTGGCAATGACTTTTCAGGGACCAGCTTGACACAGGACAAGATAAGGACCTGGCACAACCCAAGGAAGGACTTCACAAAGGCAAGAGTGTCAAAAGAACCTAGGCAATGGTACTTTGAGACCAGAAAATAAATGAGCTAAGTGGAGTGCAGAAACATAGTCAAAAGACGGGCAATGATAAAAACACTAAAACCTTCAAGGAAGCGTCTTTTAGCTTCCAGTAGCACTAATGAAGGAGATGAAGAGTTGCGTAAATGTACTGCATAGATGCCAGAAACTGTGTGCCGCCATGTTATGCATACATGATAATAATATATCATAATCTCCTTTTTAGATGACTATGTATCAAGAATATAGCAACTGTAAACAATATACCCACAGACATAGAGAAACTTTATGAACATAGTGATGAACATCCAAAATACAGAATGTTAACATTGCCAGAATAATAACATCATAAACCAAGAAGTGCAAAAACATATTTCATATTAATAAGAGGTATGAAAATGAGAACTAGAGGTCCTGAAAGCTTAGATTATAACAGTATGCCATAAAGTAGATCTGATTGCTCTAAACGTTGTACAGTATATACTCAAGGACATAAAATTGATAACAAGGCAAATCAGGTCTTTCAAGATGCTAAATGATCCTCTGATGGACAGAATGATGTGCAGAGTAACTAGCCAGGGGTATCTGGGACCACCTTGTTCTTTTAAGGGTGAAGCAGTCATTTCCCTTGAGGTGGACATTGTTGCCCATTTAAGACAAGTAACCTTGAAACTGCTACTAACCTTCAATGCACATCTTTTAATTCTGGGGAGGAAAACTGGAGTACTTGCAGGATAACATACAAACCCCGCACAAATGATGGACAGGCACAAGATTCAAGGAAAGGACACTGGATTTATGAGCAACACCATTTATTTATGTTAAAGAACAAGTATCAAAGAACCAAAATATGGTTTTGTTTAAATATATATATATATGTGAACCTTGAACCCCGACACAGACAGACATGGACTCCAAATGTCATAAAACACACACATTTTATTTTCAGCACAACAACACAGTGCACAAACTAACCACAATAATGCTCTTTCCTCTCTCTCTTCTGCCACCTTTACTCCTCACACGCAAGTTCTGTCTGCTTCCACCCGACTCTGGCTCCTGGAATCGAATGAGGCGGCTGCTTTTATAGCTCACCCGAAAGTACTCCAGGTACTCCACAATTAACAACCGGCAGCACTTCCGAGTGTGGTGGAAGTGCTGCATAGGCATCCAGCTCCTCTTCTGGCAGCACTTTCGGTTGTGGAGGAATTGCTGTGGATCACAGTTCCGGAACTGTCCGGGCGCCCTCTGGTGGTTGCCACATTCTCCTATAAGGTTGAGCTTCCAAGCTCTGTGACCCCCATACAATGCAGGGAGGTCGCTGTCTTGCATTCCAAGAAAGATATAACCCCTCTCCCAGTCCTTCCCGTTTCCAGGTGTCCCGGTGGGGCAAGGTCCCAGAACGTCTATCACTATATATATATATGATTGTTTGTGCATGTGTGTGTATGTTTGTGTAGGCCTGCATCTACTGTACATGTTACATGATGTTACTCATACATTTTTCAGTTATTATTGAATGTATATTAATCTGTGTATATATTTTGATCCTCTCCTGTGTTTGACAATAAATTATGTTAAATGAAATTAAATGAACTGAAATGAAGCGACAGACATTTTCTTGGTCAATCGTATCTATTTTTTATTGATTTATGCTATTGATTTTAGAGTCACCTTAATAGTTTATTTTTATTTATAAAGTTAAATAAATTAATAAAAACAAGATTACAGATACAAAAAATACATATATTTATTTAGAATATTGTTGTACATATTGTGATTTACAATAAAATTTATATTATTTGATATCAGTGCTTATTGCATGCAGTCTCTCTGTTATCTGTAAGAATTCAAGCATTAAATGTTTAATAATGAAAATTCTGGATCAGCAACTCAGTATTATTTAATTTTACAGGCATACAGTCATTTTATTGGAAAAAGAAATTACTGGTGTGAATTTCTGTGCAAATTACAAGTACTATCTAAAATTGGTATTCATTTGAACTATATGTTTTGGTTATTTGTGGTTATTTTTAAGTTTATTGCAATTTACAAAATGTTTTACTGGCACCCTCTCAGTAAACAATGAGTTCTATGCAAAAAGCAATCACACATACGTGTCTTGAATTTCTGGTAAGCATCGGACTGAATGACAAATATATATTGTTACCATAATGACTTTTTAACAAATGATAATTTTTGCAGAGCACAGCAACGTAAGGTGTAAATCCAATGCACTTCAACATTTCCATCACATTGCTGGGCAATCTAGCAAGCATAATGCAGCAACTTGAGACTTTCTCAGTTCTGTTTAGCCATGGGTTGAAATTATGCAGAATGTTAAAAACAATACAGATTGTTTTTAGGGCTAATGTTGAAGTGGTGAAGGCTACGAAGGATTTTGTGGAGTGTGGGTTAGTCCTCTTAAGGTCCCTTCATGTAGAACCAATTTAATGAACTTGTTATTTATTTTGACAATTAAATTTTGCTTTGAACCAAGATGTATTAACAGGGAAGGATTGTGCCTCTGCCGGACCATGAGGGGGCAACCACCCTGGTGACTTTGGGAACCACGGGAAAGGAGCATGGAAGCTTAATCCTATAGGGGCCCGTCTTCACTGCCAGGGGGTGCCCAGATGCCTAAGGAGCCCTGGCCCTCAGCACTTCCACCACACCCAGATGTGCTGGGGGGAAGAAGACCAGAGACAACCAGTAGTGCTTCCAGGTGCACAGCCGGCACTTTCGCCACACCAGGGAGTGCCGGCAGGAGCACATTGGAAGGCACCTGGAGCACATCCAGGTGAATATAAAAGGGGCCGCCTCCCTTCATTCAATGGCTGGAGTTGGGAGAAAGAAAGTGGAGGAAGACCTAAAAGAGAGGCATTATTGTGAGGCCTGGACTTTGGGGGTTTAGAGTACAGGAGTACTGGGTTGTGTGCTGTGTTTCACTGTAAATATTGTGTTAATAAATGTGTGTTGGGTGCTTCAACGATGTCTACCTTTCTGTGTCCGGGCCGGTCTCCACAACATATAAAAGTATACTGCACTGCTCATGATTAAGATCTGTAACATCAATAAGAGCCACACTTTACTACAAGTATGCTCAAGTTTGGTCTTGGAGGGCTGCATTGGCAAGAGGTTTTTGTCACAGCCCCAATATTTTAATCAGAAGCCAATCCTTGCATATAACATAATCTATGTGATTTTAATTGTATATTTACAGTATTTAATAAAATACGGGACTACCCATGATGAAAACAGGTACAAAAGAGGCACACTGTACTGCAACGGTGCTTTAGTTGGGAGGAAGGAGGACTGTGGTGGCTGTAGGTTTTTGTTCCAGCTCAATAGCTTAACTAGAAGTCAATCCCTGCAAATAAGAGAAGTTATGTAATTGTATAGGTTGTTATGGTTTCATTCTACCATATCAGGTCATTCTTATGTTGTAGATTTTTCCTTTGCAGATTATTACCCAAATGATTTGTGGCCAGGAGCAGATTAGTTTTTCTCAGTCATTCACCTTTCTGTTCCATTTCTTTCCAAATATTGCATTAAAATAGATACTTCATAAATTTTGAATAGCTTCTCGTAGCTCTCTTTCTGCTCCAACAACGTTTATTCCATTATCTGAGTGCGTGATTTTAACTTGTCCTCTTCTGCACATGAATCGGCGTATGGCATGGATACAAGAGCTAGTGTCTAAGCTGTGTGCAATCTCTATGTGCACAGCTCTGGTTTTTAGACAAGTGAAGATTACTCCATACCTCTTGACCAGAATTTGTTCTGTTTTGACTTTAAAGGGACCAAAATAATCAACTCCAACATTGGTGAAAGGTGGTTGATCAGGTACTAGGCAATCTTCTGGCAATTCTGCCATTTTTTGCCACTGGCTCCTTTCTGAATCTTGTAAGGACGCCAGTGAGGGTGTTAGTTAGGTCAGGGCCTTTTTAACAATTGCTCGTTAAGTGTAGTCCCCTGGTTGATAGTAGTGCAATCAAATACCACTCCAATCTTATTTATCTTTGGTTGATACACACCGTGATGTGGGATGTACCACACTCTGCCTTCATTGCAATTCAGGCTTTCTTTGGCTATCTTGACAACGTAACCCTTGTCAATAATGCCTTTCATGAAGGCTTTATAGTCTTCATGGAAACCTGAATTTTTACTCAGTTTTCTCTTGAACCCAATAGCACGCTGTTCAGCAATACAGCAGTTGTTCGGCAATGTAAGTGTTTCATCCTTCAAAGGCAAATTTAAATACTATTGGCCACATACCACTTGTACCTAGTTGGAAATAATTAAATTTTACATTTATTTACAATGTTATGTGCATGTGCATAAGGGATGGCTTAAGGGACCTCGGGCCTCATGTATAAATGGTACGTATGCACAAAAATGTTGCGTACGACCGTTTCCACACTCACTTCGAGATATAAAAAAACTAAACTTGGCGTAAAGCCACGCATATTCTCACACCAGCCTTACCCTGTGCGTACTCAAATTTCAACTCGGTTTTGCAAACTGGTGGCACCCAGCGTCAAAGCAGTTTCCCTTTCTTTTTCAGACTCACATCCCTGATGCAGCTATATCAAATACACTGAAATTAACTGCATATCGTTTATAAATTTAAGGCATTTGATTGTAATCAACCTGTAACAATATAATGGTACATGGAATGGCCAAACTATTCCAAATACCATAGTCACTTTAGAATTGTTACTCTCAGTGCACCACTCAGAGTATTTTAAACCACTGTATCTGAGTGTGGAATCACAGCTGTACAGCAGCTGATCCGAACACTCTACAGCAGATTGTGTCGAGAGCACTATCCTGGAGAACATTTATAGCACATGATGCCTCAGTCTATTTGAACTTTTCCCATTCGGCAAATGCTTCAGAGCCTTTCCTGCATGAACCTCGAGGTTCAGAAACAATTTCATCTCAAGAAATATAAACACATTCAATCAGTCCACCAAGTGCTCCTGGTAGAACTGTTTGTACTTAGAATTACAATAACCTCACTGTAAACTTGCACTACAGTTGTAATATTGCACAACCTGAGCCACGTTATGAACCATTTGAACTATCTGCTCTATATATACATGTACTGTATATAGTACTTATGCTTTCATATTGTATATTTTTCATTGTTTTTTTATCATGTTATTATTATTATTGTTATTTTAATATTTTACAGGAAAATAAGTTTATGGAGGATTTACATATCGAATCTCATTGTAAACAAACAAATAAATATGAATAATAGGAACAATAAAGGAATTCAATTCATTTCAATAGAAGACAACACATATTTACAGATGATGACTGTTATGTTGTATTATATTCATCTTGATTTGCAAATGCCAAGGGATATCCTGTTATTTCTTATATGGTAAAAGGCATGGTTTTGTGTGCATGTGGGGTGTGGAGTTAGAGTAAACAGTGTGTATGTAATGAGTGATAGAGAGACCAGTGTGAGAGAAACATATAAGCGTTTGTGGTTGTTTCAGTTTTGTTAAATAAAGTGATCCTGTTGTTCATCACCCTGTAAGGATTGGTTGTATTTAATCATACACCAAAGATAACAATATATAACAATGACTGGCTTCTAAGTTGATTTAGATTTCCAAAACCGATCTTCTTGGAGCTCTTGATATCATTTTAAGATGAAATGCATTAAAGTATGTATATTACATTATATAGATGCATTTTAGCTTCATTTAAATAATGTATATTGTTAATAATTAGACATGGGGACATGGTGGCACAGCGGTAATGATGAGTTGGTGCCCGTTCCAGGGATTGGTCCTGCCTCACACTGTGTGCTTGCTGGGACTGGATGGATAGATGGATGGCATAATTAAACATGTACTACAAAGATATTTCATGTTCCTTAAAAGATTTGAAGAACCGGCATTCTAAGCTTACAGATGGTCTGACATTTATTAAAGACCTTATTGTGTGGTGATTGGTTACGTGGAGAAGGAAAAGGAAGGACAGGAATTAGGGGTTGGTATGTTGCATTAAATTATTTCATCGAGTGGCGTGCACGTACCAGAAAGTATCTTGCGGGAGGCAGGAACAATCTCTGGATGGTGCTCCAGCTCATCGCTACCACTGTGTCAATGTGTCCCCATGTTTAATACATGCTTTAATTAATTTCATCATGAAAATGATAATCAAGTATACAGTACATCTTAGTATTTAAATTGTTGAGAGAGCTGCAATATCATTAATATAATGTATTCTATGTCCTGTCGGCGTAAGAGAAAGCCCATTTCAGAAGCACGTAATGATTCACATACATAGAACACATAGAAGAACACATACAATACGCAGCATTTGATGTGTTACTTTAATGACCTTCAATGACTCAGGCGCCACCGGGAGTGGCAGCCTTTCCAGCAGCTCCGTGTATGACTTTATCTTTTTACCTTTTTCTCTATTTCACTGATCACTCCTATCACTTTCTTGTATATGGACTCGTTCCATGGACACTTTTTACTACTTTTTACTACTTGGACATTGATTTTTACACGCCGAGACTCGTCTATTCAAGTAGTCAACTTCAAGCGCTGAGAACAAATGCTCGCGCCGGTGTGGTTCCCTATTTACCTGACGAGGTAAGAAGGCGATATCGTGGCAGCAGAGCCGGAGCTAAGCTAAAAGCGAAGCGGCTTGCGAGAAAGTGCCGTTTCAAACATTCTGTGCAATCTGTGATCCTAGGTAATGTGAACTCACTACCAAATGAGATCGACAAACTGGCTGCGCTGGTGAAAAAATGTCAGGACCTACAGAGAATGCAGTTTGTTGTTTTTCTTTTTTGGTGAATTTCCCTTGTGATTAATATCTACCGATCTATCTAAATATATATATATATAGTTACGATGGGATCTGAGAGATTAAAGTGAGCATTTTGACCTTTTTTTCACTGTGTCCCTATTTTGTTTCTTTTCTCTGTACCCTAATATGACTCTGTAAGACACTCAGACAGTGGGCTATGACTCGCCTTTTCACGGCAAATTTGATATCTAACCACTTCTTTTTTTATTTCGGGCACTGTGTGACTTTATGAACTTGAACTTTCAAGTTTCTCCACCACTCTGTATTACTCAATCAACTTCTTTTTTTGTTAATACAACTTTTTAAGCCAACAAATAGTATGTTTTTCCTTGCCTCCATTTCGCAATCGTGACATTCTTTTTTTTCACATGCTTTTACCATTCTTTTAATCAAACACTAAACGAGGAAGGTGATTTTTATATTGATTTGCATATTAAAATATGTAGTATTATGGGAGTAGTCAGGGTAGGAAGTACGTGCACATGTGTTACCTTTCACACTTTCCAGGATTTATGGAGCTGAAGTGCCTGGAAGTTGGCTTACACATGGTTTTGTGCATCTGAATTTTTTTGTACATATGCACATTTTCACTTTTGTCTGTAAGATGCGTTTTAGTGTGAATTCTATGCATGCATTATGCATGAGGCCCCTGGTGACTGTAATTCCCTGCCACTCTAGGGGTTAGCATTGTTCCTAATACCTATTTTCTCTTCCTTCCTCAGCAGATCCAAAAGATCAATGGCTATAACACCACTGACGTCATTTCCAGTATTCATCCACTTGGACATGCTTCTTCCTACCAGAAGGATTTAAGATCAGAAAATCCACCATTTTCAGTCAGTTCAACTTCAGTTATATGTTTCACCAGGGTGGTGTCCCAACCCTTTATCATGTTCTGCCTGATCTCTTACAACAATATTACTTTCAAAGATTAAATACTATTTGTTCTCATTTAAATACAGCATTATTACGGAAGAAGCATTCAGACTATATTAAATTTTGAGAAGAATGTACAGTTTCAACAACTGTTACTGTGACAGACTTCCAGACTGGCCAGGAACTGCTAGGACCAGAAAGGGCAGAGGACAAGGCCAAACCAGAGTATGAACTCTGCAAGGTCTATACTTTGTGAGGGGTGTCCACAGGGATGTTTTTAACTTATGTGACTCTAGTTTTTATTAAATAGTTAACTTTGACAAAGACTTCACTTTTGGCTACTTTTTTCAGGTTATTGTGACACGCATAGTTGCTTCCTTCCCACCATACTTGGTGAAATGTATTCACCAATAATTTTGTTTTTGTTTTTACTGATGGTCAAACAAGTAAGAAGCTGGAGCATCTTGTAAAGGAAGGGCTAGTGATAATGGTAGTGAAGTTTATATAAATCAAATTGTACTTCTCCAAATGGAGAATTAAAAGTAGTGCTGTACTTGGCTGAAATACATTTGCTACATAATGTAGCACATAAGGTATTCACATTCTCATTGTATTTGCTACAGAACTTTTAGCAGGCGATAACATATCTAACACAACTCTTAATTGCATATCCTCACATTCAAAATAAAAGCAAAGCTAGATTACATTTCTCTGTATATACAGTACTTGCCAGTATTATTAGAAAATTTCTTATTGAGAATGACTGACAGTTCTTTCATTTCATTTGCATTCCTGCCTTCCTTTTTTTATGTGCATTATCTTGCTAACACCCTTTGTATTTTGCAAGTACCAGATGTTAATGATGTTTCCCCGCATTATTTGGACATGCCATCTTTTTTTATTTTCTGCCATTTGAACCAAAGGGCCACGGTACATCTCAGATACACAGTCAAAGTTTCCTTTTCTTTTGAGTTTATTTTAAAACGTTGATGTACCATAAAATTCCAAAGCAATATAAAATATGCAATATGCTCTTTCTTTCTATTGTTTGGAAGCTCATTTGGCGCTAAGTCAAAGTAAATGTGAGTTTAGTATTGACGCTTACTATTCAAAAGGTCATTCAGGCTTATATGATCACAGAGGACTATACTAAAGATACGGGGATCAATGTATGTAACAATGTCGTAGTTCAATAAAGTAAACATTTGGAGACAGAGAGGGACACTGCCTTCTACCAAACTCTGTTCAGGCAAAGGTTTCATAGCAAAGAGTAAGGAAAGCAATGACAAAAACAGCAAGACTAAAACACAAGAAATAAAGAGAAATCACTCATGCTTAATGCTGCTTATGTATCTTTAAAATTGGGACTCATATGGGCCATGAAAAAGGAAAATTAGTTGCCAGTATGTTGTGGCCACCAGGAGCTTTCATTAAGTTCATACAGACTGATTTCTCCATTGTAAAACAGAGGTTTTTAGAAATGTTACAGAAGGGAAGTCAAACATAGCCAGTGTCAAAACAGTAAAGATCAGTAGATGTTTCAAGTTTAAAGGGAACAAAACCAGAGTTGTAATCAAGAGATTTCTGAACAGATTAAGCTAAGTTTTTTCTTTATTCTTTGGGAAAATTCAGATGCTGTTTAATGTACATAATCATCATTTAACATGTCCACTATGATGTCACACACATAATGTGTTTAATAACACCATGTAGCACCATAGCAACTAGACTTCCAAAATGGCTATAAAATGATAGTCCCTGAGATGGACTAGCAAACCAGCTCTCTGCAACCCTAAAATGGATAAGTGAGATACAATAGTTGAATGAATGGTTGGAATGAGGGCATTAGAAATAAACTTGATCCTTTACAATTAAAAGTCAAGGTGGAAGTAAAGAATTTAGGTGTAATCATTGATTCTAACCAAAACTTTAAATCACACATTAACCAGATTACTAAGACATTTTTTTCCATTTAAGCAACATTACAAAAGTTAGACCTCTTATAACGTTGTCAGATGATGAGAAATTAATTCAGGCTTTTCTTTGAGGTTGATTAGATTACTGTAATGCACTTCTAACTGGTTTTCCTAAGAAAGGCAACAATCAGTTACAGTTAGTCCAGAATCTAGCAGCAAGAATCTAAACCAGAAAATCAAAATCTCAGCACATCTCACCACTTTCAGCATCATTATATTGGTTACCTGTATATTTTAGAATTGACTTTGAAATACTACGAATGGTATATAAAACTAAATAATCTTGCTCCTTCCTATATTTTGATGTGCCTATCCCAATACATTCCATGTCGTAATCTTCTAATAATGACCTGCTTATTATTTCAAGAGCCGAGCATAAAAATATGGTGAGGCAGCCTTCTGCTGTTATGCATAAAAAATCCGGAATAATTTACCAATAGAGGTATCGTAGGCACTGTAGATAATTAATAAAAAACTCCTAAAAAGCAAATTTTTAAATCTGTCCTTCTCATAACTACAAATTATTTAAACCTCTTAATAAACTAGATATGCATAGAATTAAATTCTTCAATTAATCTGCAATATTTATTTATCTTTACTTTTCTCTGTGTACTTTTCCAGTTCTACTGTGGTGGTGTTCTGCACCACCACCACCTGAGCAAAGTCCTGTGCAGCCACCTGTGATGTCTGGATGAAAGCAGATACCTCAACTTGCCATCAGAGCCACTATATTGAATTTTCTTAAGACAAAATTCTTAAAAAAAAAAAAAAACTACTAGATTTTGTTTTTTTCTCCAGCTTGTAGCAATGCTTGAAACTTCAACTCCCAGCAGTCCCTACAGTGGCTCTGATTGGTCAATTGCTGAGGGTGCAGGGGATGTTGGGTACAAGGAGGCTGGTGCAGCATTTAAAATGGGGTTAGTGTTACCAAAAAAGAGGGAAGTATTTCTGTTCTGATACCTGTGGATTCTTGTTTTGTCCTGGATCATCTCTTGTTTTGGGGTATGGTCTGTCTGGTGTCTTCCTGCACATGAGGACTGTCCGAGGATTTTCTGCAATCCTGTGAATAAAGGAGCGCTCCTTTACCCATTCATCCATCTTCATTTCGTTAGGAAATACCGGTAGGACAATCTTTACATTCCCATTCAACTTGCTGATTTCTGGATTTCTACGTCCATCTTTGCATTTCATCTGTTGCTGTTTTACAAGGACTTTATGGTGTTAATTGCTGTGGTTTGTTTTCATGTTTATTGTACATCTCTGCGAGGGGAACTGGGGTGGGATCATTGTTTTCATTTATTATTGTTTAATACATTCTATATTTGTTGTTTTATTACCAGTGGCTTTTTTGTCTCTGCTTGTGAGTGTGTGAGGGTCGCACCAAGGCTGGGTCTGTCCCTGGAATCTCCTCCTCCTTCTTCTTCTCTCGGCTGCTCCCGTTAGGTGTTGCAACAGCAGATCATCTTCTACCATATCTTTCTGTCCTCTGTATCTTGTTCTGTTACACCCATCACCTGCATGTCCTCTCTCACCACATCCATAAACTCACTACTTCTCTTAGGCCTTCCTGTTTTCCTCTTCCCTGGCAGCTCTATCCTTAACATCCTTCTCCCAATATACTCAGTATCTCTCCTCTGCACATGTCCAAACCAGCACAATCTCGTCTCTCTGACTTTGCCAACTTGAGCTGATCCTCTAATGTACTCATTTGTAATCTTATCCATCCTCGTGCAAATCTTAGCATCTTTAAGACTCTTCTCCACCCATTCCACCCTGCCTGCACTCTCTTTTCACCTCTCTTCCACAATCCCCATTACTCTATACTGTTGATCCCAAGTATTTAAACTCATCCACCTTCGCCAACTCTACTCCTTGCATTCTCACCATTCCCCTGACCTCCCTCTCATTTACACACATGTATTCTGTCTTGTTTCTACTGACCTCCATTCCTTTCCTCTTTAGAGCATATCTCCACCTCTCCAGGGTCTCCTCAACCTGCTCCCTACTATCGCTACAGATCACAATGTCATCAGCAAACATCACAGTCCACGGGGACTCCTGTCTAATCTCATCTGTCAACCTGTCCATCACCATTGCAAATAAGAAAGGGCTCAGAGACGATCCCTAATGTAATTCCATCTCGACCTTGAATAGATCCATCACTCCTACCACAGACCTCACCACGGTCACAATTCCCTCGTACATATCCTGTACAAAAGTCATGTCAAACTCGCTACCATTGGTGGGCCACTTCGACTGCCATATGTGCGTCAGCTGGCTGCACTGTAACAAATACTATTATTCTATTATACAAAGTTACTGTAGCTTTCTTTCCAATACTAAAAACTTTAAAAAATTTAACAATAACATTAACAAAGTTTAAAGAAATGCAATTTATTTCCATACAATCTCCTTACAACAGCATACGATTAGAGTCTTAGCCTCTTGGCTAGCTCCTTATATAGGAGTCTTACAGTCTGAGATCTATTTCTTTTGTCCTGACACTTGGCATCTCTTGTTAGTAACAAGTTCGTCAATATCAGGCTTGAAATCTTGTGCAGCTGCAACTTTTATGAGGGATGGAAGGTGCTCAACAGTAAGTCTTGAGCGATGTAGGGTTTTGGTAGCTTTCATTAACGAAAACAATTGCTCACAAAGGTAAGTGCTTCTGAACATTGACAGTACTTTCGATGCCAACTTATGGATCTGCACATACGAGGGTAGCAGGTAAGCATACAAGCCTGGCACACCAACTTTGTGGTATTTTGCCTTCAGAATAGAGTCTGACTGCAGTTCAATCAATTCCATTTGGATAATCTCAGGTGCATTCTCAACGTTGTAAGAGTATGGTGGTGTAAACAGCGCAAAGTCCTGTTCATGTGAACTGAAATCACGAAAACGCTCACTGAATTCATTGCTCAGTAATTCAAGTTGGAAAACAAATCCTCCAAAAATCTAATCTTTCTTTACTAAGTTTACTTCGAAGTTTATATTGTAAAATAAGCCGATAAGCAAAAAGCCTACTGACCTACACTAATTTTACAAACTCAAAATCACAAAAATTTGTTAATTAACAACTCACCAACTTCTCGCGTCCACTTCAGATCTTCAGCTGTAGTCTACACTAACTGTTCATTACAATACTAGCACAAAATTACATAAAACTAGAATAAAAAAAGCGAAAATATCCATTCATCCATCCATTCTTTTCTGCTTATCCGAGATCGGGTCGCGGGGGCAGCAGCTTGAGCAGAGATACCCAGACTTCCCTCTCCCCGGCCACTTCTACTAGCTCTTCCTGGGGAATCCCGACGTGTTCCGAGGCCAGCCAAGAGATATAGTCCCTCCAGCGTGTCCTGGGTCTTCCCCGGGGCCTCCTCCCGGTTAGACGTGCCCGGAACACATCACCAGGGAGGCGTCCAGAAGGCATCGTGATCAGATGCCTGAGCCACCTCATCTGACTCCTCTCGATGCGGAGGAGCAGTGGCTGTACTCTGAGTTCCTCCTGGATGACTGAGCTTTCCATCCTATCTGTAAGGGAAAGCCAAACACCATGCAGAGGAAACTCATTTCAGCCGCTTGTATGCGCGATCTCGTTCTTTCGGTCACTACTCACACCTGATGACCATAGGTGAGGGTAGGAACATAGATTGACCGGTAAATTGAGAGCTTTGCCTTACGGCTCAGCTCCTTTTTCACCACGACAGACCGATGCAGAACCCGCATCACTGCGGACGCCGCACCGATCTGCCTGTCAATCTCCCACTCCATTACGTGAAAATATGCGAGCTATTACTACTCATGATGGTCAGTTCTGCCCAGTGGCCAGTCTAAGCAGCCTAGCCAGTAGTGTAGCCTGCCAGGCTGCTGCAGCCTAGCACTTCTGTGATGTTGCAGCTCATTATCTTTGTTCAAGGCTCGTGGGAAGGGGGCAGTGTCATACCTAGGATATCAAGGAGCTGACGCCGCAGCTGCAACTATACTAGCAGATGACGCTTCTGGTACTGTAATGCCATGGGAAAACGTGCTTTTGTCAGAAGTAAGAAAAGTCAATAAATAACGCAGAAGATGCAGAACGATTCAATCACAAACGATAGTAATCATTTTGTATAGGTTTAGTGCTAACTAGGATCTGTCATGCGGGCCGCACAGATTTTTGTTGCGGACCACGTGTTTGACATGCCTGCTGTACAACTCTTACATACTTCTCTGCCACTCCCGACTTTCTCATACAATACCTCAACTCCTCTCGAGGCACCCTGTCATATGTTTTCTCCAGGTCCACAAAGACGCAATGCAACTCCTTCTGGCCTTCTCTATACTTCTCCATCAACACCCTCAGAGGAAACATCACATCTGTGGTGCTCTTTCTTGGCATGAAACTATACTGCTGCTCACTAATCATCACCTTACTTCTTAACCTTGCTTCCTCTACTCTTTCCCATAACTTCATGCTGTGGCTCATCAATTTTGTCCCCCTGTAGTTACTACAGTCCTGCACATCCCCCTTATTCTTAAATATTGGCACCAGTATGCTTCTTTTTCCACCCCTCAGGCATTCTCTCACTTTCCACTCAAGATTCCATTAAACAATCTGGTTAAAAACTCCACTGCCATCTCTCCTAAACACCTCCATTTATCCACAGGTATGTCATCTGGACCAACGGCTTTTCCATTCTTCATCCTCTTCATAGCGGTCCTTATTTCCTCCTTGCTAATCCGTTGTACTTCCTGGTTCACTATCTCCATATCATCCAACCTCTTCTCTCTCTCGTTCTCTTCATTCATTAGCCTCTCTAAGTAATCTTTCCATCTGCTCAACACACTCTCCTCGCTTGTGAGTATGTGTCCATCTTTATCCTTTATTACCCTAACCTGCTGCACATCTTTCCCAGCTCGGTCCCTCTGTCTAGCCAGTCGGTACAGGTCCTTTTCTCCCTCCTTAGTGTCCAACCTCTGATACAACTCATCATACAACTTTTCTTTAGCCTTTGCCACCTCTCTCTTCACCTTGTGCCTTCTCTCCTTGTACTCTTGTCTACTTTCTGCATCTCTCTGACTATCCCACTTCTTCTTTACCATCCTCTTCCTCTGTATACTCTCCTGTACTTCCCCATTCCACCACCAGGTTTCCTTACCTCCTTCCCTTGTCCAGATGTCACGCCAAGCACTCTTCTTGCTGTCACCCTTACTACATCTGCTGTAGTTTCCCAACTGTCTGATAACTCTTCACTACCACCCAGTGCCTGTTTCACCTTCTCCCTAAACTCAACCTTGCAGTCTTCCTTTTTCAACCTCCACCATTTGATCCTTGGCTCTACCCTCACTCTCTTCCTCTTCTTGATCTCCAACGTCATCCTACAGACCACCATCCTAGGTTGCTTAACTACACTTTTCCCTGCCACCACTTTGCAGTCTTCAATCTCTTTCAGATTGTCTCTTCTGAATAGGATGTAATCTACATGAGTGCATCTTCCTCCACTCTTGTTCATACCCCTATGTTCCTCCCTCTTCTTAAAATACGTATACATCACAGCCATGTCCATCCTTTTGGCAAAATCCACTATCCTCTGACCTTCTTCATTCTTTTCCTTTACACCTTACCTTCCCATCACCTCCTCATTCCTCTGTTCCCTTCACCAACATGTCCATTGAAATCCACTCCTATCACCACTTTCTGTCCCTTGGGTACATTTTTCATTACTTTATCCAACCCACTCCAAAAATCTTCTTTTTGTCATCCATTGGACACCCAACTTGCAGGGCATATGCAGTAACAATATTCATCATCACACCTCAAATTTCTAGCTTCATAATCATCACTCTTTCTGACACTCTTTTCACCTCCAAAACACTCTTGACATACTGTTCCTTCAGAATAACCCCTACTCCATTTCTCCTCCTATCCACACCATGATAGAACAATCCAAATCACCTGGCCTTACTCCCCTTCTATTTAGTCTCTTGCATACACAATATGTCAACCTTCCTTCTTTCCATCATATCTGCTAACTCTCTCCCCTTACCAGCCAGTAGTGCCAACATTCAAAGTTCATACCTTCAGTTCCACTCGCTTTACCTTCCTTCTCTCCTCCTGCCTCCGGACACGTCTCCCCCCTCTTCTTCTCCTTCTTCTTCTTCGGCCAACAGTAGCTCAATTTCTGCCAGCACCCCGTTGGCTAACAGTACTGGTGGCGATCGTTGTTAACCCGGGGCTCGACCAATCCGGTATGAAAATTTGGATTGTTGCCCGCATATTGATTTGGCAAAATTTTAGACCGGATGCCCTTCCAGACTTAACCCTCCCCATTTATCCGGGCTTGGGACCGGCACGAAGAAACACACTGGTTTGTACAAACCCTGTGGCTGGGTTCCCTGGAATTACTACCAAAAAAAATTTCACTGTCTCTTCAGCAGTGTGGATCTTAGCAGCACCGGACTGCTACAAGCTTAACTAGACTTCTTTGGCATCTTGTAAAGCATATAGAGCTACATCATTTGTATTAGACTGTGCTATAGAAATAAATGTTATTGTTGCTGGATGTATGGATTTATTATATATTGGATCCTATACAGCATATGCAGTATGCAAAATAGACTGTGGTAATCACAAGGTCCCTTTAGTGCTCTGTTGTTGACTAAACATTGAAGTCTAACTCTGGAACTATGGATAATACAATAAATTTGGTATGAAGAATACTATTACTTAGATTATGCTTGTTTTAAATATAATATACTAGGGGGCTCCGCCCCCTGCTCACTTCCCGGGTTTGGTTAACCGGATATACAATTTAAAGAATTGGGAATTGTTATATACTCTTTCGATTCTATGTTGCATCGCTTCTCCGTGATCATCACACCTGACCAAATTGTGGTTTCTTTGAATTTAAACTTGTCATAGTTTTAATTATTGCGGGACCACAGATTCTCATAGCGTAAGGTCCTGAATCGTGTGAATCTATGTTTAGAGCATTGAATGAAGCGAATGCGAAAAGATTATTGTAGACTTGGATATTTTGCCTGTAGTGTCTGTGGATTTCACTTTCACCAAACAACAAATCTTTTAGTTCTGACAGATACACCTCTTCATTGGGAGGCAACACTACTTTTCCCTGATGACAACACAAATTAAATGACCTACAAGTCTCCGACTTAAACTTTAAAGCCTTAAAATATCTACATACTTCTGACATTTCACCTTCTGTCCATATGTTCAATCTCTTTTTGCTGTTCCTTTATTTCACTGAGTAATTATTTTCATTTGTTTGTGCTAATGCAATCTTTACTTTTTTCTTTCATATTCTTTGATTTGCTCTTCATGTGTATTGCTCCAACATTTTTTTTTTTTTGAGCCTTTCGAATTCCACTGCTTTCATAATCTCTTACCTGCTCTGCATATTGTGGACTATGGTCGGCCAGTCATCCCGGCTAATACCCCCAGGCCACCAGATGGAGCCCTCCCTGCAGCATGGAGGTGCCCCGAATGCCAGCAGGGAATCATGGACAGTGGAGTTTTTCTTTATAGCCCTGCTGGATACCTTGGGGGCCAACAGAGGACAATGCAGGGAGGCCCAAAGACTCTTACGTGCCCTATAACCCGGAAGTACGTCTTAGTCATGGCGACAGGAGGAATTACATACTTCCTGGATGAAAAGAAGACTTTTGCTCTGACCCGGAAGTGATAGGAAGTCACATGGACTATAGGTACGGAAACACTTCCGGGCCAGGGTATATAAAGGACTGTGGGAGATCCCAGATGAGTGAGCTGAGCTGGGTGGCAGGGTGGCAACGTGTCTGGGAGTGATGGATTATTGTATTGTGGATTATTGATTGTTTATTGAATGAATATAGTGTAGTGGAGTGTGCTTTGTGCACGTATTTGTTCAAATAAATTCATAATTTGGACTTTTACCTGGTGTCTGGCGTCTAGTCTGAGGGTTCAAGGGGACGACAGCGTCCCCTATCTGTCATAATGTGTATCATGCCAACGTTTTTGAACATCTTTATGAAGTCTTTTATTTCTGCCCCCGATTGGACTTTAAAGTGTCTTTCTGAGAAGGTCACGTCTCGACCCAAGATTTTTTTATATAATTGGGGGAAATAATTTTCCACAGGAATATATAATCTGCAAATGAAAGCATAATGTAGAACAGCCACTTCTTCATGGCACATGCACATATAAATGTTTTGTGTGCATTATCAAAATAAATATTTCTTCAATTGAACTAAGGCAATGGTATACAATGTATCAAATAAAAGCAAGTACATAATTCAGAAACATTTAGAGAATTTAGCGGTATTACCCTCCAGTGTGTACACTGTTGGTCTCATGGTCAGCAGTGTCTGTCATATTCTGTTATCTACAATCAAACTCTTCTGCATCTCAGAGATTAATGTAAGTAATAGTGTCTGTGTGGAGCTTCTCTTTATATTGTTTTTCACTTAAGGTTTCTTCTCTATTTCTTAATTTCTCAAAAAGCTTTTCCAATGAATTATGTCCCTTACCTGCCAAACATGTTGCTGCCACTCAATCTATTCTCACCCAACCTATGAAGAGCTGTCTTCTACAATACTTTCTCGTAAACCCAGTATTGGGCATTGAATAATTTAGAACACCATGTTTTTATTTTTTATTTATTTTTTAAACATTTTATTGATTTTATTAAAATAAAGTAACATTCCACACAAGCAAATCAAGTTTAACAAAACTAGGTTAGAAACAATTCAAACCCCATCCATGAGAAAGAGAGCTAGGCCAACAGAGTAAAACTTTAAACTAGTAAATAGATCAATTAATAAAAATGAATTGAAAATAGAACAAAAATAGAATAAAAAATAGGTGAGAGAATCTGCATCATCAATTTAAATGCTTATTCTTAAATGTTATTGATTAGATCCTGCCAGGTTTTGACAAAGTTTTGTACAGATCATCTAAGTGAGAATTAGATTTTTTCAAATTTCTGATAATATATAACATCATTTACCCACTGACTTAAAAGAAGTGAGTTCGGATTCTTTCAGTTGAGCAAGATAAGTCTATGGGCCAATAGTGAAGTAAAGGCAATTACAATTTGTTTGTCCTTCTCCACTTTAAACCCATTTGGAAGTACACCAAACACAAGTGTCAGTGGATAAGGAGTGATTGTGACATCCAAGCTGTCAGAAAGGAATTTAAAGATTTTGGTCCAAAATGATGTTAATTTGGTGCAGGCCCAAAACATATGACCCAATGAGGCCAAAACTTGATTGCAACGTTCGCAGGTTGGATCTAGCCCTGGAAACATTTTGGACAATTTTAAGCAAGACAGATGCGCTCGATATATAGTTTTGAGTTGAATAATTGTATGCTTTGCGCATATGGAGCTCGAGTAAATTCTGTGCATTGCTACCTTCCACTTCTTTTCTGAAATGTCAAGAGAGATCCTTTTCCCATTGTCCTCTTGGATTTTTGAAAGGGAGGGACTGGGATTGGCTCCAGCAGACCCCTGTGACCCTGTAATTTGGATATAACGGGTTGGATAATGGATGGATGGATGTAAAATGTTTTTATATATTACAGAAATGCTGTCTGAGTCCTTGAGACTGATCAATATTTTTTCCAGCATCGAGGTAGGTGGGAGATGAGTAAAATTGGGCAGGTTCTGTTTAACAAAGTTTTTAATTTGAAGGTAGTGAAAGAAATGTGTTGCTGGAAAGTTACATTTGGAGTGTAATTGTTCGTAGGATATTTAGCCAAGATACATTATATTAAGGGCACCACATAGACCAAGTGTATCCAACACTGAATGTTAGTCTTTGTTAGTCATTGGTTATTATAAGGTGTCATAATTACATAAATACTTCATTAACATATACCCGATAAACACACACAAGTCATAGTGAAAAATTCCTTATATGGTATATACAGAAATATTAAGACAGTCTCTATGGCACAGTTATATAATAATCTTTTGGCACTTACTCATAGATAGCAGCTGCAAATTGGAAAAGTACCAGCCAGAAGTATTTAAAGGACAATGTAAACTTAAGAGCGTATCATGCTAAAGCACTATAAAAAATAATTCTCTCACACTTGACATGGTCTGTTTGGAGTTTGCAGCTTTCTCTTTATTTTCATTGACATTCTCCAGGTATTCTCATTTCCTCCCGCAACACATAGACTGTTCAAAGTATTTGGCTGGTTATTATCTTAAACGACAATTTTAAATTACACCAGTGTGAGTTGCTATGAGCTTGTAGTGTATATGAATGTAACTTACAATTGGTTGGATTCTTATACAGGCTGGATTCCTGCCTTTCCCCTCTTTGTCACAGTTCTCTGTAGCTCTGTAAGAAAAAAAACAAATTTCAGAAAACGAAAGCAGTTATAAAAATATATCCCTAGATAATCTGTGACTGTGCTGGGGGCAAGACCTTACAATTAAACTTTCAGATAATAAAAGGAAATCAACAATAAACAGAATACTTTTATCCTGTGTGAGATATGAACTCAGCTTAAAATCTTACATTGCACATGCCTATCTTGATGCAGACAGTAAATCCATCTGGAATTATATTATAAAGAATGTTGCCAACAGTTTGTTTCCCTCATCCATATTTTTTGGTTTTGTGATCAGCTTCAGACTACTGTATCTGGAGAACATTTATTACTTATCAAGCAGCACTGGGTTCATCATAAATTCATGTTTTTCAATAGCTTTATTTGAAGCAGTAAAGCTTAGTGAAAACTATCATTACAGACTTCATAATCAGGGGTGTAGCACAGAACTCTGGACCCTATACATAAGAAGTCTCAGTGGGGACCCTTCCTCTCAAAAACAAACTTTTTATTCTAGGCTTTGAGGCGGTGGGCCCTGGTTAATCATTACCACCCTCCACTATGACACCCATGATCATAATGCTACTAGAACCTCAGCCAAGCAGGTGATACTTAAACAAAGAGAAAATTAAATAAGTTTTGATAGGAATAACTTTTGCAGTATATGGCAGTCCTTCATTACAGCCAACCTCAACCAGCACATTTTTTAAAGTATGCAGAGTCATAATGATAGTCCATTCTTAATTGCTATAATCTGTCCACTACCTTTTCTGAATCTGTTATCCTTTTTATTGTTATAAGATAAATAACAAGAATATTTATTTTGTATCTTTTTTGCATTTCAAATTGACTGCTGTCAGTATAATGATAACTCTGCTGCCCTTATAGTGACCAAAATAAAGATAACACAAGAAAAAGTAGTGGAGTAAGAGGAGGCAGCCGCTTCCTCCTCCATAGCACTGAAGTTACTATCTGGAAGAAGAACAGTAACCCCAATTAACTGCCCACCTTTTTAATTGTATAAAGAAGGTGATCCTCAAAAAATCACTGGACAGTCTGTGGATGTGGGAGTGAAGCCACCAGATTGGAGAAGAATAACAAAAGACCTGTGCTGTATTGACCGTCATTATTGTGCAATCATATGTAGCTATTTTGCCTACAGGAATATTAATATTTGATGGGGGTTTATCAGTGGGACCCCAACCTCTTGTCTTGGTTTTTCTCTGTTCATTCAAATGACTTTTACATACCGTACATACTCGCAGATAAGTTCTCCCGCTGAGAAGTCGGGATTTTACTATGTAATTTCTGGTATTTTCTAATGTTGGTCATATAAATCGAATGCGGAAAACTCATGCTATTGGTCCAAGAGATTATGATATGATTAATGCCCACCTGAGGAAGCAACCACAGAGCCTTTTTTTTCTATGTATTGTGCCTACGTGATCACACGGTAATACCCGAACTATTCCCAATTAACTTTTGCACTGATTTGTCTTTTTTGTATCTCACTCCCTCATATACCTTTTATTGTAAGAGCATCCCTAATCTACGATGGAGCGTTCGATCAGAAGAAAATATGAAGCTGGTTTTAAATTAAACGTTGTTGAAGTTGCAAAAGAAATTGGTAATTGCGCTGCTGCAACAAAATTTGATGTGTCTGAGAAACTGATGCGAGATTGGAGGAGGCAAGAGGAAGTAAAAAAAAAATTAAGTTTCTCATTTTTGAACAGGCGTATAAGTCGGAGTCTGATTTTATAATCGATTTTTCCGGTTTCAAGACCCAACTTATATGTGAGTATTTATGGTACATAGGCATAAATGAGTAATATATGTAACTGCAAGTCATTAAGTTAAATGTTTAGATTTTGTTGAATTTAGAACCAATATTAATAATAAAGACAACAATATTAGCTGGATGGATGGATTGGTGATTGACTAATCAGAAACTAAAAGGTGTTTTTTTCCTGCTGCAGTGAGAAACACAGATCTGCTTTGCTCAGTATCTGCCTGAGGTGTAGATAAGAAAATTTCACATAAAATTGAACAAACATTTATCTGCATAAAGGAGCAATTAAAATAGATCATAAGGTGTCTGCAAAATAACTGCATTTTCTAAGTGATGCAGGTGTCACTGAAATTTGAAATAAATAAAAATGTATGATGTTCCTTCTCTGAGAATTTAATATTAAATTTAAAGATTTTACGGCAAGCTACACTATATTTAAAGAATCGTTGTGTTCATGTTGGCATTATTTTCAAAGTTTTTTTGTTTTTTTTCAGTTTTATTTATATTATGTTACTGCTTACAGTTGGGCCCCAGGGTTACAGGCTTCCATGATTTGCTGCACTACTCTCTTTGCTTTTAAATTCTTTGTAATAGACTGACTAGAAACCCACCCTGCTTAGTTCCAGCAGCAGTTTCCTTAAACATAAAAATGCACAGAAAAAGTCACATGCTGTTCTAAAAATATAACTGAGACTTACCTTCACTCCATTAAAGGAAATGGCTTCCACTGTGATTCTTCAAAAGGTCACAGTCATTATGTCTGACCATTATACATGACAGCATGGTATTCTTTTTGTAGTAGATAGAGGAAACAAAGCAGTTAATAATTGAAATAAAGCAAAATTTACAAAATATAAAGGCCAATGACATTTCAAAAAGGAATTCTAAACTTAAAACTTATTTTATGTCCCAGATAAAGCTCAAGGCTTTCTACACACAGCTTTGCTGCCCTACCCAAATCATGCAAAAATCTGTACTGTATACAGTGTCATTGCCACTGTTACTTAAAGTGCACAGCACCACTCTTCCAGTATACAGCAGAATCACGAGATGAATGGGCGTTACTTAAAAGCATTCCTCCTCTTTAAATCTGCAGTTACTTTTTAGAATAAAAAGGAGAAAGGCAAAGAGTCAGTCATCAGTGATCTGGCTCATAGTGTGCTTATTGCATACACCCTACATCTTTCTAGAGTATTCTAAATTCTACGCTCCAAACAATCCTTTAATTTGTTATTCAAATAGGACTAGTGTTTAGGTAGCCCACCATTCCATTCCAAGGCTACAAGGACCAAGAGCCTGTCTCAGAAACATGGAATGTATTGTAAAAACCATACTTGGTGGAATAACAGTCTACCTCAACACTGTGTGGAGAAAAAAAGTCATTAGACTTTTAAAATGGATAATACAAACGTTTCACTTTAATGAATATTTTCAGGTATTCATTTGGTATTAAAAATTACAGAGTGCTATCTTATCTAAATTTATAAAATGCAGATGGTTAGGTATGAAAAATTATTGGCATATGTTACTTTTATGGCAGTCTCTAGCAAGATATACAAATATACGCTTAAATAACAAATAGTAACGTAACACATTTCACAATTCTCTCATAATAAGATACTGTATGTCATTTCTTAGTAATCTAGTCCACTCTACTTCACTCTGCTGTATACTTTTGTACTCTTGTATTTTCCTTTTTATCATGTACAGTGCATTATTTCACAGTTAGTTTCATACTTAACTCACTAATCACCTGCATTTGTACTCACAATCATTTCAGCACATATTTCTTAATGTTTTCCTCACAATCTCCTTTCACTCTCAATATTACTAAATGGAAATTCAAGGCCCTATCCTATTTAACAGAAGCTTCACTTTCTTTATCGTCTACTGCTTATGTTTTATCTTCCGCTTATAAAACATTTATTGGATAACATCCAGCTTTAACATGTGTTTGACTCTACTGTCATTCCTGTTCATCTGTGGGCCAGCATCTTCTCTGGGAAACATGATGTTCTGCATTGTCAGAACCACACTCCTCCTCTGATGCAGAAATGCTCTGCTATGATGGCATCATCTTTCAACTAATAATACCATTTGAAAGACCTTGTAATATCACAAACAAGTTCTTATTTAGCTTTGTTGCTTCTAATCGCTGAGGCAGTTTGTCTTGGTCTGTTTGTAATGCTCTTTCAGCACTTTCCTTTAAATGGTGCTTAAGCTCACCAGTTCTCTTTGAAGTTTAAATTAATTGACTTTGATTGTATTTTAATTTCATTTTTCTGCAGCAACTTTACTAATTCTGATTCTGCCATGCTGCCTCTTGGGTTTTCATCAAATCCACACTTCTGTAAAAATGGTCTTTTTACTAATTTAGAAAAAATTATATCAACCGTTTGCCTGTAAATGTTTTCACACATGTGTGGTTAGGAGGTAGTTAAAGAGCCTAAAGGTGAGTAAAACATCGCGATAAGGGGTTGTCACGTGGTGCTTACCTGAACTCTCTTTCATCAACAGAAAACAAGAAGAAAAATAATCCAGCAACTTCCGGGTTCCGGGTTTTTGTATCAGTAAAATCATTCATTGTACTTTCAAGACTTTGAATCACTGCATTTTTCTCATATTGTCTGGACGACAATATACAGGGACAGTCCCCAAAACTTTATGTTTGTATTTGTGACCTTTATTCTACCACAATGTATAGTGTATACCATGAAGTAAAATAAAGATTGTTTGATTGATTGATTAACTAGAATCTGTGAAGCCTACAAAAAAAGTTGTTTTCCTGTGCCATCTTAAATTACTTTGGACCTCTCCATTAGCGTCTTTTGATTTGCAAATGTGTCAGTCAGCACAAGCAGCAAACAGCCTGCAATAGACGGAGCTCAATTCGGACAAAAAGATCTCCCAGCTTGTCTGTTTATCTGGCAGTAAGCCTAAACAGGTGAGGGGACGCTGGCGCACGCATGCTGTTGCTGCTCCTCCTTGTTAACAACACTTTTTGCAAAATTCGCCTTAATTCTACACTTTCTTACGCTTGTTTTATTTCTTTTATTGTATGTATAGTTTGTGGATACAACTGACTCGAATTGCATGGATTTGGCTTAATATTTACAGATTTTATGGACTCTACTTTGACTGGAAACAGCTGAGTCTGTGGGTCACGGGACGAGACCTATGAACATTTCTTGTACCTGGCGATCTAGGACCTCGGGATGATCTGTCTCCGTGATTATATTCGCTATGCTGATCTGCTCCAGTTTCATCTTACAGTATTCTACGACTGGGAACTGATCTGTTCATACTAACCTGGCTTATGGCTCCAGGGCGATCACACATGAAATTACCAAGCGTTACTGTTTGTGGTTGTGTATTGGAACCTACAAATACTGCTACCTCCTGCTATGCTTTCTGCTGCTTGCTATCACCATTAACCTACGCTACCACACCTGCCTGTCCTACCGGTTCCGCTGTGCTGTGCTGCTTCTCCACTACTATTCAGATAAGTATTGCCCAGTATCATGCGAAAATACTCTCATGACAAACTCCTTTTTATTAAACAGTTTGTCCAGAGCAAATGGTCTGACTGGAACATGCTAAAAAACGCCGATATTTTGCAGCGCCCGAAATATATACAATACATTGCGGGTCAGGTCACCACCACCGCCGGACTGCAAACAAAAAGACCACCGGCAGCATTTGCTTAGGAATAAGCCGTCCTTCTCATGGCCCTGGAAATAGCAGTGTCAGTGTGCCAAATTTACATTATGTGGAAATAAACCCTGATCACGGCGCTGTGAAAAAATAAGTCTCATTACCGAATATTGCACTGTTTAACTCGAGATCTCTTAATGGCAAAGCGTTGGTGCTGTCAGATCTCATTACTGACACCAAACTTTATATACTGTGTCTAACGGAGACTTGGCAAAAACCGAATGAATTTACGTCTCTCACGGAGGTGACTCCATCTGGTTTCACTTTCCACACAGAGCTTCGCAGCTCAAGGCAAGGCGGTGGGCTTGCAGTAATTATCAGAGCAGACTTAAACATCAAACGAATCCCAATTGACTGACCATTGTCTTTTGAGTGCCTGGCTTTTAAACTAATAACGGCAACAGGTCCTGTCTCACTCATTGTTCTTTATCGTCCCCCAAAATACAATGCATCCTTCTTATCTGATCTGATTGAACTTTTAACCCACCTAAGCTCTTACTCCCAGAGAATTATCCTTCTCGGTGATTTCAACATCCATATTGACATTACTACATCTAAACTGAGAAATGAATTCCTATCCTTACTGGACTGTTTTGACTTGACACAACACGTTGATTTTCCCACCCACTCTGGTGGTCATATATTGGATCTGATCTGTACATCTTGATTATCTGTTGCCAACATTTACAGCACTGATTTGGGACTCTCTGGCCATAAAGCAGTATTTTTCACTGTCTCACTGCCTTTCCCTCCTCTTACCTGTAAATGACAAATTTCTTACAGAAACCTTAAAAATATCTGTCCCTCTATCCTTTCTGGATCCATTTCTGATCTTTAACTGTCTTCACCTATTCCATCAACACTAGATAGTCTTGTTGAACACTATAACTCAGCCCTTCATTCAGCATTAGATAAAACAGCTCCTTTAAAACATAAGTAGGTTTCTTTTAAACGTTCAGCTCCTTGGTATAACTCAGAATTGCAATCTATTAAAGCAGCTGGCCGATGCTTTGAGAGAATGTCACGTAAGTCTGGCCTCACCGTGCATATCCAGGCTTTCTCTGACCACCAAAGAGCTTACAGAGAAGCACTAACTGCTGCCAATAACACCCATTATGGCAGAATGATAGAAAGTGGCCATGACAACCCAAGGGTTTTGTTCTCTGTAGTTAATAAACTACTCAAACCAGCATCTGGCCCAACTACCTCTTCTACTGAAGTCTGTGAGGAATTCCTCCACTTTTTCCATAACAAAATTAAAGATCTAAATAATTCAACTAACATAAATACATCATCTGTTTATATCCTGTTTTCCCACTCCATCCATCCCACTCTAAGTTCTCACCAGTCACATCTGCTTTTGTTAATGACCTGCTTTGTAAGATGAGACCAACTACTTGTGTACTGGACCTCATCCCCTGCACACTACTTAAATCCTGCCTTCATGCCATAATCCTGACTATTACAACAATAATAAACTCATCCCTCAACACTGGGTTTGTACCGCTCACTTTTAAAATTGCTTCTGTAACCCCAATGTTAAAGAAATCTGGCCTTGATGCTGACAATCTTAACAATTTCCGGCCTATTTCCCAATAACCTTTCCTGTCAAAAGTTCTTGAGCGTGTTGTAGCTTCCCAACTCACCAATTACTTAACCTCTAATAACTTGATGGAACCCTTTCAGTCTGGTTTCAGTGTGCAGCACAGCTGTTAAATTGCTCTGCTATGGGTAACCCATGATTTCCTTATGGCAACAGACTCTGGACAAACCAGCATATTAATTCTATTAGACCTCAGTGCAGCATTTGACACTGTCAGCCATGACATTCTACTGTCCAGAATGGAGAACATGCTGGGTATCCCCGGCACTGCCCTCCAGTGGTTCAAGTCCTATCTGACTGATAGGCAAGAGTTTGTTAGTCTTGGCAACAGCAGATCCAGATCAGTGCCAGTCACACAAGGAGTTCCTCAGAGCTTTCTCAGCTCACAACCTGCCTTAGTGAAATTAAAACCTGGATGGAGCAGAACTCTTTAAAATTAAATTGCAACAAAACTGAACTCCTGCAAACTGGGACTAAAATGCAACTTAATAAAATGAGCTCCTTCCCAGTCCATCTTGGCGGTGATCTCATCAGACCATCCTCTACTGTAAAGAATCTTGGTGCCATTTTTGATTCCTCCCTCTCTTATTCTGCCCACATAAATCACATTAAGAAACTTTCTTACTTTCACCTCTGTAACATATCCCGTGTTCGCTCTTTCCTCTCCTTTTCTATGGTTAAGAAACTTGTCCATGCTATTATCACATCCCGCATCGATTATTGTAACTCGCTGCTGGCAGGTGCCCCTTCTAATCTTATATCACAAATCCAGTTTATTCAAAACTCAGCTGCAAGAGTCCTCACTCGAACCAGCAGCAGCGAGCACATCACACCCATCCTGTTCCATCTTCACTGGCTCCCTGTGTCTAACAGAAACGAATATAAAATCCTACTAATAACCTACAAAGCCTTAAACGACCTTGCACCAAACTACATCAGTGACCCTCTCCATTACTATGTGCCTGTCCACCCACTAAGGTCCTCTGATTCTGGCAATCTTGTTGTGCACCACACTCCATGGGTGACAGGGCCTTCAGCTGTATAGCGCCCAGACTCTGGAGTGACCTACTGAAATTAATTAGATCAGCTGACTTCATGAATTCTATTAAAAAACAACTCAAAACTCATCTGTTCAGGAAGGCTTTTAGCTCTACCTGACTTTACTACCCTTCTCTCAGTTAACCTCTCTGTCAAGATGCTCATGTAACCTGTGTGTGTGTGCTAGACCATCAGTTATGCTTTTGTTAAGCTTTTCTCTGAATTTACTATCGTACTCTTCATTATATATTTATTTGGTTTAGTAGAGTGCTATATACTGTGTACCCTGCTGTTCTTTCTTAAACTCTGTGAAGTGCCTTGAGCATGGGTAAGGCGCTATATAAATACAATTTATTATTATTATTATTATCACTAGCATCCTTGTTGTCTTGTTCACCATTTGAATACCTTTCTTTCTCATAAATGGCTTTTACAACAAACCTTTTCAAAGACCCTTTAAGTTTCATATTTTCATCGTCCCTTTTCTGATTCCTTTTTCATTTTTTTGCACCCATTGTTGTAATTTGTCACTATGTCTACTATGTCTACTGCTTACCATTTCTCCACCAGCTAACTTTTTCCCCCACGCTAGTTTTGTTATGCCACATTCTGCAATAACGTTTAGCTTGCACCTGGTATTGTCATTACTGTGAAAGGGGGTTCACCTCCAGTTATGAATAATTGATGTGCTCTTCCACTAATTTTATATTTCATTGTGGGTTTTGTCTGAAAATTATATTTATATTTTTATGTATACTTGAAGAGGTGAACACCTCTTCAAGTATGTACTAGTGGGAGATTTCAGAAATGACTTAATACCCAAATGTTGCCAAATTGTGGTAGCATACTGGCAACTCAATTTATTTCCTGTTACAAAGTAATAGAAAAAAAATGCTTTGCCAAAAGTTGCAGCAGCTTCACTGGCTTCCTGTTAAGTTCTGCATTGAATTCAAAATTCTTCTGTTAACTTTTAAGGCTATCCATAACCTTGCCCCTCCATATCTGTCCAACCTCTTCCATGTTTCTATTCCCTCCCGCACCCTTAGATTCTCTTACTCCATCCACTTGACTGTCCCCTTCGTCCGTCTTACCACCATAAGGAGCAAAGCATTCAGTTGGAACTCATTACCTTCCAAGCTTAGAAACATTGATTCATTCTCACTTTTCAAATCTAAACTTAAAACTCATTTGTTTAAGACTGCTTTTTCTCTTTGACTACAATTGCTCTCTCTGATTTTAAATCTTGTATTTTTAGTTTAGTTTTTAATGTGTGTTTAGAAAGGTCCCTATGAATATATTATATTCTTAATAGAGGTTGCCCTGTGAAGCCCAACAGATAAATGCAGACACTGGTTTAAAAGCACCCAGAAGTATTTTTATTTTCTTCTTCAAAGTGCCTCAAAGCACCTCTACCACCATAAACAAGTAATCTCAAATAATAAATCTACACTATTGTACACAATAATTCTCCTTTCCTCCCAGTAGCTTCGTCACACTCCCTCCCAACTCCAGCTCGGCTTGCTTGTTCTCCCATAGTCCTTTATATAGTCCTTGACCCGGAAGTGCTTCTCCTCTTCTGTTAATGTGACTTGCCAGCACTCCCAGGTCAGATGGAGAATTACATTTTTCTTCAGCCCAAAAGTACTTCTGTCCTTCCATCCTCGTGACTTCGGAGTACTTCAGGGCTATACGGGAGACAAAAATCCCCTCGTCTCCCTGCAGTGTCACATGGTGGCCTCCCAGGGTACCCGGCAGGATTGTGAAGCCAAACTCAATCTCCCATGATTCTCTGCAGGAATCCGGGGCACCTCTAGGCTGCAGAGAAGACGCCATCTAGCGTCCTGGATGTGTCGGCCAGGATGAGCTGCCGGCCGTCCATCACAATATATAGTGTATATATATTAGACCCAGTTCAAGAAGGATGAATTCTTCTTCGGTCATAAATTGGGTTAAAGTATGCATTGCATTAAAACTCTTTCCCATATTTGTAACCATTCACATACTTGTAAGGCATGCTGTATGCTCATGTGTATGGCAGTACATTGACCTTGAGTGCGCATGAGTCGGTGTCTGTTCCACGCTGGCTTTTGCCTTGTATCTGGTACTGCTGAAATTTGCTCTCAAAGCTTAGTATTGAAAATTGTGTTTGGTTGTCTACATTTGCATACAAGGAACAACCATTAGAAAAAAGTGAATTAAAAAGAAAACAAATAAAACTTCAAAATGTATAGTTTTCGCAAAAATAATGTGATAAATTTAATTGTTAATCAATTTTTGTAATTTTTGCAAAGATTTATTTCATACGTAATATAGTGGGCAGCACAGTGGAGCAGTGGTAGTGCTGCTGCCTTGCAGTAAGGAGACCTGGGTTTCCTTCCTGGGTCCTCCCTGCGTGGAGTTTGCATGTTCTCCCTGTGTCTGTGTGGGTTTCCTCCCACGGTCCTAAGTTAGGTGCATTGGCGTTCCTAAATTGTCCCTAGTGTGTGCTTGGTGTGTATGTGCCCTGCACTTTTACAGCGAACTGCTACAGCGCTGGGAGACTGCAATTGTTTTGGGACACTCTTCCGCGTGTCGTCCCATTGGGTGGAATCCCACAGGAGTTTAGAAACTCTCTCACACCAGCCATGATTCTTTTCAAAGGTAAAGAACAGGTTAATTTGTTTTATGTATTTTTACTTTATATTTTGTATTAATCATTTTTATATGAATAATTTTGGGTTATGGAACAAATCATCTGAGTTTCCATTATTTCTTATAGGAAAATTCACTTTGATATACGAGTGCTTTGGACTGCGAGCACGTTTCCGGAACGAATTATGCTCGCAAACCAAGGTTCCACTATATGTGAAAACAAATTTATTCCTGGCATTAATGTTGGAACAATTAAAAGAACCCCTGGGTTTCAAATCTTTTATGACCCTCGACTAAGATTTACATAAAACGTTTTAAGTTTTTCCATTATTCTGGTTTCTAATTCTTGCCATGATATTTTATTTACGATTCTTGTCTCATGTTCCTGGCTGTTTACTAAATCTTGTCTTACCAGTTTTGACTTTGACTAATTATGTTTGACAATCCATATTCTGATTCCACCTCTTTTCAAAATGATGACCATGCAATCTATATATATGAAATTCTTTTCGCGTTTGAAACGGAAAGCTGAGTTCAGGTCACTAAAACCCTGCAACATTCCAGGTTACTTTTGTGATGAATTCTTTTAAGAAGATGCAGGGTTTACATCTAAAAAGATGTACCGACCTCTTCATGTTAAGTTTTGGACTTGGGAATTGTTTGGACCTTCTGCCCGTTAAGCACGGAAGGGCAGCATCCACTTTTCTCAGAATAATTTTTCCCCTTAAGTCACAGGCACGTAGTGCAAGATTGTCAGGCAGAAATTTGCAGGGTTGCATAGAAAATGTAATTTCTATACCACAGCGGTCGTGTTGAATAGTGACAAACATTATCATTGAGTCATTAAGAATTATTTATGAACGTTAAATTTTTATTTATTTTTTTTGTTCAGAGCCTCGAAATAGCATAAAATGACACTCCACACACCTATCGTAACAATCCCTATTTTTTAGACATTTTGTGAAAATTGGTCATTTTGACCCTTATAGGTCGGTTGATGTAGCCTGCACAACTTCAACTTTATCTGATCACTTTCGTTGCAGACACCTATAGGATGTAATTTCCTGCACAAAATATGGTCCAAACCTGGCCAGTAAATAAAGTTTTTGGGGTCTAGAAGGACAAAATTAGGTGAGAAGCCCAAAAAGCTTGACATCTTGTCAGTATATATTATAGTGTTAAAAAACAAAATATTTCAGAATTACGTAGATAAAAATGATAGCTCACTAAACATTTAGATCAACTAAAAATAAGAATAAATGCACTGATTGAGATTGGCTAGAATAAAAACCCACAGAAACAGAGTTCCTAGGACTAAACTTTGGTATATCAGATTTATAGAATAGAAATACTAATTTTTTAAAAGAGCTTAAATTAGATAAAAGTAATTTTACAAAATACAAAAAGTATTTTTGAATTAACTATGTTAACATGACATGGTAGCAAAGTGGATGGAACAGTTTCTTGAACACCAGAGAGTGGTAGATCCTGCTACAATAAATAACTGTGCTGCTCCTGTTTCAAGCTAAATAAAGCTGGTTTTGCTTAAAAACTGAGACTCAGCCTCATGTTTTGGGGTGTAAAACAGGGACTTAAATGTCACATTATGTTGAATTGTTCTGGGAAATGCATTTTCTTTATACACTGGAAATGTGTTATTAGACTGAAGTGGGCATAGTGCTGCTAAGTTTCACATCGCTGAAAGAACAGTGATTTCTTTATTTTCTTGGTGGGGATCCCAGGAACAAACCCAGCCTTTGCCCAAATTGCAACATTCACACACAGAGACAGAAAAAAAAAGGCTTAACCGATAATCAAGTTGAATATATTAAACAAAACACTGAAGTTAAATATAACTATACAATAAACAAAATAAGTCAATATGACAACAACATGTGCAGGGTGAAAGATGTAAAACAATAATGCAAGGTACAGTTTGAAGAAAACATCTGCTAAAACTGTTAATTGTAATTACATTTCCTGCTACCTGTAAATACCGGCTAACAGTCTCATGAGTTCTTTCTTTCAAGGTAAATGAGTGTACAGAGGGAGGCTTGAACATGCTGTCTATATATTTAGCTTTCATGACTTTCTTGCATTAAATTTTGTCAAGTTTGTACCTTTCAGTCCCTTTTCAAAATTATTGTTTGCATTTAACTCATGACTCAGGTGCCGCTGCAAGTGACAGTCTTTCCACCAGCTCCGTGTATGATTTATCTTTCTATCTTTTTCTCTATTTCTCTCTATTTCACTGATCACTCCTACCACTTTCTTTCATGTGGACTCGTTTCCTGGACACTTTTACTACTTGGACATGGATTTTTACACGCCGAGAGTCAGGTAGTCAACTTCAAGCGCTCAGAACAAAGGCCCATGGTGGTGTGGTTCCCTATTTACCCGACAAGGTAAGAAGGTTGTATCGTGGCAGCAGAGCCGGCACTAAGATAAAAGCCAAGCGGCTAGCGAGAAAGTGGCGATATAAGCCTTCGGTGCCTTCTGTGATCCTGGGAAATGTGAACTCACTGCGAAATTAGATCGACGAACTGGCTGCGCTGGTGAAAAATGTCAGGACCTACAGAGAATGCAGTTTGTTGTGTTTTTGTGAAACGTGGCTAATAATTAACATCCCAGATGCTAACATGGAACTACCCGGGTTTAGCCCAGTTAGAGCGGACAGAGACACAAATACCTGAGGGAAGCGGAACGGAAGAGGACTTGCTCTCTATGTGAATACAAGGTGGTGCAACTCTGGACATGTAAATGTCAGTCTCCACTTGCTGCAGGGACATTGAACTGTGGGCCATAAGTCTGCGTCCCTATTACTTGCCCAGAGAGCTTGGACATGTCATTGTTGTTATTGTTTACATCCCTGAGAGAGACGCAAACCAGATGAACAACTTCTTTAACAGGTCTGACCACCATAACCCACTCTCACCTCGGAGTACTGCACCCTCCACCCATCCTTCTGCTGATACCAGCATAGGAAAGACATCCCCACCCACAATTACAGCAGCCCAGGTGAGCAGAGAGCTGACGAAAATTCATGCCAGCAAAGTAGTGGGTCCAGATGGAGTATCGCCACGACTGCTGAAGGCCTGTGCGTTGGAGCTGGTAAGTCCTCTACAGCGCGTCTTCAACCTGAGCCTGGAACAGGGAAGAATTCCCGAGGCTTTGGAAAACATCTTGCATCACCCCAGTCCCAAAGGTAGCACGTCCTAGTGAGCTGAACGACTTCCGGCCTGTTGCTCTGACATCACATGTGATGAAGACCATGGAGTGGCTGCTGCTTCAC
The DNA here is from genome assembly GCF_016835505.1 of Polypterus senegalus. Taxonomy (NCBI): domain Eukaryota; kingdom Metazoa; phylum Chordata; class Cladistia; order Polypteriformes; family Polypteridae; genus Polypterus; species Polypterus senegalus. The sequence goes on along the minus strand of NC_053155.1, from coordinate 90,170,231 downwards.
CACCTGAGGCCACAGGTCCACCACGCCCTCGATCCTCTGCAGTTCGCATACCAGGAGAAGGTGGGAGCGGAGTATACCATCATCTATATGCTACACCGATCCCTCTCCCACTTGGACAGAGGCAGTGGTGCTGTAAGTATGTTTCTGGACTTCTCTAGTGCCTTCAGCACCATCCAACCTCTGCTCGTTAGGAACAAGCTGACAGAGATGGGAGAAGATTCATACGTGGTGGCATGGATCGTGGACTATCTTACAGACAGACCTCAGTATGTGCGTCTCGGAAACTGCAGGTGTGACATTGTGGTCAGCAACACAGGAGCGCCGCAGGGGACTGTGCTTTCAGCCTATATACATCGGACTTCGAATACAACTCAGAGTCCTGCCATGTGCAAAGGTTTGTTGACGACACTGCTATCGTGGGCTGCATCAGGAGTGGGCAGGAGGAGGAGTATAGGAACAATCAAGGAATTTGTTTTAAATGGTGCGACTCAAACCACCTTAAACTTAACACCAGCAAAACCAAGGAGCTGGTGGTGGATTTTAGGAGGACCGGGCCCCTCATGGACCCTGTGATCATCAGAGGTGACTGTGTGCAGAGGGTGCAGACCTATAAATACCTGGGAGTGCAGCTGGATGATAAATTGGACTGGACTGCCAATACTGATGCTCTGTGCAAGAAAGGACAGAGACGACTATACTTCCTTAGAATGCTGGTGTCTTTGAACATCTGCAATAAAATGCTGCAGATGTTCTATCAGACGGTTGTGGCGAGCACCCTCTTCTTCGCGGTAGTGTGCTGGGGAGGCAGCATAAAGAAGAGGGACGCCTCACACCTGGACAAACTGGTGGGGAAGGCAGGCTCTATTGTAGGCACAGAGCTTGACAGTTTGACATCTGTGGCAGAGCGACAGGCACTGAGCAGGCTCCTGTCAATCTTGGAGAATCGACTGTATCCACTGAACAGTATCAAAGGAGCAGCTTCAGCGACAGACTGCTGTCACTGTCCTACTCCACTGACAGACTGAATATATCGTTCCTCCCCCACATTATGCGACTGTTCAATTCCACCCTTAAACGTTAACATTACAGTATACAAAGTTATTGTCTGTTTTACCTGCATTTTTATCACTCTTTAATTTAATATTGTTTTTTATCAGTATGCTGCTGCTGGAGTATGTGAATTTCCCCTTGGGATTAATAAAGTATCTATCTATCTATCTATCTATCTATCTATCTATCTATCTATCTATCTATCTATCTATCTATCTTAACATCATTCATGGTATAAGATGTTCTGAATGTTGGCATGTGACAGAAAAAACACAGTGGCTGATTTTCTTTATAACATCAGTAGACAGTAAAATTAAACATTTCATAAGCTCAGTTATGGATTTTTTTTCCAGAGTTCTTGGTGCATCTTGAAACCTACTGCCTAATTATCATGACTTAAACAATTTTACTTAACTAGTAAAGACTGAAGATTATTCTGACTCCTTTCAAAGACACAGAGGATTTTGTGTTTGCTTAAAAGAATTGAAAATCAAAAGCTTTAATTATTAGCTGGAATATTTAAATAAAATGAATGAAGTATATTAATGTATAAAGCTTTGTAGTAAATACACATATGCTTGCTAATAGAAAAAGAAGACCTGAGACGAATAGTGACAGACGGATGCAATATGCTACCTAGCATCTCAGTTCTATTTATTATTTGAGTTTTATCCTTAGGACTCTGTGGTATGTACCATCATTTTAGTTTAGAGCTCGCTAAATTTTGGAGGAACTCAGAATAAGGCCTTTGCTCTTCTGGAAAAAGATGATCATTTTTGAGTTTTGTAGTAATGCTGTTTTTGATACCTTCCTGAGATGGTGTGTGTAACGTGTTGCCACTGCAAGGATTTGCAGTACAGACTGAGGAAAGTGTATATGTTACTCCAGGCAGGCAGACTGAGAGGTTATTTTATAGAATTATTAGTACATACTGTATATGACATGTGCATTGTATATGACAAGTGCATTGTATATGACAAGTGCATTCTACTAGTATATATTATATTCTCTTCTTATAACATAGAGGAAATGTTCTTGGGAATAGAAAAAGCAGGTTCAGAAAATGGTTTATGGATGGTGAGTTTCAAGTCAGCTTGATCACACTTAATTTCAAGAATATCTGAACTGAGGGGGAAGAAAATCTATTTCAGAGTGCAAAGTATATTATTCAATGCTAATGCATCTATATATATAATTCACTAAGGCAAGACACCCATGGAAAGCACGCCGGAAGGGACGTGGAATCACTAAGCCGCCGACAAGTAAGACACCTGGCAAGACACCCATGGAAAGCACGCCAGAAGGGGCGTGGATTCACTAAGCCGCCGACAAGTAAGACACCTATGGTGCACGCAGGAAGGAGCCACACCCACCAACTCCTGGCACCTCAGAGCCACGTTGACTGTTCATAGAGGCATGTTTCTCGCGGAGGTGAATCGCCATATGCAGCGTGTAAAACAGTTTGCGAGGGGTATCCCATGGGATCCTTAAAACAATCCTTTACAACTGAGGTTAAAACACAATGAAGTAAGCAGTCTTTAAAAACCGAGTTTTCGGTTATGACGCACGACCGCATGCACCATAGCAAACTGTTTTACACGCTACATACAGCAATTCATATCCGCGACAAACATGCGTCTTCTTAGATGGAACACGGAAAGTCTACGTGAGTCACAGGTGCATCTGGACTGTGCAAAGACGACAACGACTCAAGTGACGAGTTGGAGGTGGGCACATGAGCGATGGCGGTCCGCCAGTTTTCAGTCACGCACAATTGTGTGTTGGTTCGTTCCATGCATTGTTACAACGTTGCTTTTCTTGCTGATTTATTACATTACTGATTTTTCAAACGTTAATTTTCACCCTGTACTTAAAAATCATTAAAAAACTGGCCTGATTATGCGGCGTATAGTACGTCGCGGGTTGGCTAGTATCTCAAATTGTTTAATGAAACTATATAATTTAGGGGGGCGGCACGGTGGCGCAGTGGTAGCGCTGCTGCCTCGCAGTTAGGAGACCCGGGTTCGCTTCCTGGGTCCTCCCTGCGTGGAGTTTGCATGTTCTCCCCGTGTCTGCGTGGGTTTCCTCCGGGCACTCCGGTTTCCTCCCACAATCCAAAGGCATGCAGGTTAGGTGGTTTGGCACTTCTAAATTGGCCCTAGTGTGTGCTTGGTGTGTGGGTGTGTTTGTGTGTGTCCTGCGGTGGGTTGGCACCCTGCCCAGGATTGGTTCCTGCCTTGTGCCCTGTGTTGGCTGGGATTGGCTCCAGCAGACCCCCGTGACCCTGTATTTGGATTCAGCGGGTTAGAAAATGGATGGATGGATATAATTTAGGTTAAGAATGCGGAAATATGAAGTGCCCACAACCTGACTCCCGAGCTGCTGCATGAAATTTATAATTTATATAAATTTTAATATGATGACACCACTATCAATTGGTTTGTTTCTGAAAATAATGTAACACAGTATCATTTGGAAGTAGATAGATTAGTCACGTGGTGTGTTAACAATGACCTACAACTAAACACATGCAAAACCTTTTGAGGAAATAGTGGATTTCAGGCTTTCACAGGACCTAAAAATCTCCAATTTATATCAAGGTTCAACAAATAGCCATAACACACTTGTTTAAATTCTTGGGCTCTGCAGGTCAAATAAATGGCATGTTAACAAACCACCTCATCATGAAAGTGTTATGACAGGGTGTCAAACCACAAAAGCAAAACTGCTTAAAGAACCAGGAAATGGAATTGCAAAGAGAGGTGAAACTTATAAAAATGTGGAATGAAAACAAATATTTTAAAATAACACTAAAACTCAAGTCATTGCTGGAGGTTCTTTACACTAAACATCTTTGAAACACACAGAATCATACAAGATCTTGCACATCATTGATCATGTTGCACAGATTTATAATTTCTCACAACATGACTTTTGGGAAACACCCTCTAGCAGACTGGCATTGTGTTATAGCAATGGGTGCTACAGAATTGAGGTGTCCACAAAAAACAAAATGGTGAGGTAGATAAATTCAAAACATAACTTAAATCAAAACATAACATACAAATAATAATCACATGCAATTGTCTGACATTCAAAACCTCAAAAAAGGTGAAGTAGGATTCAAAAAAATGAGTAAAGTTTAAGAAATTTTAACAGAGCCTGTATATTCTATTCTGACATTGTCAACCTGTAATGAGTATGCTGCCCAAACAGAAAAGAATGGACTGGGAAATGGAGATAAACATAAGGAGAAAACTAAAAGAAATAGTTGAAAACAAGCTGACAACTCCATCATACATAATATCGCCATGGATGGGAAAATTGCACATGAACTAGTGGTGCTCAGAATATTTCACAGCCACAAAATGGTGATGCAGTGTTGTCACCATCATAATGATAAAAAAAAAATTAAGCATAGCAATAACAAAATAGTTACATAAATAAAATGGATCAGAAATCACAACATGTGAAAAGTTAATATTCATAGCAAAATCGTGACACCATCACTGTGTATTATAGTAGTACCAGTAACAGCGTACTGCATGATAACGTGCAGTGAATACACTCGAATACACTCATAGTTTTCATACTCTTTCTCTGTAAGTTTAGCATTCGTTTTCTCAGAGGTTGATGCGCTTGCTGCTTCCTGAGCAGTTCTTCCTTTTCTCCACCCTCGTGGCCCGCTTGTTCCCTTCTTTCATCTGCATCTTTTTGCCCTAAAACTGATTAAGTCAGTGTTTGTGTAACAATTACTTAGTACGCTTTCCTTCATTTTTCACTTAAGTTGGCACTTAAGTCTTCAATCTGCCTCAAGATTGATTTAAGATATGAAGAGGTAGGGGAAGAGACGGCAAAGGTGGTACGGATGAGAACACTGCCCTTACGCATGTGCCGCAAGGCTGCCCACTTCCGAGTGTTGATTCTACAATAAAAGAAAATATTAATAAAATGAGGAATAACTTTGGAGGTCAATCATCACCCCGACAGTGGATAATAGATGTCATGTAGTATATGTTTACCAAATTTCATATCAATAGGTCAAACAGTTTGCGAGCTAGAAGTGATTTAAAATCCTGGACAAACAAACAAAAAGCAGCGGTAGCATATTATAAATAAAGACGGAAACCCTAAAAAACAAGCAACTACAACATACTGTTACAAAATCCACAGAGATACCTGGAACTTCCCTTCACTCAGTTAGTCCCAGCATATCTAGCATACAACGATACGTGCTAATAGGACTAATGCAGACGCATCACACCCTGTGTATGATTTTTCAAGGTAATTCACTCAAGTAGACAATTCAGTTTACTCACATCCAAAACATAACACTGACTGCTGCTAGGCTTTTCAGCAATTAATGTGCCACGAACCATTGTATGCTTAGCAATGTGCTCTGTGTTCTGTATCACACTGAAACTGCACTGAGTACTGTATGTCTATGTTTAAATTTACAGGGCATCGATTTCATTCATTTTGAGTTTATTTTGTATTTATTCACTATGTGATTATTTGTGTACTGTTCATGTCCTGTGTCTATGTCTTGTATTGTATATTATTTTAAGGTCCTATATTTATATTTATTTTTCATGTTATTGTTCATTTGCATGTATCAAAGCTGTAACAACAATTTCCACGAGGCCTCTGTCGTGTGGCAAGTGAAGATTCTAATCTAGTCTACTGTATGTGTGCTTTATTGTTTTAAAGGATAACTAGCATAGCCTCAGCACACTGTTCACAATAACATACTCAAACATTCACAAACCAGCTTAATCCAATTCTGGATTGCAGGGTGCTTATTCCTGAAGCACTAGGCAGAAGGCAATAAAAAAACTGAAAGGACACACTTATATGCAGTCATTTATTCTTTGTTGGGTCCACTTCTGGCAAAGACATTACAGAATCCTGGCTGTTTTTGATATTCTTCCTTTACAAGTGGAGACCATTGTTTAAAAGGCCATTTTTCCTACAGAAATACAGAGTTAATTTATGTTCCACAGTTGCAATTTTGTCACCGTTGTTCTCTGTACATGAAGTAATAAATGATTCAAGTAGAATAGCATGTGGAACTCAGACAGGAGTAAAAGGATTAGTCAGCGCTAAGTACTGTACCTCCTGTGCATCCTTATTTGTTCTCTTCTTGCACTTTATTTTTCCTCAACACTAGCCTTTCAAAGTGAATTAGGAAATGTCTTGAGAACGAATGTGTAACACAAAAAATGATAAAACATAGCATTATTTGACATATATAATTATTAAGTGACTCAATTCAATTTCTGTAAATGTTATAAATAAGGTATGGTGATTCAGTGGTTAGTATTGTTGCTTCATATCTCCTGTGTGGAGACTGAATTTTCTTCCTGTGTCTGTTTTTCTCTATGTACTCCCATTTTCTTAATGCATTGCAAAGATCTCTAAATTGAGCTCTGCAGTGGACTGTTCAGGGTTGATTACTGCTAATGCTGCTTCCTCCAATAACCCTGAACTCAGAGTTATCTCAAAGGCTGCGTGGGGCCCATGGCATGATTGGTCTTGCATTGTTCGGTGGGGCCATTTAGGTGACAGGGGAATTGGGGTGTGGGAATTGGTCTTGTGTGGGGTGCTAGGGGTTGTGTGTAGCATTGAGCTGATGAAATAAGTATCTAACTGGCCTGTGCAAACCAACATGCAGAACTATGCATAATTATTATATCATACACTAACTAACAACCAAAGCATCATAAAGTAACCAAAGAAGACACAAATTTAATTTAACGCTGTGAAAAATATATAAATTCAACACTGCTTTCTTTTCTTACAGGAAACTGGGTGTTTAAGTCCTAAGAGTTCATTTTGAATGTAATGTGAAAAAAGGAAACAAAATGTTTAAGTAGGAATTATTTCTTTAACAACCTGGAGCTCGACTAACAACTCAACTGAGTTAATGTTGTGAGACTCTCCATGTGTTAGAGCACCACTTAGTATAATTCAGTGTTGTTTCATTTCATCTTCCATTATTTCCTTGATGTTTTTAACCAGAAAGTTTCTTCAAATCCTTGCATTTGTTGAAACAACAACGAGCATGACATCGGTGCATGGTCAACGATGACTAAAAAGCAATCAGTTTTGAAAATCCTTTCAGGAGAATGTTCAATGTTAGTTTTTTTGCCTTTCAACTTAATTTTATCTCAACATTCAGTGCAACCTCAGCTGCTGTAGTTTTAAAGGAGGTATACCCAATGTCTCTGTATTTCCTGAGATATTTAATGAGTTTTTTAGTCTGAGAGAGCCGTATGTTCTGGGACTGCAGTATGTTACTGTAGGTGTTCACAGCAAATAGGATATCACGCCAAATAACAGTAGAAAATATAAATTCAGTGTTTTGAACTTCATATATTAAAAGAGACTCTGCTTCACTCTTAACCTTAACATCATTTCAGCTCTGAAAGACGCAATAGGATGTTCTTATTATTTCACAACTGTTAGCGTGCTGCCCTTATACTTTCTATTCAACATTCCCAGTGTGTGTCAGATATGGGCTTTACAGAAACTGTCCCTTTTGAAATTTCCCAGCATCTTGTTGAGGTTACAGATACAATGTATATCCCTTGAATGGTCCTAAAAAAATGTCTTAGCTTCGGAGTAGTATTTTTGCGTATCTCAAGTGCCAGATTGAAAGTGTGGTATTCACATGGCATAAAGAAGACAAAAGCTTTACCCAAAGAAAGTGTGTTTGTAGCATTATTGTATCCTTCACTTCAACAATTACTGATGTTAAGGTCCAACTGGTACAGCTACTACGGAAGGACTTCTGACAATCTGAGTCTGCTTCCATTAGAAGTTGCGAAAACACACACCTCTTCACTTAGAATGTTACAAAACACATAACTATTAATGTTTGTTCCTAAAGACTCAAATATGGTGTACAATCAAGTAGTATTATAAAATATTTTGCTGCCTTTACATTGTTGGTAATAATGTTCTTTAGGTTGAGGCTCATTATATATAGAGATCATTTCATTTTGAATATGACGACCAAGGTAGTGATTATGAAACTCACTGTTCTTTATTCTCCTGACCTGCACCTGTGTAACAGGCTCAAATTTGGTTATAATTTCAATTAATACAAAACAAAAAGGCCAATTCTTTGTTCATACATTTTGGAGTTAAAATAGTCCCACAAAATGCACAGTAATGTGCCAGGTAACGTAGTGGCGGGAAGGATTCACGTTACGATGGCCTGCCAATGAGCCCTTTCCCTGCACATTTATGTTTCTTATAAATCAGCTCCCATTTTTGCTGCATGGTCAGCATTCATAGAAGTTAACACAGTTGGTTTGCTGTGCATTGAAGAGCCAAGATGCAAATTGCTTTGTTGCAAATCCTGTCAGTCTCAGTACCACTGTAGTATGCTTGTTGATTTTTTTTATATATAGGGTGGTCCAGGTCTAATTATGCAATTTTCATTACGCTATAACTTATTAAGTTTATTACATAGAAAATCACCTGAAAAATCCCAGACCATTGAGAAGTGTGCTAACTGATGACATGAAGAATCGTCTTCGCACTGAACTGGAATCGTCTCTGCATAAATCAAAGTCATCCAGATGATCTGGATCTGCATAATTATATCTGGACCACCCTGTATATACTTTATTAATCCCTGAAGGGAAATTATATTTTACATGACATTTGGGGAATCAGCACAGGATCAGCCATTGTACAGCGCCCCCGGATCAATTTTCAGGTTAAGGACCTTGCTCAAGGGCCCAATGGAGTAGGATCACTTCTCGCAGTAATGGGACTTAAACCTGCAATCTTTCAAATACCAGCCCAGATCCTTAGCCTCAGAGCCACAACTCCGCTGAAATCTCCATGATTGTCCATTTCTTCTTCTTCATGTCTGGTTTTTACAACAAACCTTTCCAAAGACACTCTAAACGCTGCATTTGTATCCTCCTTTGTCTTTTCTCACACCCAATTTCAGATTTTCTAAACTTGTTCATATCTTCGTTTGTACTTTTATTTTTCCAAGCTGTTTTAATTATGCTGCATTCCACAATAACTTTAAGCATCCATCTGATGATCTATAATGTAGGCAGTGCGAGATGGAAGTCCCTCCAGTTCTGAATAATGCATCCACACTGCCATCACTATTTGATTTCATCTTATGTAAAAATAAGTCTTGTGTGTTACTTTATTAAAATATTTAAACATTTATATTTTTATTTGTGTATTAAGTGGGATTGTGGGTGTAAGGTGGCAGACCATTTTATCCTTCACATTGAGTTCGCACTGCCAGAACCCAAATAACCAAATTAGAAAATAGGTGGATGATTTAATTTAAACTTAGAAATCTAAAGTCTATTTATACAGTTTAATAAATTGAATGTAATTTAATACCAACCTCTTTATTAGATGTAACACTTATATAATACAATAATTTCCACCAAGGGCAACATTTGAATTGTAGCTCATAAATAATAGTAAAGTTGCCAAAACATTTACGGTGGTTGTGTATTATCAAGCACCAGTGCGCTTACAATTATGCTTTGCACATGGTTTTATCATTAAGAATCTTAAAGCTTTTAGTCTCAGTCATGCATGATAAATCTTTCCCCTGGAAAATATTCACTCTCAGAAATGAACGCTCACACAAATGATCAGTAACAGTAGAAGGATTTGGACAGATTTACACTATAAGTTTTGTTTGGCCCTACTATAATCATTTTGTGGATGAACAAAGTTAGCATTGACCATAGAAATTTAAAGAAAATTTATATTCCCAGAAACATACAGGTAGCACTCTACCATTTCCTTTTTCATGAAAGCTTCATGCCCAATACACAGTGGCTACGCATCTCTCTTGCTCTGGGATCTTTTTTTTTCTTGGCTATAGCTCTTTGTCGTCAAACGAATCCAGAAGTGGTACAGTATTTATCAAACTCTGTATATTGTTCAATGTTTCAACCTGGTGCCCTTTACAGGTTTAAAACAACTGGCACTATATTCCCATATTCATCCTACGTGTCACTCTTTGCATGTGCATTATTAAGAAATATGCCTTTAAATGCACAAAAGGAACATATTACATTATTTCTATTAGATAATGCTAACAAGTAACATACTATTTTCTAAGCTTGCTTAATCCTGAGCATGGCTGCATGGAGCTGCATCCTATCCCATCAAGCATAGGGTGCAATCTTGGAAGTTTAAACATTTTATTATTTTATTGAATCATTTCTCTTTTTTGACAATGAGCAAAAGAAAAAGACTCTTTTGAGTCAAGGTCAAAAGAATGCTCTGCAAAGTTATCTAAATTAAGTACAAATATAAAATACAAAATAACTGATCACATAAATATTCACCACCTTTATTATGGCACGCCTAAAACATCACTGGTGTAGCCAATTGGTTTTAGAAGTCACGTAATTAGTGAAATGGAGACCACTGGTGTTTAGTCAAGGGGTTTCAATTACTTGCAGCATAAATTCACATTACCTGAAAAGTCCAACTTGTGACAAGTCAGTATCGTGGCCTAGACATAAGAACACTTCAGGAAGACAGGAGACTATCGAAGCCACAGAATGTCCATTGGAGTCCAGTTAAATCAGTCGTTAAGAAGTGGAAAGAGTATGGCACAGCCGGGAAATGGCCTCCACACCATCCACAATTGACTGATCCTGCAAGAAGAAGACTAATGAGGAAGGCCACCAAGAGACGTGTGATAACTCTGAAAGAATAACATGCTACAGTGAATGAAATTGGGGAGATTGTGCAGACAACAAGTGTTGCTCTGGTTCTTCACCAGTTGCATGTGGAAGAACGTAAAGTAATCTGAAAGAAGATGTCGTGATCTGATGAGAACAAAATTGAGCTTTTTTGGCCATCACATTAAATGGCATGCTTGGTGCCACCACTGCACCTCTCATTTTCAAAAAAACACCATTCCTACTGTGAAGCATAGTGCTGTTGGGAATGCTTCTCTGCTGCAGGCCTTGGAAGGTTTGTGATGGTTGAGGTTTAAAACAAATGCTAATAAAAAAAAAGCAAGTTCTTTAGGAAATCCTGTGCCTTGGAAGAAAATTTGATTTCCAGCAAGCATAAAGCCAAAGCTACACAGATGTGTTCTGGAGGGACCAAGTCAGAGTCTAGATCTAAATCTACAGTAATTAAGAATGTGTGGCTTAATCTAAAAATGGCTGTTCAATCACAATTCACATGCAACCTTTCAGAACTTGAGCAGTTTTACAAAGAAGAACTGGGGAAAATTGCAGAATTCAGATGTACAAAGCTGATACAGAAGACCTGTCCACACAGATTCAAGGCTGTCATGGCTGCTAAAGGTGCACAGTATTTCAATGTTGTATAATAATAAAATGTGAATACTTTTTATAGGCACTGTATATAGGATTTATTTAATAAAAGTCTTCCTGTGTTTGTCATACAGAGATTATGAATGAATGCCAGGTGACATTGTTGGTTCATTTAATGCCTACATTTGAAGTGTAGTATTTCAAAAGAAAAGGTACAAAGGTGTTCACAAACTGGCATGAGTATTCAGTATGGTTGACAATCTGAGATGTAGTAAGCATGTAAATCACCACAGATGTTTGGACTTTGGAAAGTTGGATTTAGCAAAATTCTGGTAAAACTGAACAGCAGAAGCAAAGCCAGAATATGTACTCTCTTCTTCCGATTTATAAAATACTAAAATTTAGAAAAAAAAAGTCAAAATATGTACATGCTCTCAGCCAGTGCCATTTTGGGAAAAATGATAATCTTTTTCTTCTTATTATTGGACAGTGGGGTAGTTTAAATACTGCACTGAAAATAAATAAAATCAGTGAGAAGAATAACCTTTATCTCAGACTAAAGAATAGCCTTTATCTCAGCTGTTCTAATCATACAATGTGTTCTGTTTCATAATGCTGGATTTTGTTTCATTGTAACATCCTCTTCATTTTGATGTACTGTATAGTGTGCACATTCAGATTTAGATTTGTGTATCACTTGTCATGATATACACTTTTGGCTTTTACATTTGGGTTAGCCTATGCACAGAGCCAATTTTAATTTTAATTCTATGGCCAATTCAATAGCCTTATTGTATCCTGTTTTATTAATCATAATGTTTTTTTCGGGTAGATCAGTGGCGCAGTTTTTGGCATAGCATAGCTAAAGAACTCAAATTTGGATTCCATGCTTAAATTTTTGCATTTTCTCCGACCTCTGTGTCAGTTTTCCTTCAGTTACTTTAACTTTCCTCCCACACATATATATACAGTGAAACCTTGGATTGTGAGTAACGTGGTCTGTGAGTGTTTTGCAAGACAAGCAAAAATTTTAAATACATTTTTACTTGATAAATGAGTGAGTTCTTGCAGTACGAGTAGTACGTATACACTTTATCCACCAAGCGTCACGTGGGAATTGTGGATAATCATCTCCCATGCTCATTCTCAGTCGGCGTCCTTCACTCATATACTCAACATCCATATGAGCGTATACTGTTTACTATAGCATGGTGACCGTGTGTGTATGTTGTAACGTCCCTGTCATGCACCCCAAAAGACGAGGCTGAGCCTCAGTACTTTAGCAAAACCAGCTTTATTCAACATGAAACAGGAACAGCATGGTTATTTATTGTAGTGGGATCTACCACTCTCCTATACAGAGACTTAACAATCAAGCAGGGTCGTGACCAGGTTAGTGGCTAAGTAATACTGTGCTCTTGCATTTATAATGTTCCTTGCATCACCAATTGATGGTGGGTGCTTATAGCTTGACCGCAATCTTTTCTGATTCACTTTTATGGCAAACTGCTACAGTGCTGGAAGCCTGCGGTTGCTTGCTTCGGTACTCTCTTCTGCGTGTTGTTTCGTTGGGGGGAAATCCCAAAAGAGTTTAGAAACCTTACTGTGTGTAAAGCATTTTTTTAATTTTGTGTCCAACTGTAGTGACTCTTCAGGCAAAAGCAACTGTCATTGGATAGGTTTCCTTGTTAAAGTCGCAAAGAAAGAAAAAGATTCCAGTGAGCCAACAGATAGCAGTGATTCCATTAGTTACAGTGAAGATTTTGTATTAATCATTTTTATATAAATATTTGTGGGTTGTGAAACGAATTATCTTTCTTTTGAGGAAATTAGCTTTGCTATACGAGTGCTTTGGATTACAAGTACAGAATTACAGAATGAATTATGCTCGCAAACCGAGGTTCCACTGTATGTATGTATATATATATATACATATATATATATATATATATATACACATATATATACACACACATATATATATACACATATATATACTGTATATATAGTGATGGATGGCCGGCCGTTCATCCCAGCCAATACCCCCACACTGCCAGGTGGAGCCCTCCCTGCAGCATGGAGGTGCCCGGAATGCCAGCAGGGAATTATGGACATTGGATTTTTCCTTTACAGCCCCGCTGGATACCATGGGGGCCACTAGAAGGCGCTGCAGGGAGGAGCAGTGACTATTTTCCCTACGCCCTGGAAGTACACATGGAAGTGTTCCTAGTCACGTGGACAGAGGGCAAAACACTTCCGGGACAAGGACTATAAAAGACTCAGAGAGACACCAGAGTGTTGAGCTGAGCTGGGTGGAAGGGTGGCAACACGTCTGGGAGTGGTGGAGAGTATTATTGATTTTGATTGGTTTATTTAATGAGTATTGTGGAGGAGAGGGTGCTTTGTGCACTATGCTGTATTAATAAAGTCATCTTTTGGACTTTTATCTGGTATCTGGAGTCGTGGATAAGGGTTCAAGGGAGCGATAGCACTCCCTATCTGTCACAATATATATTGAGAACTGGTCCGAACACCATCAAACAGACACCAGCACAAGTACAAAACACACATTTATTGCTATAATAAAGTCCACACAGCTGACAGTCGTTCCAGCACCAATCACCCCTAACACGGGCCTCTCTCTCAATGTCCGTGGGCCGCCTTTCTTCCTCCTGTCACTGAAACTTCGTCCTGCTCCAGCTCCCGAATCTAGCTCCCTGACTGTAGAAAGGTGGCCCCTTTTATATTCACCCGGATATGCTCCAGGTGCCTGCTGACAACCTTCCGGCAGCACTTCCTGGTGTGGCAGAAGAGCCGCACTAGCACCTGGAAGCACTCCGGGCATCCCTGGAAAGATCTTCCTCCACCTGCCCAGGTGTGGTGGAAGTGCAGGTTTCCCGAGCTCCACGACGCTCAGGGCACCCCCTGGCGGCGGCCACGAGCCCCAGTGGGTTTGAGCCTCCTTGCTCAGTCCCCATGGTCCCCTCCTTATCCAGGGTGGTTGCCTCCTCGTGGCCTGGGGGACATATAAACTGCCTCCCGGTCCTTCCAGGCATCCTGGCTGGGTCTGCCCCACAGCCTTCTGCCACTATATATATGAATGCAAGAGCTGTGTTTGGGGGTGGCAAGTGGGGCTACCACCCCAGGCCCTGCACCTAAGGGGGACCCGCTTTTGAGGTCCACATGTTCCGTTTGAGCAGATTTGTCAAGTTATATTTTCTAGTGGTACTGTCATGAATTATGAATTTCACTTTTTGAATACATTATTTCGTTATATTTTGATAAAGTCTGCATGTTATCTTGCAAAAATTTAGCTGAATACTGTAATTAGAAAATCCAGTGTATGTTAACATTATTTTTATTAAATTAGCATGCAAGTTTATACAGTACAGTACACACATACTGGTAACATTGTTTGACGTAACCAGCCGCGGGTGGGGTTGGTCAGCCCAAGGCCCCGCACTCCCCTCCCCTAAGGTTGACTCTAATATATATATATATATATATATATATATATATATATATATATATATATATATATATATATATATATATATATATATATATGTAGTGTAGAAGGGCAGCTCTAAATTGCCCCCTGGGTACCCAAGTGTGCTCTGTGATGGACTGATACCTAGAGAGACTACTTTCAAATCCTGTCCTGATTATTGTATACTTTTCTCAAGGTGCTACAGTTTTACTTCTTAATCCAAAAGACATGTCTGAAATAACTTTAAACTGGAGTGAAGTAAATGTGCACCATGAGGTTCAGTTATCCTGTTCAGGGATGGCTGTTGCTATGTTTATCAGATATAGCCTGGATACACTTGAAATTTCCATGACCCTTTACAGAGTTTATGAAACAGAACTATATTCTTCTTTTTAAGCCTCTTGAAGATACTTTAGTGTATGAACCTTTTAGTGATGACTGACATAAGCTAAATGGATTTTTTTATTAAAGAAAATATGAGATCAATATTCTCTTTACCAATTGATTTGGTAAGCATCTCTGTTAGAAGCCACTGTTTAATGCTGTTGAACCATTTACAATGTGTAAGGTAAACATCTTCAAAGTAAGAGAACATTTGTGCCCACTGCTACTGCCTCCTTCTTGGGCATGCAGCCCATTTACACAATCAGATTAAAAAAGCATATTGATCTATTGTATTTTGCAGCAGTAACAGCTCAGATATGATGGTATTTGTCACATACTTGCTTTTGTAAGCTACAAGCATGTGGGTCACACCAGAGTTGAATTATTATAAGGAATGCAAGAGTCTGGTGTCAGAGTACTACTAAGTTTAAGAAAAATGTAAGAAAAAAGACTGATTCTATGGGAGAAATGGCATAGGTGGCACCAACTACAAATGTGAGGGTGCACAGTCCTCTGTTTGGAGATCCACCTGTTTAAGAGTAATTAAAGGCTCAGGGATACCAGGAGCAGTCAGAGGGAGATCTAGCCTAGTGTCCCTGAAGCAAATGAAAGGCCTCCTGAGACTCTGGAAGAAATTTAGCTTGACCTGAAAAGACCGTAGGATGAGGGTAAAAGCTACCTCACTGGTATAGATCTGTTGAGTACAGTGTTGAGGAGACAGAACATGGTCTAAGAAAGGGAGCATTTTGCCATTTTACTCAGGTAGACAAGTGGGTAAGCCACTCTGCTACCCTGACAGACGAGTCCCAAACCTATTAGATCTGGAGAGGCAGCCTGATTTTTTTTTATGTATACCTTGAGTTCTCATTTTCTGTAGATCTAAATACAATTCAATCTTTACAGAAAGCTCTAGATTACACAGTTTAAATGGTATGAAACAGATTTCCACCTCCTTCATCACTCTAAGGAGTTTCTTCTTCAGGAATGGTGAAATATTAGGAAAGCATTTCAAAAAGGATTGAATCTGTCATCAAGGGAAAGAGTAGTTTTATTTTTTATAAGGTCCTTGATGTTAATATATTGTTAGTTGTTTACATTTTTGTCCATCTTTGTGAAAAGAAAGTCTGAAAATATTTCTTATAGTATGTGATCATTTCTTTTATATTAACTTTGTACAATTAACTAAAATTAAATATACCTATATCGAAGCTCAGCTTTAACATTTTAGCAGGTATAGCTGTAAACATAATTTAAATAATAATGATTTCAGACATGTTTGATATGTTTGTCAGGAATTCATTAATATGCACCTATGACAATACTACTACTATTACTAGTACTGTTAGTAATTTTGCTATTTCTTTAATTACTCATTTAGACATTCGGTCAGAAGGATGTCGTGAAGCCTCATCTATGCATCTACTGATCTTGTTAAGGAGATTTGTTGATTTAGGTGTTTTGAGTACTGAAGTCTGCATTTCCTATGGCTCTTCATTATCATTTTTCTTAACGGCAGTCATTTTGATGGAGTGTGACACACTGTTTACTTCAAATGCATATTTTACAGTTCATATTTTCAATACTTTAGCTGCCAATTCTTTAAACTTACATTGTCTCCTACACTATTATAATAACACTGATAACAACAGAGCATATACAGCACCTGTGACAACATATCGTTCATTAGAACATTAGAGCATTAGAACAATCTAGACGAGAACAGGCCATTCAGCCCAACAAAGCTCGCCAGTCCTATCCACTTGTTTCCTCCAAGAAAACATCAAGTCGAGTTTTGAAAGTCCCTAACGTCTTACTGTCTACCACACTACTTGGTAGCTTATTCCAAGTGTCTATCGATCTTTGTTTAAAGAAAAACTTCCTAATGTTTGTGCGAAATGTGCCCTTAACAAGTTTCCAACTGTGTCCCCGTGTTCTTGATGAACTCATTTTAAAATAACAGTCTTGGTCTTGATCCACTGTACTAATTCCCTTCATAATTTTAAACACTTCAATCATGTCACCTCTTAATCTTCTTTTGCTTAAACTGTAAAGGCTCAGCTCTTTTAATCTTTCCTCATAATTCAACCCCTGTAGACCTGGAATCAGCCTAGTCGCTCTTCTCTGGACCTTTTCTAGTGCTGCTATGTCCTTTTTGTAGCCTGGAGACCAAAACTGCACACAATACTCAAGATGAGGCCTCACCAGTGCATTATAAAGGTTGAGCATAACCTCCTTGGACTTGTACTCCACAGATCGTGCTATATATCCTAACATTCTGTTAGCCTTCTTAATGGCTTCTGAACACTGTTGGGAAGTTGATACTGTAGCTTGGAGTCCACTATGACTCCTAAATCCTTCTCATAAGGTGTACTCTCGATTTTCCGACCGGCCATTGTGTATTCAAACCTAATATTTTTACTTCCTATGTGTAATACTTTACATTTACTGACATTAAATTTCATTTGCCACAAATCTGCCCAAGCCTGTATGCTATCCAAGTCCTTCTGTAATGATATAACGGATTCCAAATTATCTGCTAATCCACCTATCTTGGTATCATCTGCAAACTTAAGCAGCTTGTTACTTATATTCCTATCTAAATCATTTATATATATTAAAAATAACAGCGGCCCTAGCACTGACCCCTGTGGAACACCACTCTTAACATCGGCCAGTTCTGATGAGGTTCCTCGCACCATCACCCTCTGCTTCCTGTGTTTGAGCCAATTCTGCACCCATCTAAAAACATCACCCTGAACTCCCACTTCTTTTAACTTGATGCCCAACCTCTCATGTGGCACCTTATCAAATGCTTTCTGAAAGTCCAGACAAATAATATCATAAGCTCCACTTTGATCGTATCCTTTTGTTGCCTCCTCATAAATTTTAAGCAAACACGTAAAGATAGAAGGATTAACACATTAAAAATAGCTTGCCTTAATGCTAGAAGTATCAAAAATAAGGTAAGTGAGTTGGAGTTGTATGTAGCAGAGCACAATTATGATATTATAGCAATAACGGAAACCTGGCTAAATAACAAAGATGGGGATGAGTGTAACATAGAGGGATACACATTTTTTAGGAAGGATAGACAGAACAGAAAAGGAGGTGGGGTTGCTGTTTATGCCAAACAGGAATTAAATGTAAGTCATCTTCAGTTGGATGATGAGCCCCATCTTAGTGAGGACATGTGGCTTCGCCTGGAAAATATTAGGGAAAAAGGTCTCATTTTAGGAGTGTGTTATAGACCACCCAATTCAGACAGTAATTTCAACACACATCTTTTTAGTAATATCAAAAGGCAAGTTTACAGGGGGATATTATAGTCATGGGGACTTTAATTATCCAAATATTAACTGGGATAACCTTACAGATGGAGGAGCACAAGAGCAGGAGTTTTTAGAAGTAATCGCGACTGTTTTTAACACAGCATGTTAAAGCACCAACAAGGGGTGAAGCCTATCTGGATTTAGTATTCTGTAATAATCAGGATAGAATTGAGGGTGTAGAGGTGATTGAACCACTAGGGTCAAGTGACCATAATGTAATACAATTCTCAGTATTTTGTAAGAGTACAGATGCAAAGACTAAAATTGTTAAGTTGAACTTTAGTAGGGCTAATTTTGAGCAGATGCGACAAAGTCTAAGTAGGATAGACTGGGATAAGCTTTTAAATGTGGAGACAGTCGAGGAGCAGTGGAACAGGTTTAAAAATGTTTTACATGTAATGCAGGACAGATACATACCTAAATTTGGAAGTAATAGGAAACTAAAAAATCTCCACGATGGATTAATAAAGATTTAAAAAGAAGTTGCAAAGGAAAAACTGCTGTATAAGGCATATAAGACTAATGACTGCAAAGAGAACCGTGGCGTATGAGAACATGAGGGCAACCATTAAGAAGGATATCAGAGAGGCTAAAAGACAGTTGGAGAGGAATATAGCAGATAAGGCGAAAGAAGACCCCAAGAGATTCTTTCAGTATTTTAGTAGTAAAAGAACAGTTAAGGAGGAGGTCAAGTTCATCAGGAATAGTAAAGGGAATTAAAAGATACAGACAATGAAATAGCAGATGCCCTAAACTTACATTTTTCTGAGGTGTTTACAAGTGAGCAAGTGGATAACCTGCCAGAGGTAAACACAACTACTAAGGAGGTACTGAGGGATTTGGAAATTGTAGAGGGAGAAGTGCTGCTCAGATTAAATAAGATGAAATCAAACAAATCACCAGGCCCAGATAATATTTATCCTCGTGTTCTTAAGGAGGCTAGTGAGTACATATATAAACCCTTGACACATATTTTTAGGAAGTCACTGTGCACTGGAGAGATTCCAAAGGACTGGAAAATGGCAAATATCATCCCATTATATAAAAAGGGTGACAGGGCAGATCCAAGCAACTATAGGCCAGTAAGCTTAACAAGCATCACAGGAAAATTAATGGAAGGAATTATTAAGGATAAGATTGAGCAACACATGACAAGGACAGGAGTTATTCTGAACAGTCAGCATGGGTTCAGAAGGGGGAGGTCGTGTTTTACTAACATGTTGGAATTCTATGAGGAGGCAACAAAAGGATACGATCAAAGTGGAGCTTATGATATTATTTATCTGGACTTTCAGAAAGCATTTGATAAGGTGCCACATGAGAGGTTGGGCATCAAGTTAAAAGAAGTGGGAATTCAGGGTGATGTTTTTAGATGGGTGCAGAATTGGCTCAGACACAGGAAGCAGAGGGTGATGGTGCGAGGAACCTCATCAGAACTGGCTGATGTTAAGAGTGGTGTTCCACAGGGGTCAGTGCTAGGGCGCTGCTATTTTTAATATATATAAATGATTTAGATAGGAATATAAGTAACAAGCTGGTTAAGTTTGCAGATGATACCAAGATAGGTGGATTAGCAGATAATTTGGAATCCGTTATATCATTACAGAAGGACTTGGATAGCATACAGGCTTGGGCAGATTTGTGGCAGATGAAATTTAATGTCAGTAAATGTAAAGTATTACACATAGGAAGTAAAAATATTAGGTTTGAATACACAATGGGCGGTCGAAAAATCGAGAGTACACCTTATGAGAAGGATTTAGGAGTCATAGTGGACTCCAAGCTATCAACTTCCAAACAGTGTTCAGAAGCCATTAAGAAGGCTAACAGAATGTTAGGTTATATAGCACGATCTGTGGAGTACAAGTCCAAGGAGGTTATGCTCAACCTTTATAATGCACTGGTGAGGCCTCATCTTGAGTACTGTGTGCAGTTTTGGTCTCCAGGCTACAAAAGGACATAGCAGCACTAGAAAAGGTCCAGAGAAGAGCGACTAGGCTGATTCCAGGTCTACAGGGGTTGAATTATGAGGAAAGATTAAAAGAGCTGGGCCTTTACAGTTTAAGCAAAAGAAGATTAAGAGGTGACATGATTGAAGTGTTTAAAATTATGAAGGGAATTAGTACAGTGGATCGAGACTTGTATTTTAAAATGAGCTCATCAAGAACACGGGACACAGTTGGAAACTTGTTAAGGGTAAATTTCGCACAAACATTAGGAAGTTTTTCTTTACACAAAGAACGATAGACACTTGGAATAAGTTACCAAGTAGTGTGGTAGACAGTAAGACGTTAGGGACTTTCAAAACTCGACTTGATGTTTTCTTGGAGGAAGCAAGTGAATAGGACTGGCGAGCTTTGTTGGGCTGAATGGCCTGTTCTCGTCTAGATTGTTCTAATTGTTCTAATTCCAACATGTTAGTAAATCACGACCTCCCTCTTCTGAACCCATGCTGACTGTTCAGAATAACTCCTGTCCTGGCCATGTGTTGCTCAATCTTATCCTTAATAATTCCTTCCATTAGTTTTCCTGTAATGCTTGTTAAGCTTACTGGCCTATAGTTGCTTGGATCTGCCCTGTCACCCTTTTTATATAATGGGATGATATTTGCCATTTTCCAGTCCTTTGGAATCTCTCCAGTGCACAGTGACTTCCTAAAAATATGTGTCAAGGGTTTATATATGTACTCACTAGCCTCCTTAAGAACACGAGGATAAATATTATCTGGGCCTGGTGATTTGTTTGATTTCATCTTATTTAATCTGAGCAGCACTTCTCCCTCTACAATTTCCAAATCCCTCAGTACCTCCTTAGTAGTTGCGTTTACCTCTGGGAGGTTATCCACTTGCTCACTTGTAAACACCTCAGAAAAATGTAAGTTTAGGGCATCTGCTATTTCATTGTCTGTATCTTTTAATTCCCTTTACTATTCCTGATGAACTTGACCTCCTCCTTAACCGTTCTTTTACTACTAAAATACTGAAAGAATCTCTTGGGGTCTTCTTTCGCCTTATCTGCTATATTCCTCTCCAACTTTCTTTTAGCCTCTCTGATATCCTTCTTAATGGTTGCCCTCATTTTCTCATACTCGCTACGGTTCTCTTTGCAGTCATTAGTCTTATATGCCTTATACAGCAGTTTTTTCCTTTGCAACTTCTTTTTTAAATCTTTATTAATCCATCGTGGAGTTTTTTTTAGTTTCCTATTACTTCCAAATTTAGGTATGTATCTGTCCTGCATTACATGTAAAACATTTTAAACCTGTTCCACTGCTCCTCGACTGTCTCCACATTTAAAAGCTTATCCCAGTCTATCCTACTTAGACTTTGTCGCATCTGCTCAAAATTAGCCCTACTAAAGTTCAACTTAACAATTTTAGTCTTTGCATCTGTACTCTTACAAAATACTGAGAATTGTATTACATTATGGTCACTTGACCCTAGTGGTTCAATCACCTCTACACCCTCAATTCTATCCTGATTATTACAGAATACTAAATCCAGACAGGCTTCACCCCTTGTTGGTGCTTTAACATGCTGTGTTAAAAAACAGTCGCTGATTACTTCTAAAACTCCTGCTCTTGTGCTCCTCCATCTGTAAGGTTATCCCAGTTAATATTTGGATAATTAAAGTCCCCATGACTATAATATCCCCTGTAAACTTGCCTTTTGATATTACTAAAAGATGTGTGTTGAAATTACTGTCTGAATTGGGTGGTCTATAACACACTCCTAAAATGAGACCTTTTTCCCTAATATTTTCCAGGCGAAGCCACATGTCCTCACTAAGATGGGGCTCATCATCCAACTGAAGATGACTTACATTTAATTCCTGTTTGGCATAAACAGCAACCCCACCTCCTTTTCTGTTCTGTCTATCCTTCCTAAAAATGTGTATCCCTCTATGTTACACTCATCCCCATCTTTGTTATTTAGCCAGGTTTCCGTTATTGCTATAATATCATAATTATGCTCTGCTACATACAACTCCAACTCACTTACCTTATTTTTGATACTTCTAGCATTAAGGCAAGCTATTTTTAATGTGTTAATCCTTCTATCTTTACGTGTTTGCTTAAAATTTACATTACTATGCATTTTTATTTCTACACCATTGTTTGTTCTTCCATGTATAGATCTAAATCTGGCCTGTCCTAAACTCCCTGCCCCCCATTCCCTAGTTTAAACAATCCTCGACTAGCCTACACATACGCCTCCCCAATACATTGGTGCCCTCCGGTTCAGATGTAACCCGTCACGGCGAACAGGTCCCATCTGTTCCAAAAGGAGTCCCAATGCCCCATAAACCTATACCCTTCTACCCTGCACCAAGATTTGAGCCACGTTAAGCCTTCTAATCTCCTCAGTCTTACCTGGACTGGCGTGGCACAGGCAGAACTTCGGAGAAGACTACCTTGTCAGTTCTGCTCCTCAGCTTGGTACCTAACTCTTTGAATTTGGATCGCAGAACTGACAGACTACCCTTATGTATGTCATTTGTTCCAACGTGGACAATGACAACTGGATCCACCCCTCTCTGGCCAAGAGCCTGTCCACCCTTCCAGGGAGGTCTCCCACCTGTGCTCCTGGAATTCAACACACCGTGCGAGACTCTCTCTCTGGAGCACACCTGCGCTTCAATCCCCCTAATGATTGAGTCCCCAACTATCACTACCTCTCTCTTTTTGGGAACTGGTTTTGAGGTGGCCCGTTGGGGCTCCTCAACCCTGCCTACCACCTCAGAATTATCAGAGTCACCGTCCAGCTCCGCCAGGACATGATAACGGTTAGACACTTCTAATTCTGGGGTTGATGCCCCCAGACAGTGTGCACCCTTTACCTTACGCCTTGTGACCGTGACCCACCTATTCCTACCTGTCTGGTCTGGAATCTCCTCCCGCCACCTTAGGGGTGCACACTATCTCTAAAGGACACCTGGGCCAAGTCCGCCAATTCTCTATTACAACGCAGGTCAGCCAACTCCTCCTCCAGTTCAGCGACCCTGAGCTCGAGGTGCTGGATCAGCTGGCATCTCTTGCAGATGTAGCCCTCCTAGACAACTGGCTCTTCCAAACCATCATCTAAAAGTCCAACATCCAACAGGACTTGCATTGCACTGGCCTCATTATTAAAATTTGACTTGGGATTACTAAGCTGCCTTAACTATTTTTTTTTTTTTCTTAAAATTAAATTTCTTCTTCTTTCAGCTGCTCCTTAACTTAAATGGTAACACTAAGATCTGCTACAGATATTTTACACCTTTTCCCCTTAAGCTCCTGTACTGTTCTCCCTCTCAGCTGCCTGCTATTTGCCTTTCTATGAGGTTAACTTTACTTTTCTCTGTCTCCTCCTAACTTTGCGCTCTTCTTACTTATAAGCTCTTCACTCGCACTGTTTGTATTCCCCCGTATTAATGAACCAATACGCTGCCGTCCACTTAACTGTTCTGCCTCTGGACCGCTAAGGACTGTTTAATCTAAACTCCTTGTGCCTGATCGGTGTCTTAACGCAGGCCGCTTACCTGCGCACTACTGAGTTTGCACCTTTTACTGCTTTGACGTCAGCCGCGGCCTTTTTTTCTTTTCCTTTAAACTAAGGAATCGCTGTTACGACGACGCGGTTATTTATTTACAAATGCCGATATCAGTTACTGCTGCTTTCTACCCTGCCTCCTCGATGCTAATTCAAATACAGATAACAAGAAAAAGAACAAGTACAAGTACAAATAACTTTTCCAAGCGCACTTCCAAACACCCAGCTACTTTTGCTCTTGTGCGGGCGAAAAAAAAGCAAAAAAACCCTTCTAAAGGGAAAAAAGCTTTAAAAATTCCCACACGGTTCCTTAGCGGCAACCAAAACCCAAGTTTTTAAGAGCAAAATGTATTTTTTATTTAAATCTCACACCACAGAACAAACCAACAACTCTCAACAGACTCTAGCGTTTGCAAAGCACACGTCAGCACAAAGCGTTCATGTTCATGTTCACCTTTTGTTCATTGATGCACTCAAATGCCAATGTGTAATCTAATACTACAGAAAGGTCTTTTACCTGTAACAGGTTATGTTTATTTTTGAAACGTATAGTGTGCTTTCTGCATACGCAACACAAATGTATGTGTTTAATAAGGTTTTTTTTTTAGGAGACTTTTCGACTATAGGCAGTTCATCTTAAAAAGAATCTTGCTTTCTGTTCTCTCTCAAACCAGGTTAGCAAGAGCATATCTTCCTTCATTAAGACTTGGATTGGTTCAGAAATGTGAAACACAGTGAACCGTCTAATTGTTCCCACTCAGTTTTAAGTAAAATTCACTCATGGTTTTCTGCAGGTGTATATTAGAATCTCTTTAGTGTATTCTGGGTCTGCCCATTGGTCTTCTTACAGTGAATAATTCCTTGTCCATTTTCCACTGGATGCACCAGGGGGGCACTCAAACTACGAATTTGAGTTTTGCAACCTGTTCCTTAAAGCCACTCTATGCAGCCACCTCTTTTTGCCCACCTAAGCAGAAAATCGTATTCTTTTGATCACTACATGACTTCTGGCTATAGATTTAGAACATGGATGTAGATTGACTGACATAATGACAGTGTCATCTACATACTATGTTCCCGTTTTACCTCCACAGTTAATATGTTATTATTATTATTAATGACTTTCATACTTTGCTTTACATTTTATGTAGTTTTTCTTTTTCACATTTTGTTATACTGTACAGAAGATTCCAACAAATCTTCCATTTTGCTTCAATGAAACAATGTTCACTGTTTTATTTTAGCACAATGCTAATACATAGGCCATTTTGAAAAAATAAGAGAAACAAGATGCTCTCTACATTACATTTTTGAGTTTGAATCAAAATAGCTTTAGTGTTTAATTTTAAGAAACATCATACCAGACATGGCTAAATCTGACAGTTTTCTAGTTCATTTAGAGCTCCAGTAATGCCTGAAAGGTGCTTAGCAACTGATGTTGAGTCATTCTGGACAAAGCACTGAAAAAAAGGAATTTATTCAGTTTACAGCTAATCTTTTTTTTCAGATGAAATGTAACTATCCATCCATCTATTTCCTTATTTTTTCCTATGGGACTGCTAGAGCCTATCCCAGCAATCATTGGCCACAAGGCAGGAGCAATCCCTGGACAGAGTGCCTGTCCATCACAGGGTAAGCACACAAACATACACTAGTGTCAATTTATTAATGCCAGTTCTACTAACCTACACGTCTATGGACTGTGGGAGGAAACCAGAGCACCTGGAGGAAACTGAAACAGATACAGAGAGAACAGTCAATTCTTTGACCATTAGCAAACATTTTCATTCAAGCCAAGTAGTGCCCAGCTCTCAGCTGTGCTGGTATGTACAAGATTAAAACTGATGAACTCTGGCTTCAGCTTGAGAAAAACAGGTAACAAGCAAAGTTCAGAAAATGCCCAGTCTTCAGGGTCCTATTTATCATTAGCATCTGAGTAACCTAAAGGAACATGAGAAACGGATCACTAATTATGTACTTCTGTAATGAATGGTGTATTTAAGAAGTGTAATAAAGAGCTATAATTCAGTCATTGCCTTCTTTGCACTGCATGGCTCCATGCGTGTTACGAATAAAAATCCTCCTCCATCATGGATAAAGCTCTCTGAATTTATCTTGGACAGCACATACAAACTCCATGCACTGAGCACCTTGTACATGTACTCCAGAGTGTTCTTATTGCTACCACTGTACCTCCGTGCCACCTTCAGGTAAGGTAACCTCCATAGTGGGATGGTAACAGAGTTTGTTTTTTTTAATAGGCAAAGAAAGTGGAGTGGTCAGATAATTTTAAGTTGTCATGGCTAATGCTGGCCATTGTTATTATGGCTATCTTTAAAAATTTCCTGAGCCTTTTCCTTTTTCCACAGGGTTAACATTTTGCATTTATTTATTTACTGGATATTGTTTTAAGTATGTTTAAATATTTCTGAAATGCCGTCATGGATTTCAGTGGGAGGTGCCATTTTGCAAGTATTGTGATCAGTGTTCTCCCCAGAAATTTTTTCCAGCTGGGTGGCATGAAAAAGTAGCTGGGTTGGCAGGACGGTGAAATTAGGTGGTGGGGAAAATTAAATGTACATTATTTTTATTAGTTAATTATTATTGATTATTTTCCAATGCTCAATATGACTTCCTTTTTTAACACTTGTTTGACACTTGTGCCAGAATATTTATATTAAATTTAAGAAGTATCCAATTCAGGATCCTGCAACTCTAACAAAAATTTTAAATAACAATTGTTATGACATAAATCAAGAGGCACAAGTATTGTCGCTGTTGGGAAGAAAAGTGGAAACAATGAAAAATGTATGGGAAACCTAATGAAGAAAAATTAAAAAATATTCTTCAAAGCCAACTTGCATATGCAGAAGGTGTCTTCGGTTAAATATTTATTTTTCTTTTCTTCCTAGAGGCCCAGTTGTCTGTAGCTTTCCCATAATCAAAGTCCCCGGGATCTGGGCCCTCCAAGGAGATCAGTATGAGATTATTTAGTATGTTTTGATTCATGCGATTTCTCAAACATGTCTTGATCCTTTTAAGGGCAGAAAAACCCCTTTCACATTCAGTTATGCTCACTGGGATCACTAGCCCAATAAATGAGTCGATGAGAGGAAAGCGTCATAGGCACAACAAAACAAATTGTTGGCATTGGGCATTTCGGGGTTATCTGAGTTTGTCTATAATTACAAAGTATGTTGCCATGCATTTCTCTCATTTTCAATCTTCATGTAAAAAATCTTGTACTTTGAGCTTTGACTATTATTTAGTCTACTGCTTACTTTTTTGGGTTAAAATATACAGTAGGTGTGATTTGTGGCTTAAGAACTTGGCTTGTTTTTTAAGCACAATTTATTTTTTAAGCAAAATTTATTTGTACCTTCATTAAAACAATCTCTCTTCCTGCCATGATGTAGATAGAAAATAGATTTTCACTCAAAAACCAGTAATTGGGTCATATTTGGAAAAAGGAAATGAAAGGATGCTATATTAAATTCAGTATGGTGAAGATCAACTTGTAAGTAAGTATGTATTGCACTTTTAGTTGTTTCTATCAATTGTGTTTGTGTGTGTGGTAGTAGTTTGTTAATTTTATTTTAAGATTTTCTTATGGAGGGATATGAGCAAGTAGCGTGCAACGTTCCATATTTTGGCACAGAGTGAAGGGGTGGCATGCTGGCAATAGTTTCCTTGGGTAACGCCAATAACATGGTGATAAATATCCCATTTGACATTGTCAGTAAAGAAAGAATTAAACATTGGTGAAGCAGAGTAGCTAGAAAGACTGGTACCTCAAAAGCAATGGTAGGTTATATACCTGTGATGAATGCCCCGGAATAGCGACAGTCCGGGACAGCAAATTAGTAGAGAGGGGGAGAGAGTCCGACAAAGAGAGATTGAATGTGCTGGTGTGAAGATAAATGTGCAATGTTTCTAAATGCTAAAAGGCTGGCAAGAAATGCAAGACATTTTGACCAAGAGTGGTGCATTACCTAAGGGCAACTAAAGGCACAAGTGTCAAGGGTTTTGGGATATCACTGAAGGGAGTGTATGATGGGCCATGTCACAGTTTTTGACTTGAGGTAGTAAAAATCTTAACTATTTTTAATGTCACTTTTTTACTTTTGTAAATAGTTATAGGGCACTTGCTTTTAGTGATGAGAAAATGGCTATGCAGCTGTATTGGTAGTGTGCCCAAGGCACACATGGAATGTCGAGTGGTACATGGCCCATCTGCACCTCTAGGCAGGAGTAACCGACAGCTCAGAGCAACTCTGTTGCTTCAGATAATGGAAGATTAGTTTTTCAGCAAGGAGAAAGGCAATAAGAAAATATTAAGAGAGTCAGAGGTCCTGGGAAATGAATCAAGGAATACTTACCCCTTGTTGAAGCTCGTACACAAGTTTGAATCATGAAAGCAGAGAGTTCCTGATGGAGTGAACGCAAAGCATAGCGAGCATCACAATGCGCTTCCCAATTAATAGGGGCGGGATGGTCTTGAAAACCCCATCAATTATAAAACTATAGTACACAAGTGGGAAAAGTTTATAGTGAAATCCACTGCTACAAATTCTATGCCTGCGGTGCTTCTTCCTAAAACTTCTATCCTCAATTCCTCCAGTCTGTGCACTTAAAACAATGGGGATTTCAGGGAGAGAGAAAAAGAAACTGAACAATAGACTTGATACTGAGAGAAAATAATAAGCCTAAATTACTGTTATCAGTTCAGGAGCTCAGGAGCTCAGTAGCACAAGGTAAGTGAAGCTTAATAATGCAATTTGTACATTGTAGTGAGTGCTGCTGCAGAACCGTCAAACACACACACACATACACACACACGCATATACTTGGCTCCACATGTTTTAGAAATGCCTCTGTTTGCTGCAGTGTCTTTCTGTCATTTTGACAATTGTACCACTATATGGCATAACAACAGCAAACAGACTTTAGATAAGCACTGTGTTCTATCGATATACAACGTGTTCAAATGCTGGGTCTATATTCTGGTATGGTGTATTTACATTTCCACTTAGACGGTAATGTTGAATTTCTCTAGTTATTTGTTTAAAGGTGCAGTAAGAAGGTGAATGTTGTGTAGCCACTTTGTGCTTTTATTGGTGTCATTAGGCAGATTTTTTTATTTGGGTGTTTTGAGTACTGAAATTGGCATCTCCTGTGGTCCTTCATTGTCAGCTCTCTTAATGGCACTTCTTTTGACAGGGTGAGACATGTCATTTACTTCAAATGCATGTTTTGCACTTCATAGTTTCCCGAACATAGCTGTCAGTTCTTTAAAGCTTACATCAACTCCCACACTATCGTCATACAGCATCTGTGTTCACATTTATCACCAGTCCATTTATGTCTTTGAATGCCAATAACCTGATTCGGCAGTAAGATCTTTTAACAACAACAACAACATTTATTTATATAGCACATTTTCATACAAAAAGTAGCTCAAAGTGCTTTACATAATGAAGAATAGAAAAATAAAAGACACAGTAAGAAAATAAAATACGTCAACATTAATTAGCATAGAATAAGAGTAAGGTCCAATGGCGTGGGTGGACAGAAAAAAAAACTCCAAATGGCTGGAGAAAAAAATAAAATCTGTAGGGATTCCAGACCATGAGACCACCCAGTCCCCTCTGGGCTTTTAAGGGGTTGTTTACTTTTAATACATGTGATGTGCTCTCTGCACACACAACACACATATTTATGTTTAATAAGGGTCTTTTAAGGAGACGTTTTTGGCTGTAGACAGTTTATTTTAATCAGAAGTTTGCTCTATGTCAGATCAGGTTAACAAGAGCACTATTGGTCTACAGTTCAATATCTTCAATATCACTGCCGAAATTTTGAGTGTCACCTTCATGAGGTGGTTTGGTTGTTTGGGTTAGAAATGTGACACTTGGTGAGCCATCTAATTATTTCCATCCAGTTTTAAGCAAAATTCACAGAGTTCTCTCCAGATGTATATATCTGCAAAATTATAAAACAGAATTGCAGACACAAGAGGTGTAGAGGAAAATGGTGGAACTGTTTCGGTGAGTTAGCTGTCTGATTATTTTATATATAGTTTTTTTTATATATATATATCTTGTCCCAGACCACATTTAAGAAGGGAAGATGAAAAGAACTATTGTTTTTCTTACATTTGATTTTGTGTCATCTGGACAGTGTACCATATGTGATGACATGACACAATGGCTTCTGCTCTTGTTTTAAGGCACTTAAAAATAAACGTGAACAGCTATTTTTACACCATCTTTTTTGTCTGTTTCTTTTTGTCTCAATTACTGCTCCAGTGAGATATAGCTAGAAGACACACAGTGAGTGGGACATCACAGAGTGCCAGACTGGTGTCTCTCCAGCAAGATTAAAGGCCCAGAAGTGATCCAAGGGATATTTAAAGTGTTTAAAGATGTCTCCATGATCATGTGTGGTTGAGTTTAGAGTTCAGAAGTATTCTAAGGTAAAGGTGCCTTGATGGAAGGAACAGTTTGAAGCTGAGACAGATAGAAAGACATGAAAATACAGGATTAGTACTTGCTGCTATATCTGAGGTGGGCAAGTGACCTTACCAGGACACAGGAGTCGAAGATCCACTAAGAATGGCCCAAAGTGGCAGAAGAATTCAGTATTACTTAAGCTTACTTTGAACTTTGTGTTTTTCTGTTTTTCTATCCCTCCATTGTGTGTTTTATGAAATAAATGCACCATCTTAAATTTTTTAGCTCAATTTGTTGTTATTGTAGATGTGGAACAATAGGTATTTAGAATAAATTATTTTGAACTGATTACCTTTTAAAATGTAAACAAATTAAAGAATATAAAAATAATAAGTATATACAGTATATTTTGTAACAAATACATTCATTTTTTCTTCAAAGTTTAGCTGCATATATACAGTGGAAAAAAGCTAGTGAAATTCACTGATTGGCCATTCACTTAAGTAATTTTATATACAACAATCAAGAAAAATATTGTGACTTGCCTGCAAGCTCCCAAGTTTAGTTCTGATGTACAGTGGTAGCTGCAGGTTTTAATTTGAACCAATCAATGCATCAGTCTTATTTCTAATTTAGCTATTTTAAAAATATTTAGCACTTTTCTCGTCTTATTTTGCATTCAGAAAAATGTGCAAGCATGATGTTTACTTGTATATGAATTTCTGAAATTATTTTTTTTTTGCCACAGTTGAAATGTTTCATTTTGTTTTATGGCATTCTTTTTATGTAATCATTTTCTGATGAATTTGCTCCCTTAATTTTATCAAGATACCGACTGATTGGTGAGCAGTGCAGACCATCATGCAAATGACAATGGAATACAAAGGGAGCAGTTACTTCAGTTTCAGTTCAGATTTGAAAGAAAAAGATTACATGACAGTAAGAAAATGAAAAAAAAGCCTCTGTGTAATAGACATACTAATGCTCGCTACATTCCAATAATAAATTTTAACAAAAACATTTTGCAATTTCTTGAATGGTTGAAGAAGGGGCCTGAGTTGCCTCGAAAGCTTGCATATTGTAATCTATTTTAAGTAGCTAATAAAAGGTATCATTTTACTTGACTTCTCACTACATTCATAATGGCTAAAACGGTACAACACCCTAGTACTACCTGAATGGTACCAAAAAAAAGCAGAAAAGAAAAGGAGAAGCTTGTTTTGAAGAAATTAGTCCAGTTAAAAACAGAAGTTGGATGTGATGAACATCTGCAGTTATGGTTGTCAACAGGAATGACCTTGAGAACCACTGATTTAATTTAATATAATATATTATTAGAACATTTGAAAGATTTAGACAAGAACAGGCCTCTAGCCCAGCCAAACTCACCAGTCCTATATACCTAATTCTTCCAAAATAACATCTAGTCGAGTTTTGTAGGTCCCTAAAGTCTTAGTGTCTACCACACTACCTGGTATCTTACTCCATGTGTCTATGGCTCTTTGAGTAAAAGTAAAACTTGCTAATTATAGCTTATTTTCCTTCTGTCTAGAAATGCCAGTCACTATAGATCCTGAGAGATCTTTCACTCCTCATTTGTATTTGGCATTCATTCAGTTTCTCTCACTAACTGCTCTTGAGCGTTTTCTTTTTATCCTGTTAAAGCATTTGGTGCCATCAATCAGTATGGCCACAACCACAGTATGTCAGTTAGCTCTCGTTCCCCTAGTCTGTCATGGAGACTTGTGTAGTATACAACTAGTACGTGATTGATCTGTCCCATCTCACCTCATTTGTCTATGGGGCCATGTTCCAGTTCCTTCAGTATCTCCTAATAAATCTCTGTAGCCTCATATCATGTTCTGTATAAACTTGCTTGTTGATAACCTTCTCTCTTCATCTTTTTCCTTCATCTGTTTGATCAAACCCATTTTTCTTCATGTAGTACAAAATTGAGAATTCGCTGTCTGTCTGCTTATCTGTCTTTCTTTCTAACTCAGTCAATTCAATTAATTTTTCAGTGTAAGGTCTGTTACTGTATGTTTGGATGAATTTACTGTTGAATCGTTAAACAATTGTCATTTCTAAGTATACGTAGTGAAACATAGGCATTTAAACAATGAATAAGTACTCCACTTGCCATTCTCCCTTCTTTGCTGTTGTTTTGTTTTTTCTTTTTCTAAAATTGTTTTTGCCCATGCTGATGGCTCCCCTCTCTTTCTCATGAGTGGCGGCTGAATTCTGTTTTGTAATGTTTTGTCTCTTTTTGATCCTGCTTTCTTTTTATAACTCTGTTTTTTTTTTTTCTTTTCATATTATTCTTCGAGTTTAACTATAAAGAAGTTGTTGCATCAGCTTGACTTAATAGTATGGAAATTTATTTTCTTCAAATAAAATTAAAAAAATAATAAAAAATAAGTCAGTTCAAAAAATTGATAAATTAGTGATGACTTTAAGCATGGCACACTAGCCTAGTAGATAGAACGGCTGCCTGACAACTTTAGGAAGCTGGCTTTGAACCCAAGGCTAGTCATTGCGGTTTTCTACATACGCATTTGAATGTGCAGTGTATGTTAAGTATCCCAAGGACTTTAAGCTGGCCCCGTCATCATTCTCTAATCTTTTTGGTCCAGAGGGCTAGCCATGCACCTTTGATCATGATATTCATGGCCTCAGTCTCCTATGGGAGTTTCATACATACATTAATCCTTTAAAAAAAAAGTGAGTGGATTCAGAGCTTGTGCCTTAGGAGGAAAGCTCTGTCATAATACTTCTTTTTACTGTATTTTGTTTTGTTTTCAGCATGACACTATTTTAAATTTATGCTTTCGCTGCCATTTTGTAATTTTCTGAGCAAGTTGATCACCGCATTGCTACAGTTGCTGCTGTGGTTGTAGCATGTACCAAAAGTCTTGCTCTACGTAATGTCACATTACAACACGGGTAACTGTAAAATCAGGTGTAAAGATGCAGGAGTATCCTAACTCTAGGATGATTAACTGTCTGATTCTTTCAACACATTTTATTTCCATTATTGATTTTATGGTACTAATCCATCTTTGAAACTTTGTTGACCCTGACATTCAAGCATTTTGAAATTTTTTGGTAACAAGCTCCTTCCTGTTTTTGACTACTCTTTCTCTAGCCCTTCATCACTTGGACAGTTTCTCTAACTCTCCCTTTAAGAACAAGCCTTATTTGCAGATCTGGGTATAATAGACCATACATGAGTACATGTGGGTATGTGTGCAAGTGAGCCCTGTCATCTCATCCAGGGTGTATTACTCCTTTACCCTCAGTGCTGATAATGTAGGCACTTGCTCCCCATAATACAAAAATAGAAAACATGGTTTCAGAATGAATAGATAAATGAAAGATACTCATTAAAATGGTAGCCTGATTTTATGGGCACTGTCATTTTGCAGTTCTGGCTATTATGTCACTGCATTGTTGTTAAGTGTGATGCATGATGTAAGAGATGGTCACACATAGTACCATATGTCTGAATTTTAAAACTTAGTAGCTTGAGAATATTTTACAAGAAAAGATACTATTGTAGCTGCTGGTGAGTAAGGCAGGATCAAGCACGGGTCAATTTCCGAAGAGCCGAAAGAAATCTCTCAATCCAAAAGTTAATTTTAAAAGATTTAGTGAAAATTCAAAGCAAACAGTCCACACAGGAATAAAGAAAAAAAGGTTGTTACACACGTAGAATAAAAGGAAAAAAAAAAGGAAAAAATGTCCCTTCTTTAAACTTTGCTTGTTTCTATACTTAAAAAAGCTTTCATTTGTCTTCAATATGATCTAAACGTATGACACTGCACATTCAATAGAGCACATTAACTTTCATATTATTGGGCATGTAAGGCATAGTTTAAAAGTGTGTGCCCTCCATCCCTTACATACGGCAAGGCAGGTCACTAACTGAGTCTAAACTATAATCATTGAGACAAGAAATAGAATATATCAATTCAATTCAGCTTGTGGAGTTATTAGAACCTCCCATAGATTATGTACTAATATATAGGCAAATATTTAATATGACTTAAATAACTAGCAAATGGCTCTTACAACTATAGTACCTTTTCGCACAAACTGTAAATATTACTTGTGAATTATACTCTTCATATGTTATGGACTATGATGGGAATCACCCTCAAGTTCTGTTTTTTACTCTTTATTTTTGGATTTCTCTGCTTTTTGCATAAATGTTTCTGCTATTTATTTAGAAATTATTGTCTTTTGGTTCCCCATGTTAGTTTTGTTTATTTGTTTATTGATGTAGTTAATTATCTTATTTATTAATTAATTAATTTATTGTTTGCTATATTTTGGGCCGAGACCACTGATTACTTAATTGTTCAGAGATATTGCCGTTAGGTCATTATATTAACCACTTCTTGGTACTGCCTAGACACAACAGCATACTTTGTGTGGAACATCTTTGACTTTTCTGTGAAAGTATTAGGTCTTTTGACAGTTTTGTTTGGTTTGTGCTTGATTCATTGACTCTTGCTTTGTTTTTGACCTTGCTTTTAGATTGTCAGTCAGTCAGTCATTATCCAACCCGCTATATCCTAACGCAGGGTCACGGGGATCTGTTGGAGCCAATCCCAGCCAGCACAGGGTGCAAGGCAAGAACAAACCCCGGGCAGGGCGCCAGCCCACTGCAGGGCACACATACACACACCCACACACCAAGCACACACTAGGGAAACTGAAGCACCCATGTTAGTTTTTCTTTCTTGATTATTAAAAATAATTTAGAATTTGGCGGCATGGTGGTGCAGTGGGTAGCGCTGCTGCCTCGCAGTAAGGAGACCTGGGTTCACTTCCAGGGTCCTCCCTACGTGGAGTTTGCATGTTCCCCTGCAGTCCAAAGACATGCAGGTTAGGTGCACTGGCAATCCTAAATTGTGCTTGGTGTGTGTGTGCATGCCCTGCAATGGGCTGGTGCCCTGCCTAGGGTTTGTTCCTGCTTTGTGCCCTGTGCTGGCTGGGATTGGCTCCAGCAGACCCCTGTGACCCTTTGTTAGGATATAGAAGCTTGGAAAATGACTGACTGACTGATATTAGCATTTCAATGTATTATTTAGAATTTAGTATCTTTTTTTAATTGTTTGTATTGTGAGCAATAGTAGAAAAGATTTGAAATGAGGACCGGATGATCAAGTATTAAGCCACAAAACATATCAAGATCACAATCAGAAAATAAGAGAATTCTTTTTTCAAGCCAAAACAAAATTCATAGTCAAAGAAATGAAGAAAGTTCGAATCGGGGTTGCCAGGTTCTGCAAAAATTTCCAACCCTTTTAAAACTCAAAACTCTCCTAATGGCACTAGATGCCAGCTAAGTCAATGTCATATTTAAATTTTGACTAATGTTATAGTTGGCGAGGGATGCAGGGGTATAGAGCATACGGTCTGGGATGTTGTATTTTTGAAAATTGCCTACACATCTTGTAAACATGGTTCTAATAGTAGAAAATCTATAACTCAATCAAACATAAATTCTTACAGGGACAATTTGTTAAACTCAGAAGTAATCAACTCAAAAAGGTTTTTCAAAAAAGGATTCAAAATATTATTAAAAAAAATATTAACAATTATAAAAACAGTTGGCTCCATCCAACCATCCATTTTCTAACCCACTGAATCCGAATACAGGGTCACGGGGGTCTGCTGGAGCCAATCCCAGCCAACACAGGGCACTCACCAATCCTGGGCAGGGTGCCAACCCACCACAGGACACACACCAGGGCCAATTTAGAATCACCAATCCACCTAACCTGCATGTCTTTGGATTGTGGGAGGAAACCCACGCAGACACGGGGAGAACATGCAAACTCCACGCAGGGAGGACCCGGGAAGCGAACCCGGGTCTCCTAACTGCGAGGCAGCAGCGCTACCACTGCACCACCGTGTCGCCCACAGTTGGCTCTTCTATGTTTAAAGTTTAACTTTTATTTTTTCTCAATAATTCAATTGATTTAATAATTAAAATCTTGTCTGACAGGTTTTTGATTGTTTTCCTCACCATCTTCAGAGATTCATTTAAAATTGTTATGTGATGGTGATGTGCTTGCATATATGACGAGTTATAAGACAAAGGTTGCTCATTTAGACTTTAATTTAGACATTTCTACATGACTGAACAAGAATTAATAATGATTACGTAGAGCAGAAGCCTGTTATCATTTAGTTGGACAAACAAAAAATGGAGGAAAAATTATTATTTTTATTTTAAGCCATCTGAATTGTGTTAAGGATCTTGTGCTTGACCAAGTCGTAGGCTGAAGGTTTAACAATCACATCCAAAATCATACTCAGAAGCAACAAGCACAAATAAAATCAGAAAACAAATTTCTGAAAATAGGAGAAAGCAGTTCCAGTTTAGTCTGAAACTGTCTGAATGGTACTAGTGTCATCAGAAGGCAATAGCCATCACTCATTTGCAAAAAAAACAGTGCACAAAAAAGAAAATCAACACAGCAAATTCAGAGAGGCTGCAGACCAAAGGAACAAAGAGCCAGACATGAGGACCACAGACACCTAGCATGGGGAATCAGCCCGACTGCACTGACAATGTGAAACATGGCTCTGGGCAACACAGGGCCGTGATGAGCATGTGGTGACTTGTATTTGTCACAGAAAAACAATACGCTCAACAGAATGAGACTTCTGCTGTTCAGATTCAACAAACTGTGGCAGAGAAAGTGGGTGGTCATCAAGAAACAAAAGGCACAAATAAGGGGCACTCACAGAGACCCAGAGAGAGAGAAAAACTGGTCAACTTGCCTGGACAGGAACTGCTAACCAGAAGCAAAATTCTGCACTATTTATTTGTTCATGCCAGACCTTTCGGTCTCTCATACTAAAATATAATAAAAACAAACAAGCACTTCTTTCATGTTTTGCTCCTGGCATAGTAAGCAGACTATTAGAAGACCTAAGGTTACAACAAGGAATGTAATGGGACAGATACTCCAAAATATAACAGAGAGAGCAAGATTATTTAGAGCTTTATAAACCACTAGCTGTGCTACCCATCTAAAAAGGCTTGAAGTCGAAGTAATCAACGTAGACCTCAGTGTTAACATTTACAGTGCACTGTACCATGCATATGTCTCTGTTATATGCCATTTGGTATGGGATTCGTAAAAGCTGTATTAATGTGTGTGATGCGTCATCCATTGGAATGACAGATGCAATGCATTTTATTACTACAAACGTAAGTGATACACCATCTTTTGGAATGTCACTGACACAGTAACTGGATGGACACACAGACAGACACACAGAGAACTAACGTTTTATTAAGGTGGGTTAATTGAAGTTTAAAATCAAGGACACAAGTAACAAATGCAAGATGCAATGTTAAGATTTTCTTTTTCTGGTTAGGATTCTTGCTGCCACATTCACAACTAACTGCAGCCGATTGAAGTCTTTCTTACATAGTCCTGCAAGGAGTACAGTACAATGCAGTAATCTACTTTGATAAAAAAAAAAAAACATGAAATAATTTCTCAGATCTTATATTTGCAGTGTTCCTTAAATGAAAAAATGCAGTCCTAAAAATCTGGTAAATATGTGTATAGGTCCAGAATAACACCTAAATTATTTACTTCCACCTTGACTTATAATTCTCAGGGATCTGTTTTTTTTAAGCCCTTACTGTTTCCATTTTTGCCAACAATTAACATTTTTGTTTTTTCCTTATTTAGTTTGAGAAAATTAATACTCATCCATTCAGAAAAAACAAGTGAGACATTGGAGTAAAGAACCCAGACCAGACAAACAGGCAAGATCCAATCTGAAGGTTGAAATGAAGTCCTTAATGTGCAAACCAGATAAATAACATCAAATAAAGATGAACATTTCAAAAGACAGACAGAAGAGCATTACAATTTTATCGATATAAGTTAAATAGAAGGATTAAATGTTGCAGTTGGGATCCAAATCTGTGCAAAATATGTAAAATCATGATCTCTCTAAAACAAAATGTACTGAAAAAAAATTCTACTCCAAATGAACAGGCTTGTAGGATTTTACCGTGCTAGTAATTGTTCTGTTTAATTTTGAATGATTGATTAGGTTTCAAATTCTTTTGACACACAGGCAGATATTCACACACATCACTCTTAAATTGTGTTCAGGGTGGCCCAAACAATCTGATGAGAGCTCAAGTCAAAATATGAACTCAATCACATTAATAAACACACGCACAACACACTGGTTTTAGCCTGAAAAAAGCTCAACGCCCTGAAATCAACAGGAATTAACACCAACTACCCAAAATGACCTTACAATGACTACTGTAATATCTGATTGATAAACAATAATAGCAAGATTATCTTGTTTAAAGCAAACACTGCTTGATTCATTTTAGAAGAGATATCAAACTGTCACACAAATGATGAGGCTTGAAGAGAAATTGCTTTAAATACGTAGCATGCTGAGAAGAATTTAGACTGCACAATTAGTACAGATGTCCTGTACAGTAAGTAGGCAAACACAGTTAAAAAAGAAATGGTTTATGGGTAAAATGTTTTGTAAATTATTGACTACCTTTCAAAAGAAAATGAGTCTCCAAAGACATATATATTAGGTTAGTTTTAATGCTAAAAGAAGTGTTAAAGTTTCCCCTTCATATTAAATGTAATCTAAAGCTTTGTTTTTATGCAGTTAATGAATTAGTTACTGACATTTTGTCCTGGTAAAGTATTTTATTTTATTAACTCCTCACTTATATAAATGTTATGGTAATTTGGCCCATAACTGAACTGAATTATCAGAAATTAGTTCTTGAGCTTCATGGCTCAGTATGTTACATTTTCAGGCTGAGGGTTCACAAATGCAGGACCGAAGCACAGGTTTATAGACGTGCACACAACTTGCATGTCTCCCCAACACTGGTTACAGTAAAGTAATACCGACAGAGTTAATAACAACAGTACAATATCCAAGTATAACTGAGTACACGTGTGCTCTGTAATGGACTGATATCCTGACTAGCATATCTTTCTTATTGTAGGAATTACAAAATTTCCATAACACTGTAATGGAAAAACTAGTTTTGTAAAATGGACATGTGGTATGTTTAATTGAACTGACTGTTCTGAATGCGCTCAAAATAATAGACCGACCAGCATTATAATTATGATATCCATCTTTTCAGATTGGACAATGGACACAAGTTTCTTTATGTTCCTTTTCTTGGTCTGACTTTTTATTTCAGATGTGGTTTACTGTTTCACAAAAAGGTGGCACGGTGTGGCCTTATGGATTTGGCATACTGGGTTTAAATCTCGAACTTGGCCTTGTCTTTGTTGCGTTTACATGTATTCTGTATGTCTGTGGAGTTTATTATCTAAGAACTCCTGTTCTACACTACTACATCTCAAAAACGTTTGTGTTTATTGGCAATTCTAAATAGGCCAGGTGTAAATATGATTCTAGTTGTGTGTGTAAAATAATGGCTATGGTGCTCTGGTGCTTCTTCCAGAGTTGATTCCTGCTTTTCGTCTGATACAGTTAGGATAAACGTCAATCTTCAAGGATGCTTGCATGAGAATATTATGTTTTACATTCACAAAAAAGCATAGGAGGAAAGTCAATCAATCCCTTGCCATACCTGCCTGATACTCTGCTGAAGCCACAATGACATTGCAAGAACCCTCTCATGTCCATACCACTACAATATTTCCTATTTGACAACACACAAAAAAAGAAGAAAAACCTTTGAATTTGTCAAAGATAAAAGAGCAGTCACAGTGTGGCATTACAAAAACATTGCTGTAGGTATAAAGAAGCCCAAGTAACGATGCTTGACACTATTCTGGTGAAAAATTTGTTGGCCAAATAAATTTATAAACAGGGTTATCTCTGTAACTTTAATTACTGTTATTCTATATAAACATCTATGTGTCTGTTTGTCTGTCTGGCCCGGAAGTGTGAGGCTACAGCATTAAGCTCAAAGAGCCGGCAAGGCGGCCGCAAGTTAACAAATTGGAAGAAGAAAGGAGCTAAAGGAAGGTGACTCCATCGCCAAAGTGAAACCGCTGAGGAAAGACAAACGAGAGAGAAACTCATCTAGCCGCTTATAGACAAGATGGGCAAGCACGTCCGCAAAATGAAACCACTGCTCAAAAAAAAAAAACCTAAAGAAACATTTTAAAAACACATCAGATCTCAATTGGAAAAAAATCCTGCAGAATATCTATACTGATATGGATTGGGTAATGTGTTAGTAATGAAAAGGATGCCACATCATTTGATGGAAATGAAAATTATCAACCTACAGAGGGCTGAATTCAAAGACCCCCCGAAAATTAAAGTGAAAAAATAATGCAGCAGGCTAGTCCATTTTTCTGAAATTTCATTGCAGCAACTCCAAATTGTACTCAGTAGTTTGTATGGCCCCCACGTGTTTGTATGCAGCCCTGACAACGTCAGGACATGCTCCTAATGAGACGACGGATGGTGTCCTGGGGATCTCCTTCCAGATCTGGAACAGGTCATCACTGAGCTCCTGGACAGTCTGAGGTGCAACATGGCGGCATCGGATGGACCGACACATAATGTCCCAGGGGTGTTCTATTAGATTTAAGTCAAGTGAGCGTGGGGGCCAGTCAATGGTATCAATTCCTTCATCCTCCAGGAACTGCCTGCATACTCTCGCCACATGAGGCTGAGCAATGTCGTGCAACAGGAGGAACCCAGGACCTACTGCACCAGCATAGGTTCTGACAATGTGCCCAAGGATTTCATCCTGATACCTAATGGCAGTCAAGGTGCCATTGTCTAGCCTGTAGAGGTATGTGCGTCCCTCCGTGGATGGCACCCCAGACCATCACTGACCCACCACCAAACCGGTCATGCTGAATGATGTTACAGGCAGCATAATGTTCTCCATGGCTTCTCCAGACCCTTTCACGTCTGTCACATGTGCTCAGGGTGAATCTGCTCTCATCTGTGAAAAGTACAGGGTCCCTGTGGTGGACCTGCCAATTCTGGTTTTTAATAGCAAATGCCAATTTAGCTCCATGTTGCCCCTCATGAAGTCTGTTTCTGATTTTTTGGTCAGACAGTCACACCAGTGGCATGCTGGAGGTCATTTTTTTGAGCTCTGGCAGTGCTTATCCTGTTCCTCCTTTCCTAAAGGAGCAGATACTGGTCCTGCTGATGAGTTAAGGACCTTCTACAGCCCTGTCTAGCTCTCCTAGAGTAACTGCCTGTCTCCTAGAATCTCCTCCATGCCCTTGAGACTGTGCTGGGAGACACAGCAAACATTCTGGCAATGACACGTATTGATGTGCCATCCTGGAGTAGTTGGACTACCAGTGCAACCTCTGTAGGGTCCAGGTACCGCCTCATTCTACCAGTAGTGACACTGACCATAGCCAAATACAAAACTAGTGAAAAAACAGTCAGAAAAGATGAGGAAGGAAAAATGTCAGTGGCCTCCACCTGTTAAACCATTCCTGTTTTGGGGGTTGTCTCATTATTGCCCCTCTATAGCACCCATTGATAATTTTAATATCCCAGAAGTTTCATTGACTTGATGCTATATTCTTTTTAAAAAGTGGTCCTTTAATTTTTTTTCAGCAGTATATATATATATATATATATATATATATATATATATATATATATATATATATATATATATATATACTAATAAAAGGCAAAGCCCTCACTGACTCACTGACTCACTGACTGACTCATCACTAATTCTCCAAGTTCCCGTGTAGGTAAAAGGCTGAAATTTGGCAGGCTCATTCCTTACAGCTTCCTTACAAAAGTTGGGCAGGTTTCATTTCGAAATTCTATGCGTAATGGTCATAACTGGAAGCTATTTTTCTCCATTTACTGTAATTGAGTTGAGCTTGAAACCCGTGGGGGCGGAGTTTCGTGTGACATCATCACGCCTCCCACGTAATCACGTGAACTGACTGTCAACGCAGTACACAGAAAACTAGGAAGAGCTCCAAAAAGCGCTGAAGAAAACATGCGTTATATAATTGAGAAGGCAGCGAAACAATAAGAAGCGAGCGAGTGACATATACAACCATATTCATGAGTGCTGCTACTTCGGAAACAAAGCACGGTGTAAATCTAAAGTTTAAATTAAGTTCATAGACAGGCTGCCCACAAGTTACAAGTTTAAAGAGAGGACGCAGGATATAAATGAGAGTTTTGATCACTTTGTAACTAAGTTAAAATTGCACATGAAGGGCTGTGCTTACGCAAATTCCAAGAGACTGTGTTTGTGGGGGATTGACAGTTAAGGCGGGTGGGAGAGTCACGTCATCATCTCCCCTCCTATTCACCTCATTTCGCTCTTAGCAGAGCTACGCAGCTAACGCAGTGTTACGGAAGCAAGTTTGTGACGCTGCCACCAAATACTCACAGCAAAAATCCACAAGTTAATACACACGCTGTCTCTACAGTTTCTCCACGGTGCCAAGGTGCCTTTGTCAAGCCTGTAGCGGTCTGTGTGACCCTCCATTTATATGCCTCCCCAGACAATCATTAACCCACCACCAAACTGCTCATGCTGAAGGATGTTACAGGCAGCATTATGTTCTCCATGGCTTCTCCAGACCCTTTCACTTCTGTCACATGCTCAGGGTGAACCTGCTCTCATCTGTAAAAAGCACAGGGCACCAGTGGTGCATCTGCCAATTCTGGTATTCTATGGCGAAGGCCAATCGAGCTGCAAGCTGTTGGGCAGTGAGCTCAGGGCCCATTAGAGGACATGGGGCCCTTGGGTCACCCTCATGAAGTCTTTCTGGTTGTTTGGTCAGAGACATTCACACCAGTGGCCTGCTGGAGGTCATTTTGTAGGGCTCTGGCAGTGCTCATCCTGTTCCTCCTTGCCCAAAGGAGCAGATACTGGTCCTGCTGATGGGTTATGGACCTTCTATGGCCCTCTCCAGCTCTCCTAGAGTAACTGCTTGTCTCCTAGAATCTCCTCCATGCCCTTGAGACTGTGCAGGAGACACAGCAAACCTTCTGGCAATGACACGTATTGATGTGCCATCCTGGAGAAGTTGGACTACCTGTGCAACCTCTGTAGGGTCCAGGTATCGCCTCATGCTACTAGTAGTGACACTGACTGTAGCCAAATGCAAAACTAGTGAAGAAACAGTCAGAAAAGATGAGGAGGGAAAAATGTCAGTGGCCTCCACCTGTTAAACCATTCCTGTTTTGGGGTCATCTCATTGTTGCCCCTCTAGTGCATCTGTTGTTAATTTCATTAACACCACAGCAGCTGAAACTGATTAACAACCCCCTGTGCTACTTAACTGACCAAATCAATATCCCAGAAGTTTCATTGACTTGATGCTATACTCTGATTAAAAAGTGTTCCTTTAATTCTTTTGAGCAGTATATATATATATATATATATATATATATATATATATATATATATATATATATATATATATATATACACTCAGCAAAAAAAGGAATGTCCCTTTTTCAGGACTGTGTATTTCAATAATAATGTTTTAGAAATCCAAATAACTTTACAGATCTTCATTGTAAAGGGTTTAAACAATGTTTTCCATGCATGTTCAATTAACCATAATCAATTAATTAACATGCACCTGTGGAATGGTCGTTAAGACCTTAACAGCTTACAGAAAGTAGGCATTTAAGGTCACAGTTCTAAAACGCAGGACACTAAAGAGACTTGTCTACCGACTGTGAAAAACACCCAAAGAAAGATGCCCAGGGTCCCTGCTCATCTGCGTGAACATGCATTAGGCATGCTGCAGGGAGGCATGAGGACTGCTGATGTGGCTAGGGCAATAAATTGCCATGTCCGCACTGTGAGACGCCTAAGACAGCGCTACAGGGAGACAGGAAGGACAGCTGATCATCCTCACAGTGGAAGACCACGTGTAACAACACCTGCACAGGATCGGTACATCAGAATATCACACCTGCGTGACAGGTACAGGATGGCCACAACAACTGCCCGAGTCACACCAGGAACACACAATCCCTTCATCAGTGCTCAGACTGTCTGCAATAGGCCGAGAGAGGCTGGACTGAGGGCTTGTAGGCCTGTTGTAAGGCAGGTCCTTACCAGACATCATCAGCAACAACGCTGCCTATGGGCACAAACCCACCTTCGCTGGACCAGACAGGAGTGGCAAAAAGTGCTCTTCACTGATGAGTCACGGTTTTGTCTCACCAGGGGTGATGGACGGATTCGTGTTTATCGTCGAAGGAATTGAGCACGTCTGGGACCTGTTGGATCGCAGGGTGAGGGCTAGGGCCATTCCCCCCAGAAATGTCCAGGAACTTGCAGGTGCCTTGGTGATAGAGTGGGGTAACATCTCACAGCAAGAAC
This sequence comes from Polypterus senegalus, assembly GCF_016835505.1. Lineage (NCBI taxonomy): Eukaryota > Metazoa > Chordata > Cladistia > Polypteriformes > Polypteridae > Polypterus > Polypterus senegalus. The sequence continues at coordinate 90,125,329 of NC_053155.1, read as the reverse complement.
TGACAAATCTGGTCCAGTCCATGAGGAGGAGATGCACTGCAGTACTTCAAGCAGCTGGTGGCCACACCAGATACTGACTGGTACTTTTGATTTTGAGCCTCCCTTCATTCAGGGACACATTGTGAAACATTTTTAGTTTATGTCTTATGGTGTTGACTCTTTTAGTGTTCATACAAATATTTACACATTAAGTTTACTAAAAGTATAAACAGTTGAAAGTCAGAGGACGTTTCTTTTTTTGCTAGTATATGTGTAGTAGTGGGACAAGTTCCCTGGTGCCTTTGGCACTCAACCCCCAGTTGTGTAGATGGGGCTGAACACACCCCAAGGAGATGCGGTCGCTCCTCAGAAACCCCCTCTTAAATGATGATACAATGGGAAACAAATACAGTTTTTTTTAACCTCCTCTTTGCTTGATCAGCTGCTGGCTTTCTGCTGCTGCCGTGCCGCATGATCTGCATGTCGCATGGTGCTTCGAACATTTAAAAACCTGTACAGCAGCTGTCCTACTCTTTGTCTTTTATTTCCGGCCCTGGGCATGGCTAAATCTCTTGGTTAAGTCTCGTTTCGTGGGACGTGAGTTCTTGATATTTTTTTAGTTTAGAATTTAAAAATGGAATAATAATCTGAAAATCTAACATCACATCAAAGTTCAATAAATTCTGAAAAGGAAGATACCAAACATATATACAAAGGTTATAAAATAAGCTCAATTTAAAACATGACAAAAAATGTGACATAAAACATTTTTGCTCAAAATCATTGCACTTTTAGGTTTTGGATTTTATATATATAGAGTAGATATATACATATATATATTTTAATAGAAAAATAAATAACTGCAACTTCAGTACTTGTTTTGAGAGATTGTTTAGGTGCAAGAAACTAAATGTTTCAAAAACAGCACACAATACTTTCAAAAAGTGGGACACCTTGTTATAAAATGATGGAACTTTGCCATGCTGTAGGATATGATATCTAAACTTGGCACAATGATAGCTGACATATTGCATCACAAAAAAAAATTTGATTCCAAAGTTGTACATCAGAGAATGTCTTGGTTATGTACAGTAAGATCCAGTTTTGTGGAAAGAGTATATTTTTAGGCCTTTATTGTCTGGAGTGCTGAATAGATTACAGTATAAAACACCAGGAACAACTATGCATTTTAATTTTAAAATAGTCAGTCAGTCAGTCATTGTCCAAAAATATTTATACAACAAGCTTACGTTCAGACAGAATTTCATGTGGCAAATGCATATATACTGTACCATGTTTGTGAAGAAGTAAATTTAACTTGAAGCACCTCAAACTTATCTTTTAATGTGCATTTTCACAAGGACATGATTCGAAGTAAAAACTAAATACAAAATCAAAATTCTTCTCATTTGTCAAACTGGCTGTAGAGCCAGTATTTTGTACTATTTTTTAATTATTTGCTCTTGCTTCAGGATTTAATTCTCATGACATTATGCACTTATAGCATTATTTAATGCACTGAATATCACTTGTGCCAGTTTTAATACTATTTAAGAATAAGCTGGATTCTGTGCTAATTTTAATTCATCATAAAAAACAATTTCATTTCTATTCAGTTCTTAGTAAATCCACTGCACCATAACACTCTTTTCCCAATAAATCCATAGTACTGTATATCCATTTATATAATCTTTTCAGAGACATTATTTCTTCATTGTGTGTAACCAATGTACAATATATTCACAATTTTCAAAAATAATTTCTACTCTAAATGTTTACACAAGCTTTAATGCAAACGTCCTTATTTTATTATGAGCTTGTGTGAAGTTTTTGAGACCACAGAGCGGGATTTTGAGTATCACCATGTTACGAAAGTGGGGAACTTAGCAGGGCCACAAGATTCAGATATCTACTGTCTTTGAATAAAAAAGGGATTGATAAAGTAGAGAAGAAGAATGAGGATTCCAAAAGAATTAGCATGCTGGTAATGTAGTACCACAAAAATTAAAGGTACAGTCTGAACTTTTAAAAATGTTGCTTTCATAGAGATGAAAAAGAGATTAGAGCAACACTATCTACTACACATGACCCTAATGGTAGTTTTAAATGAGATGGGAGCTGTATGGTGGTATAGACCTTTTCACATTTAGCTATAGCTTGTTGGATGATTTGTGTTAATTAATTTAAATAATGACAATTTAAAATCTATAAAGAAAATTATAAGCTGCTTGTTTGTTCACCAATCAAACAAAAACAGCTAAACAGAAATGTAGTAGTATGCAACTGTCTATAATGAATTAATTGAGCTGCTAAGAATAAGCAAGTACTATTGATACAAGCAGTTCAATATCAGTAAATTGCCATGAATCAATGGGTTTTAATAAATAAATAAATAATAAATAATAAATAAAGGAAAAATCTTCATTAATACATTACATTTCATATCATGAAACTAGAATATTAAATAGTGTTTCTTTTCAGACTATAAGTACAGCATATTCTTCTTAACTAATTTGGATAACAATTTAAGTACCTCCCTGGATTATAGATTTTTATCTAAGAGTATTTCTTTTTGTCTCATCGTATGGATTGTTTAGCCATGTTGAAGTTCAACGATTTAGTATTCCATTGTTTATTTTCATCTAGACCTCTTTCTAAGAAATATACTTATCCAAAAAGAGTGTACAGTGTTGTCAAATCCTTAAGGCTTTGGCTTAAGGCCTTAACACTTTTTAGCAAGTGTCGAGTTTGCAAAATCACATTCAAAACGAAGCTTAGCTAAACTGTCTGCAAAAGGATACTTGGCTGTTTTACTCACCACTACCAATTATTTTGTGATGTTAATGTATATTATAGAAAATTTATTTTTAAAAATGGTATGGATGGATATTGCACATAAACAACTGTCACACACGCGCGCTTGGGAGGCAGTTGAAGGACTTAACTGAGGGTAAGACGCGGAGTCAGGGGTTGACAAAGTGCACTAATGTCTCTTCTCCATCTCCTACAGATCGCCAGAAGGGAAGCCCAGCTAAAACACTTCCAGCTCCCGCACTCCCTTCCTGACCACGCCTCCCTGCTGACCTCACTTCCGCCCCATCCCTCATGGACCCTGTTACTGTTGTTGCTGTTGACAATACATGGGGTGGATCCCCAAACCTTACATTTTGGAGAAGCCAATGTTATTATACACCTTGTTAGCACAATATAGCACAAAACAGCACGACTGAGAAAGGAGTAGGTACCATTTACTGTTTTCTGATGGTAGGCATTTTTTCAACTAATTTTCATGATGAGGCAGTTATAATTTTAGACTTTCACGCCGATACAGTGTCCTGATTTGTAGCATTTTTTTTTAAATCAGCATTGAATGAATCAACTTTGAATTATCTTTTTAACATTATCAAACACTGCCACTGATGCTGTCTCCTGTAATAATACAGAGACCTGCAGCTATGTCTGTATACTCCAATCCACCTCAGCTCTCCTACTGTAGATGCTTTCTGCCTCTATGCTTTCAATTGTTCAATTGTTGTTGTTTTTTAATGAGGGATTGAATATGTATTTGTAAGACAACACTAAACCAGGAAATACAAAAAAGTAGCATGGTTCCAACAAAACAAGGACTTACCACAATTATGGAATGCAATCATGCAGAAATAGAACAAATTGTCAACTCCAAAGAGTAGAGAGATTGATAGTTATCGGAAGTATAGCATAGATGACAAATGGGACATTAGTATTTCAGTCAGCAGTGATAAAATTGCCAACATTTAAAAAAATACATTATTTTTGCTTTTTTACCTAAACCCATTATACAGCAGCATCTCAGCAGCACCAGGTACTAAAGCTGCTTTGGCTTGTCTGTTATACTTTTTTCCCATGAGGACCGATTTCTATAATTTTAGAACCTGGTGAACAGTAGTTAAAATTATTTCACTAAGTCCCAATTTACTTCAGAGATAATTTTAAAGTCCTGCTGCTCGCAGAACTTAAAACTGTCCTACACTTCAGGCCATACATTATAATCTTAATGGACAGGCCTTCCTAATATTCCAGAATAATCTGCGTGCCAATATTAGAAAACCTCCATTATCCTCAGTCATTATTTTAGCATATTTTTGGTAGAGATGCAGCTCAGGTTGTTCATAGTATTTTCTTATACTAGTTTTAACTATGAGTAATTTTTTCTTTCTCTTTTCCTGTCCTTGGTGGTACTTATTCTGCATTAAAAAATGGATGCAGTATCGTCGAAAAATTACAGTACAACACATTTTATTTTTGTATAGCCCACAATGGGCTTTAACAGGCCTAGCCTTTTAACAGTGCCCCCAAAGCCTTGACTCTCTAAGAAGACAAGGAAAAACTCCCCAAAAAAATGGAAGAAACTTTGGGAAAGGCAGTTCAAAGAGAGACCCCTTTCCATGTAGGTTGGGCGTGCAGTGGGTGTCAAAAAGAAGGGGGTCAAAATTGGTCTGCTTTCAGAAGCCTTCTGTTCAAATGAAATGGTTGTCATTTGCCTGCTGGTTGATTCTTTTTTTAAGATCTGGCTGACTTAGGCACTTTGAAATCTGGACTTAAAATCACCCTAAGTGTATTTTTGTATATACTGCATGACATTTCTCTGTTTTTGGTTTAAAGATTATGCTTGCATTATGGGTAAATTTCATTTTTTATATTTCCAATTATTGTATGGTGAATTAACTATAAAAGTGGAGGTTTAGTTCAGAATAAACTGAACATTTTTAGAAACTGAAAAAGACAATTATTAGTAAGCTCTATTAGTTTGCAAAGTCAAATAATTTTTCATGACTGTAAAAACTCAAATTTACAGCTCCTGATTGTGTTTATTTGTTTCTAAATGTTTATTTGCCATATGCTGTTTCAAAATTTTGACAGCCTATGATAAAGTGTACGTTTATATCAACCATTCAGAATTAAAATTGATTAATCAGAACCATGAAAAGGCAGAATGTCAGCAAATGTTTCATCTTCTCTTGGGTGTTATCCTCTTGGTGATTCCATTCTAAATAGGTGACCATGATATCTCAATTTGTTAGATAATTCTGTATCCAGCCTTGCCTTGTGATAAATGTCTGCAAGAACACATTTTGAATTTTAAAGTATGGCTGGATTAAGTAACAGATAAACAAAAAAGAACATCTTTTAATCCATAGGATTTTTTTATGTTTTATGAACTTCAATGTATTACTATATTTAGTTAACTGGCCAGCTTAATAGGTTTGACATGAGTGATTTTCAGTGTATGTGTGTTCATCAGCATGCTCTGTGATGGGCTGGATGGCTTCCAATTGGCATAAGCATTGGCCAGTTGGATTAAATAATCAGATAACAAAATAAGATGGGTGGATGGATGATATAGTATGTTGGGTCCATAAATTTGCTCTTTTAGGCAATATCTCAGCATGAAGCTGGGCTGGAGATGTGATTAAAAGTTTCATTGTGTTTTTCCTCTGTTGTTCTAGTGTTTACAAACTGGTGGTAAATGACTTGAGAAGAACACAAATGAAAACTTTAACAGACAAAAGTTCTTCTTAACTCATTTCTTATGGTATGGAAACCAGGGGTGCTCTGGCTGCCCAACCCCGACACAGACAGGCAGAGATTTGATTTCCAACATAGCACATGTTTATATATGTGGGGTTAGCACTTTTCCCTCCTTCCCGACAGCACAGTACAGTACTGTACTGATGTACTAAGCATAATACACTGTTCTTTCTTTCTTTCTTTCTTTCCCTAGTTCTTCCACCTCCACTCCTCTTCCAGCAAGCTTTGTCCTTCTTCCTCCGGACTCTGGCTCCCTGAAAGGAGTGAGGCGGCTCCTTTTATTCAGCTCCTGGGTGTGTTTCAGGTGGCTCATCAGCGTTACTTGGAATCACTCCCAAGTGTGATAGAGGTTCAATGTAAAGCTCTGCAGATCTCCCTGTAATAAACTCCAACTCCCAGCATGCCCTGCAGGAATCTATGGTACCACAGCCACCCTGGAGAGCTGCCCAGCATCCCGGGGAAGGTAGTGCCCTATGGATGCTCTCTCCCCTAGTCTTTCCATCCTGCTGGTGTCCCGGCCAGGTAATGCCTGTGGCTGCCTGTCACAATGGTTACATCACTTTGAGGTTCAACCCTTCTAAGGTAGGCTAAGTAGAAAACAATGGACTTGATTATTCATGGCTGTTCAGATAGACAGGAGGTGTTTTTTCATCACTCTGTTACACTCTTTTAACACACATTTGGCATGTGGTAGTAGAGCTAATGCATATTGATGTGTGTGTGCTTGCATATATTTATTGTGACCACCAGAGGGTGCACAGCTCCCCAAACACCCATCACAACAGAGAAAGGACACAAGTGCAGCAACACACATGTTTTTATTTCCAAGTAGGAAACGCTCTTCACCTGTTCCCAGCACCAATGAACAGTACAACACTGTAATAAGCACACAGCACTTCTCCATCTCTCTCTCTCTCTCAATCCTTCTGCCTCCACTCCCCCTGGCAAAATTTTTCTTCTTTCTCTCAACTCTGGCTTTCCAAATGGAGTGAGGTGGCCCCAGTTATAGAGCACCCGGAGAGAGGAGGGCTCAGCCATTCACCATGCGCCCCCTGTCGATGGCCATGGGCACTGAGAGTGTTGAGGTTCCATGATCCAACCCTGTGGCATCACCATCATCCAGGGGGGCTGCCCTCTATCATCCCAATAATATTCATTGTCACACACGTGCGAGTTGGAGGCAGTCAAAGAGCCTAAAGGTAAGTGAAATCTCGCGAGACAAGGGACTACCTAGTGGTACTTACCTGAATCTCTTTCTAACTGCAGAAAACTGGAAGAAAAATAAACCTCTCCATTTCCGGCTCCAAAATGGCCATCATGATGTCACGTCCAGTTCCATGATCCATTACTTCTGTCTACTCCTGATGACATTGGTTCCGTGTTCCTGCCTCCAATCGTCACTTCCGGCCAACCATTTCCTCATACGTTCTGTTATAAAAACGCCATCTTGTCTACAGTAAACATTCATCCGGTACTGAAAAGTCATTTTGAATCGCTTCCTTTATTTCAATTGTCTGGACGACAATATATGGGGACAATCCCCAAACCTTTTTTCTAGTTTTGAAGACTCTTTATTTTCACACCATCCATCCATTATCCAACCGGCTATATCCTAACTATAGGGTCACGGGGGTCTGCTGGAGCCAATCCTAGCCAACACAGGGTGCAAAGCAGGAAACAAACCCCAGGCAGGGCACACACACACACTAAGCACAATTTAGGATCGCCAATGCACCTAACCTGCATGTCTTTGGACTGTGGGAGGAAACCCACGCAGCCACGGGGAGAAAATGCAAACTCTACACAGGGAGGACCTGGGAAGTGAACCCGGGTCTCCTAACTGCGAGGCAGCAGTGCTACCCACTGCACCACCCTCCCAACGATATAATAATAGTAATAAAAATTAATGAACAATAGTTAATGATAATAAATAATACAAACAAATGTGAACCTAAAGAATTACATACACATCCAGTACCGAATTTATATACTATATTTAAACATTTTGAGAAATAAAATTTTATTTAAAGATTTCAAATTACACATTTCACAATGCCTTGCCACATGTCAGTATGTGGTAGTAGTTTCATTTCCTTTACTTAAAAATACGGATATCGATTCAGGGGAGTGTGAGGGACTGGGGTTTATGATAGTCCTGGAGCAATACTAAATAAAAGTAGCGAAGGTAAAAACACTCTCTTTTGTTTTTTTTCACTTCATATTTCTGTAAGAAGAATCAACATCATTGCACATATGTGCAAAATACATTTACTTTGAATGGAAATAAAACCAAAATAAGTCTCTAGTACCTCCATATTGTGGTGGCACGGTGGTGCAGTGGTAGTGCTGCTGCCTCACAGTAAGGAGACCTGGAGTCACTTCCTGAGTCCTCCCTGCGTGGAGTTTGCATGTTCTCCCCGTGTCTGCGTGGGTTTCTCCACCAGTGCTCCGGTTTCCTACCACAGTCCAAAGACATGCAGGTTAGGTGCATTGGCAATCCTAAATTGTCCCTAGTGTGTGCTTGGTGTGTGGGTGTGTGTACCCTGCTGTAGGCTGGCGCTCTGCCACGGGTTTGTTCCTGCCTTGCACCCTGTGCTGGCTGGGATTGACTCCAGCAGACCCCTGTGTTAGGATATAGCGAGTTGGAAAATGACTGACTGACTGACCTCCATATTTAACTTGCCAGTTCTACGAAACAGGAGAGTAATGTTTATCCCTACCCATTATTCCAGTTTGCAGTATCTTTGCTAATTTATGCAAAGAACGCAACATAACCACCCAAGTAACACACAGTGTCAGTTTTTAGGCAAGACAGCAGTTACAGAGAATTTTTATTAGTGTGCCAGGTGCAAAAGTGGAGGTATAGCAGTGTTTTCCAACTGATTTTCTGTGCTGGCACACTTTTTGTAACCCACAAAATCCCAAAGCATACAACAATTCTACCAACCACAAAAGGATTAAATCTATACACTTGCTAAACTGTCCAAAGGGGTGAGACTATCAGAGACGCTAGCAAAATAAAAAGCAGCTTTGAGGTTGGCATTCGCAGACACAGCACTTAGAGGGCACTTTGGATGCATTTTCCCAAAATGTTTTGTCCCTTTTCAGCTCATACAGGTGGTCCTATATAGCACACCTGGGTAGCTCTCATTGTGCACCAGTTGAAAAACACTTGTTTAGAGTATACTTATAAAGTCGTTGATGGTAATGAACAATTGAGGATGGCATTTGCTGACTTTTAACACAAGTTTTAATGTATGTCCATTGAAGAGATGCTTATTTCAATGAAGTCAGTCTTTAGGAGTGCATTCAAAGTCCACAGTTGTTTCGAATGTTTAAATTTACTTTGACACGTCTTTGTCTCATATGCTGTGACAATTTGAGAATTATTACATTGGCCTCATTTTCTTATTGCCTTCTTTCTAACTTGCCTTTTAGGAAGCTATTCAGATTCAGGATGTACTCGCTCAAGTAGTATTTTGTTGAAAGGTCAGGTTTAAGGTTATTGTTTAAACTATGCCATTAAATTTTGAAAAAGTCCTTATATTATACATTAATTTTGTGATTCAGTGTATATTTACTTCAAGATTTATGTACAAAGTATTTATTTCATGATTCAATGTTTTAGTGTTAGATTAATTGAATGCAGTTATGTGATACATTAATTTTCTTAATCGATTCCCAGTCCTAATATATAAATAATAAGAATATATATATATATATGTGTGTGTGTGTGTGTGTGTGTGTGTGTGTGTGTGCGTGTGTGTGTGTGTGTGTATGTGTGTGTGTATGTGCCCTGCGGTGGGCTGGCGCCCTGCCCTGGGTTTGTTTCCTGCCTTGCACCCTGTGTTAGCTAGGATTGGCTCCAGCAGACCCCCGTGACCCTGTAGTTAGGATATAGTGGGTTGGATAATGGATGGATGGTTGAATAAGGCTATCTTGATACTGGTCTACAGTTACTGAATAGCACAGGTATCTTACTTACCTTTATATATAAAAATACTAGCAAAATACCCGCGCTTCGCAGCGGAGAAGTAGTGTGTTAAAGAAGTTATGAAAAAGAAAAGGAAACATTTTAAAAGTAACGTAACATGATTGTCAAAGTAATTGTTTTGTCACTGTTATGAGTGTTGTTGTCATATATATATATATATACACACACACACACACACAGACACTCACACATATAAACATATATACATATACATATACATATATACATATAAACATATCTACATATACACATATCTACACATACACATATCTATACATACACATATCTATATATATATACACATCTACATATATATACATATATACACATATCAACATACAGTATAAACACACATATACATATATACATACACACACACATATACATATATACATACATACAGTGGTGTGAAAAACTGTTTGCCCCCTTCCTGATTTCTTATTCTTTTGCATGTTTGTCACACAAAATGTTTCTGATCATCAAACACATTTAACCATTAGTCAAATATAACACAAGTAAACACAAAATGCAGTTTTTACATGATGGCTTTTATTATTTAGGGAGAAAAGAAAAATCCAAACCTACATGGCCCTGTGTGAAAAAGTAATTGCCCCCTTGTTAAAAAATAACCTAACTGTGGTGTATCACACCTGAGTTCAATTTCCGTAGCCACCCCCAGGCCTGATTACTGCCACACCTGTTTCAATCAAGAAATCACTTAAATAGGAGCTGCCTGACACAGAGAAGTAGACCAAAAGCACCTCAAAAGCTAGACATCATGCCAAGATCCAAAGAAATTCAGGAACAAATGAGAACAGAAGTAATTGAGATCTATCAGTCTGGTTATAAAGCCATTTCTAAAGCTTTGGGACTCCAGCGAACCACAGTGAGAGCCATTATCCACAAATGGCAAAAACATGGAACAGTGGTGAACCTTCCCAGGAGTGGCCGGCCGACCAAAATTACCCCAAGAGCGCAGAGACGACTCATCCGAGAGGTCACAAAAGACCCCAGGACAACGTCTAAAGAACTGCAGGCCTCACTTGCCTCAATTAAGGTCAGTGTTCACGACTCCACCATTAGAAAGAGACTGGGCAAAAACGGCCTGCATGGCAGATTTCCAAGACGCAAACCACTGTTAAGCACAAAGAACATTAGGGCTCGTCTCAATTTTGCTAAGAAACATCTCAATGATTGCCAAGATTTTAAAAAGTTGAACTTTTTAGAAGGCAAATGTCCCATTACATCTGGCGTAAAAGGAACACAGCATTTCAGAAAAAGAACATCATACCAACAGTAAAATATGGTGGTGGTAGTGTGATGGTCTGGGGTTGTTTTGCTGCTTCAGGACCTGGAAGGCTTGCTGTGAGAGATGGAACCATGAATTCTACTGTCTACCAAAAAATCCTGAAGGAGAATGTCCAGCCATCTGTTCGTCAACTCAAGCTGAAGCGATCTTGGGTGCTGCAACAGGACAATGACCCAAAACACACCAGCAAATCCACCTCTGAATGGCTGAAGAAAAACAAAATGAAAACTTTGGAGTGGCCTAGTCAAAGTCCTGACCTGAATCCAATTGAGATGCTATGGCATGACCTTAAAAAGGCGGTTCATGCTAGAAAACCCTCAAATAAAGCTGAATTACAACAATTCTGCAAAGAGGAGTGGGCCAAAATTCCTCCAGAGTGCTGTAAAAGACTCATTGCAAGTTATCGCAAACGCTTGATTGCAGTTATTGCTGCTAAGGGTGGCCCAACCAGTTATTAGGTTCAGGGGGCAATTACTTTTTCACAGGGCCATGTAGGTTTGGATTTTTTTCTCCCTAAATAATAAAAACCATCATTTAAAAACTGCATTTTGTGTTTACTTGTGTTATATTTGACTAATGGTTAAATGTGTTTGATGATCAGAAAAATTTTGTGTGACAAACATGCAAAAGAATAAGAAATCAGGAAGGGGGCAAATAGTTTTTCACACCACTGTATATATATCCACATATATATATACACATATATACAGTATACATATCTACATATATATATACTGTATATACATTGTCAGGGATATACCCGCCGGGCGCCAGGAGGGACCGGAAAAGGGTCAGAGCCCTGCCTGGATCACGTGGGTTCGCCTTCCGGGTTGTTTTGGGGGCCACGGGTCAAGGGTATGGAAGCCCTTCCCTGTAGGGGCCCGTGGTCACCGCCAGGAGGGGCCCCAATTCCTTGGGACTTGTTTCCCCAGCACTCCTGCCACACCAGGAAGTGTATATAGAGCAGCCGGGAGGACAGCCGGCACTTCCGCCACACTTGGGCGTCCAGAAGAGGATTGCCGGGAACACCTGGGGCTCATCCGGTCCTCTATAAAGGGGCATTCGACAAGCAGGAACACTAAACTGGGTCTGTGTGACCATTGGACTGGGTCTTTGTGACCAATTAGTTGTAAATATTGTAGTAAATAAACGTTTGGTGGTTTGAGAAACAACATGTCCGCCTGTCTGTGCCGGGTGCCGCTCACAAGTCGGCAGGATGCTCCGCCTGTTTCACGGCCCGGTGCAGCAGGGGACCCCACCCACGTACGCTGGGTACTGTACAATGAGTGCAGCGGTCTCCAACGAAGCGCCGTTGCTGGGCGCCGGGGCGGCATGGCGCCATAGTTTCAGACAGGGGCTTCCCGGATCCACGCAGTGGCAGGCGATGCCGGTCTGCGGGCTCCGGCAGCACAGCGGCAGCCGCGAGGGCTCCAAAGCTGCCGGCAAGCACGTCGCCGCCGCAGAAGGGGAGCCAAGATGGCCGCGACCAGAAGTCCCTCCCCTGACAGGCTTGGGCGGTGTGTCTTGTGTACCCGCCGATTGCAGAGAGGCGGGACCAACGAATGTCCATCACGGGCAGGGGAAGACCCGATGGGCGGAGGAAAAGGCCCACAGGAAGTGGCAGTCTTTGCCGGCTGCTTTGGCGGAGCTGGGGTTGTCCCTTCAGCCCACAGAGCAGCGTGTGTTACAGATGCAAGGTGCTGGAACTGGAGAGGAAGGCGCCGCGGCGCTGAGAACGTTCAAAACAACGGACGGCCTGACGCTGGAATCTCCAGCCGGAGAGGTACAGCGCGGTGAGTACAGCCGACTGTTGAAAAGGCTGTGATGTTAACGATCAGTTCTAAGCAGCCCTCCGACAGGAGTGCGGCGCCGCGGGCTTATAAGTCCGAGGGCGCTGAATGGACACGGGCTGCTAAGTGCCCGGGTCCTAGCGCCCTCCGCCCGAGTTGGCTGCGGTCTTGCGCGCACTATAGGGACGCAGAGCGGGACAGAGCGCTTTTATTCCATAAGGAGTCTCAAACCGTTTTTGGGTGCCGATTCCTCCGATATTAATACAAAGTCACGAAAGGGAGGATTAAGCGGCTGGGTGCTGCCTCCTCCAACACGAGGGCGTAAAGGTCCCTGAGGCCGGCGGAGAGCAGGCGGTGCCGGCTCCATCATCGGAACATGGAGGCCAGGCAAGTGCGGGGTGTTTGGAGGGAGAACGCTGCCCGTGCATGGCACGAGCTGGGTGCTTTGGCAGCGTTCTGCCCCTGTATTCTCTTTTGTAGGGACGGACCCCGGCGAGCTGAAGGAACCTCTTCAGGTGGAACAGCCCTCTGATGTCGGGCCGTCTGCGGAATGATCTCTCTGCTGGTGCGCAGGTGCGCTTGGAGGAGCCTATGGCTCGGAACAAAGGCGTGGAGGTCTCGGAGGGGGTGCCGAGAGGAGGCCCGGGGTGCCGGTAAAGGGGAGCACAACCTGTGCGAGGCACAGGGATACCATGGGTTGGTGCTCAGATTGTGTCTCCGCCCCTGTCCCTGCTAGGAGTGCGGGCCGGACCCTGGCTATCTGTTACGGGTCGCTCTTACCCACGGAGGTCTCTGGCTGTGGGGCACTGTCAGGGATGCCAGGGGCCATGACCCGTCAGAGCCCTGTGGATCAGTTCCTTCCGGGTTGCTTTGGGGCCAGCAGGGTCCCTTCCCTGTAGGGGCCCGTGGTCACCGCCAGGAGGCGCCCCAATGCCTTGGGATGACCCACAGGAAGTGCTGGGGAAGATACAGAGCAGCCGGGAGGACAGCGGCACTGAGGGCGTGGCCATTGCCGGGAACACCTGGGGCTCATCCGGGTCCTCTATAAAGGGCCGTCTCCCTTCATTCGAATGGAGTCAAGCAGGACGAAGCTCAGGAGGAGAGTAGTTGTGGCCATGACTGTTTGGGGTTTGTTTGTGCACTAAACTGTGTCTGTGTGACCATTGGACTGGGTCTTTGTGACCAATTAGTTGTAAATATTGTAGTAAATAAACAGAAACAACATGTCCGCCTGTCTGTGCCGGGTGCTCACAATACATACTGTATATAGCAAAATCCCGCTTTTGCTTTTAAATTTTTATTAAGAAGAAAAGAAAACCTTTTAAAATGAGGGTGTTAAGGATCTCTTTGTATACCACGTTGTCAGTTCACTCCGGTTGTAATATAAAGCTTGAGATTACTTTTGAGAATGCAACATATAGTTTTATCCAGGAGGAAAGCAGGCAACCTTTTGTAGGGTGTGTCCCTGAGACTTATTAATTTTCATGAGCCGTACTGAAATTTGAGGCATTTTAATTGAAATGGGAGATCAGAGGGTATAACGGTGATGCCAGGAATACATTCAGAGTGTGGCGCTCTGCTGTTTTTTGTGTAGCTGCCTTCACACAGCCTCTCCGCTGCTTTATAAACAAACGCCATATAAGGCCATCGTTTCTCCTTGCTTCGCGGTTCTGTACTGTTTTATTGTTCGTTTATTACGATTCTTATAGTTATTGTGTAGCTATTCGAGACTTACTTTACTGTTCAGGTACCCATTTCCTTTATTTAATCCGTGGCTTGTACGTTATTTTTTGTTCGTTTATTACGATTATAGATATTTATTGATTTCCTTCTTTAGCTGACTGCCTGCTCATATAAGACGCTCCGCTGGTTTTTTGTGAAACAGCCTTTACACAGCTTCTCCGCTGTTTTATAAACGAACGACATATAAACCTTGTCAATTGTGTAATGCGTTTTTTGAACAGGTTTGATGCATGGGAGTGATCACTCGTACTGCGTTCAGTCAGTTCACGTGAGCTGCTCTGTTGTGTGATGTTGCGATGTCCACGGCTTTACTTAATGTTAGCTAAGACCCAGCACTTAAAAGTTTCTGGCTGCACTCTGGTTGTAATATGACGAAGCTGCGAGCTCACTCTTGAGAATGCAACGTATAGTTGTCCAGGAGAACAGCAATCTTGCCTGAAATCAATGGCAACCTTTTGTAGGGTCTGTCCTTGAGACTTATTAATTGTCATCGCGCAGCAGAGCCTTACTGGAAATTGGAGGCATTTGAATTGAAATGGGAGATCAGAGGGTATAAAGAGGATGCGAGGAATACATTGAGTGTGGAGAAACTCTAGAGACGGCGTGCGTATTAACTTGTGGATTTTTCTGTGAGTATTTGGTGGCAGCGTGACGAAGTTGCTTCCATAAGACTGCGTTAGCTGTGGAGCTCAGCTCAGAGCATATTCTTTTCCCACCTTGTCAATTGTGTAATGCGTTTTTTGAACAGGTTTGATACATGGAAGTGATCACTCGTACTGCGTTCAGTCAGTTCACGTGAGCTGCTCTCTTGTGTGATGTTGCGATATCCATGACTTTATTTAATGTTAGCTAAGACCCGGCACTTAAAAGTTTCTCGCTACAGCAATTTTAATTCCGTTACAAAGCGATCCAAAGTCTTGTTTATACCTCGTGTCTTCTCATTAAACTTGTATCTCGCGAATAAAGTATTCAGCGTTTTTCTTCAGCGCTCTTTTGGAGCTCTTCCTTCTTTTCTACGTACTGCGGTCATCGTCAGTTCACGTGATTACGTGGGAGGCGGGATGATGTCACACGCAGCTCCGCCCCCCACAGCCATCAAGCTAACGTCCATTACAGTATATGGAGAAAAATAGGTTCCAGTTATGACCATTACGCGTAGAATTTCGAAATGAAACCTGCCTAACTTTTGTAAGTAAGCTGTAAGGAATGAGTCTGCCAAATTTCAGCCTTCTACCTACACGGGAAGTTAGAGAATTAGTGATGAGTGAGTGAGTGAGTTAGTGAGTGAGGGCTTTGCCTTTTATTAGTATACTAGCAAAATACCCGCGCTTCGCAGCGGAGAAGTAGTGTGTTAAAGAAGCAAAAGAAAAGAAAAGAAAACATTTTGAAAATAACGTAACATGATTGTCAATGTAATTGTTTTGTCACTGTTGTGAGTGATGAGTGTTGTTGTCATATATATATATATATATATATATATATATATATATTTACACACACACATAAACATATATATATACATATCTATACATATACACATATATACATACATATATATATCTACATATATACACATACATATACATACACACATACATACATACACACACACATATATATACACACACACACACACATATATACATACATATACATATACATACATATCTACATATATACACACACAGCTATTTCGTATCAGTGCAATACGCTGCTTGTTAAAACGGATGACTCCCGCTCTTACGTGCAAGTCTGCGTGGATATTATGAACTATCGTATTTGTTCAAGTTCTATTTAAATTTTAAATAGAAGGAATTTTTATTTAGTCGACAGAAATATCTTTGGTAGGAATGGTAAAAACAGACAGGAATATTATTCCTGAATAAATCAACTCAAACCTTAAATAACTTATAATATTTTGCTCTCCATAAAAATATATCCTGTCTAAATTATACAAGTTAGAAATAAAGTAAACATTAAAAGAACAAACATTCAAATTTCTTTACTCTTATGTAATTTTATATAAAAAATAAACTTAGATTTTAAATATCCCAAAAGATTTTGCTCTCCATAAAAATATATCCTGTCAAAATTATACAAATTCAAATATGAACATGCTGCATGACAAAACCTGGAAATATAAATAAAATGTGTTCCTTTCAGCAATAACAAATCAAATCATTCAGTTGTCTTTGCTTATATGTCATTTTAGAGCTGGACGCCTGGCATCTTTTTTTGTCAACAAGTTCGTTTCTGTTTGGTGTGAGGTTCTGTGTTGTGGAGATTCTCAGAATGGATTGCAGGTGCTCATCAGTGAGGCGACTCCTGTGTGCTGTTTTGTTAGTCTTTATCACTGAGAAGAGCTTCTCACACAGATATGTGCTACCAAACATGCACAAGGTTCGAGCCGCATGTAGACGGACTTTTTTTGTTCTTCAAAGTCACCAAAGCGCCGTGCAAACTCAGTGCGCTCAGTTTATCAGCAAAGTGCGTATTTGGGAACACCGTAGTGACGACTTGGTTCAAGATTACTTGGCAACAGGGAAAGTAGGGCAAGTTGCACTGGTGCATTTGTGTCTCCCATAAAAGCAGCTTCACTTGAAATCACTTCACAGCTGAAGCGCTGCATTATGGGATCTGTAGTTTATTGTTGTACCAGCGCTTCATATACCCGGGCCATTAATAACAATAATACAGTATATAAAATAATATAATATAATAAATATATTTACCGTTCATCTAATGAATACACTGAGTATGGCTTTACCAAAACAATCATTGATGGCGAATAAAGTATCCATTATTCGAATATGTAGATCGGGATATATATATATACATATATATATACCAGCGTATCAGCGAGAAGTAGTGTGTTAAAAAGCTAGAAAAGAAAAGGGAACATTTTAAAAATAACGTAACATGACTGTCAATATACAGTATTTGTTTTGTGAGTGTTACTGAGTGTTGCTGTCATCAAGGATTTGATTATCATTATTTCTTTCAATCAGGTTCGTATTTGTAGGATGAGTTGTGTTCAAGTTTCATTCCGTGTTTGTCAATCGTTGTAAAGATGACAGGTTTCTTTCATCGATTCGTTTCTTACTGCATCAATAAACAGCTTGTCTTCTTCTTTATCTGAGACCTGACACACTGCATGCACGGGTTTTTTTTACACTGTCTTCATTTAGCGGGACATTGACTTTTCCACCGTGTGCTTTGTTTCCGCAGTAGCTGGATTTATGAATATGCTTATCAGACGCTTCATATTTTTGCTGCCTTTTCAATTGTGTAATTCGGTTTTGTTCAGCGCTCTTTGGAACTGTTGCTTTTATCTGTGCACTCGTCAGTTCACGTGAGCCGCTCGGTGTACATGCATCGAAGGTTCCCAGCTGTGCTGGTGCCATCTCGTACTATGTCCATAGCTTTATTTAATGTTACCTTAGTCCTGGCACTTAAAACTTTCTCGCAGTTTCGCTGAGTTTGTGTCAAACACCACCCTGACCATCTCATCTTCCTCTGCATAAGCACAGTCCTTCACCCGTGAATATTTACCCGTGGCAGTTTGCTATTGGATTGCCGCTGACGGACGGCCTTATATGGGCAGGCACTAAATTACAAACGCCAGCGGCAGCCTGTCTATGAACTTAATTTAAAGTGTAGGTTTACATCGTGCTTTGTTTCCGAAGTAGCAGAACTCATGAATATGGTTGTATATGTCACTCGCTCGCTTCTTATTGTTTCACTGCCTTCTCAATTATATAATACATGTTTTCTTCAGCGCTTTTTGAGGTCTTGCTGGTTTTCTATGTACTGCGTGATTACATGGGAGGCGTGATGATGTCACACGAAACTCCGCCCCCACGGCGTTGAAGCTCATCTCCATTACAGTAAATGGAGAAAAACTGCTTCCAGTTATGACCATTACGCGTAGAATTTCGATATAAAACCTGCCCAACTTTTGTAAGGAAGCTGTAAGGAATGAACCTGCCAAATTTCAGCCTTCCACCCACACGGGAAGTTGGAGAATTAGTGATGAGTCAGTGAGTGAGTGAATGAGTGAGTGAGTGAGTGAGTGAGGGCTTTGCCTTTTATTAGTATAGATAAGCAGGATTAAAATTTTCATCAGTACATAAATGATAACAAAAATTAAATTACTTTGAAGGTATCTAGTATTTCTATGTCATAGAAAAAAAATCTTAAAATCAAGATACTTGCATTGTACAGTATTTACTTCTATCCTTTTCTTGCACTTGTATTTTATTGTCTGGAAGCATAATAATATCTTCTAATTTCTGTTGCAGTGTTCTCTCTTCTGTAATTTAAACAGATTACATTATAAATGTCTCTTAAGAAATCAGGATGTAACTGACTTACTCACTGCATTGTTCCTTATTAGTTCATGTCTGATTTGTTCCTGCACAATTATTTAGCTGGGAACTAAAAGAATCACTCCAGTTCTTAAGTACTCTACATGGTGACTGTTCTTAACCATTCCAAGTAAAACAAAGGCCTCGTAGAATACTATAAAATACACTTATATATATATATCCACTTTAATAAAAGGATGTGTCTGTATGTCTGCCTCTGTCATTCTAAAACATTGTACATCACAAACACATCACATTTCTAGTAAAAAAATGCATTGCATTTGTGATTCCAATAGATAGCACACCACAAACCCTGTTTTTATTAATTCCATACCAAATGGTATATAACAGAGACATTTATATTGAATGGTGCACTGCAAGTATTAATGCTGAGGTCAATGTTGAATACTTAGATTTCAACCTGTCTTAGCAGGGTAACACAACTACTACATGCTATATATATATATATATACTGCTCAAAAGAATTAAAGGAACACTTTTTAATCAGAGTATAGCATAAAGTCAGTGAAACTTATGGGATATTAATCTGGTCAGTTAAGTAGCAGAGGGGGTTGTTAATCAGTTTCAGCTGCTGTGGTGTTAATGAAATTAACAACAGATGCACTAGAGGGGCAACAATGAGATGACCCCCAAAACAGGAATGGTTTAACAGGTGGAGGCCACTGACATTTTTCCCTCCTCATCTTTTCTGACTGTTTCTTCACTAGTTTTGCATTTGGCTACAGTCAGTGTCACTACTGGTAGCATGAGGCGATACCTGGACCCTACAGAGGTTGCACAGGTAGTCCAACTTCTCCAGGATGGCTCATCAATACGTGTCAATGCCAGAAGGTTTGCTGTGTCTCCCTGCACAGTCTCAAGGGCATGGAGATTCTAGGAGACAAGCAGTTACTCTAGGAGAGCTGGAGAGGGCCATAGAAGGTCCATAACCCATCAGCAGGACCAGTATCTGCTCCTTTGGGCAAGGAGGAACAGGATGAGCACTGCCAGAGCCCTACAAAATGACCTCCAGCAGGCCACTGGTGTGAATGTCTCTGACCAAACAACCAGAAAGACTTCATGAGGGTGACCCAAGGGCCCCATGTCCTCTAATGGGCCCTGAGCTCACTGCCCAGCAGCATGCAGCTCGATTGGCATTCGCCATAGAATACCAGAATTGGCAGATGCACCACTGGTGCCCTGTGCTTTTACAGATGAGAGCAGGTTCACCCTGAGCACGTGACAGAAGTGAAAGGGTCTGGAGAAGCCATGGAGAACATTATGCTGCCTGTAACATCATTCAGCATGAGCAGTTTGGTGGTGGGTTAATGATTGTCTGGGGAGGCATATCCATGGAGGGTCACACAGACCGCTACAGGCTTGACAAAGGCACCTTGGCTGCCATTAGGTATCAGGATGAAATCCTTGGACCCATTGTCAGACCCTATGCTGGTACAGTGGCTCCTGGTGCACGACAATTCCTGGCCTCATGTGGTGAGAGTATGCAGGCAGTTCCTGGAGGATGAAGGAATTGATACCATTGACTGGCCACCACACTTTCCTGACCTAAATCCAATAGAACACCTCTGGGACATTATGTTTTGGTCCATCCAATGCCACCAAGTTGCACCTCAGACTGTCCAGGAGCTCAGTGATGCCCTGGTCCAGATCTGGGAGGAGATCCTCCACAACACCATCTGTCATCTCATTAGAAGCATGCACCGATGTTGTCAGGCATGTATACAAGAACACAGGGGCCATACAAAGTGCTGCGTACAATTTTGAGTTGCTGCAATTAAATTTTGGCAAAATGGACTAGCCTGCCATATAATTTTTTCACTCTGATTTTTGGGGCGTCTTTGAATTCAGGGCTCTGTAGGTTGATCATTTTCATTTCCATCAAATGATGTGGCATCCTTTCGTTCCTAACACATTACCCAGTCTATATCAGTATAGATATCCAGGAGGATTTCTTTTTCCCATTGAGATCTGATGTGTTTTCAAAGTGTTCCTTTAATTTTTTTGAGCAGTTTATATACATATAAACACACACTATACTGTATATCACACTATACATGATGCAACAATTAAACAATGTGTGTCTATGTATTGTATGTACAGTATAATTATTTACTCCTCCAAACCTATACTTTAAAATTATTTTTTCTTGCTAGTCTTTGAAACAATTTCTGTTTAACACTAGACTCAGAGAAATGTTATATTTTGTACAATAAATTGGGATGTTGTGCTGCAGTTTACACATTTTTCCTGCTTCCTTTAGCAGTTTCTCCACAGAAATGTGTTTTTATTTATTTATTATCCTTGCTCCTTTTCTCTTGCAATTTATGCCTGGAATAAACTAAGTAAAAAAATACATTTTCATACCCACTTCTTCCAGTGCCAGCTATGGTGGTTAGGACAATGCCTATGCTGGCAACCCTGTGTACAGCTAGTCACACACACCACACATACACCTAAAGTGGTGTTTCTAAGATACTTTTGAGATACAAGTGGCCATCGCTGCATTGTGAGCACATGAGTCTTGTTCATGGTATAATTCCCCCTTGCTGATGAAATAAACAAAATTGTGCAAGATTTTTTTTATTTTGTTTCTAATCACCCTCACCTCACCAAGTGCCTGTTTCAACTTCTGCTTTTCGAGTTTATTTCCCATTCTCGTTTCTGCTTGTGGGTTGCGAGTGAATTTTGCAGGGTAAAACTGGGTCTTGAGGCCATAAAGGTTGCTGAATTCTGATCTAAACTATTCACACAGAGGCCAATTTAGAGTGTCCAATCAACCAAAACAGGGCATGTTTAGCATGCAGTGGGAAAACTGGCATACTCAAAAACAGTGGCTGAAATTGAACCAAATTGCATGTCTGCTAATTAAACGAACACAATTAGAAATAGGATATAAAACAACCACAGCACTGTCGATTCCTATGGTGGAGAGGGCAGAAGGGGTGGAAATGTTTTACCATGAACAAGTTAGTAGCTAAAACTGTTTTTTTTCTTCACACGGGGATGCAAGCAGCGTAATACAACAAGAACAACAATTAATTTCATGTATAGCCCAAAATCATACAAGGAATGCCTCAATAGGCTTTAACGAGCCCTGTTTTTTTGACAGCCCCCAGCCCATATCTTGACTATCTAAGAAGACAAGAAAAAGATACAAAAAAAAACTGAAGGAAAAAAATCCAAAGGAATCTTGGGAAGACCAGTTCAGAGAGAGAACCCCTTCCAGATAGGTTGGGCATGCAGTGAGTTTTAAAAAAATGGGGTAAATGCAACACACAAAACAGAACACAAATAATCCTTTTCACAGAGTTAGATGGCCAGTCTAGCTTATTGCCACCTCCGTAATACAATACAATAGTACAAACTACTTTGGTCTTGGCACAGCCCTTCTCACCAAGTGCAGCTGTACAGCGCCACAACAACTCTTAAGGGAAAATGCAAAAATTGATCATACCACTCACTAAATACACTATTATCACATATAAGGATACAGATTTGTTCAAATGTTTAAAAAACAAAGTAGAAACTAATTAACATTAATGAAAAACAACATCTGTCCATCAGTTAGTTGTAGAACCACGCACAGATTGTAGAAAAGCAGTCAGACAAGCAGACAGAGTCAGAGTCAAGGAGACCTTGGCCAACAATCTGCCTCCCCCTGCTGGCCTGAGTCAGCCAATCAGATGAAATGACCCCTCTACCCCATGATCCCAGTGCTCTTTTATCTGAGATGACTTTTCTTTAAACAGGCAAACAACTTGGCAGTAGAGCAGTGGCACCAAGTGCCACATTTGAGTACCGAGAAGAGAAACAGAATAGGGTTAGTGACAGTTTATAAATGTTGTATTACTTATACTTTAGTACTAATGACTAACAACAGAGATGCAGCATGCTAGTCAGCAGTTCTAGTCAGGGTATTCTAAACTGAAGTAATGAGTCTTCAGCCAGGATTTAAAATCTAAGACTAAAGGAGCACTTGTTATAGTAGCAGGCAGACCATTCCATATATTTGGGGCCCTGTAACTAAAAGCATAACCTCCCACTGGTATTTTGTTAATCTAGGCTGTCATCTTCAGATCTTCATGTGCACTCTGGCTTATAAGTAAGGATAAGTTCAGATAAGTAAGCAGGGCCTTGGCCATTTAAGGCTTTATATGTAAAAATGAGGATTTTGAAATCTGCCCTAAACTTAACTGGGTGCCAAAAGGGTAGGATAGATTTTCATGAAGATAGAAGATTAGAGACAGCACATACAGTAGCAATAAGTATATATTTCTTTAACGGGTTATAGTCTCAGAAAGGAAAGGGCAGGGAAAGAGTTGAGGGCAGAATCCTCCTTCATTGTTTGGAGTCTTGCTCTGTTACACAAATAGGGAATTTATCATAGGGAACTATTTGTTACAGAATAATGCTAAAATATGATGCTCTGTAGCAACTGAGAGTCCTGTGTTACACTGGTTACTACAATATATGTGATTGTTTATAGAGGTTTAAACTATTGTTAGACAGAGTTAAAATGGATGGAATTAAACTATTTGAAAATGGAGAAAAGGAATCGATGTTTGAATGTTTAAATTAAAAGCAGTAAATGATTTGAATAATTAACAAGACTTGGACAAATGCCTGTAATATTATATGTTTTATTCTAAATTGCATTTGTGGACACTTTTAACTTATGAAAAAAATACTAGCTCTTATAAAGTCCACCCACGTGAGAATTATAAAAGAAATTCAATACTTGGAACTTCTTGAAATTAAGATGTGGAAATATGTGATAGTGTTTCTTCTTTATAGCTGTAGTTTGAAACACACCATTGAGGCCATTTAAATGACACTAAATCTTGGCACCAAAATAATGAGTCGGAAGCCCCAACAGACTTTGTGGTAACACATTCATTTTAATAAGAAAGTACAGCACATGCTGGATAATTGCTTTTTGCAATATTGCCAGTTACTTTAGTTTGAAAAAGGGAATCACTACAATTGTTTAAGCTGTTAGTGTTTGAGAAAGGCTATTTGCAGAATAACACAAACTGTCAACCGTGTTTATACCTGTGTTAACTCTAGTGAACAATTCTCTCTCATCATCTCATCTTCTCACACCACTTTTCTCAGTAGGGGCTACAGGGGCAGCATGTTAAAGCAGGTCAGCCTAGACTTCCATATTCCCAGGTAAAGATTTCTGCTCTTTCCACAGGCTCTACTCTGAGACTCTCCTGAATCACTAAGCTTCTTATCCTATCATCCCAGCTGCTCTTGTACTCATTATCTTATTGTGTCAGTCATTACTCAAAGCTTATGACTATACTGTAGGTAAGGACAGACATGTAGATCGACCAGTAAACTGAGAGTTTGGTCTTTACACTCAGTTCCCTCTTCACCTGCATGGGCCCGCACACACCCCAACTGCTGCCACCTCTCCAATCCACTTGTCAATCTCACACTCCCATTTTCCATTTCTTGTGAAGAAGATCCCAAAATACTTGGACTTTTCCACTAAGGGCAGTTGCAACCTCACCTGGAGAGAGCAGTTCACTCTTTTCCGGGAGGTGTTGATCCTCATCCCTACTGCTTCACACTCCACAGTGAATTACTTGAGTGCATGCTGAAGGTAAAAGTTTGAGCAGGCAAAGTAGACAATATAATTTACATAAAGCTTTCATTGTGTTTACATTGGGAATGAATAGCACACATAAGCTATTATACTCCTATTCACTCACCAGCAAATGGGCCAGGATGAAGAGCTGGTTTACTGTTCCATGGCCTGGATGAAATCCACATTATTCCTCTTGCATCTCAGTCTCAACCATCACAAAAACTCACACTTAAAGGAACACTTTGAAAACACATCAGATCTCATTGGGAAAAAGAAATCCTCCTGGATATCTATACTGATATAGACTGGGTAATGTGTTAGGAACGAAAGGATGCCACGTCATTTGATGGAAATGAAAATGATCAACCTACAGAGCCCTGAATTCAAAGACGCCCCAAAAATCAGAGTGAAAAAATTATGTGGCAGCCTAGTCCATTTTGCCAAAATTTAATTGCAGCAACTCAAAATTGTACGCAGCACTTTGTATGGCCCCTGTGTTCTTGTATACATGCCTGACAACATCGGTGCATGCTTCTAATGAGATGACAGATGGTGTTGTGGGGGATCTCCTCCCAGATCTGGACCAGGGTATCACTGAGCTCCTGGACAGTCTGAGGTGCAACCTGGTGGCATTGGATGGACCAAAACATAATGTCCCAGAGGTGTTCTATTGGATTTAGGTCAGGAAAGTGTGGTGGCCAGTCAATGGTATCAATTCCTTCATCCTCCAGGAACTGCCTGCATACTCTCACCACATGAGGCCAGGAATTGTCGTGCACTAGGAGCCACTGTACCAGCATAGGGTCTGACAATGGGTCCAAGGATTTCATCCTGATACCTAATGGCAGCCAAGGTGCCTTTGTCAAGCCTGTAGCGGTCTGTGTGACCCTCCATGGATATGCCTCCCCCACCAATCATTAACCCACCACCAAACTGCTCATGCTGAAGGATGTTACAGGCAGCATAATGTTCTCCATGGCTTCTCCAGACCCTTTCACTTCTGTCACGTGCTCAGGGTGAACCTGCTGTCATCTGTAAAAAGCACAGGGCACCAATGGTGCATCTGCCAATTCTGGTATTCTATGGCGAATGCCAATCGAGCTGTATGCTGCTGGGCAGTGAGCTCAGGGCCCATTAGAGGACATGGGGCCCTTGGGTCTCCCTCATGAAGTCTTTCTGGTTGTTTGGTCAGAGACATTCACACCAGTGGCCTGCTGGAGGTCATTTTGTAGGGCTCTGGCAGTGCTCATCCTGTTCCTCCTTGCCCAAAGGAGCAGATACTGGTCCTGCTGATGGGTTATGGACCTTCTATGGCCCTCTCCAGCTCTCCTAGAGTAACTGCTTGTCTCCTAGAATCTCCATGCCCTTGAGACTGTGCAGGGAGACACAGCAAACCTTCTGGCATTGACACGTATTGATGAGCCATCCTGGAGAAGTTGGACTACCTGTGCAACCTCTGTAGGGTCCAGGTATCGCCTCGTGCTACCAGTAGTGACACTGACTGTAGCCAAATGCAAAACTAGTGAAGAAACAGTCAGAAAAGATGAGGAGGGAAAATGTCAGTGGCCTCCACCTGTTAAACCATTCCTGTTTTGGGGTCATCTCATTGTTGCCCCTCTAGTGCATCTGTTGTTAATTTCATTAACACCACAGCAGCAACAACCCCCTCTGCTACTTAACTGACCAGATTAATATCCCATAAGTTTCATTGACTTTATGCTATACTCTGATTAAAAAGTGTTCCTTTAATTCTTTTGAGCAGTATGTATATATATATATATATATATAGCAAAATACCCGCGCCTCGCAGCGGAGAAGTAGTGTGTTAAAGAAGTAATGAAAAGAAAAGGAAACATTTTAATAATAACGTAACATGATTGACATTGTCATGAGTGTTGCTGTCATATATATGCCTGCCTAAATAAGTCACCCTCGCTTTGCTCTTACTTTTTTACCGTTCATTTAATCATGGCTAGTGGCGGAAAAATTATTAAATGGAAGGAGGATTACACTGAGTATGGCTTTACCAAAACAATTATTGATGGCGAATGGATTATTCATAAAGCTTGAATTGGTGATCTGTTTTTCTGTGTTAACCTCATATTTTTTCAGACTTCTTCTCAAACCAAGGTGGTGCGAGGGTAAAATGAATCGGGATGCGCTGATCAAAGTAATCGGTGTACCTGGAAATCATGTGTTGACAAAAGTTCCCCTTTGCTTGTAATGCAAAGTGTGATTAAATGCATTATTTTTTAACGCGTTATGGAGCACATGCATCGAAGCTTCTCAACTGTGCTTGTGCTAAGAAAAGGAAAGATTTTAAAAATAACGTAACACGATTGTCAATGTAACCTTTTGTAAGTAGTGCCTGGAGGATTCAGTGTGGAGAAACTCTAGAGACAGCATGTGTATTAACTTGTGGATTTTTCTGTGAGTATTTGGTGGCAGTGTGACGAAGTTGCTTCGAAAGACCGTGTTAGCCGCGGACCTCAGCTCAGAGCGAAATGAGATAAATGGGAGGGGAGATGATGACGTGACTCCCCCACCCGCCTTAACTGTCAATCCCCCACAAACACAGTCTCTCGGAATTTGCATAAGCACACCCTTCACCTGCAATTTTAACTTAGTTACAAAGTGATCAAAACTCTCGTTTATATCCTGTGTCCTCTCATTAAACTTGTATCCTGTATTACCCGTGGGCATGAGAAACGCCAGCGGCAGCCTGTCTATGAACTGAATTTAAAGTTTAGGTTTACACCTTGCTTTCTTTCCGAAGTAGTAGCACTAATGAATATGGTTGTATATGTCACTCACTCGCTCGCTTCTTATTGTTTCGCTGCCTTCTCAATTATAATGCATGTTTTCTTCAGCGCTTTTTGGAGGTCTTCCTGGTTTTCTACGCACTGCGTTGACAGTCAGTTCACGTGATTACGTGGGAGGTGTGATGATGTCACACGAAACCCCCACGGCTTTCGAGCTCAACTCCATTACAGTAAATGGAGAAAAATACCTTCCAGTTATGGCCATTACGCGTAGAATTTCGAAATGAAAACTGCCCAACTTTTGTAAGTAAGCTGTAAGGAATGAGCCTGCCAAATTTCAGCATTCTACCTACACGGGAAGTTGGAGAATTAGTGATGAGTGAGTGAGTGAGTGAGTGAGTAAGTGAGTGAGTGAGTGAGTCAGTGAGGGCTTTGCCTTTTATTAGTATAGATGACGTGTGTGTGGAGTGTTATGGAGTGACATTTTGTATACAAGTTGATAAATATTGTCTTTATTTGTAACTTAGACAAAGCAATGTAATATTAGTGTTATATCATTGATGAGAATAGCAATGGTTTGATGTTTAAGAACTCTCCCCCTTTTAGGACCGTGGGTCAAGGGAAGTGCCTAAAACCAGTTTGGCAAGTGATTCTGTGCAGGACTCACTCAATCAACACCCACAGGAAAGCCAGATTACCTAGCTGGCAAACATCAGCTCAACAAATGGTTTTGGAGGGCAGGAGTGAAAGGTACTGTGTGCCCCTATTGGTCTGAGGTATGGCTGTTTAGTTTGAATCTGAGGCCATTCCATAGCACAATGCCCTAGGATTTGCACAAAGAATGCATAAATTCAGTGGCTTAACCTTCCCTATCTCTCTATCATCATCATGATGAAGGAGCATCTCACACACCATGAATTGAAAAGAAGACCACACTGAGAAGTACAACTCTGCGGCCATATTGAGACAGGCATGCAGCCTGTCCTGAAGAAAGCCATAAAATGACGAGTTAACTAGAGACATTTAAAGTAACTGCAAGTCCGTGTGCCACCTTAAACTACATGTCAACATTTATCAGGTTGTTTGGTTGCCAATATTCAAATGTACTTTCTTATTGTTTTTATTTTATTAATATTATCAGTACAGTAATCCCTCGCTATATCGCGATTCGACTTTCGCGGCTTCACTCTATCGCGGATTTTAAATGTAAGCACATCTAAATATATATCACGGATTTTTCGCTGGTTCGCGGATTTCTGCAGAAAGTGTGTCTTTTAATTTATGCTATATGCTTCCTCAGTTTGTTTGCCCTGTTGATTTCATACAAGGGACGCTATTGGCGGAATGGCTTAGAAGCTACCCAATCAGAGCATGTATTACATATTAACTAAATCTCCTCAATGCTATAAGATATGCATCTCGCGTGGAGCTTGATTGTTTGCTTGTCTCTGCCTCTCTCTCACCTTCTCTGACATTCTCTGCGCCTGACGGAGGGGCTGTGAGCAGAGGTGCTGTTTGCACAGAAGCTGTTTGTCTAGTGGATACGGAAGCACCTCTGAGAAATGCCGCTTTATCATGGTGCTTCCAAAAGCACAGTTATTGATTTTTTGGTGGTTTGCTTTAATCTCGCTCTCTCTCTCTGACGTTCTCTGTGCCTGACGGAGGAGATGTGAGCAGAGGGGCTGTTTGCACAGAGGCTGTTTGCTTAGAAGATACTGACGCTCCTCTAAAAAATGCCGCGGCAAACTAAAAAGCACACGTATCGATTTTTTGATTGTTTGCTTTTCTTTGCGAGCGCTCTCTCTCTCTCTCTGAAATTCTCTGCTCCTGAAGAGAAGATCTATTTCCATTCTTTTAATTGTGAGAAAGAACTGTCATCTCTGTCTTGTCATGGAGCACAGTTTAAACTTTTGACTAAAGGGTGTTATTTCATGTCTAGAGGGCACTAATAATGTTAACAGTGTGGGAGAGTTTATAAGGGCTTAAAATATATAAAAATAACCATACAAACATATAGATTCTACTTCGCGGATTTTCATCTATCGTGGGGGGTTCTGGAACGCAACCCCCGCGATCGAGGAGGGATTACTGTATTATTCAATGTGTAACTTAACTACTGCTTGTCCCTTTACACTATGTAATTACCTGAGGTTATAGATGTAGAAATGAAGGTGGGGAGAAGTTATAAAGTACAATACTTTATAAACAGTGGCAAGTCTATGAGATTTGAAGCATTCCGACAAAGGCTGCACATTAATAATACAAAAGGGGAAAGTAACAACAACAACAACAACAACATTTATTTATATAGCACATTTTCATACAAACAGTAGCTCAAAGTACTTTACATAATAAAGAATAGAAAAATAAAAGACACAATAAAAAAACAAAATAAGTCAACATTAATTAACATAGAATAACTAAAGTCCAATGGCCAGGGGGGACAGAAAAAACAAAAAAACTCCAGACGGCTGGAGAAAAAGAAAAATAAAATCTGTAGGGATTCCAGACCATGAGACCGCCCAGTTCCCTCTGGGCATTCTACCTAACATAAATGAAACAGTCCTCTTTGGATTTATTGTTCTCACGGAATGACTTGATGATGATGGTCACATAGACTTCTGCCTTTTAATCCATCCATCATTGCTGGAGCATCTTGAAGCTTTGAGTAGGTGGAGGTGGTGCAGGCCACCACCACAAAGAAACCGGAAAAAGAAACAGAAGAGAAAGTAGGGGTCAGTAGCGATTTTAGAGCCACCATGAATAGTTATTATGAAGAATTGAACATACAGAGTATCAGGATTAAGTTAAATTGAAGTTAAATTGAAGTTATAAAAAGGCCATGTTAAAGTAATATGTTTTCAGCAGTGTTTTAAAGTGCTCTACTGTATTAGCCTGGCGAATTCCTATTCCTAAGTAGAGTAACATAGAGCTCTACCAAGACAAAACAGGAGGCTTCAGTATTCTCTTGTTATCCAACAGACGTTTTGTCTTATTTAGCTGAATAAATCATTTGGTTTGATTATCTGCACATTAGAATTCTTCTGCCAAACCATTCTATTGATGAGCATTCACTTCACAGGTCATACACTTTCTGTATGGGGTTTGTTCTGCCAGAGCTGGCATCCAAATTATCATCTGTAATGTGGTGTGGCATGAGTAAGTGTGTCATGCTTCACTAGATTGACTTCCCTTCTAGTGTTGATTCCTTTCTTCCTTGCACCTAATTCTTCTCAGATACGCTTTCACCCCACATGATCCCGTATTGGTCTAGGTGGGTTAAGAAAATGTCATTAGCAAATACCTTTAAGCATCATGTAGAGGGGAGCTGGAGCCTGTATGTAAGGTATGTTTGCAACATAGAAGCAGCACTGTTCCAAATGTCAGACCATTGCCGTGTATAGCCAAGCAGATGTCCACACTCACACTCATTCATTTTAGGACAGTAAAGATTTGCTATTCAGCTTAATTTTTCATGTTGAAAAGAAGTCAAAGTTCACATGTAGGGAAACAATTGGGGAAGACATGCAAACTCAACAAAACTGATAAAAATCAAACAGTGTTGAAGTGCAAAGAAGAGAAATGCTTTATCTTTAAAACACTCTTTATAATTTATTCATCTTTATTCTTAGAATATTACTTTAATCATTTAGTTTTATTAAGTGTTGTATAGAATGACTGATTATTTTCATCTGAACTATTTAAAAATGAATGGAAGCTCCTGAACTACTGCAATTACACTGTACAGTGAATGTATTATTTAACTTTATCTTTCCACATTTCTGTTTCAGAGAGAGATAAAAAAAAAAAGGCATTCAGAGATAACATTTATTTAATGTTACTAAGCATTACGTTCCATTATTATTAATCTTTCCATTTTTTAAGTTTGCACAATATTTTACAGGAATAATATATGGTAAATGCCCACAGTTTTGAATTTCAAGAAAAGTTTAACTTTTTTACAGCAAAGATCATAAATTAGTGGCCAGATCTAGACTGCCTCCAAGTTATTGTTTGCCTCGGGCTATTCACCATAATAGTAAAATTATGTAGAATCTCTAAATGTCAGGCATCTATAAAATCAGGCATGTGCAGTTGGTTTGAAAGGCGCAGGTGCTGAATTCATTTTAGCAAGGCAAGGGAGAGAATTGATAACAAAATGAATAATTCACTCCACTTTTTCCACATCGATTACAGAGTCTGCAATTTACAATTCACGACAAGATACTTATGTAATCGCTCCATGTTTATCACTTCAGTTATATAGTCAGCTCATAACAGGCGAATAGTATGAGGGCCTGCATGTGCCTGCTGTTCGACTCTGCTCCATTGAAATACCAGACAATAAGACACAGTTGCACCATGTCAGTGCTGTCGGTCAATTCATCAGTAAACTGTGACATATGATCAGCCTGACTAACACACTCTATTAACCAACTTTAGTTAATCTTTGCCAAAACATAAACGTGACATGTACCAGTTTTAGCTGAAACAAATTTCTATTTCACTAACTCAATAACTTTAACAATGCGTTTATCACTATGAAACACAGATAAAATGCCTATAATGTCCTGTTTTAATGCCTATCAGTCATTGAAGGATTTAATTGGTTTAGGACTTATCCATGTAGCTCAAAGGGTAGCATGAGTTGCTTGTATTGACATTTGTAAATAAATCAAAACAAGTATTTTCTTGCTGTGATCATAGCTTACTTTCAAGGCCTTCGTTTTCCTGTACAGACTGTGGTGAATAAGATACATGCGCTATGCTTCCAAAATGCAACTCACATTGTACACTTTTTATGATAGTCTCTGTTTCATTGCAGATCAATATCATTTTTTTTTCATTTTGACTTGCTAACTCATGTTGATAGCTAACTTGCATCATGAATTTTAAATATTATTTTCTATTTAATCAGTAAAAAGTATGTGATTGGATACAGTTACTCTGTATTTTCATGAGAACAAAATATGTAAGTATAAATGATTGAATCCACTTGTTTGA